>NW_022992177.1:912367-2121634 GCF_902827175.1 Gymnodraco acuticeps | reverse complement strand
ATAAGTGTACTTTTCTCACTGGTCCATGGCATTTTAAGAAGTGGGTTGTGCCTCCCAATCTGTTAAGTACATGTTAACATTCACTTCCTTCTACAATGATCAAACATTGTGTAACTATTTAGAGACCTTTAAAATGGGTACTGACAGTATAGCATCTGTAAGGGAAACTTCTGTGTAGAAATGCAGTAGGAGTCACCGACTCAGGAAAGAGACATGGGAAGAGCAGGAGCTTTGATGTCAAACACTGATGGTTTATTTGGAGCTTCGGCCGGAGAATTCACATCACAAGTCACAGCAGCCACGATCTGACTGCACGGTAGAGTTGCCACGTCAATTCTGAAGAACTCTACCCCAGACCCATGTATTTAGCTAGTTCAGAGAGAATAATCAACATGCTGCATAACAAGATAGAATCATAACACCTCTATTAGCTGACGCCAACAGGCAGGAACAGGGAGACAGAACACTGAGAGCACAGCAGCCAAGGTTACGAGGTGCGTGTGCTCAGTCAGGACAGTTTGAACTGATAAACTGGGTCAAAGTTATGGGCCTTGGAAAATATTTCCCCAACAGCATCTACCTTTTCTAACAGCTGATGTAGCCCATCTCTGAGTTGTACAACAAGAAACTGAACTGACTACACACGTTTACAGATGTAAGTGTTTTGTTTTCAAACTCCTATTCCTATTAATTTACTATGGATCTAGAAATGTTTAATACAAACAACCTTTTTTTTTATTAATGAAAATATATATACTTTTAGTCCCACAAAAAAGAAAATTGCTCAGTTGATGGAGCTCAAAAAGCTGAATGCATTTCTTTTGCACAGTGTGTAAATGACAAAGACAGTACTACAAAGATTTTCCCATTGAAAGCAACATTTCTTTTCTGACATCCCTTACACTAAACATTGTGCATTATATTATATCAGGCTTTCAATGTAGAGCCATGGCTTCAATCAATGCTGTTGATGGACATCCCAAAACTCCGCTAGCATTTACTGTTCATAAAATAATTAAATGTTTGGGTTTTTCTCCTATAAAAAAAACAGCATTTAAAAGGTTTAAATTCTGAAGTTAAATTAATTTGATTATTTGAATAACATTTTGGAGCCATTTAATTATACGTTGTACTGTATTACCCCCTTTTGAGAGTTTTGTAATGTTCCCTCCTTCCTGCTTCAATAGAAGAATGGGCATTTAGAATGAAATGTTCAAATCATTTTTATTTGTTCGTTACATCAATATCAGATAGAGATGGTAGAACAAATATGATTAAAGATTACCTCAAGGTAGACAGTGTTCTTGCGTGTTGTAACAGTGCTTTCTTAATTGTCCATGCATACAGAGCTGTCATGCAAACAGAAAGCCTTACTCTGACACAAAGCAAACAGAAACGCTTGCCCTGATGCACAACAAACAGAAACTTGTCAAGACAGTGAACCTTAGCTGAACCTTTTAACCATTCAGGGTGAACTGGGGACTAGACAGAAAAAGGGTCTCTCTATATCTTCAATTCTTTTTCAGAGGTTCTCTGTCGATTCAGGCTCCTTCAGATTCTCTGTATGTGTTATTAACTAAAACTAAATACAGTCAGTATTCTTAGGTCTGTAGGTAATTGTTTGTAATTAATAAAAGCTTGACGCAAACAAGACAACAATGAGACATAAATCGAGTTGCATACTTTTATTAGAGTAAATGATAAATATTATCTCTACAAAGGCAATTGATTTAAAAGAAATAGAATGATTGTTAAGACAGTATGGGAAAAGAGACTTTTACAGTCTATCCATTAATGTGACGAGTGACGTTTCTTTCACACCAGTGTGGAGCTTCGCCTCCTGCGAGCAGGTAGTGCAGCCGCTGAAGTGCAATCTGTGTGTCCGCAGCCACACTCTTCCACATGGATGTACGTGTAGGGAACCACATCTCCATTCAAGCAGTGCAGGTCAATGGTGCGATTGCTGGAGCGGGTCTCCCTACAGCAGGAGCAAGAATGCTGCATAGCTGCTGCTGCTTTAGAGTACCTAAAGATAGCAAAGACAGGTTGATTAAAACCTACATAAACCATGTCTAAACTTTTTTAATAGTCCAAAACCTAATGGATTTGTCACTGTTTAGAGGAAAGATAAATATTAGTAATATCATCCTTACTTGGTGAAAGTGTTGCACGTTCCTTCACAATATGGTATTTCTACCTCATTGTATGACTGACAGCCCTTGTGCATAACAAATGTCTTTGTGGAAACAGTCTTGCAGCCCTTCTCCCTCTCCAAACCTTTTAGAAACAGACACACAATTATAACCATTTTCCTTAGAGGACCATAGAGTGAAATATGTTTTCAAACGTCATACTGTACCTGATCATTACCAGTATTTATTTATTTATTTTCAGAATGTTAACCCTTTAAATAACAGTTTACTTACATAATGCTCGTTACAGTATGTTTTATCAAATGTGTATCTGTACATCACATGCTATTAAGATCCGTATAAGAAATGCTAAGTCAATAACAAACAACATGATTGATGAATTTTAGTTTTTTGAACAAAAATCCAGGGACATTTTGTGAAGAAAACCAGAAAATTAATAAATGTATTTGATATGGCTTCATATGGTGTAAATAACGTTACAATTTCAGTTCTGAAGTCAGGGCTCTAGATTAAAGCCGTGATATAATAATGCATGGTTTTATGCTATAGGGGCTGTGGGATCACACATTCAGATTTTCCTTAAGGGTCTGACTGTAGGTTATATATATATATATATATATATATATATATATATATATATATATATATATAATTGTATGCAATATTGAACAACTTCTAATTCAAACATTTCATTTTGAAGGCATCTACTTTCTGTCCAAGACTAAAGAAAATGTCACACTCACAAATTTTACAACAGCCATCTGCTGAAGTCTGAACTGTGCCCTGCAGAGAAATAAATTGACATTATTTGTTTTAACATATGGTCTCAGAAAGACAGAAAATGTGGTGTCATCAGTTAAAATTGATAAATGATACTTACAGGTATGCAGTTGCTCTGTTGAAATGGTGGGCACACAATATGGGAATTGAACGTCGTTAAAGTATCACCAACCTCAACACAGGTGTAATGCTGACACTTATTCTCAGGTGGTGACCAGGTATCTCCTGGCTGAGAAGAGAGAAGGATGTACACACAAACACACACACACGCACGCACGCACGCACACGCACACACACACACACACACACACACACACACACACACACACACACACACACACACACACACACACACACACACACACACACACACACACACACACACACACACACACACACACACACACACACACACACACACACACACACACACACACACACACACACACACACACACGACAAAGCTGGATTACGGACAGATATAAAAAACAAGGTACTTTTTAAACATTATGATGTGAGGTAGTAGCCAGAAGAGATGATCCAATATACCTTCAAGAGCTGTTTAGTTTCGTTTAGACTGACAACACAGTGGGTCTGCACACATTTTCCACAGCACTCATCTGAATCAGGTACCAGATATTCATATCCCTAAGGGAAAGGATGAATTTAAGTTGCAGAAGTAGAGTCCAGTTCACTCTTACAGAAAACAAAGTGAGAAAAACTACATGTATAAAATGTATTGTGTGTATTTGTAAAATAGGTGTAATTTCACTTACCATGCCACAGTCTGTTTTACATTTCTGCAATTCACATGTTATCTTGAATAGTTTAGAATCTTGGTCCACCTCATTGGTACAGAGACAATCCTGGCATGGTGCTACAGGAACTAAAGAGCCAGGCTAGCAAATAAAGAAGACATTTATTCATACTTGTGTTTTAGCCATACAGAACATGTTCAGCAGAAATTATAATGTCAGAAGTTGTACAGTATATTAACAAATCATTATTTATATATAAATATACGTATATAGACTGTATGTACAATAATTACATATTTGCATTTCTTATTTACCTGGTATTCAGAGTTTTTGTGGACACATACTCTTTTTGGTTCTAGGAAAGAGTAAGACAAGTTAAATCGTATCACAATCATCTTTAGCTTTTATTTTACATTAAAACTATTACAAAATAATGATCTCACCACATATATGTTCTGGACAGCATTTCCCCTCAGGAACACTGACAACTGGAATATATCCTACAAGACAGTTCATGTTTGTAGGTGGGCAAGTGTTGCTGTGACATTCTGTGGAGAAGATAAAACGGTGAAAGAAAATAGTTAATAGCCATGAATATACTTATCAATATGTATCATTTTCCAAACTCTGGAGGACAAGTGTAAAGTGTAAAGTGTTAACTTCTTCGGATGTGTAATTAGCTAAAGCTTTGTTGTTTATTGATATCAGACAATGACACTACAGATTATTCAATTATTAATTAAATATTTCGTTTTGTTATTGCATTCATTTGTATAGTACTGTATCATGTCTGTATCATCTTTTGTTTCATTTGTATTTTCTTTGGTTTTACACGCTCGAAAAAGAATTTTTTTTTAAAATAAACTAAACAAACATGCATTGATGCTATATGACTTACCACAAACAAAGGCAGAACAGCAGGGGTCTGATGGATTAGTTGTGTTGACAAGGACAAACCCGGGACCCATGCAGCTTGTAACCGGTGCAGTTGGGCACTCTTTAGGCTTGCAAGAGACAGTCTTGGTGGACTCGTCACAGATGCAGCTTTGGCATTTGTACTCAAACCGCTCATTGAACTAGAAGAATAAAACAAAGTTATGAGTTAATTGTCTTTTGCAAGTAAATAACTTTGTTTGGGATTTCAAATTAAAATGAATACAAGACTCACCTCACGAGGATTTCCCTCAGGATCAAGACATCCTGTTGAAAAATGGTCACTTAATGATTAATACGATAGACTCTGCTCAACGAAAATATTTCAGAATATACAACACACTTACCGCACTTATCAACACATATGCCAGACTCCTTGTTAAATAGTTTCATTCCATCAGGACAAAAGCAGCCCTCAGTAGTGTAGTTCATTCTTGGTTCATTAGAACTATAATATTAAATCAAGATAGAACATTGAGTTTGCTCTATTTCTTTTGGATCTCTAAAACATAGTACATTTAATACACTGTATGTTGCAACTATGTTGTTCACAACCAAATAGCTATTGCTACCATCCATTATCATCTTCATCTCAGGAAATCTAATGTGCTGTAAAATTAACTTTTTTATTAAACTTACTTGTCTTCACAGGTTGGCTGTTCTGCAGGACCACATGGCTTGTAAACTTTGTTTGAAGGGCAGTCACTTTCTGTGAGTGAAAAAACATAATAAATACATAAATAAAAAGCATCAATAGCAGTGCATCGCAACACCCCTAGCAGTATAATAAAATGCACAACAGCCTGTTCAAATTGTGCTGGATGCAACAAAATTAAGAAGGCGCTTCCTTCCTTGGTTCCTCTGATCTCTGAATGTACAGTAAAAACAATGAGGAGTTGCCTACCACACAAAGTGGTGTAGTTTCTCCAGTACAGGCAAACCCCAGCCTGCGCACAGGCAGCAGCATAAGTCTGCAGACTTGTGCACTCCACTGCTGGGTTGGAAACATGACAGCTGTCAAAAACACAACCTTGGTAGAAATTGTCAGGAGAGACAACTGGATGGCACGCTTCAAAGACTCTGTGAAAGTAAAACACACACCAAAACCTCACAATGGTGTTTTAAATACAGTATGTGAAATGTATGCTGATGAATGTGAACTTTCCAATTTAGATTGGAAAACGTGTACCTGCTCTTAAGAAGGTGACATATGGAGTCTGGCTTGCAGGGAGTTACAATTGGTGGAGGTCCAGGTTTATTGGTGGGTGGTACAGATGGTATTTGGCAGTCAGGTTGTTCAATGTGTTTTGCAGGCCAAAAGTCGGCCATCACTGCACAATCTTCGACCAGCTGACCTCCAGGCAACTTGCAGTCATCAGCCTGGTTGTTATTGCATGTGCCTGATGGTAGAGTGGCAAAACACTTAATATTACAGTTTGCAAACAAATAAATGATTGTTATGTGCACTGAAGAGAAGTATGTTCTTACCACAATGCCCCTGTGTGTTGCTGCCAAAGTTACTATATGGAAGGGTGACACTAAAGCCAGTTATTCCAAATGTAATGACCACTTTAAGTCGAGGGATTTCCAGAACCAAGTTGATGCCAGTATCCAGGATCTTAACACCTTGTTGGGCATAAGGTAGTTTCAGACGTATCCCATTTTTATGTGCCTACAAGGAGAAAAAGGGAATCAACTATACAGTATCAAAATAAAAATAATCTATAAATTGTGACTAAGCATTCATCAATGCCATTGCACCTATTTTACAGTCATCTACGTAAGTATTTCTGGTTGGCCTTTAAGAACAAAAAAACAAATATGCATTTATCTATATATATTGTTTTACCTCCAGCTGCGCTGCTCCAAGAAGGTTATGATTAATGAGTGTGAAAACTTCGGATTGGAATGATATAATTATTGATCGCGGACAAGAAACATCTTCAGTGGGATCACAATAGACATTGTCAATATAAATGTTCAACTTATGTTTTGGGGAAATCTCTTCCATCAAAACGTAAGTACAGTTTCCTTGATAACTGTAGAATAATCCATCAAATGTGATGTAATGAGGATCTCCCCAGCCTTCACATACACCTGAAAAGAAATACAGTTCAAAAGTTGAAATCATTTTAAACAGAAAAGAAACCAGTTATTATATGAATCCTTTAACTACAGAATGGCTTACAGTCACAAACGTAAAGCTTGCAGCATTTGTATTCATCATCCACAAGAACTGGTTTCTTTCCATTGGCACAAGTGATCATCTCAAGGGGTGGACATTCATATGGAACGATTTCAATGGTGTTGTTCTCAATGCATTTAGCCATAGTGCAGTTACATAATAAGAACGTCTCATTTTGCTGATGGAAGGAGGAAAAATTATTGAAATCAGTATTGTGCAATAAATGCAAGTATAGATTTTAACGTGCAAGATACATTAAGATTCTTACTGCTACATCCCATTCAGGGCAGGTAGGTATAGAAGTCGTGGGTGTCGTTGTAGGCATGGTTGTGGTTGAGCAAAGTACAGGCTCCTTGTGAATCTCACAAATATCCGAACAAATCATTGTGAGACATATATTGGATCCGATGTGTTCGATGCCTGGTATGACCTCCCCTAAAATTGGGAATGAAGATAAGGAATTGATTAAACTGTGGAAACCCTTACAATAACCATTTGAGAACTCAAAGAAAGTATAGTTGTACTTTTTTCTTACCTGGCCTATAATGACTTCCATTAAATATACAGAAACATTCTGTAGTTGCAATGATAAGTTCTTGAGTTGGTGAAATTGCTGGCGTTGATGTTGATAAAGTGGGGCCAGTTTCAGGTATTGTCGTTGTGGTTGGTGTTTCAGCTTTAGTTGTAGGTTCAGATGGTGGGGTTGTGGATGCTGTGGTTGTAGTTGATGTTCCAGTTGTTGTAGTGGTAGGTTTAGTTGGTGGGGTTGTCAATTCTGTGGTTGTGGTTGGTGTTTCAGTTGTTGTAGTGGGTTTAGGGGGTGGGGTTGTAGATGCTGTGGTGGTGGTTGGTGTTGCAGTTGTTGTAGTGGGTTCAGTTGGTGGGGTTGTAGATCCTGTAGTTTTGGTTGGTGTTGTAGGTGTTGTAGTGGGTTCAGGGGGTGGGGTTGTAGATGCTGTGGTGGTGGTTGGTGTTGCAGTTGTTGTAGTGGGTTCAGGGGGTGGGGTTGTAGATGCTGTAGTTTTGGTTGGTGTTTCAATTGTTGTTGTTGTGGGTTTAGTTGGTGGGGTTGTCAATTCTGTGGTTGTGGTTGGTGTTGCAGTTGTTGTTGTAGTGGGTTTAGTTGGTGGGGTTGTAGATCCTGTAGTTTTGGTTGGTGTTGTAGGTGTTGTAGTTGGTTCAGTGGGTGGGGTTGTAGATTCTGTGGTTGTGGTTGGTGTTTCAGTTGTTGTAGTGGGTTTAGTTGGTGGGGTTGTAGATGCTGTGGTGGTGGTTGGTGTTGCAGTTGTTGTTGTAGTGGGTTCAGGGGGTGTGGGTTGTAGATGATGTGGTTGTGGTTGGTGTTTCAGGTGTTGTAGTGGGTTCAGGGGGTGGGGTTGTAGATGCTGTGGTGGTGGTTGGTGTTTCAGTTGTTGTGGGTTTAGTTGGTGGGGTTGTCAATTCTGTGGTTGTGGTTGGTGTTTCAGTTGTTGCAGTTGGTTCAGTGGGTGGGGTTGTAGATTCTGTGGTTGTGGTTGGTGTTTGAGTTGTTGTAGTGGGTTCAGGGGGTGGGGTTGTAGATTCTGTGGTGGTGGTTGGTGTTGCAGTTGTTGTAGTGGGTTCAGTTGGTGGGGTTGTAGATCCTGTAGTTTTGGTTGGTGTTGTAGGTGTTGTAGTGGGTTCAGGGGGTGGGGTTGTAGATGCTGTGGTGGTGGTTGGTGTTGCAGTTGTTGTAGTGGGTTCAGGGGGTGGGGTTGTAGATGCTGTAGTTTTGGTTGGTGTTTCAATTGTTGTTGTTGTGGGTTTAGTTGGTGGGGTTGTCAATTCTGTGGTTGTGGTTGGTGTTGCAGTTGTTGTTGTAGTGGGTTTAGTTGGTGGGGTTGTAGATCCTGTAGTTTTGGTTGGTGTTGTAGGTGTTGTAGTTGGTTCAGTGGGTGGGGTTGTAGATTCTGTGGTTGTGGTTGGTGTTTCAGTTGTTGTAGTGGGTTTAGTTGGTGGGGTTGTAGATGCTGTGGTGGTGGTTGGTGTTGCAGTTGTTGTTGTAGTGGGTTCAGGGGGTGTGGTTGTAGATGATGTGGTTGTGGTTGGTGTTTCAGGTGTTGTAGTGGGTTCAGGGGGTGGGGTTGTAGATGCTGTGGTGGTGGTTGGTGTTTCAGTTGTTGTGGGTTTAGTTGGTGGGGTTGTCAATTCTGTGGTTGTGGTTGGTGTTTCAGTTGTTGCAGTTGGTTCAGTGGGTGGGGTTGTAGATTCTGTGGTTGTGGTTGGTGTTTGAGTTGTTGTAGTGGGTTCAGGGGGTGGGGTTGTAGATTCTGTGGTTGTGGTTGGTGTTTCAGGTGTTGTAGTGGGTTCAGGGGGTGCGGTTGTAGATTCTGTGGTTGTGGTTGGTGTTTGAGTTGTTGTAGTGGGTTCAGGGGGTAGGGTTGTAGATTCTGTGGTTGTGGTTAGTGTTTCAGGTGTTGTAGTGGGTTCAGGGGATGCGGTTGTAGATGCTGTGGTGGTGGTTGGTGTTGCAGTTGTTGTAGTGGGTTCAGGGGGTGGGGATGTAGATTCTGTAGTTTTGGTTGGTGTTTCAGTTGTTGTTGTTGTTGTTGTTGTTGTTGTTGTGGGTTTAGTTGGTGGGGTTGTAGATGCTGTGGTGGTGGTTGGTGTTGCAGTTGTTGTAGTGGGTTCAGGGCGTGGGGTTGTCAATTCTGTAGTTTTGGTTGGTGTTTCAGATGTTGTTGTTGTGGGTTTAGTCGTTGGGGTTGTTAATTCTGTGGTTGTGGTTGGTGTTTCAGTTATTGTAGTGGGTTCAGTGGGTAGGGTTGTAGATGCTGTGGTTGTGGTTGGTGTTTCAACTGTAGAAGTGGGTTCAATAGGTGGGGTTGTCGATTCAGTGGTTGTAGTTGGTGTTGCAGTTGTTGTAGTGGGTTCAGTGGGTGGGGTTGTAGATGCTGTGTTTGGTGTTTCAGTTGTTGTAGTGGGTTCAATAGGTGGGTTTGTAGATCCTGTGGTTGGTGTAGCAGTTGTTGTAGTGGGTTCAGTGGGTGTTGTTGTAGATTCTGTAGTTGGTGCTTCAGTTGTTGTAGTGGGTTTAGTTGGTGTGGTTGTAGATGCTGTGGTGGTGGTTGGTGTTGCAGTTGTTGTAGTGGGTTCAGGGGGTGGGGTTGTAGATTCTGTAGTTTTCGTTGGTGTTTCAGTTGTTGTTTTTGTTGTGGGTTTAGTTGATGTGGTTGTCAATTCTGTGGTTGTGGTTGGTGTTTGAGTTATTGTAGTGGGTTTAGTTGATAGGGTTGTAGATTCTGTAGTTTTGGTTGGTGTTGCAGGTGTTGTAGTTGGTTCACTGGGTAGGGTTGTAGATGCTGTGGTTGTGGTTGGTGTTTTAACTGTAGAAGTGGGTTCAAAAGGTGGGGTGGTCGATTCAGTGGTTGTAGTTGGTGTTGCAGTTGTTGTAGTGGGTTCAGTGGGTGGGGTTGTAGATGCTATGTTTGTGGTTGGTGTTTGAGTTGTTGTAGTGGGTTCAATAGTTGGGGTTGTAGATGCTGTGGTTGGTTTTGCAGTTGTTTTAGTGGGTTCAGTGGGTGGTGTTGTAGATTCAGTGGTTGTAGTTGGTGTTGCACTTGTTGTAGTGGGTTCAGTGGGTGGTGTTGTAGATTGTGTGGTTGTAGTTGGTGTTGCATGTGTTGTAGTGGGTTCAGGGGGTGGGGTTGTAGATTCTGTAGTTTTTGTTGGTGTTTCAGTTGTTGTTGTTGTTGTGGGTTTAGTTGGTGTGGTTGTCAATTCTGTGGTTGTGGTTGGTGTTTCAGTTGTTGTAGTGGGTTTAGTTGATGGGGTTGTCGATGCTGTGCTAGTGGTTGGTGTTGCAGTTGTTGTAGTGGGTTCAGTGGGTGTGGTTGTAGATTCTGTGGTGGTGGTTGGTGTTTGAGTTATTGTAGTTGGTTCAGTGGGTGGGGTTGTAGATTCCGTGGTTGTTGTGGGTGCTACAGTTGTTGTAGTGGGTTCAGTGGGTGGGGTTGTAGATTCTGTGGTGGTGGTTGGTGTTTCAGTTGTTGTAGTAGGTTCAGTGGGTGGGGTTGTAGATTCTGTGGTTGTTGGGGGTACTACAGTTGTTGTAGTGGGTTCAGTGGGTCGGGTTGTAGATTCTGTGGTTGTTGTGGGTGCTACAGTTGTTGTTGTTGTTGTTGTTGTTGTTGTTGTTGTTGTTGTTGTTGTTTCAGTTGTTGTAGTGGGCTCACATGTATCTACTTCACAACATACTCTGATCTTATAGTTGAAACATTTCCGTGGAGGTCTAAATTGGTCCTCCTTTCTACATATTAAACCGACTCCTAGATCACAAGAAACCTTTTGGCCAGTTTGAGTTACAAAGTCATTGAAGTCCATTTCAGGATGATTTGTTGTTCTACAATCAATTTCTGTGGGAGTTTCACACATTTGTATACCACTATTTGTGATGTTCTCATATGTTTCCCAGTCACTTCCGTCCTCTAATGGGTTATGCACATCGTACCACTCTGACCACTCACATGTTTTAATACAAGGTGTAGTGGATTCATTTGGTGGGGTTATATATGTTGTGGTAGTGGCTGGTGGTTCATTTGTTGTTGTAGTGGGTTCAGTTGGTGGGGTTGTAGATGCTGTGGTTGTTGTTGGTGCTACAGTTGTTGCAGTGGGTTCAGTGGGTGGGGTTGTAGATTCTGTGGTTGTTGTGGGTACTACAGTTGTTGTTGTAGTGGGTTCAGTGGGTGGGGTTGTTGATTCTGTGGTTGTTGTGGGTGCTACAGTTGTTGCAGTGGGTTCAGTGGGTGGGGTGGTTGATTCTGTGGTTGTTGTGGGTGCTACAGTTGTTGTTGTAGTGGGTTCAGTGGGTGGGGTTGTAGATATTGTGGTTGTTGTGGGTGCTACAATTGTTGTAGTGGGTTCAGTGGGTGGGGTTGTTGATTCTGTGGTTGTTGTGGGTGCTAAAGTTGTTGTAGTGGGTTCAGTGGGTGGTGTTGTAGATTGTGTGGTTGTAGTTGGTGTTGCATGTGTTGTAGTGGGTTCAGGGGGTGGGGTTGTAGATTCTGTAGTTTTTGTTGGTGTTTCAGTTGTTGTTGTTGTTGTGGGTTTAGTTGGTGTGGTTGTCAATTCTGTGGTTGTGGTTGGTGTTTCAGTTGTTGTAGTGGGTTTAGTTGATGGGGTTGTCGATTCAGTGGTTGTAGTTGGTGTTCCAGTTGTTGTAGTGGGTTCAGTGGGTGGGGTTGTAGATGCTGTGGTTGTTGTGGGTGCTACAGTTGTTGTAGTGGGTTCAATAGGTGGGGTTGTCGATGCAGTGGTTGTAGTTGGTGTTGCAGTTGTTGTAGTAGGTTCAGTGGGTGGGGTTGTAGATGCTGTGCTAGTGGTTGGTGTTGCAGTTGTTGTAGTGGGTTCAGTAGGTGTGGTTGTAGATTCTGTGGTGGTGGTTGGTGTTTGAGTTATTGTAGTTGGTTCAGTGGGTGGGGTTGTAGATTCCGTGGTTGTTGTGGGTGCTACAGTTGTTGTAGTGGGTTCAGTGGGTGGGGTTGTAGATTCTGTGGTGGTGGTTGGTGTTTCAGTTGTTGTAGTAGGTTCAGTGGGTGGGGTTGTAGATTCTGTGGTTGTTGGGGGTACTACAGTTGTTGTAGTGGGTTCAGTGGGTGGGGTTGTAGATTCTGTGGTTGTTGTGGGTGCTACAGTTGTTGTTGTTGTTGTTTCAGTTGTTGTAGTGGGCTCACATGTATCTACTTCACAACATACTCTGATCTTATAGTTGAAACATTTCCGTGGAGGTCTAAATTGGTCCTCCTTTCTACATATTAAACCGACTCCTAGATCACAAGAAACCTTTTGGCCAGTTTGAGTTACAAAGTCATTGAAGTCCATTTCAGGATGATTTGTTGCTCTACAATCAATTTCTGTGGGAGTTTCACACATTTGTATACCACTATTTGTGATGTTCTCATATGTTTCCCAGTCACTTCCGTCCTCTAATGGGTTATGCACATCGTACCACTCTGACCACTCACATGTTTTAATACAAGGTGTAGTGGATTCATTTGGTGGGGTTATATATGTTGTGGTAGTGGCTGGTGGTTCATTTGTTGTTGTAGTGGGTTCAGTTGGTGGGGTTGTAGATGCTGTGGTTGTTGTTGGTGCTACAGTTGTTGCAGTGGGTTCAGTGGGTGGGGTTGTAGATTCTGTGGTTGTTGTGGGTACTACAGTTGTTGTTGTAGTGGGTTCAGTGGGTGGGGTTGTTGATTCTGTGGTTGTTGTGGGTGCTACAGTTGTTGCAGTGGGTTCAGTGGGTGGGGTGGTTGATTCTGTGGTTGTTGTGGGTGCTACAGTTGTTGTTGTAGTGGGTTCAGTGGGTGGGGTTGTAGATATTGTGGTTGTTGTGGGTGCTACAGTTGTTGTAGTGGGTTCAGTGGGTGGGGTTGTTGATTCTGTGGTTGTTGTGGGTGCTAAAGTTGTTGTAGTGGGTTCAGTGGGTGGGGTTGTAGATGCTGTGGTTGTGGTTGGTGTTGCAGTTGTTGTAGTGGGTTCAGTGGGTGGGGTTGTAGATTCTGTGGTGGTGGTTGGTGTTTGAGTTATTGTTGTAGATGCTGTGGTGGTGGTTGTATATACTGTGGTTGTTGTCGGAGGTTCGGTTGGTGTTGTAACAGGTATGGTGGTGGCAATTGTTGTTGTTGGGACAGTTGTAGATATGCAAGTTTCATTTTCAAATATCACTGTCGCATTCCTGCATATTGCATAGTAGCACATTCCCATATTGTCAGTGGCATTGAAAATAACTTCCTCTTCCTCGTATCTAGTATTGTTGTAATAGCAATCAGGACATTCCTCCACACACAACCCAGTGTCTTCATCAAATATCGGCGTATCTTCTGGGCATACAGGGTAGCAGCCTGTACACAACACAACATTAAATGTAATACATTGTTTGTGTAATTGATAATTATTGTTTTTGAAATATTTATTTATTCTACTTGAAACTGAAGATTGCTTGGTTGTCTCTGAATCTCTTTTCACACATAAAATAAGCCAAATTGGATCATTTCTACATTTCAGATTTTAACCATCACATAAAGCTGAGAAAGTGTGAGTTAACCTCTTACCTTCTAGGTTGGGTAAAGGTTTGCTGCAATTTTCTTCTGGATTCATACAGGTCTTGTAGCAAGGTTTGTGGCAAGGATTGTAGTGCCACTTGCATTCACCTGGGTTGTTGTAGTAATCACAAAAAACAGCTAGGAAGAAACGATTAAAAAAAGGTTATGTTTTAAACAAAGTAGTTGCTGATGTAGGCTATCTCTTAGTGAAAAAGACCTTAAACATAAAGTCAACCTGATACGAATCCTCACATTATATTTACTTTAGGCCTAAAGATTGAAAGAAGTTTAAGGTAACTTGGGAAGTTATTAGGCATCATGTATATAAATCATTGCATCGGGTCCCATAACAGCTTCTTAGCACCAGAAAAGCTGTGAAACCTGAGTTTATTCTTAGGGTTCGAAGGCATATTTCACATTGTTGTATACTTACGACAGATTTCTGGAGTTCTCCATGCAACACATACAGAAGCCTCATTACACGCTTGAGCATAAGCTGCGACTGCTGAGCAGAAACATTCACAGTCTCCTCCAGAGTCGCAGGCACATGAGTCTTTCACACAGTTTTCATAATATGGAAGGGGAGCAACCTGTTAAGTCGTAAAACAAATGAGTTACATTTGTTCAACCATCACATTTAAAAAAAACAAAAACATAAATGATTAACAAGATGTCTGCACCTTATTGTGGCAATGTTTGAACGTATTCCCAGTTATAATGCTGCACATCATTTTTGCCCAGTGATGTCGATTAGGTTTTGCGCCACAAGGGTCAGCATTCGTATCCACATCTGGGCAATTGCTTGACACTTTCCAGCTGTTTGCGAATTCTACAGGATTGCTTACTACCAGATGACCCTGGGTGGTGAAGTCGTTCTGTCCATCTCCATCAAAATCTCCACACAGACCACACACCTCTCCCTGAAAAAGCCATACAAAAGGAGTTAGTGATTTATTTCACATTTTATTCCATAACAAACCCTTTGGGGACAGACATTTTCCAGGCTTTAATATACTTCCATTATTTCCACAACCTATTTACTAAATATGTTTAGTATATTATTGTATTATTATATTAATATTGTTATAATTGTAAAAAAAAAGATTTCAGAAAGTTAATATGGTGTAAACCGCTTATAGTGATCGAGGTTACAGTGATCAACTGCTTATATAGAACAGATAAATGACACTTTGGCACAGGATTTGTGTATAGTAATCAAGTCAACCACTAACTTTTCATTTTGAGCTTTTCATACATTACAACATGTTACATTTATAAAAATACATTTTAGAGTTTTTGTAAACAACACAACACAGTTACATGTAAAGCCATAATATAATTTGAACTACAGTGAACAGATGTTATATACAGTAGGTACTGTATTGCATTTAGGTGCATTTTTATTTAAACAGTCCAGTAAATAAATGTCTACAATAATTTTGAAAAGCATTTGAAATAGATGTACTGTATTTTGTCAAAGTGGTGTGAAGAAAAAGCAGACAGCTAGACTACAGATTTAAAAAATGTTTTACATCATATCAAAACTTGAATATTTAAGTCATCATATGAACAATTTCCGAGACTTACACTGTGCATTGGTTCCAGGATAATGCGAACAGTTGTTTTTCCATCCCACATCACCGACAGACCAATGGCTGATTCTATCACCACAAACAAGCCAACCCTTCGTATTCTGTACTGAATCTCAGCACCCTGGCCCAGGTTCAACTCTTCATATTTACCCTTCGATAATTTAATTTCCATTCGCTGTAATGTTAAGGAGATTCTTGTTAGTTTTACAAAATAAATATTTTGTTGGATTGAGTCCAATATTTCAGGCTCAGAGAGAATATCAGGTGTTGGTAAGATGTCTTACCCCCAGATAGATTCTGACAGTTTTGGAGCATGTGGTGCCTGTAGTTCCACAAGGTTCATTTTCTGTGATGACCCCAAAGCTGTCCTGCACTGTTTTATTGCCACATTTGTTCTTAAAAGAGAAAGATGTATTGATTCATTAAATTGTTTTCCTTTATATTAGACATATACAAATGGTCAAATTAAACCTTGGCTTGGACTCAAATTTTCCACAGTGGTTAGTACAACACAAACACATTAATTAATTATCAGTAGAGTAGGATTATATAATTCATATTTCACTCATATTTCATGTTTTTAAGTAAATTAAATGTAGATATCATCCCAAAAAGTATATCAAGTTTAGTCTTCAAGATTAGAAAAAAGTTAGACGTTTATACATGACTGACTTTCAACATTTGTTTACCTTCACAGCAACATAGGCACAATCTCCATTAAACCCATATGTCTGCTGATCAAATGTATTGTAGTGGCCACTCCCATAAATAGTGCAAGTTTGTGGGCATTTTTTCTCGCTGCACACCCAGCTTCCACTTTTGCAGGTACTATATCAGAAATGGTAAGATATAATACAATGTTTTAAAATACCACAATGATGTAAATGTTAATAATAATAATGTAATATATAAATATGATAATGTTTATGCTATAGTATACTTCTGATTTAAAAACGAGGTCATACCAGGTGTTGCACTGCTCGGGGATTTCTGATCCAGGGGCATAGATATGGCCATCGTGCTTACATGTGCACTGATTTCTTTGCACACAGGAATCTTTGCCATCATCGAGAAGGCCAGCTGGACACCGACAGCCAGATTCACACTCAGTGGAGTCCTGAGAAGAAAGAAGGATGACATAGATAGTAAAGGAGTAAAATGAATAATACTTGTTGGGAAAATACTGAATGTACTCTTCTAATATCAGAGTAGCACATGTTAACAAAGGCCCTGCGTAGCTGTGTACGTAACCAGATGTATGATTACCTAGAAGAGCGTCAGGACACACTGTTTAACATGATGATTCAGCCTCTATGGAGATGGACATATGACTGTCATGTTTATTGCTTACGCAGGCCTTAGCTAATCTGAAGTAAACATTGAATACTGCTTTGAACCGGTATTCTAACACTCTCTTGTATATAAGCATGTCAAGGACACTATTCAGGGTACTATTTGTACTATGCAGCTTTGTATATGATGACTACTTCCATTCTTGCAAGGATAATAAATACATGTATCCTGATATTGAAGATCAAGCCGGTGACGAGTGATATTTTCTAACAATATAGTTCAAGACTCTAGAAACTCTGTGGAACTAGTGAAACCCAACAGATTGTTTAACATCTTGAATGTAACAAAGCATTCATCATAAAATTAAGGAAATATACAATAGACTGAGATGTTTTAGACTGAGAGCTTACGCAATCATCGCTGTCCAGATTCAGACACGTTGGAGCACAGTGCAGGCCCAGGTCCCCTGAGCCAGCAGCAGAGCAGTTGAAGAATTGTTTTGGAGAAGGGCATGCTGTAACAGAAAAAGATTCAACATACCAGTATCAACAACACAAGAAACAGAATCGATCAAATACTTGTCTTGTGGTAAAAAAATAATAATTAAATATATAACGTACTTGATGAGCGGGCTCTCCAAGAATGGCAATGAAGCATTCCATTGTTACATACACTAGAAAAGACACCAAGGATATGAAATTAAATACAACACAAAGGTACCTGAAAAGTAACAATGTATTAAATTCACTGGTGGAAAGTATATTTATATAAGGACTCTACCTAAGTACAGTTTTGATGTTCTTGTGCTGTATTTCAATGTTCAGCTACTTTATACTTCTATTCCACTTTACTTCAGAGGTTAATATTATAATTATCTCACCTACATTAATTTGTAACCTTTAGTTACAAGTTAGTCAAGTTAGCACAAACGCTATCAGCGGAAACACACATATTTATAAACCAACAATTATTATACAAACATATCAAATATATTATTCTAAAATGGGTAATTCTGCCAAATAAGTACTTTTAAGTTTTGTACTTTAAGTATGTTTTGATGCTAATACATGTTCACTTCACTCAGTTTTTGTTCAACCTCTGGTGGGTTAATACTGCAGGCATTACAAGTGTTGTAAGGTTTGTATCTTATGTATCACTTGTATATAGACTCTTATGGCACTAATCTATTCTATTTTATTGTATTTAATTGCACTATTTTAACCGTTTTATTGTTTTGCACTGTTGGAGGAGCCTGGGACCTAAGATTTTCATCGACATAACTACACTGTAGCTATGTACGAATGACAATAAAAGCCTTGAATCTTGAATCTAGGACAGTTCAAATCCAATGTAACCAAATGGCATGCAGCTGACTCACCAGTGCTCATCTTTGATGCTGATGGACTTTCCTGACTTGATGTAGACTTCGTTATGGTAGCAGGGACATTTTGCCTTGGGGATACAGATGCCGTTTTCATTGAGGTAGAGACCGTCAGGGCAGGAGCAGCCGTCCACAGGCAGGAAGTCAGAAATGCAATTCTGCTGCACGGAGCCGAGGGATCTGCAGGTCAGCTGGCATCTCTGATGCTGGTAAGAGAAGATCTGAGACTCTGGGCAGTTCCTGGAGTATTTATCTGTTTTATGCACAGGATGAGAGGATTACTGTTACTGATAAGACTTTATTACCATCATTATAATAGTCAATAGTAATTATACTGTTAACAAATAATGAATGATTATCTTGTTTCTTAATCATTGGAGATGCATCAAAGTATTTGTTAACCATTTACCAGAATATTATATTAAGTAATTAGTTATAAAAGTTTTACAAAATATTTCAAAAGAAGTAACAACAAATGTTGCTCATCATTAACAAATGCATCATATAGTAGAATACAATATTATGCAACTATTAACTGTTAAAACATAAATGATAGATTACCTTGTAATTAGTTAACATAATCATTGTGTCATCACATAATGTCATTGTTTAATCAGTTTCACAGTTTAATTAACAATCAATTTAATATTATTAGTGATTTTGATTGTTACTAAGTGCTACCTAGTTACTTTATAGTTTTTAAATCCTTACCGCACACTTTCTCTCTCCAGTCTTCCAGGAACACTCCCTTAGATGCACAAGCCCGAGCGTAGGAGGAGAAGACGGCACACAGACAGTCCTCACTCTTCTCACAGTTGCAGCTAGCATAAGTACATCTCTGGAGAAGACAGAAAGCACTTTTAGAGTATTACATCCCCATCAAAGTGTAATTGAATGAAAGACAAACAGAAAGGTTTTGCAGTACCTTGTAGTACAGCTCAGGATCCACCACTGAACGGCACTGAGCGAAGCTGCTGTCTGGACTCAGCAGCAAGGCGCACCAGTGTTTGGCGTACCACTCTGCAGAAACAATAGCCTTTTATTTTCAAAATTCTATTTTCCTTAAAGAGACAGCTCATCCCAAAATCAAATGGCACTCGTCATGTGGTGCTTATAGCGGCAAGAAAATATATTTAAAAAAACCTGCCAAACGTATCACTGTGCAGAAGTAAGCGTGCGTCTACTCACGACTGAGACGCTAAGAAAGTTAGCTAGAAAGATAATATTTCCTATAAAAGACAGTCTGTGGATTATCTTGGGTAATAGAGAACATTTTTGGACAGAGACATTCGATTTATAAATGTTTTTGGAAATTGGAATTTTAGAAGCAATTTAATAATAATATATTTTTTAATGATTGTATAATTGTATTTTTACTGAGAAAGTAATGGTTTGAAATGCCATACATTCCATATTTCAACATGTTACAACACTCTTCCAAATACAAATGCCCCAATTATTTTGTTTTCAAACAATAAAATATCAAGCAGTGCTTTTTACCATTTTCCACACTGAGGGAACAAGGGTCTTCAAGTCTCTCCTCTCTGTCTGGACACATGTAGTTAGCCTTCCACGAGTTACTGAAGGTGGGAGCTGTTCCCTCCACGATCCCCTGAGGAGTCTTCATGTCATCAGACAGGACCATGTTGAAGTTCCCGCATAAACCTGTAGACAATGAATATTTTATTAGCACTTATACTCAAGTGCAAACAATTGGCTAAAACCAAAAATAGTTACAAGGAAAGTATAAATTACTGTAATGAGAGTATAATGTATATTATTAGGAATGTGGGTAATCTATTTGAATTACGACTAATTTACGTAAGAAAATACATTGTGACTTGAGGGTTACTAGTGTGGGGTTCAATTTGAGGTTTCAGTTTTTTTTGTTTAGAGAGAGAAGAATAGTGAATTTAAAGACAAATCTAACTCACCACTTATTACATTAACTGATGTATTTATTTTATGTATATTGTTTAGTTCTTTAGGAGGGATTCAGGGGTGGTGGAAAGACAATCAGCCTATAAATATGTTCTTGTGTTGTCACTGTAATGAATAATACATATTTAATCAAGTGTATTACAAAACATCATCATGTTTGTCCACCTGTCAAGCACTACCTGTCCAACAAGTATTGCAGGTTTTTCATTTATTCATTATTCTAAATGTACAGTATTCTGACATCACTCTGATATCAAGTTAAATATACAACTTACCACGTGTCTTTGCTCTGTAGCTTTGGTCAAGGCTGACATAGACTTGCATGACGGGCACATGCTGGATCTGAATTTGCAACCCGAAACTTGTCTGGAGCATGATGTGGAAGGATGAGGCGTGGAATATGTTGATGTCACCTGGATAAAGATAAGTACAACATAAGTTAGATTGTTTTTGCTGATGTCCTTGCACACATTTCAATTACAATAACCTTTATACTAAGGGTTTCTGACTCACCTGAGTGGTATGGCAAACTGACTGTCTGCATGTTCTGCTTCACTGTGCCATCGGAGGTGAACATTAATACCTGGATATAAACAGAGTTGATCATTGCAGGTATAGGTTTGAATCTATGAATGAGTAAGGTCTTCTTTCCTGAGAGACTTTAACTCACATTGTTTCTGTCATTGTTCAGCACGATTTTAAGACTCTTGAGGCAAGTGTCAAACTCTTGATTTGCACATGGCACCAACTGAACCAGGATGGTAAACTTTGGACTTGCTTTATCCTGAAATATAAATAGTGACAACAAAATATTAATTTACAAATGGTATTATTGAAATCAGCTCATTATGCATTTTATTTTGTAATTGTACAAAGCTATGGCTAATTCACCTTGCTTTCCACTTTGGCTAGGGTGTAGTAGCAGTCCCCATGGAAGGTATATGTTTTCCCGTCAAAGGTGGTCACATGTGAGCCCTCCTCTACTGCACAGGTAGCAGGAGTCTGAAGGCTCTTACAGGCCCATTTACCCTCAACACATGTACTGAAACAACCCAAAACATTGAACTTAACAATAAAAAACAAGATTAAGCTAGGCAAGATGAAATATTATGTTGATGAAATATTCAAACTTACCATTCCTCTCTGTCCTGTCGGTAAACCTCACCAGAGTTGTAGATTTTGTTGTGTTTGCACTGACACTTAGATTGAACAATACACCCTCTCATGGAAATATCATCAAACACAGTTCCTGAAGAAGACACACATAACATTAACTTGTTATCGACTAGGACTAGGGTATATATAAGGGTAATAAAACATGTGAATGGCACTAACCAGGGGGACAGAAGCAGCCGTCGATCTTGTGATCCTCACACAGAGAGCTTGTGTCGAGAAGTGTGCATGTATCCATGCAAGGGGAGCCACTCTCTTCATACACCATGTTGAATGGGCACTGTTTGGCTGTGAGGAAAGGACATGATTTAAATAAACTGATGTAAGTAATAGGGCATCAAGGGTGATATATTTAATTATTTGATGCTTTGGATGCATGAGATAAAAATCCCCTATAAACAGAAACACAGTACCTTTTCAAAATAACCCTGCTAGCTGTCAGTAGTGGAGTAAAAATTACAATATTTGCATCCAAAATACAGTTGGGTAGAAGTATAAAGTACCATCAAATGAAAATAATCAAGTAGTACCTCAAATGTGTACTTAAGTGTAGTACTTGAGTAAATGTACTTAGTTACTTTCCATCACTGCATATGAAAAATAAAGATAATACAAAAACTGAAAAGCAAAAGCGATCTTAAAACCTTACCACATAACTGCGGAGTCCTCCAGTTGGGAGGCGTTCCCCCTGCATGGGAACACTGTCTGGAGAACTCAGAGAGTGTGCTGCAGACACAGAAGTCATTTGGACTGTTGGAGCAGCCACACATGTCCTGCACACAGGTCAGGATGTACGGCTCAGGGTCGATCAGTGTGGTGCAGGAGCTCCAAGGCTCTGAACGCAGCATCTGGGCACAGGTGGTTTGCTAAACGGGAGGAAGAGACAAAGTTAGCAAATACGACCTGAGTACAGTGTGGGGAAATAACTGACTCCATTTAACAAGAACTGTACATAGTATACATTTGAGACTGTTGTATTTAAATATTCTGCTACATTGTACTTCCACTCCACGGGATTCAGAGAGAAATATTATACTTTCTACTTAACTTTATTCATTTGACCAGTTTAGTCACCTTGCAGATTATTTACAGATAAGATATTACCAACATAATGTATCATAGTACAAGATGTGAGCACTTTATATCACCAGATATCACTATTGCTAACACTCACAAACTCCTTGCATGAATCCAGCACAGCCTCCCGAGATTCATTCTCCTCTTCATCCGGATCCTCACAAACTTCATTTGGACGGTGGACTTTCTGTTTGTTGCCGAACTCAATAGGGCTGATTTTGCGACCTGCACATGATTGTTGTTATAATACCAAATGTCAAAGATACGGTTGATGATTATGGAAATGTGTTAATGCATAAAATAAATAAGCATAATATACCATTATGAATGAACTCATCGTGGACAGGAACCCCATTGAAGTCTCCACAAAGACCACAAGTACGGTTTGCATAATCAGTATCCAGTTCCACCTGCAGCATAGCAAGAGGTTATGACACGTTTGGCTTTTTCACAATTTCAAAAAAGGCAAAACAACAGTTAATTGTAATTGCCTCAAAAAATCATAAAGAATTCCTAACCAAATTCATGTATATTACAATTTAAAGTTGCATTATTGTGTGCCGAATAGTTAAATGGTTTAACAGTCAAACATTTTTCTTAAGTTTTTACCATGACTGCATCGTCCCCGTTCCACATGACAGTGATGCCGACTTTAGATTGGAGCTTGATGTTACCAGCATTTTTTTCCACTTGTACTCCTGCATTGAAGTGTGGCAATTTGACACTGGAAAATGAAGATGTTTTTCTTATTACAATGAACTTGTACATAAAAGAGTGGTACAGTTTATTTCCAAGGCTGTTGGATGTTCTACTCACGGGATGTCATTCACAGTGACCATGTCCTTGCTGAGGTAGAACAAAAGGTCATTGATGGTGACCACCACATGACTGACTGTAGGGTTTCCATCTTTGACCATCCTCCTCATGTGCACGGAGAACTCCTGGTAGGACTCATGGCAGTCGGAGGCCAGGTTGTACTCACACGTGCCAGGGAACTGAAACACATCTCCGTCAAACGTCTTGAAGTGCTCCCGGCCCCATGTGCTGCAGATGCTGCTCACATGGTTGCGAACTGAGGAAAATGTTTGAGTGTAGAAAACAGTTCAAGTTACTAAAGGTGGAAAGACTGACTTAAGAGATGATATATGCTTTACAATACTCAGAACAAAAAAGCAGAATAGTCCCTCCACACAGCATCCTTAACAATCTTACCCAGTCTGGCTTGCACGTTGATGACACTTGCAACAGACAAAGCAAGGAAACACAACCACACACTTCTCCCCCTCATCATTGCCATTGGCTTTTGGTCACCGGAGCAGATAATAGTTGGACTGCACTTGACTGGCTTTTATAGTGGACGCCTTTTGTCCAAAGTTTTATTGCCAAGACATGGGAAACATATGCTGAATGGACGACTGACGCATTTCACAAGTCCAATATAATCATTCCTACATCCTCCTTATTGCTTGATTGAACAAATATGCACATTGATTAACAATTCATAGAAGAAATGGGCTGCAATAAAAGGGTTTTGTTGACAGTGTGCTCGTTAAATGATATCAAACTAATTCTCTTAAAAATACGCTCTCTTATTTTTGGATTAAATCGGTAATACATCAGTAACACAGAGTTTGGACACATTTGACTAGAAATCTGCTTTTTTCTGCTTTTTAATCAAGTGATGAGAACTTATTAGGTATCATATCTTGGTATGAGAATGGTGTTATGGTATGATTATTATTTTATTATCGGATTAAGATCCAACCTCGTCACAACCAGTGACTGCCGGTATATGCTTGAGCAAACAAAGCAGTTTGTAGTAGGCAAGGCAAGTTTATTTATATAGCACTTTTCAACACAAGGCAATTCAAGGTGCTTTACAAAAATGAAAGACATTCAGACAAAGGCATTTAAAAACAGTCATTAAAAAGAAAAGATAATAAAGGAACATTAAAAGAAAAAATACATGAATATGTATAAACATGAATAAAAAGTACATGAATAAAAAGTTACAGTGCAGTTTAAGATATGAATAGTTCAATTAAAAGCAGTGACAAAAAGATCAATCAATCAATCAATCAATCAATCAATCAATCAATCAATGTTTATTTATATATCCCTTATAGCCTTATATAAGATAAGTCTTCAGCCTGGATTTAAAAGTAGTCAGAGTTGCAGCGGACCTGCAGGTTTCTGGGAGTTTGTTCCAGATGTTTGGAGCATAATAACTGAACGCTGCTTCTCCATGTTTAGCTCTGACTCTGGGGACAGAAAGCTGACCAGTCCCTGAAGACCTGAGAGATCTGGATGGTTCATAATTTAGCAGTAGGTCAGAAATGTATTTTGGGCCTAAACCATTCAACGCTTTATAAACCAGCAGCAGTATTTTTGAAATCTATTCTTTGACACACAGGAAGCCAGTGTAAAGACTTCAGAACAGGAGTGATGTGATCCACTTTCTTAGTGTTAGTGAGGACTCGAGCAGCGGCGTTCTGAATCAGCTGCAGCTTTCTAATAGATATTTTAGTGAGACCTGTGAAGACACCATTACAGTAGTCGAGTCTACTGAAGATAAAAGCATGGACAAGTTTTTCCAAATCCTGCTGTGACATTAGTCTTTTAATCCTAGATATATTCTTTAGGTGATAGTAGGCTGATTTAATAACTGTTTTAATGTGACTGTTGAAACTCAGGTCAGAGTCCATGACTACACCTAGATTTCTGGCTTTATCTGTTGTTTTGAACATTGCAGACTGAAGCTCAGCGCTAACTTTTATACGTTCTGCCTTGGCTCCAAAAACCATTACCTCAGTTTTGTCTTTGTTTAAAAGCAGGCATAGATTACTGATAAAAAAAAAAACAGATCCAATGTCATCAGTGCAAAACAAGCTTTTTTCTTTCAATCAGTACAAAGTGTTATGCTTTTCGAAGTGTCAAACTGCAAATATTCTTTGTGTATAGTGTCTAGCCCGTATACACAAAGAATATTAGCAGTTTGTATGACCTGCCATTATTGTATGAATTGGTTAAATGTAAGCATGTAGTATAAAACGTCAGAAAATTGGAAAGGTGCTATTTAAAAACAACTCCCATACAGTTTTCTTTCTGTCCATCTTTAAGCTAAGCTGTTAAGGAACTTCTGCTCAAAAAGTGTGGTTCAAATGCTTCAGTCAAGTTTTCCAACTGTATTTAGAATACTTCAAGAATTAGCTTGAGGAACTCTTTTGTTCCTCAGTCTGTAAGATCAGTTTGGGTTATAAGTAGGTCTCAGTGTACCTGGGATAAATGCTTTAAGTAAAAGTAAGCTATGAAATAACCTGCAGTTTATTATCCACTCTTCATAGTGTCTGTTGTGATGTATGTTTGTAGTAATGGTTTTCTTTTTTGGTTAAATGTTGTATTTGTATTTGCGATAGAACACAGGACCCTAGTGGGACATTAGGATTCAGACTCTGAGTCTTTACATCAATGATGATTGGTGCTCAAAAGTCAGTGGCAAAGTGAAAGACAGAGAATCAGCACTTTTGAAACAGGGCTGAAACAGAGGGGATTATGGGATGCTACAATGCATGATCTGTTTGGTATTTCGAGCCAAACACTTCAGAGACATGTTTTGTACAGTATATATCCGAGAACGATAATATATTGATGAAAAACAGTACAATAGGGGACCTTTAAAGATGCCAGACAGAATATCTGCTTAGAAATGTCTTTGTTTTTGCTGGTATTTATATAATGAAACCATTTCCCTCTGCCAAGGAAGTCATGTTTTCCATTTGCTTGGTTTAGTTGTCAACATGATTATAGACAAGACTACTTGGACTGATTTTCATAAAACTTGGCGGTAAGGTGTAACTAGGAAAGACAGAGTTGAGCAAAATCACACAGGGAGGATACACACTTATTTTTCTCTTTCATTAACATTTTGAGATATAGTCCTGGCGGAAGTATGCACCGTGGAAGTTCCTTCTAGTTAAATGTTTGTTTAAATTTGGTGACTGTGTGCTTCATTATCTATATTGCACCTGGTGCGTGAACAGACAGGATCTGCAAACTGCATTGAACAACATCCTTGATTACTGTCACCCTCTACCTGCACTGTCACATTAAGGCACAGAAAGCAAGGCATGACATGGGCAAACTTTCCCACTCTCTGGCGAACATGTGACAAGGAGTTTGTGTTGTGACTACAGTCATTATTGGATCAAACACCATTCAAAGGTTGAACACTGCTTAAGAGACAATATTATTACAAGTTAAACAAACTATTATTTACACACCAAATGAACATGTAATGATCAGTGATAAACAAATGTTTGAACAGATATTTCTCAATTATTAAATAATAACTGGTGGATACATCTGACTAAAGTTCAGCCTTACTGCATTGGTTTTATCTGTGTGGTTACATGTATATCTTGGAAACAAACACATCGTCATTTAGTATTACCTCACATAGTCGTAGAAGCTCCTCCATGTGCAAACAGGGCTTTGGGCTACTCCCACAGGGGGACAGCTGCATGATGAGAAAGGTGTATAGTTATTCCTGTCTGACAGCTTATACAGATTGACAGATATAGGATGTTGAATTAGGGAGGACTGTACTTTGTCAAATTTCCTCACAACTGTTTGGTTTCATAGCTGGCCTATTCCAGATGTTTTCATCCGTGTACTTTAATGGCTCATTACATGAAACACAAGTTGCTATTTGCCATAAAAAATAAATAATGTATGCATACATGGACATTTGAGCACAGTTAATATTTTGTGTATAAAACACACCCCAGGCCTATGCTGTCTCCAATCATTTGGAGAGGAAATATGTGTAAAGAAAGTAAAGTTCTATGTTATGCAAAGTATGCAAATATAACAATTTGTATGCTGTAAAAACACACAACGGAAACAATTTCTACTTCGTCTGGCTGAAAACACTACCACTGTCTAATTAGTAATGCAATCATGAGCAGCCAGTGCTAAAGTAAGTATTACATCTGCAACTATGAATACTTGTTGTGATAATTATTGAATCATCCATCATTTGGTCTGCTTTAAAAGTCACTGTAAATGTTTGACATCAGTGCCTTAAAAAAATGTTAGTTTCTGAGTATGGCTAATTACTTGACTCCAATTATTCCAGTTTTTGTATTCATTATATGGCCATATATATATATGTATAGTTAATTAGGCCATGGTTTCTGCTGTTATTTCGTTTATTTCAAATTTCAGGAACAAGTGGAATCAGTTTTTACCTATGCAAACTTCTGGGTGAGAGTTAGTCTAGCTTAAAGTACATTTGCATGATAGTCTTGAATTCTTTTTAGGAGAAGTGTCTTATTGTGAGCAACCAATTTTTGCATATTTTAACTTGATTTCTAAAAGATGTTCCTAAAATGTGCAAAAACAAGCACAAACGCGCTAAAAGTGCGAACAAAGGCTACACAAAATATTTTCAGTGTCTGAAAGTTGCATATTCTCTTAATACATTGATGCCTATATCCGGTTGTGTGAGCGTGGTTAGCATGTGCACATTTTCAACAGATATGTAAATGTTTTCACTGTGTTTGTCAATTTTTTTCAATGTCCACTTACCTTACCGTCCTACCACCAGTGGTATAACTGAGTACATTTACTCAAGTACTGTACTTAAATTCAATTTTCAGAGACTTGAACTTTACTTGAGTATTTACATCTTTGCTATTTGTACTTCTACCCCACTACAATTCAGAGGTACATCTTGAACTTTTACTCCGCTACATTTATTTAATACCTTTAGATACCCTACAGATTTAAATTATTTATGTGAAATATAATAAACACTTGAATAAGACTTTAGTTTTACCTGGAGTAAATACACACCCAGCAGCAAGGTAATAAAGTTAACCTTTTTTTACTTTGAACTTCTACCCCACTACAATTCAGAGGTAAATGATGTACTTTACTTCACTACATTTATTTAGTACCTTTAGTTACTGTGCATAAATGGATTAATTAAGTGAAATATAATCAACACTTTCAAGACTTTAGTTATACCTGGAGTAACATTCAGGTCTCCCTTGAAAAAGATATCAATGATCTCAATGGGATACACCTGGGTAAATAAAGGTTTGAAATTCATAAACTACCCTGCAGTGTACAAGGTACTTGAAATTAGATGCATGTTTTCCAGCTTTAATGCTAATGCTTTTGAACTTTCACTCAAGTAAGATTTTGATTACAGGACTTTTACTTGTAACTGAGTATTCCTACACTCTGGTACTTCTACTTAAGTACACGATCAACAGTAAGTACTTCTTCAATCTCTACCTACCACAGTCTCCACAGTTTGACCACGTTGATGCTGGCTCTGTAGTTGCGCCTGCGCACTGTAGGGGGCAACATCGCGCGGGTCTGTCCACCACAGAACAAGACTGCACAGAGGGAACAACATTCGCACATGCGCATCCAGTCGCTCGTATTAAATGGAGGCTGTTTGAAATGTCTGTAACGTTACTGTGACAAGTTATTAAAAACATGCCATAATGTTGCATTAACCTAATTGGTACGACCGATAACAGCGGAGACCATGGGTGAGTTCTCAAGTGAGAATCGTTTTTATGACAGCTATCGTTGGAATAAAAGCTAAATGTGCATCTGCGAGCCAAATAGTAAATGTTGAATCGAAGTTTGCATCCATTGATGCTTTTAACGCTAGAAAACCAAGGGTGTTTAATTTAAAAGTAATGCTAAAAGTTAAAGCTTACAGGGTCAAATTCAGTGTTGGAAGAAGTACTCAGATCCTTTACTAGAAGTACTAGAGTGTAGGAATATTCTGTTAGAAGTAAATGTCCTGCAATCAAAATGTTTACTCAAGTAAAAGTACTAAAGTTACTCAAGTAAAAATACTAAAGTATTAGCATCAAAATATACTTAAAGTACAAAAAGTAGAATGACTAATTCTGCGTGTATTTCAGAGAATAATGTAAAGTAGAGAAGTATTATCAGCTAAGTACTTCAAGTATCAAATGTAAAAGTACATGTTGCAGAATGGACGTTTTCACCGTATTATATTATCATGTATATTATCCTATTTTTATACATACGTGCATTTCAGTATTGTAGTTGGTCAATGTGGAGCAGTTTAAATACTTGAAATACTGTGAAGATTAGTAGTACAGTACTGCATTATACCATGTCAGCATATGCTGTGAATGTGTTACTAACATGACAATACAGCCTAGGATTTAATTGCAGGGGTGTTCTATTACGATGCAGAGGCTTCACATTTGTAGCTAGTTGTACATTATAAACTGGCCTAGAGTGTAAACTGGGACCCTAAACCATTTACTACCTGTGTAAAAAAAGAAAGAAGACAGTCTCTTTTCTTGACAAATCTTTTATCACTTCATTTCACCCAGCTCTAATCCCTGTTTCTCTCTGTTTTCCCCCCAGACTATAGTGTCGATGGTGCTGAGGAAGTGGAGCCTGAGAGATCCTCATCTCCAACTGAAACACAGTCGCCTGTAATGGACCGCAACCCATCACCCCCTCCAAACGCAGGCGATGGAGAGGAGGACGGCGATTTGGATGCCATTGGAGACACTGTTTACAGCAAGCACTGGCTTTTCAGCACCCTGACTCGTCTCATCCATGTAGGTTTGATACTATAGGCACGACATTTTCACTAAGCACTGTTTTTCTCTGGGGGTTACTGGAGATCAGACAGACTTGCCTTTTATTTAGTTGACCTATTTAACAAAGGCTTCTTCCGAGTCAGTGAGAATGAAAAAAGTATTCCAAGTTATGTTCTATTCATGTGATAGGAGCATCTTTCTGGATAACACATGTCCCTCTTTGCTGTCGCTCTCGGCTGTCCCATAAACCTAACTTTTCTTGTGTCTTGCAGATGGTCACCGAGCATTCGGAGGTTGACTCAGAAGGTCAGATGCAACTCCCTGATGATGATGAGGAAGATCTATGTAGAGTCTGGGATATGGCAATGGATAAGGTAGAGGTCTTCATAGGCTTCAAATGATAATGAAATTAAACAGTATGTGCATCCTGTGCATCATTTCCTATTTTGTAGTTACGCTAGCGGCAAATCTTAACCAACAACATGATACAAATAGATCTACATTCTGTGAATTTAATGATATTTTACCATCAACTATTGGTAACATTTCAATTAAATAATCATTTGAGAATGTGATCTGTGGTGCCCTAAAACTTTATTGCAATGTACTGACAGATGTTTCTGTGATTCAGCCTCCTCTTGTTAATATAAATAAGGTGGACAAATAATTGAAACAATGCTCAGTGTAATGCAATAGAATTCAGCACAATCATCCTCCAAAGTGACCTAGTAAAGCTATGGTTCATTGCAGCATGTGTTTAGCTAGGTGTGCCTAATACACTGGAAACCCAGAGTGTATGTTACAGTGAAAGTAAATACCCTTTAATCATGTTTAAATATTTACTAATGACGCTTTATTAACAAATTGTCTGCAGGATGTGGCTGGTTTTCTGCAGGAATTCAAAGCTACAGATATCCTTCTTGGGGTGATAGCCAAATCTCGTTGTCCACGCCTCACAGTGAGTGAATTCGTTTCTTGTTCATACATGTTCTGTGCTTGATTATAATCCTATGTAATATATTCATTTGTGCTTTATTCCTGTGCATTCATAATTTCTATATGTTTTATTTTGCTTTTCTAGGAAATTTGCGTGGGAATCCTTGGGAACATTGCTTGTTTCCCTGACACTTGTCTGACTCTAAGTCAAAATGAAGACCTAGGGTGGGTAAAAGTAATTATCTGTAGTGTTGGAATATAATTTGTCACCCTTTTGTGATTCATTAATGCAACTCCCTTTGTGTTGACAGGGCTGTGCTGTTGCTTCTTCTTGGAGATACAGATCCTCCAACCATTCTGGAAACGAGCAGGTGACCTTTGTGTTTTCAGCAGACATGTGAGACAGAAACATCAAGATAGAAGCATTACTATTTTCTGATGATGTTTGCAGATTGTTGCTGACCTGCGTCTCTCAGAAAGATGTCTGTTCCCTGTGGCTTCAGCGAATACGACAGCAGATGTCTGTGCGCTCCAACCTACTTTTCGTCATGTGCAGTTCCACGAACAGTAAACATGCTTTCACTCATTCCTTTCTAATAAGCTGATGACGTGTTACTGGTTTAGGAAGAAATGAAAATCAATTCGACATATCAAGATGACTTGCATAAAGTTATCTTAAAGGTTCCCTGTTGAAGCTCAAGCATACACACACTGCTTTCTAAGGGATTAACATTGTATGTATATACTCTACTTTGACTTGTCTGTTTACATAAAAACTCCATAGGGTAGTAAGTAAGTACACAATAGAACCAACCAATCAATCAAAGTTTATTTATATAGCCTAATATAACACATGTTACATTTGTCTCAGGAGATTTGACAGTTTGTAGAATGAATACGACACCCTCTGTCCTTATACCCTCACATCGGCCAAGGAAAAACTTCCAAAGAAACCCCACAGTTTAAAGGGGGAAATGGAAGAAACCTTGGGGAGAGCAACAGAGGAGAGATCCCTCTCCCAGGACGGACAGACGTGCAATAGATGTTGTGTGTAAATTAAAAAGACAATACATTTACAATATAGATAGTCCAGATTATGAAAAATGAATATGAAGAGATTGGATCCAGGTAGTAGATCCAAATGTAGAAGCATACACACAATGCTTTTCATGTGATGATTAACATTGTATGTAAACTTAACCTTTACACGAAAACTCCACAGGGTACCAGGTAAGTAACAGTAGAACCCTGTGTGTTTTTCAGCTGACCTGCTTGAGAAAGTTGGGGAGCTGGTTGATAAACTGTTTGACCTTGATGAAGAGCTGATGACGAGTTGGATAACAGCTCAACAAAATGAGGAGGAGAAGGAGGGGGATGGTGAGAGACATCTGGAGATGGCATCGTGTCTCCTGGAGGCAGCCAAACAGCTAAGGTAAGAATATGAAAAAGTGTTTTCATGATTATGTTTACCTATAATGTGAGTAGAAATGTTTTCCATAGGAAGCATCCTGAGTTGAGGTTAAAAAACATGTTGCCTTAGTTTCCACATATACGTACCACATATACATACAGTATAGAGAGATTATTAACTGCAGGTCTGAATAAAACAAACAGTTGTGAATAAATGCTTTCAATTGCTCTTTATTCATATTCATAAATCATAAATAACATTGATGCAATTCACTTGTATATTTGCTGATATTTATATTATTGCTTTCCCCCCCCTTTTTGTTCTATTTCTTACCATTTTATGAATACTCATATAGGCAAATTTGACATAAGAACAACAAAAAGCAACAACCAATGTCAGTAATTTCCAGAATGTCATCAGTGCAAAACAAGCTTTTTCTTTCAGTCAGCACAAATTGTTATGCATTTCGATGTGTCATTGGGCTAGACACTATACACAAAACATATTAGCAGTTTGTATGACCTGCCATTATTGTATGAATTGGTTAAAAGTAAGCATGTAGTATAAAACGTCAGAAAACTGGAAAGGTGCTATTTAAAAACAACTCCCTTTAACACACACAGTTTTCTTTCTGTCCATCTTTAGTAGTACCCCTCAATGCAGTGTGCAATGCCTCAACGTCTCAACGTGGGCGGGAGGTCAATGTGGGCGGAGCTCAACCTTTCTCAACCTTTGAGGCACGTGACGTCCCGACTCCCGTGTTGTGTACTTACCCAGTCACAAAAGTAACATATTATATCTTATATTATTAATATATATAATAGGGATGTAACGATATATCGAATATCGCGATATCGTGGTAAATAGAGGTCTCAATACCGTCGTGAGACTGACAAAATCTACCGCGATTTTTATTTTATTTTATTTATTTTTTTATTTTTTTATTTTATTTTAAAACATTTATTTAACCAGATGGTCCCATTGAGATCATCGATCTCTTTTTCAAGGGAGACCTGTCCAACATAGCAACAAGTAGGTTACAACATGAACATAAAATAACAGATAACACAAAAGGACATCATATTTACAGGGCTACATGTACATACCTAGAGACATTATATCAGTATATCTCGCCCTGTCAATAAGCCTCACCTTCTTGGCAAAAACGGTATTGTTTTTGAAGTGGTGGAGAGACAATGCACAGTTTTACCCACTGCTGTCACCCATGGCCAAAGCATATCTCTCTGTCCCAGCAACATCAGTATCAAGCAAGAGAGTTTTTTCCACAGCAGGGGATATTGCGCCCAAACATCCCAGCTTCTACCTGGAAATGTGGACATGCTCATATTCCTAAAAGATAACCTTGATGATGCTGAGTGAGTGAGTTAGAGTTGAGTTACTTGAAAAACTAAAGTGAAACTTTATTTATTCTATTGCAGGGTCTGATTATTATTATATTGTTGACACTATAAAATACTACTATCCTACTAAAATGCTGTATAAATCAGATTTATTATTTAATGAAGAAAAACAAATTAAAGTACATTTTTATTTTTCAATATCGCGATAAATATCGTACCATGGACTTTTTATCGCGATATTATTGTACCGTGAGTTTTTGATATCGTTACATCCCTAATATATAATGATACCGGTAATATAATGATACCTTGAGGTCAGTGTTCAACCTTTGAATGGTGTTTGATCCAATAATGACTGTAGTCACAACACAAACTCCTTGTCACATGTTCGCCAGAGAGTGGGAAAGTTTGCCCATGTCATGCCACGTTTTGTGTGCCTTAATGTGACAGTGCAGGTAGAGGGTGACAGTAATCAAGGATGTTGTTCAATGCAGTTTGCAGATCCTGTCTGTTCACGCACCAGGTGCAATATAGATAATGAAGCACACAGTCACCAAATTTAAACAAACATTTAACTAGAAGGAACTTCCAGGGTGCATACTTCCGCCAGGACTATATCTCAAAATGTTAATGAAAGAGAAAAATAAGTGTGTATCCTCCCTGGGATTTGGCTCAACTTCGTCTTTCCTAGTTACACCTTACCGCCAAGTTTTATGAAAATCAGTCCAAGTAGTCTTGTCTATAATCATGTTGACAACTAAACCAAGCAAACAGAAAGCATGACTTCCTTGGCAGAGGGAAATGGTTTCATTATATAAATACCAGCAAGAACAAAGATATTTCCAAGCAGATAATCTGTCTGGCATCTTTAATATAAAAAAAAATCAAAAATCAGGGAAACATTGTCCATAAACTTTGACTTTTGAGCACCAATCATCATTGATGTAAACTCAGTCTGAATCCTAATGTCCCACTAGGGTCCTGTGTTCTATCGCAAATACAACATTTAACCAAAAAGGAAAAAACCATCACTACAAACATACATCACAACAGACACTATGAAGAGTGGATAATAAACTGCAGGTTATTTCATAGCTTACTTTTACTTAAAGCATTTATCCCAGGTACACTGAGACCTACTTATAACCCAAACTGATCTTAAAGACTGAGGAACAAAAGAGTTCATCAAGCTGATACTTTAAGTACTCTAAATACAGTTTGAAAACTTGACTAAAGCATTTGAAACACACTTTTTGAGCAGAAGTTCCTTAACAGCTTAGCTTAAAGATGGAGAAGCCCCTCAATGCAGTGCGCAATGCCTCAATGAGCTCAATGTGGGTGGGAGCTCAACGTGGGCGGAGATTGTAGGAGCAAACACAATATCTGTGGCTTAAAGCCCACCTGTGCTCCGCGCCGTCCGTTAGATGAGCCTGGTCAGATTGATAAAAGAGGGAGTTCAACACACCGGCATAAAAGTTATAACAATAATCTGATTTTAATACAGTAAAAAACACAATACGAAATACAGAGTGCCCTGAAACAGAACACTCCGGGCTCCCCGCTCTACTGCCGTGCGATACAGATATCGGGACCAGCCAGTCAGAAACAGGGGGCATTTTGCATGAAGAAACAACAGTATATATAGACATATTTGGGGCGGAGATGTGTGTCAGCTCTTCCGTCCCATTTTACTCCTAAGCGAATTAGAGTTCTGGGGAAAAGTATCTTTCTTCTGAACAGAGCGTGACAGCATCGGAACTATACAAGGTCAGAATCACTTTGTATCTTATACCTGGGTTAACTCCTTTAATTTCCCAGGGAAGATTTCACACCAACTATTCTTTTAAAACAATCAAACATTGTACACAGAAATATTGGTGCTTCGGATTATTCCCAGCAAGGAACCTTGAAAAAAGAACATGTGTGTGTGTTAGTGAGGGAAAGTGTATGTGTGTGTGTGTGTGCATGCTGATAAGCAGAGGCATATGTGTGTGTGTTGCTGATATCTGGGTTGAGGAGTTTATGTGTGTGTGCTGCATGAAGACAGGAGGGGGTGTATGTGTGTGTGTCAGGGTCTCTGGGTCATGGAGTGTAAGTAAGAAGGTTTAGATATATAGGATTACTTTAAACAGTCCCAACTAATACATGTTCACTTCAATACAGTTCAAGATAATACCTGTTTACTTTAATACAGTTTAGAACAATATCTGGGTGCTTTAATCCCTCTTTTGATCTCACCTTCAGAGATCAATTTATACACAGCATTTGAAACATAACCTACTGTCATTCTTTTCTACTGTCTGTTCCCCAACATTTATATAAATCCATCAGAAGCTGGGATTTAGAGCACTTTAAACCTTTAGGAACAGTCCATCATAACAACTTTTAATGACAGTGGAGGGAGACCAAAATATGTTAAAAATTGTCCTTGTCGGCTGAGTCGTCGTGCTCGTCCCCCTCCGACGCGTAAGCCAGCAAGGGCATTTGGTACGAAGGGGAAGGGGCAGCTTCTCCCTCAAAAAATGGGATAGTGAAACAGAGTTCCTCAAAAAATGGGATATTAGAACAAAGTCCACACCGGCTATATCAACCTGTTTCAGCGGAGAGTGGAGGCCCCTGTGCCGTCTTGGCTTGCCGTGTCTTTGTCCCCCCGATCCGCTGACGGCGGCTTCTGGGCTGCCTGCTAGAGAGATGTCTTCCCGATGCTCCTTCTCCGGCCCGCTGATGATGTCCTCCCGATGCTCCGGCCCGCTGATGATGCCTCCCGGTGCTCCGGCCCGCTGATGATGCTTCACGGTGCTCCGGCCCGCTGACGACGCCTCGAGGTCCTTCTCCTCCAGTCTGCTGATGACAGCTTCCGAGTCGACCTCCTTGACGAGAGCCAGATCCGTCCTGATGTCGTCCCCTGGTCCTAGCAGGTGGTTTCCCCGCCGCACACTGGCTCCAGCTGTCCCCCTTTCCTCCTAGACGGACGGCAGAGATCCGCTGGGTCACTCGGTCGGGGCCGGAGAGCCTGGGGTTGAGCCACTTTGTCCTGATGACCTTCAGCCAGACGAACTCCGCTGTGTCGGCCTCCTGGGTCCCTCTTTTGGCGCCAGCAACCTGTGTGGAGAAATCTGATACAAATCCCTCAAGCCTACGCTCAGGGCTCCGGGGCCCTCAGCTGTTTGACCCACCACTGCGTAGGGCTTGGAGCCTGTTGGTGGGGTGTCTTAAAACAACAGCCGTAGCTCAACTTCTTCAGTATTCCATTCTGGAATTACATCAGTAGCCCCTTGGCCACTGATTCTGCATCTGTGTTATCTGCTATAACTCAATCAATATTAGAGACATGTCAACATTCACCAAACAGTATCTTATCCCCAGATATGGAGCAGGTCAATTCTAAAACTGTCAATCAATGGTCAGACACTCCCCCTTTTTTACACATGAACCCATGTGTAACAAAATTATGTATGGGAAGAAAACCTTCAGGTAATAATGGATTATAAGAAAATACCAAACATTATCCACAAATGTACATCCATCATTTTCCACAGTAAACACTTCAGTGAAATTAAGTGTTTCTCTCCATCCTTCAGTCCTAAAAGAAACAGAATCTTCATGTTTTAGTTTGAGTTTCACATTCTGCAAACAGCCACTGTCTGTGGGAGTGAAATATCAAGTAGATTAGAAACGGGTCTCAAATTTTAGGAAACCTCTCATTTCCCACAGAGCCCCAAAATAATGTGTTAGGCCAAAAGCATGCTTGATTAGTCATTGTTTTAAATCATGCAGTTGCACTGATCACATGCAGACATACACTCACTCACACTGTCAGGTTGTAAAGTCAAGTTTGGTCAGGTTCACCCCAGAGTCAGTCATTGACAGTGCCTTCTCAAGTTACACTGTCGGTCAGGGTCAAAGGTCATTTGGTCTCAGTCTTTTTGGCCATGTGTCGTGCTCTGCAGAGACTTTGATATGTCAGCATAGGCCAGTATCCTTTGTCTACAAAAATCTGTCATATATGGAGCGCCATCATTTATTAATTCACGATTACAACTATAATTTTCCAGATATCTCTAACTTTTCATTGGGACAGCAGTTTCCCACACTTCCTGCAACTTGGTACAAAACTCACTTCCTTATAGTACTACTACTGCAGTTCATTAACACCTAATCTATATTAAAATGTCTAATAGATCAGAAACTTGTGCATATAATTATTTTCTTGAGTCAAAACATTATTAGGATCTGTAAAGCTCTGCTATGTATTTCATAACTCATTATATTAATTTATCTTCAATTCTGGTGCACTTAAAGAACAATGTTACCCTCTTTAACAGTGCGTGGAACCTTGGGTGTCCGAACATGCAACAATTACTCCTTCCTTTATCAAGGATTTAAAAACAGAAGTCATTTCGTATGTCCATCCGAAAGCCCTCCTATGGTAATAACTATGCCACAATGGTGAAATCAGTACCTCAAATTGAAATACTATATTTTGTTTAGAACTAGCTTTCCCTTCAACATGACCTATATAAATAAATGTTTGTCTGATCTTATAGAGATGTTACTAAAACTCTCCCTTTTGAACTGATCAATACTGTAACAAATTAAAACACTACCAAATTCACACATGAATAAAAACACTAAAAGAATAATTTGTAAATATGATGAAAAGATTGAAGAATATGGTTCTACACTGTACTCCTAACTCCCAAACACCCACTACTTAAAGTCTAGTGCATACTTCCATCATGCCCCCCCCCCTTTTCCATCAGTGTGTTTTAGGATGATTTTTCACTTCACTCTAATAGTTTTCCTCTTTACCGCTATTTTTCATTTACCAATTGATTAATTCATGGTTAATACATCTTCTTATCTTCACTTATTTATCAAGTCAATTCAAGTTCTTTAAATTTGGTTCTTTAAAATACATTAGTAGATACCTTGTGGAGTATTCACAATAACTAATCCTCTCTATGAAATCCGTTCATCTTTAAGCAGATACTATTTCCTTATTTATCTTTTGTTCATGATAACAATGGTATAACAACCACACGTTTTACACATAGCTAGTTTCTATAACAAGATTATTATGTGTGACATAATAATCAGATGTCTTGTTTGCTAACCAAGAATATTAAACTTTAATCTTTTCAGTATTCCAGAACATCATTTAAACAAGCAGCCTCTTATCTAAACATTAAGCATTAAGGTTTCTCCACCACCACCCGGGAAACTCTTGCACAATTATGCTGTAAAATCATTGCATCCCTCCTTCAGAGTCTGAACAATCTGAGACAAGCATGTCTCAGGATATTGTCATAATGAGCACAGTCAGTGATGCAGCTGTAGTCAGTGGCAGGGTCCCCAAAAAAGCTAGGACCGGCCCTGGTCAGTGGGCTCCAAGGAAACTCTCCCTGGCATTGGGATGAGGGAAGGAATCACTTGGCAGACACACGTTGTCCTCTGTACAGCAGAAATCCCCCAAAACCGCAGTACCTCTTCACACCACTGCTGCCTTGACAACGAAAAATGTCAATATCTCCTCAGAGATGCGTTCTTTGCAAACTTCTTCTGTTTGCAGTGAGCAATTCTTCACCAACACACTGATTCAGAGAACCCAAAAGGTGGTGCAGGAATATCCAATGCTGCTGTAATCACATTCAGCTACTGAGAAAAACTCAATTTAAATCTCTCTCCCAACGGGTTACAAAATAAAACGGCTGAGGTCAGGAATGCTGAAACATGTGAATGTTAAAACAAACTAATGGTAGTAGTCTGCCTATTCTTTATTACTTCAGTTCTAAGTTAATAGGCAAAACAAGGACACCCTCCTTAACCACTAAACTAATCTTTTATCTACTTGGTTAATGCTATTCATTTTCAAATTGTTTATCTAAGTTGTGTTACAAGCATGGTGAGGTTGTAACAGAATACACAAATAACTGTATTCAATCCGCGCCGTATTTGAAAACTGTAATGAATTGAAATCAATGTTTAAGGACGTAATATAAGTTAAATATATTGTTAAGCTAATCACTGTTTTATTGTGAAGGCATCTCTGGTGCACAGCGGCCTGTGGCTTTTATTTTGAAAGGCCGTTCCGGAAATATACTCCGTAATGTGAACAGTGAGTTTGACTTCCAGAAACACGGAAAGTTACGATAGCAATCGTTCTAATGCATTAAATAAAGTCATGAAAGAGACAAGGAGGGGAAAAGGCGTGTGGAAGTAAGCAATGAACTGAAAATGCCACCAATCCTCTGTTTTAACGTGATGGCGGACATTGAAAACCCAAGCGGGCATAAGCACCCCTGTCTTACACATTAATAGATTCCTTCAGACTGACAAGCGTTCAAAAACCCTTCTGCTTATCACTTAGGCTACTTCTTTTTGTTTTATTCATAACATACAAATACAATTGTGATGAATAGCTTGCTCTTTTTCTGGTTGAAACAAAGGGTCTACTCTTCTTCCATAATTGACTTCGTATCTATTATCTGACTAAATTACTTGTATTTATTAATACACTGGACAAATCTTGTCGTCCTCTATTCTATTCTGAATTCAGAGTTCCAATCCCAGAATATTGTTACACCCTGTTCGCCACCAGAGGGCAGCAGCTGACCACAAATGAGCTTCCTCTGTCTTGACGAAGCTCTCAGCTCTGCAAAGTCTCCTGTATCTCCTGCTATGCTCTATTTTCTCAATTATTACACAGATTCGACGTAAAAAGATCACACAGAGTTTATTCCCTTATACATTCTGTCCGGCTTTTTTTGTGCGATGTATATTTCAACAGATAATTCTGGTCTTTGCCGGTACTTCGACACCCCTATATAGAGATGCGACCGACACAAGGAGATTAACCCAAACCAAAAAAATCCTTTATCGTCACGTTTAGCCGTTCAGATCACCCCCACAGCAAGAGTTTGCGAAATCCGGTCGTTTCAAATTGATTTTGAAAGTTGCGTATCTCCTCTTGAAAACCCACATATAATATTCAGTCTATAGTCTTCAGAATTTTCCCAGCGAGTCAGCCGTGCCGGACTAAACTACCTCACGCTCTCGCTGGTTCACTTTTTTTTCTTTTCTTTTTTTTAGTGAATTAAGGTACGGGACTTATAGCTATTTACCCGACTCTTACAAACACTCAGTGCCTTAGCTGCAGGACTCTATACCTGACTAAGCACTTTAACTCGGTGCCTTAGGTCCGGACTGTTCTACCTGACTCTAAGCCCCTTCTTACTTTAGTGAGTTAAAGGTACTGGACTCTATACCAGACTCTTCAAACACTCAGTGCCTTAGCTGCAGGACTCTATACCTGACTAAGCACTTTATTCAGTATTGTATTTTTTACCATGACTAAGGACACTGAGAACGCCGCTGACAACTCTAAATTTTTTGTAGTATAGCCAATCACAGACTTTGACAATCAACAGGTGTCTGATCACCTTTGTATCTGGACGTCCTGATTTAGTTGTCAACGGTGTGCAGGTGTCCTCCCCTGGACTGAAATTCGTCCGCTGGCTGTCGGTGGTACTCCTAGAGACCAGCACTCATCACGTCGGCAGGTCACCAGATTGTAGGAGCAAACACAATATCTGTGGCTTAAAGCCCACCTCTGCTCCGCGCCGTCCGTTAGATTAGCCTGGTCAGATTGATAAAAGAGGGAGTTCAACACACCGGCATAAAAGTTATAACAATAATCTGATTTTAATACAGTAAAAAAACACAATACGAAATACAGAGTGCCCTGAAACAGAACACTCCGGGCTCCCCGCTCTACTGCCGTGCGATACAGATATCGGGACCAGCCAGTCAGAAACAGGGGGCATTTTGCATGAAGAAACAACAGTATATATGGACATATTTGGGGCCGAGATGTGTGTCGGCTCTTCCGTCCCATTTTACTCCTAAGCGAATTAGAGTTCTGGGAAAAAGTATCTTTCTTCTGAACAGAGCGTGACAGCATCGGAACTATACAAGGTCAGAATCACTTTGTATCTTATACCTGGGATAACTCCTTTAATTTCCCAGGGAAGATTTCACACCAACTATTCTTTTAAAACAATCAAACATTGTACACAGAAATATTGGTGCTTCGGATTATTCCCAGCAAGGAAGGCATAGCAAGGTTTAGATATATAGGATTACTTTAAACAGTCCCAACTAATACATGTTCACTTCAATACAGTTCAAGATAATACCTGTTTACTTTAATACAGTTTAGAACAATATCTGGGTGCTTTAAGCTTCACAGATGACGCGTTGCATCCTGTTTCCCGGGTAGTAGTTCTCTTCCCTCCCTTCAATCTTAACCTTCCCTTCCCCCATCCTAACCCTAACCACTCCCAACCTTTTTACCTAATCCTAATCCTAATCTTCCTTCCTCCCTCCCAAACCTAAACCCCAAAACCTCTCCTACCCCTTAGTATTATTTTTGCCACTTCTAATCAGTTCTCCTTTAAACTCTCTCTTTTTCTCCATTTCCTTTTTGAATCCCCATCTTTTCCTCCCCTCCCTTATGATGTAGTTGTGTTCATGTGTTCATAACCATGCATGAAGGCTGTTAATGTGTTTAATTTGAGTTTTACATTTTTAAATGCCGTTGCCCTGGCGACAGATCACTCGCCATCAAGTTAGTTCAAAAGTTTGCATTTAAACTCAAATGTAACACAGACCTCAAGGTATCATTATATTACCGGTATCATTATATATATATTAATAATATAAGATATAATATGTTACTTTTGTGACTGGGTAAGTACACAACACGGGAGTCGGGACGTCACGTGCCTCAAAGGTTGAGAAAGGTTGAGCTCCCGCCCACGTTGAGACGTTGAGGCATTGCGCACTGCATTGAGGGGTACTACCCTCCAGCTGCAGATTGTGACCAATTCTTGAAGTTTAGCTCGGATGACGGCGCGTATCGAACTGTTCTGATAAAAACGACTCTGTAGCTCGTTATCTACCTTGCTATGATTGTAAAGTCATGTTGTTTGTATTTTTACAACGTTATGTTCATGAGTTATTGATCCGCGAAATTCGAATCTGTCTATAACTCAGCTCAGAGTATGCTTTGCGACGTGCATGTCCCCTCCCCAGTGTTCTCTTGAGGTGTCTTTCACTTATGTGAAACCCGTGCCTATTGCCAAGCACTGATGTTATATATTTTATATTTAAGGCCAAGCTCAAAGTAAGTGAACCGCTTCATTGTTGTGGTTTCTGTGTTGCCGAACTGACCAGGAAGTACATTGAGCTAAATGAAAAGTTATATGTTACCCCTAGGGGGCTCCGTAACAAGGAGTTTGTGTTGTATCTATAAAAAATAAATGCTTTCAATTGCTCTTTATTCATATTCATAAATCATAAATAACATTGATGCAATTTACTTGTATATCTGCTGATATTTGTATTATTGCTTCCCCCCCAACCTTTTTCTATTTCTTACCGTTTTATGAATACTCATATAGGCAAATTTGACATAAGAACGACAAAAAGCAACAACCAATGTCAGTAATTTCCAAATCATAAAAAGGACAACATGTGAAAATACAAAATTAAGAAGAAGATAAGTAAATCCAGAAAGGGAGAAGAAATAATAAACAACAGTAGGCTTTATCCCAGTAGGATGCTTGGATTGACATCTATATTTATTTGCTTTGTCCATACAAAAAAAAAACCTATTATTTATTATTGGACAATCAAAATAAGTACTTAATGATGTTAAAGACTTGTTTGACGCTCAGTATTCTTTCACAGATCAGAGAGTCCGAATGGCTTGGAGGTTTACCTTCACACCCTCCAACTCCTCACCACCATAGATGAGGGCATTCAGACTTTTGGTAAGAACGATCAACACAGTTATTATCTCCGCTCAGCTGGCGGCACATCGTTACAGAAGTGTTCACAATAGTTGTTACCATATAAAACAGGAGCCTGAAGTGACCTCTCAACAGGCAAGGCGTTGTTTCCTTGTGTCTTCTAGCTGCACCTGATGGACCCGGCAAAGCAGTGTGGGAATTTGTCAGTGACGTTGTGTGTGAGGATCTCTGCCAGCCAACGGATCTCCCTGTTGTCCTGCAGGAGCAGAAGAGCATCCTGGTTCAGGCCTTCGCTGTGCTCCAGGCTCTGTATAGATGCCAGGAGCAGTGGTGCGACAGAAGTGACATAAGTACGTTCCATACCAGAGTGAAATCAACCCTGAGATGTACCATTTTAAATGCCTGTAGCAGCCCTAATATAGGTTCAGTGTATCATGTCATTTTCTGGTCAGTTTACTTTGGACTTGAGACTTTTTCTATAAATGGTTGCATTTCAGAATTGTTTTTAAATTGAAATGGAAGGATATGACAATATCCTGGCCCCATGTACCAATGCTGAGTCCTTATATCAACAGCCTGAGTTTGAATCGATCATTTTTGTTGTTGCTGCATCTTCCCTATCGCTACACTTTTCAATCCATCAGTCCTGTCCATCAATAAAAGCTAAAAGCCAAACACGTATATATAGTGGCTTGAATTTTACTTTCAGTTGTCTTTTTCCTCCAGGTATTTCCCTAATTGGAACCGTTTTGCGGGTGCTTCAGTACCAAAGTGAGGGCAAAGATGACGCTACCAGCAGAGACGCCACAAAAGACGAACAGCTGCAGACCCTAGCAGAGATCACAGCTGAGTTTCTAGCTGACATCTGCATTCAGATTCCCCAGGTAAAAAAAACAAGGGAAATGTTTTGTTAGTTCAGGTTTCTCACTAAGATTCTTTAATGCAAATTTGTATTTGTTGTCCTTTGTAGGACACCGTGGCAGATTTGGTGAAGGAAGGTCATCTTACAGAGAAGACTGCTCTCTCAGCTGCAGGGCACTTTGGTTCCCAACTTTAAGACTTCAGTAAGTGATTTATTTCATAAAAGTCTTATGAAATTAGTTTGGAGCAACTTAAATCATCCTGTATGCTTTTTACTTTAGATTAAAAGTTTCCACATAACAGTTTAAACTTCTCATCTAATGTCGAAGTATGCATTTTCTCCTAATGTTATTAATGTTGAACGTTTAGTATGAAAAAGTCAATAGCCAGGGAAGGGTATATTTTAGCAAATAATTAATTTGATTAAAAAAATTATTGTTCAAGGTACAAATATGAGATGATTTGTTACAGCTTCTTACATTTTGCAGATTTTTCCTTTTTTTAAATATCTATAAACTTAGAGTTGAAATAAATATACTATTATAATTTGTCATGCAAGTTTAAAACAATTGTAAATGTATATTGTTTATATATAATTTAGAATCAGTAATATTTTTGTATATCAATTTGACACTGCTTAATTTTGTATTGTATAATCATTCTCATGTTAGATTTTTGTATTATTGTTTTACACATTCGAAATAAATCAAATCAAATCAAAATATTACAAATAGATGTATTGGTTCAAATAAATGACACCTTGACTTTTCTGTTATGGCCTAATTCTGTGCAAACAATTTTAGGGCTTATTTTAGGTTTAGACGTGTGATGGACTGCCGCTATACGCCTCCAGCTCCAGTGGAAAATAAACATTTAGTTTCCACCCCACCCTTCTTCCTCTTGTGTAGTTTCAGCACCTGCAGGCCATGCTGTCTCAGGTTGATCCCCAAATGGCAGACGTGGTGAGGAAACAGTTTCCTGTCTGAGGCCGATCAGTGTTCAGCACTCGTCCAGACTCATCGCTGCTTTTTATAGACGCCTCTATTTCCAACAAAAGATCCTGCTTCAGGTCGTGCTAGTTGGATTTCCACTGGAAAGACTAGACGAGGATGTCCCACAGGGTCAGAGACATCATGAGTGGACAGTGTTTCAGACATTGTGTCTTTTCTCTTTGGTGCAAAATTCAATTGTGTTTCTGTTTCTGTTCTTTGAATGATATTTTTTTATGAAATAATTGACAGTCTTTTAATAAAAGATCTTTCTTTTTGCATAGACATTTTTACTGAATTATTATCATGATCTTGGCAATCGGGAGAGTCCCTCACCGACAAAAGGCAATAAAAAAAAATAATAAAGTTAAATAAATTACAATTAGAAACTCATACAGTGGTGAGAGATTTAGTCTGCAATCAAATGAATCAATCCATTTTTTTGGCCTCATCTTTAAAAAGGAAGTCGTGTGCCTATACTTTGCAATGTTCTGAGCATAAACCCAGATACAATCTCCACCATTGCATCGACCCAATCTTTCCAATCGAGAATTTAATCTGTTTTCTAAATAATAAATATGAATAAATCTGGAGGATGTAATCATACAGACTGAAAATACTCATTTTGATTCAGATTCAAAAGGTTTAATGTCATACACAACGAGTTAATGAAAAACTTGGGTTACAGGTTCCTAAAAAATGCAATATAAATATATAGAAGACATAAAACACATTTCAAAAAATGGTTAACTCAAAACTGAAATGGTTTCATTCCCATAAACAATGTACTCTAACTGGTCTATGACAATATCTACAAATTAACATCTAAACAATTACATGTTATCCCTTTGTTCTGGTACTCCACAGAACACCGGTTCAGTAAACAGTTTGTATATTTTACATTAAATTACATACAATGATAGCATTGTTTTGGCTCTATATTATTCTGTTCTCATTAGTGTCTGTCAGACATAGACCATATCAGTCTTCACTGCAGCTTTTTATGACATCTTTAACCAAAAATAGGCCGATCATTAAACACATCAATCACAGGCTGTTATTATTTCTTCATGCTTTGTTTAACGAGGAACATATATATTTCTATACAAGACAAAAGTGCATTGACCTTGTATTGAGTCACTTTTCCAAGCATATGAGTAATGGTACTAATGCTGATGACACATCAAGTGTTTACCAGAGGGTGACAGTCACTCGGTAACGACAATAAAATTAGATGAAAGGCTCGAGCCTGGCAACAACGAGCTCATTTGGTTCCCAAATGCACCATTTCGCCCACTCATGAAGAAGAGCAGGGCAACCTGCGCATTTCCAGCAAGCTTAAGAAGGCTCTGTGAATATAGCAGCTTTTTAATTAAAGCTTGGATTGATATGTAGAACACTCTTTATAATGGAAATCCCGAGATGGTCATAGGGCTTGAGAGAGATCCCCCTATCGGAAAAAAACGGTCTTATTTAATCCTGCTTTCTCCAGACACGATCTGAACCTTGACTAGACGTGTGATGCACATAGGTGGCTGGTGCCCTGATCTGCGAGTCATGTCCTGTTTGTTCTGTAAATGGCTAGAGCGATGTAGATGTAATCATGTTTGGCCTTTCAAGGTTGCTCGGGGCCAGTGACTTAAACTTTGTTGGGTGGCTCTGTCTTCAGGCCGGGCTCCCGGGCGTGTCATGTCACAGAGATCAGGATGAAGACCGGATGTTTCCTGCTTCCCTGCCAAACTTCATTGTCAGTCTGCCATTCTTCACAGTAACTTGATATGACCTGACTCCAAGCAGAAACTCAGTGCTTTATTCACATCAAAGGCACTGAGGCGTATCAGGGCTGTCTGACGCTGATGCTGGATGTCAGTTACTTATTTTTCAGTTTGCCCACACAACTCGCTGTTCACTGACATTTTGCCTTACAGTGAAATGTGTTCTATTTTTGTCTCAGAATTTTGTAAGACAATTCACATCCGGTACAAGCTCTTATGTAAACTGGAAATAATATTTCACAAATGATTGCATGATGTAGCCATGAAGCTCATACATATCTTGTGTTTGCACATTTTAATAAGGTTCAAAAAGGAATTTTATAGGAAATATACATTTCTGTTTGAACAGGCTAACCTGGGATCAAGTCTCATCAGGGAAAACATAACATAACAAGAATGTTTTCTTATATTTTGTTGGGCTTCTCAAGCGTTCTTCAGTCATACCCTGAAATTTGGACTGATGTTTCCAAGGTGTTATTTTGTGAAGGCTTGATAATCCATGTTAACACCTCTTGAGTGTGTAAAATGGCCCTGACGCTGGTTTAATACCTGTTGCTGGGAGAGGAGGAGGGATAATGAAGGCATGAAGAATGCATGTGCAACGCCACGTCCTCTCTCCTTTGATTCCAAGGCCCGGCCTATTCACAACCACCTGGCCAAGGCGTGTTAATAAAGACACATGATGCTGTTGGGTGCAATCAAAGCCCCCTTCTCCTCATTTCCTGAGTTCCCCTGGCTTTCTATCTCTTGTCAACAGAATCACAATGAAACTTTCCTCTTCCTGAAAACAGAATATCAAAGACACTGATGTTTTCTGCTCATGAAAAAGTGAGGCGGTGACGTTTGTGTTTGCATTGCTTTAACTTCCGGTTCTGCTTCTTCAACCACCGTGTCTGTTAGGATGCAAGGACTCGATGTAGAGTACAGCCTTTGTCAATAGCAGGACATTTTCCCCCCTTCGTCACCAACACTCTTTTAAGTTATTTTCATAACTGTATTAATCTCATGTTTGCCTATACATAAAAACTGAAAGATATGTTGTGTATACAATTCAATTACTAATTAAAATTAATGAAATAATTGTATCACTATTCCTAAGTGTGGGTGTATGTTTTATGTTTTCATTATTGAAGACAACTTGTAGATAGTAAGAGTTTGTAAGCAAAACTCTGTGGTAACAGGATTGAAATGTAATGTAACAATACATCCATGTACATGTTTTTAAAAGAAATAACTGCTCCATAAAACTGACTTTCTTTTTTAAAATGATTTGCAAATTTCTTGTATTGAAGAAATCATAAAGTGTTAGGAGATTAAATGTAAAACGTAACATGACTTTCGAATTATCATCTGACCAATGTGTATCTAAAGTGCAAGGGAAAGCCTTTCAGTTGAAATGTAGAAAACTTTCAATGACCCCTTTTTTTCTTTAACACTGGCTTTTTTTTTGCATATCATGTTTCTATTTTGAATGTGGCAGGTGTTTACGGGCACAGCTCTATCCTGTCCTGTCCTTGTGTACCGCTGACGCCTGTCACCAAGCGGCATATGCTGTTGTTTGTTCTGCAATGAAAGAAATGGAGCTAATTAAAGAGATGTAGTGCTGCCACAGGAAGTGTACGTAAGCAGACCATTCACTGCTCTGATTAGTTAGTTGTTCAAACAAGGCTGAGGATAAGCTGAAAGACCGCAACTCTATTGATGAAGTGCTATTAGAAAACCTTGAACCACCAAATTGTTTAATTAAAAAAAGTATTTAAAAAAAATGTTTCTCATTAGATTTGTTTTAACAGAGAGATGCTGTCAAACTACTACAATAATTTCATTTGTAAATACGTGTTAGTGTGTAAAATATCATATCTGATGTTGAAAAATGTATAACTGCCCTATTTTTATATATGAAAGGAACATACCTAGGTATTTTCATAGTGTTGTATTAGTTTGGTTTTGGCTAATTTAGGATTTGCATGTAAACTAGGAACTGATTATTATTTTATATAGTGATTATTACAGTGATTACTATTCAACAAACGTTCAGTTGTTTGGTCATAAAATGACAGTTAAGTGTAGAAATGTGTGTGTCTTGTTTTGTCTACTATTTAAAGATATAAATCATAGAGAAGTCAGGGTTGCCAACTTTAGGTACCTGGCTGGAGTGAGATTTTGATATCATGGGTTTGATTACACATATGCGCACTAAATGACTGCTATCATGTCAGCAGCGGGACCTTAGCATATATATAGGATACATATACAATATATACAAATACACAATATTGGACACAGACTATAAAGGGCACAAAGTTTCATTCACTAATGAAAGTCAAACACATGTTTGTTTCCACTGTTTTATTGTGTGCCTGTCGCGATATGCAATTAATTGACTTATCGTACGATAAATAAAATGAACTCGATAAATTCCCATTTACATGAGGATGTGACTAGCAGTTTGAAAGGATGTACTTGAATTACTGTTATATATTATCATTATGTCAGGGGTCTAAAATGGTCATACAACGGTGCCGACAATATTATCGTTTATCGCAATAATTTCCGGGAAAATGTATCCAACAAAATTAATTATCGTGAGAGGCCTATACATGAAACACACACACACAAATCTACAGACTTACTCCAAACTGCCAAATATATTAATTAACACACTCACTTTCATATACTCTTTGACCCTATTTTGGCCTAGTAGAACAATAAGCAGCAGACTTTTACTTTGTTATAATTTCTACTGGATCTTAGATCTGCGCATGCGCAATACGGGTCGGCAGTTGCGAGAGAGTATTTTTGTTGGGTAATCTATGGTAGGGCTAACCCATACAGTGGTGGGGCTCAAATCAGTATTTGCAATGTAATTACATACCCGCTCCCCTTGACAGTGAAACGCCACGCGTGAGGTTTAGATTATTTCCCTGTCTCAATCCAAATTGAACTGTATGAAATAAAAAGGCACATGATTTGTCTTGTAGTAAAAGGGCGACCTGGAGCCAATCCTGCAACTTCCCCACAGGTTAAAGAGTTGACGTGCTGAAAACCCAACCCCTGCAGGGGGGTCTGGGGGGATTCTCCCCCAGGAGATTTTTTTAAATACTAACATAAAATACACATTCTGGTACTCTCTTGAGAAGACAAATAAATAAATCTATTACTACACGACATATTTAAAAAAATGAATGCCATTTTAGTTTTTTGTTACTTTGTTCTGAGAGCTGAACCTGCTGCTCCTCACAGAAAGAAGAGGGAAGAGGCTGTGTGAATGCATATTGTGGATAAGGGTGGATAGCCCTCATTGTTCTGTGTGTCAAAATGAAAGACAGCCCACACACCTATCAATCATCAAACCGTGGGGTCTTATTTCATTACGTGTTGATTTCTATCAACACGTAATGTTGTATCGATGTATAGAGATGTACTACAGCAAAAGTATTCTCTGTCGGGACTTCCTGCAACAACACCACGCCGTTATCTTGATTCTGATTGGCCATTGATTGATTGATTGAAAAGTTTATTAACAGCTTGTATATTGGGTACAGTACAGTACAGCTCAAAACATACAATTGTTAAGGGGATGCAGACCAGAGAAAGACTTTCGTCTTGTTTACATCAGGGTCCCCCATTTCCAATTCATCATGTCATTTAAGACATATAAGACATACAGATGGCTTATTTACAATTTACATACAGGTGGTTTTTTACATACAGATTGCTTATTTACAATTTTCACGCCAGAAGACGTTATCAAAGATGTTCTATTGAGAAGACGATCACTACCTGACAAAAGTTTTCAAAACCGTTTCTAGTCTTCGGTATTCTTGTTTTTGGCGTGAGAATAGTTTGGGCAGCGTGAGAGCGTGAGATTGAGAGTGAAAGCGTGTGTCACACGCCAGATGCGTGAGAGTTGGCAACCCTGGAGAAGTACAAAAAACAAACAGAGAATGTTCACATTAAATTGTTTCTTTAAATATTACACACATGCAATTCTTTGAGTAGTTGACTTATTGATTAATAGTAAGGGCATTTTATCAGATATTTGACTGATCTGCAAACTAAATCCTTACCAATCAATTTCTTCACTAATGTCTTTGTAAAGGTGTGTAGTAAGATGTATTAAAAAGTTGAAGTTCAAATCCTGTATGTTTTTTCGTAACAACTGCTCAAAGTTGAGGTACCGAATACCGATTTTCGAAAAATCTAAAATGTTGAGTTTGGCCTTGGGTAACTTGTGAGGGGTCAAACTAGGGTTTTTTCATGATTCTGAGTTGATTGCAATCATTTATTTTTCACTAAAATCATTCCTTTGTGAAAAAACGACCACGCCCACCTAAACCGCCCCCCCCCCCCCCCACCTCCCCATAATGCCTTTCCACTGCTAGCATAACAATTGTTTGATTAATTTACTATTTGCCCTTTTAGGACTTATTATTGTTTAATGGTAGCTGCTAGTTGGTTGGCATTCAGAGTGAGGATGTTTAGAGTTAACATGCTGAAGCCATTTTCAACCTTCATTTGATCATGGACAGACTGCTTTTTACGCCTGATATGTAAGTATTATCTACATTTTTAACTTGAAATATTTCATGTCACTACTTTGGTAATGAAATGTAACATACTGTACAAGTTGTCAACTTTTCTTACTTGTTAGCTGTGTAACAGTAGGCGCAATAACATGGTTAGCTAGCTAACGTTAAATCCATGATGTATTACTCCATGATTAGTTGTCAACTTTGCTTACTTGTTAGCTGTGTAACAGTAGGCGCAGCAACATGGTTAGCTAGCTAACGTTAAATCCATGATGTATTACTCCATGATTGTATCCAACTAGGCAACTACCATGATGTATTACACACCTCAAACTGAATCTTATGATAATTTTATTTTTCTTGAATGCTAGCTTTCTGACCCATTAGGTTACAGTGGTGTATTGTCTCTGACAGGATCTTTTGTGTTTAACGTTACTGTGAAGCAGATCTTCTATTTTCCTTTGCAATAATATCTATTACAATGTTAATCATCTACTGTACATGAGATTGTCTTTAATGTCACAAAATAATGATATTATGACTGAATAATACAATGTTTATTCTACTTTGTAGGACATATTAGTCAAGCAGTATGGATGAAGACTCGACTCCACCTTTGCTAAATTGTTTCATCTGTGAAAGCCCGGAGACACCAGCTCAGAGGCTGATACAGCCAACTCCTAAAGGCTACCCTACTTTTTTGGAACAAGCACAAGTAGTTGAAAATGCTAAGATTTTGGAGCGTTTGAAGGAGGCTCAGAACATAGGAAGTCTCAGGTACCACAAAAAGTGTAAAGATGATTTATACAATAGGTTTCTTGAAGTCACCAAGAACTCAGGCCAAACATTAAAGGCAGAGAAAGAGGCAGCTAAGAAGAAGAGAAGACGCATTTGCTCTGACTTCAGTGCAGCATCTGCATGCAGTTCTACAAGTTCACGGTCCGTTCAGCTTCTGTACAAGAATGTATGCATTCTTTGCAACCAACCTGCACAGATCTACAAAACTCGTCCAGAGGAAGCTAGAAAGAGATACAGAGTGCCAGATAATTTGACTGCAGATAGACTGAAGGCAAGCTTGCGGAAGACAGCACAGAGTCGTGGGGATGACTGGGGCACTGAAGTTGTTGGACGTCTGGAAGGGATCAATGACCTTGTGGCAGAAGAAACCCTGTACCATTTGCGCTGCAAAACTCTTTTTGAGACAGGTGGCCATTACTCCAAGACTGAAGATAGAGGACAAAGGAAGAGAGGACAAAAGAAAATTGATGAGGAACGAGAGGCTGTTTTTGTTGAATTCTGTGATTGGTTAGACTCAGAACTCAAGCATGGGGTGATGACTCTTGACCAAGTCCACGTAAAGCTACAGCAGTTTGATCCGTCACCAGATAAGAGCCTCTCTTATTCAAAGTATTGGCTAAAGAAGAAACTCCAAGATAAATTCCATGACACCTTGTATTTCACATCACAGGAGAGAAGGGCAGATGTGCTCTGTCTCAAAGATGACACAGACAACATTCTGCGAGAGCATCATGCTAATCTTGAGCATGGAGATGAGAAGACTCAGATCATAAAGACTGCACTAAAGTTCGTATGCAATGACATCGCCATGGTCGATCTAGACCCAAAGTCATACCCCACAGCACACAGTATGACTGACATCCAGAGTCAGCTGGCTCTTGTTCCTGAGAGTCTTCAGATGTTCCTGAGGCCAATAGTGAAGACCGACGAAAGAGTAGCCATTTGGGGGCAGAACTTCATAAAGGCCTCGATCAGGAGTTTTGCCATACCAGATGGGGCTTGCCATACAACTTGATCATAGATTTGGGTCAAAATGGATGCTGAACAAGTTACACCAGCTTGGATACACAGAGTCATATTCCGAGACACAAAACTACAAATACTGCTTCCTTAATGACAGGAATGGAGATGGCATCCAAGATACTTCTGATACTCTTTATACCATTGTGGAAGAAACTGATGAGCAGATCGATGTTGAGGTTGCGGTTGACTCTGCACTTGAGGATCTATCATTTATGACAGCCAGTGGAAGTGAAACTAGCCATGACAATCGGGTGGTCATGGAGGCCATGGAGGTTGGGGAAACAACCAATGTATTCACTCAGTTTGTCGGAGACAATATAGATTTAAACATTGTCTCTATTCAGGGAAACACTCCTTTCCATTCAATGGGTTGGATCAAAGTCACCTCTCCGGCACCATCTTTGCCAGATCCCCAGACGACAGCAGCTGTCCACAGAGTGAAGTTGAAGGCACTTGACAAAGCTAAGATCCTCAGAGGAGCTGAAGTGAAGATTCTTCCATTCACCAACAGAACAAGGACAGGGATAAACACCATCACATTTCTTCCCATTACTGAGCTTGCCTCTTCTGTGACACAAGACCAGCTACTCCTCACTCCGGGCGATACACTCTGGGCAGCAGGGTGGGTGATCAAAGCCCAGGATCCTGAGTTCCCACACTCCAACTGGAATGGCTGGATGAAGAGTATCCATGCAGACGATGTCAAGCAGCGCACACAGATCGACTTCCTCCCAATCATTGAAGGTGACCCTAATGAGCTCAACACCATCTTCACCACTCTCAAAGAGTGCACGCGGCTCTCTGCAGACAGAGTCACTATAGTGACATTCGATCTTCCGATCTGGCTGAAGGCTGTGGACATCATAAAACAGACAAATCTACCTATCATTCCGAGTTTGGGTGGATTTCACCTGCTGAAGTCCTACCTTGGATCCATTGGAAACATCATGGAGGATTCTGGACTACTGGAGCTGATCCAGCTGATCTATCCAGGTAGTACGACAGCCAACCACATCCTGGATGGAGGATGTTTTGACAAGGCAATCCGTGCTCACCTCCTCATCGATGCAGCCATCTATCAACACATCATGAAACATGCCTTCACCGAGGAGGAACTCGGTGAAATGAGGACTTTCATGGAGAAGGTAGCTGATGGGAAGATGGGAGCCAGACACACAGATCCAGTAGTGGCACTGTTTGAACAGCGGTTTGAAGAAACCTTCAAAAGACTTGCTGAAGGAGGAAGAACGCCTGCTCTCTGGGTGCAGTACCACTATATGGTAGATGTGATCAAGGTCTTCATCAGAACTGAGCGGCTTGCAGATCACAACGGCCACCTGTGCTGCATTGTTAGCAGGATGCTGGACATCTTTGCGGCTGCAGGGCATCATCAATATGCCAAGGGTGCACAGCTGTACTGTCAACTCATGAAGCAACTTGAAACTTTGCCTGCTTACAAGGAGACATTCGAAAGTTTCACTGCCCATGGAAACCATGTCGTCCGTTACTCCAGCCATGATTGGTCCGGCACATGGTGTGACATCTGTATCGAGCAGACATTGATGAAGTCAGCCAAGTCAGAAGGTGGACTGAGCAGAGGGAGGATGAGACACAGTGATTCTGGTCACAAGTGCTGGGTGCTCACCCTTAATCATTCTCCAATGTCAACCAGCGCATGGAGAAAAGTGTCAAGAAACATGCTCCGCTCCACAGAGACCTTGGCAAAACACAGATGAAGAGAGATGCTGAAGCAATTGACCTTGCCCTCCAATGGTTTGAGGAGAACAACCCATTCGACCCCGATCGAGACAAGGAGTTGCTTGTGTCTTTCTCAACAGGATTCAGGAGCACAGGAGATGACCCAGTCAATGCTGAGAGAGCAGCAGAAATAGGGAGAGAGATGCAGATCAAGCTGGATGGACAGTCAGTGACATCGACCATGGAAGTGAAGTCAAAGGTACAAGCCCTGTCATCACTCAGAAAGATTCCCAAGATCAACGAGAAGAAGATACACCTTGACTCACTCAAGTTGTTCAACCGACTGATCATTTTTGCCCAACGGGATATGACAGTTGAGACAAGCTTGGCGTATGAGCTGACTCCCTTCCCATTGTCCCTCTTCAGCAATAAAGATCAGAAAATGAACAAGGCGAACAAGGCAGGCTTTTCCAAGACTAGCCTGACGGAGTTAACTGATCCGCTTGACCTCACTAACCAATCCTGCTCCACTCTTGTAGTTGATGGCGGATGGCTTCTCTACATGGTAAAGTGGGAACAAGGTCAGATTTGGCAGGAGATTGCCAACAGTTACTTGAGCTACGTACAGTGTCTTGGCCGCCGCTCTCAGAAGACCATTGTGGTCTTTGATGGCTACAGCCGATCACCAAAAGATCATGACCACATCCGGCGCACTAAGAAGTCATGCTGTGATCTCCAGATTCGACCGGATATGATACACTGGACACCAAGAGCAAAGTTCCTGGACAACACCAATAACAAGAGTGAGCTAATCCACCTCCTCTCTTCAACATTCAGAAAACATAACATCACAGTGGAGCAGTGTGACAATGATGCTGACACTTCGATTGTGAGAGAGGCATTGGCCACTGCTACAGATGACTCTGTTGAGGTTAATAGCATTTGTGTAGGTAGCCTATTTTGGAAACAAAAGTATTCACTCTTGAGTATTCAAACTTGAATAGTTTTATCTGATTTTGTATAGTGCAACACGCTTTGCATATCTTGTTCTATTTTCAGGTGCGGGCAGAAGATGCAGATGTGCTGGTGATGCTAGCACACCATATTCCAAGCACCAACCATCCACTCTTCTTCACAACATCAAAGGGCTCTTATGATGTCAGAAGGATCCGCGAAGCTCTCTCTGAAAGAGAGAGATGCTACCTGCTCTTTTGTCACGCCTTCACTGGTTGTGATACGGTTTCTGCAATAGCTGGCCATGGGAAAACAACCTTATTTGATAATTCAATTCAATTCAAAACCTTTATTTATCCAGGTAAAATCCCATTGAGATCAATGATCTCTTTTTCAAGGGAGACCTGCAGCAGTAGGTTCCACAAGAAGACATAAACAACAGAACAACAAAAGGACATCATACAGCAAAATGTACAGGGATTACAATTTACATATTTAACCACAAGTACAGGTACCAACAGCATCTGATTTTGTAGCATCCAACCGAGCTTTAAAAACATGTAGTGGTACTAGCTTGGTAATTTTCCATTCTTTTTGCAGACTGTTCCATGTTAGTGGAGCTGCACATCTAAAAGCTTTCTTCCCTAAGACAGTCCTAGCACTTGGCACATTTAATAAAACCACAGCATGCGATCTCAGGCAATAAGTACTTTCAATTCGCAGAGAGATCAGGGAGCAGATATAAGATGGTAGTTTATCCAACATGGCTTTGTAAATGAAAAAGTACCAGTGACTGAGCCTCCGTACAGTAAGTGATGGCACAACCGCCTTGGTATACAGGGTACAGTGATGCGTAAGTGCTTTACAATTTGTCAAAAATCTCAGTGCACTGTGATACGCAGCATCTAACTTGCTCAGGTAATTGGCAGGTGCATTCATATATAACAAATCACCATAATCCAGCACAGGTAAAAAGGTCACAGTGACTAGCCTTTTCCTGGCCTCAAGCGAGAAACAGGACTTATTTCTGTAAAAGAAACCTAGCCTAACCCTCAGCTTTTTAAGCAGGTTATTGACATGAAGTTTAAAAGTGAGACAGTCATCAAGCCAGATACCCAAGTATTTGTAACAGGTAACCACTTCAAGTTGTATTTCTTGCGTAGTTACAATATCCAAAGCAGTCTCAGGTGTATTTTTAGCTTTAGCTTTAGAAAAGAGCATTACCTTGGTTTTATCCACATTTAAAAGAAGCTTAAGCTCAGAGAGCTGAGCCTGAATAATGTTAAAAACAGCCTGTAATTTAACAACAGCCTCGTTAATCGAGGGACCTGCACAGTACATAACGGTATCGTCCGCATAAAAATGTAAGGTTGCTCCTTCGACATTTTCACCTAAACTATTAATATAGATAGAGAATAATAGCGGACCTAAAACTGAACCTTGTGGTACACCATTAGTGATGTTTAACCACTCAGAAGACAGCCCATCAAACTGAACACATTGGGATCTTTCAGAGAGGTAGTTTACAAACCACCCTACTGCATGGCTGGACATGCCTATACTGACCAGCCTTTGCTTCAAAATGCAATGATCGACAGTATCAAAAGCTTTTGAAAGGTCAATAAATAGAGCTGCACAACTCTGCTTATTATCTAAAATACTCGTAATATCATTTACCACTTTCATTGTGGCAGTGATGGTGCTATGTTGCTTTCTGAAGCCTGACTGATGTTTAGACAGGATGTCATTGTTACATAAAAACTCCTTTACCTGTTCACTCACTAAGCGTTCAAGAACCTTGGCCAGAACTGACAACTTAGAGATGGGTCTATAATTGTTTAATAAGGTGGCCTCCCCTCCTTTTAGTAGTGGCAGGACATAAGCTGACTTCCATACTTTTGGGATTGTGTTAGTGCTGAGGGAGAGGTTAAAAAGAGTAGTAAGAGGTGGAGCAATAAAATCTGCAGCTATCTTTAAAAAGAAAGGTTCTACGTTGTCCGGACCAGCCGGCTTTTTAGGATCTAGCTTGGTTAAGACTTCACGAACAACATCAACAGTAAAAGGAGTAAAACTGAAGGGGTTTTCCAGACCACATTGTTCTGAGTCACCGACTGTGGTGTTCACAGAAGCAGAATTAGAAACAGAATGAAACAGAGAGCCACAGGACACAAAATGCTCATTAAAACAATTTAGTATGGTGGTCCTATCCGATATAGTGCCAGATACTGTGGTAAGGCACGGAGGTAGCTCATTACGGATATCACCGGTGGATATCGATTTTATGGCTTTCCAGAATTTTCTAGGGTTGTTCAGGTTCTTTGTGGTAACTGACAGATAATACTTAGATTTAGCACTTTTGACATGCGAAGTGAAGCTATTTCTTAGCTGCCTAAAATGCAGCCATTCTACCTCTGAGCCTGAATTCCTAGCCTTTGCCCAGGCCTTGTTTCTCTCATGTAGGAGAATAGATAATTCAGCAGAAAACCAAGGATTGTCTCGTCCCTTCACTCTAAATGTACGCAGGGGTGCATGTCTATCTATAATGATAATGATTTTTTTTTCTATTTCACTTTATATTTGAAACAAATCTCAAAGTGCATTTTTTTTTGCAGGTTCTGTGCAGGGGACATTGATGAACACATGGACATCTTCCTTGACACACAAGCTACTAAGGATGCAGTGATACAGGCTGGTACTACCATCTTCCAGTACATTTACCATGCACCAGGTACTGCTTTGGGTGAAATTCGACACAACATGTTCTCACGGAAGGCAGCGGCAGGGCTGATCAAACCAGAAACCCTACCTCCAACAGAGGGTGCAGCTGCACAGCATTCTCTCCGTGCCTACCTACAAACCCAGGACTGGATCCTTCTGCAGAGTATGTCTCTGAACCCCAGTGACTATGGATGGACATTAGGTGTACATGGCTATGAGCCAGTCCCAACACTAGACCCCATGGCTCCTGAGGAGCTACTGCAGTTCACAAGCTGCAACTGTAACGGAGATTGCAGCAACCGGCGGTGCAGCTGCAAGAGGAATGGCGTTAAGTGCATCTCAGCATGTGGAGTCTGTAAAGGAATTTCATGCAAGAATTGTGGTCATGATGGTGGTGAGTCTGGAGAAGACTCAGAGATTGACTCCTGAAGTGATCAGCACTTGTAACTACAAATAAAGCTACTTTTGAATTTAAATATAAGAGTGGGCGTGGCCTTTTTTCAACCAAGGAATGATTTTAGTGAAAAATACATGATTGCAATCAACTCAGAATCATGAAAAACCCCTAGTTTGACTCCTCACAAGTTACCCAAGGCCAAACAGAACATTTTAGATTTTTCAAAAATCGGTATTCGGTACCTCAACTTTGAGCAGTACAGGATTTGAACTTCAACTTTTTAATACATCTTACTACACACCTTTACAAACACATTAGTGAATAAATTGATTGGTAAGGATTTAGTTTGCAGATTTTCATATATTTCCCTTACTATAATCGAGTAATCTTTGCAAACAATTTCTATTTTTAAATTAGAAAGAAAATACGTTTTTTCTGTTTTTATTATCTGTAAATATATCTAAAAGCTTCACTGTTGTAAGACTTATTTTTCAATGTGTATCTGCAATTACAGTAGAAAGTGTGAATGTCATTACTTGAGTCTAGATTTCTTAAATGCCAGTGACATGTAGTGAAGTTTTAATACGTTGTAATGCTCATGGTGGGCAGTTTATTAGGCAATGCCAGTTCATTTATATAGCACCTTTCAACACAAGGCTATTCAAAGTGCTTTACAAAAATGAAAAACATTAAGAAAATGGCATTTAAAATCAGTCATTAAAAAGAAAAGATAATAAAATAAACATTAAAAGAAAAAATACATGAATAAAAGTTACAGTGCAGTTTAAGATATGAATAGTTCAATCAAAAGCAGCGGCAAAAAGAAAAGTCTTCAGCCTGGATTTAAAAGTAGTAAGAGTTGCAGCGGACCTGCAGGTTTCTGGGAGTTTGTTCCAGATATTTGGAGCATAATAACTGAACGCTGCTTCTCCATGTTTAGTTCTGACTCTGGGGACAGAAAGCTGACCAGTCCCTGAAGACCTGAGAGTTCTGGATGGTTCATAATTTAGCAGAAGATCAGAAATATATTTAGGGCCTAAACCATTCAAACCTTTATAAACCAGCAGCAGTATTTTCAAATCTATTCTTTGACAGACAGGAAGCCAGTGTAAAGACTTCAGGACTGGAGTGATGTGATCCACTTTCTTAGTGTCAGTGAGGACTCGAGCAGCAGCGTTCTAATATATCTTTTAGTGAGACACCATTACAGTAGTCAAGTCTACTGAAGATAAAAGCATGGACACGTTTTTCCAAATCCTGCTGTGACATTAGTCTTTTAATCCTAGATATATTCTTTAGGTGATAGTAGGCTGATTTAGTAACTGTTTTAATGTGACTGTTGAAACTCAGGTCAGAGTCCATGACTAGATATTTAGGAACAGAGCTCGAGAGGAGCATTTCAGCTGAAGGGCTACATATTCAAAAGAAGCAAAGTTCCCATAAGATGTCTTCCTGCATTGAAGGGAATCATTGAACAAAATAGCAACTCCACCCCCTTTCTTATGCATTATTTCCTGACTCATAAAACTGAAGTTGGGAGGTGTTGATTCAATAAGAACAGCTGCACTGTTATTTTGTTCAATCCAAGTTTCCGTTAAAAACATAAAATCGAGATTGTGCTCAGTGATAAAATCATTGATTAAATATGTTTTTCCTGCCAAAGACCTGACATTTAATAAAGCTAGTTTAAGTTAGTTAAATACACTATCAGTCAGATTTTTTGTGACAAGCTGTGGCTGACATGGAATCACTGCTAAATTATATAAACTCACACGAACGTTTGAGCGCTTCCTGTATCTAAGATGATTCACTGCTCTTAATCTATTACCTATCAACACAGATATCGGCAAAGCTACTGGCAGGCAGGGCCCCGGCTTGTCCTGGAAAGAGTTGAGAGTGCCATACGCCCTTGAGCCTTGACCCAGCACATATCAGTTAGAGTTTGCTGCGTTTTGTACACACACATTCTTATCAGGCTTCGGAGACATCAGATGCTGTCTTTAAGGTGGTTGACGTAGGCATGGTGATGAAGACGGGGGAGATGCTGCGCGTCTCTGCTTCGGTTATTGTGGTGGGTGTCATTGAGTGGCGGGGGTAAAGGACATGCTGCCAACCCTGTGTATCGCCTTCATGCGGTCATTGAACTCCAGGAAGTACCAGGGGTGAGATTAGGCGGAGAGATCTCTTGCAGCTTGATGCTCAGACTCTGAGAGTAAATCCCTGTGATTGAAGTGAACAGGACTGGGACAGGCTGGCCGACACGCTGAAGCCCTCACGATCGCAAGCAGCATCTTCAAAAACACACAGAAAGAGATTAGAAATAAGGGTGTTTGCAATGTTTTAGAACATTTTGTTTATATTTTATAATACATGGGAGCATTAGAGGCATGCATTTCCATGGCTGTTTTTCCTCGAAAGTAGGTTATGTATAATGAGATGTGTGAATGAATTGAGTACTCTCATTGTCTCACTGCAGGAGAGCACATATAGCTTCATCAAGAGGATCAAGCAATCAATACTGTATGTGCAGCTTTAACTAAGGCAGACTTTGTTGACAGTTCATGCACATGTCTTTTGATAAAAATACAAAAAATAATATTTAAAGAACACAATTAACTTAAGATATAATGAATTTGTAAGGTAGTTTTGGCAAAATGTATAGAATATAATGGGGAAGAATATTTAGCTTTTGGTTAAATAAACCAGTGGTGACAACAAAGCATGTTTTTCCCTTTGAGAATTTTTTAATGGCTGGTTCAGCTATAGTTTCTCATCCTTAAAGCTAATTATCCAGAGAACACCATCCACATACTGTAATGTCATTACACGAGACGAGAGACCCACAAAGAGACATCTAGACATCTTATTCATGTTGCACTCTCTGACCCCTGTCTTAAAGCATCTCAAAACATCTGCTTCAATTACTGAAGATCACATCGTTATCAATAAGTTATCGTTATCAATAAGAGTCATTACTGTTTAAATACACATTTATATAACAAAATAAATAATATAAGAGTAAGTGTCTTGCAGAACATAACAGATAAAATGCTTGATTTGAAAACCTGGGCGACTGACATCAAATGAAGGAGATCTGATCCAGGAGCTGTCAAGGGGTGAGAGGATCAAAGACCAGAGCATGTGGGACATAAAAGTGCAAACATATTTATGATGCTGCTGAGTGGAGGCGTCCTGAAAGCAACCCTTCATTACTGAATCACTAACAATACCACGGCCATACGGTCAGTAGGCATTGTCCTCTCCCCTGCCTTTTCTCTCTCCTTGGTTATATGCTACAATACCCATTCCTGTAAAAACATTTCAACCTCTTCCATGTATTAGTCACTGTATTAACGTGTCTACAAGGTCTGCAACGTGTTTGCTTTAGGCAGCATGCAGCAGCATAGTTAACGCTTGAGACGTTCACTTGCATATTCTGAGGTGAATGAACAGCAAATAATCATTATTATTATTGTTAGCATTGCAATTAAATGTTCTCACTGATGATTAACAACATTGATTTTTGTACTGTTATATTTTCAATCAACAGATGCATCGATTAGTCTATTAAATATCAGAAAAGTCAAAAATGAACATCACAATTTGTGGTGAGTGTTGATGTCTTCAAAGTATTTTATTTGTCAAACCAACAGTGCAGAAATTAATGTTCAGTTCATTATTATGTAGCAAATACAAAAGTGGAACGACTAAACCTGAGAATGTTTGAGTTTTCATTTTACTTGATCAATTAAGAATGAAGTTGCCAATTTATTATATATCTATCAACCAACCAATTAAACGTAAAATAGTTTCAGCCATAATAATTACTGTGATGCAAAAATGTCAGAAAGTGAGTAACTGCTGGGTGCCAGTTTATGTTTTAAAATATCACTTTGTGACAGGACATGATTGTTTTTTGGAGTCATTATTGCAAACTCGTGGTTGTGTCTTGTCGCCGAGTTAGTGTATATTGTGTTTGCATATTGAAGCAGAAATGTTTGCCTTCTGTAGGTGGAGGTGATAAAAGGCTAAGATAACAATCCAGTAAACATGTGCTCTCATGTTTTGCTGATGTTAAAGGGAGGTCGTCTGTTGAAGGAGCTCTTTGTACAAAAGAAGAAGGATTTCTCTGTTATTAACGGTGCGAGACGATGTATTTTAAGAGACCAAAACACTAACAAAATGGAGGCCAACATAAGTTAACAATGCTTCACTATTCTGAAACATGGCTTCATAATTAAAGCTGGGCCTTGCTACTGTCTAACACAACATCTGAGAGTAGATCTAGATTCAGTCCCTGGAGGCGGAAGTCCTCTTCACTGCTTCCTTTGTTGTGTAAAGCATCAGTCCATGTCACGAGTGACACAGGACAGGACCACCTGAGACACACTGCATGTGCATCAGCCACATGTTTTCATTAGAGCTGTGAGAAGCTAAACACACTGACTGAAAGACAAAGACATCACACCTGCTCTTCTTATGAGGGGACTGGGCTTAGGGAACAGTGGTGTTATCTGTTTAAAGTAATGAGGCCTCTTTAAGTACAGGGCTCCCTCATTTTGATTCTGCTTGCAGTGGCCTCTAAAGCTCTTTCCACTGATTGTCCTGAGCTTATTAAAAGACGTCACAGTGTTTAAGACAAGAAAACATGCAGACTATGTTATGTGGACAAAAACCCGAGGTGCTTACAGTCAGAGGATTTTGAAATGTTGTGATCACTGTACAATGAAGGCTATGCTTAAATCCTGTTAAACCTTGACCTTTTCATATTCTCAAGGTGTCAACAAACAAGGATTATTGACTGCTTCAACATGAGTCCACAGTGAATTATCAGGTCTGCATACAAATTTATATTTGTTTAGAAACACATTGACATATCTTATAAACACATTTATATTGGATGTGTTATTATCTCCTAAAATAAGAATTTCCTTTATCTCATTGAAGCTATTTCAGGCCTTAATGTAACATTTAAAAATGTTCCCTTGTGACGTGAGACCTGCGCTGTTTTTCCATTTGCTGCAGTGGGTGAGATTATTGCCCCCTCCTGTTTCCCTCTGTCGTTAAATAGCAAAGCCCGCTGCTTCGCGGGTACATATCCCACTTTACATAGCGAGGGTTATTCCACCTGCAAGAAATACATAAAAAGGCGACTAACCGAGCATCACTTTAACATGTACTCAAACAAAAACGAAGGACCACGTAGAGGAAGATCTTTTGACTCCATGAACATTGGTTTAGAAGAAAAACTGCTGAACAATGAGGTAAGACCTTCGATAACAAATATATCATGTTTTCTTGCTACCCGAGAAGGTCAAATCTCTCGCATGTGACTTTTTTCTTTGACAGAGGTCGTCTTAATGAATAAGCCTTCACTTTCTCGTCAGCGCAGATTAAGTTAAGCTGTTTTGTTATAGTGGGGTTTGCGTCAAAGGGTTAAGAGGTTTAAAGCTGCAAACCTCCAAACTGCATGACATTAAAGACTGTTTGATGCTCAATATACACCATTCACTGATTTTCACATGAAGGACAGAAGAGATAAACTGCCAACCAGCAGTGTCTCCATTGCGCACAGGAAAAAAGTACGTGACAGGAGATTTACCATTTGAAGGTATACTCACATAAACTTTAAGAACATAGAGTCTGAGACGAAAACACCCAAACGTGTTTAGTGGCGAACTTGTATTGATATTAAACTTTAAATGAAATTATGTATTATTTGTTTTTAGGCCTTCGAATTTTATTTGGTCCAAAACGAAATAAGGATAGGAAATAATTGTTTGATTAAACGGCTGTAAAAAGGCTTTACTTATGATTACAATTTTGAATAATTACAGGGACTTTGAAAAGACATCCAAAGCTGTCCAGTGATTTAAAAAAAAAGTAGAGGGACTGTTTAGCGATAACGATTTGATCAAACATCTGTGCGTAAAATCATCTCACTTTGCAGACCTGCGCGCTCTGCTGATTAAACGCTGCCAAATGTCTGGTCAGGTCTCAACATGCAGGGGGTTAATAATAGGCTTCCCCGCTGTGTTAATGAGATTAAAGTAAGGCGATTCTTTGAGACGGACAAGTTCATCTTCGTTAAACCGAGACGCAATGAGTTGACCCTGAGCGTCCATAATGTTTTCAGCAATACTGACAGGGCTCCACCGAAATCTGGCATGCCGCGCTGTCTACACAATACTCGAACGGCGGAATATGGTAGGCAGCATATTAATGAATTTCAACACTGCTTTTCCAAAAGTCAGCATTATCCATTAGGCTGTGTAGATGTTATATTTGGAGAGCCTAAGATGCGCATTACAGGAATAAGGTCTGTCTGAATAACACGACCAAAGTGAACTAGAACACGCTGAAGTCAATCAAACGTGATTAGTTTCTATGAGCTTTTGGCATTTCACAGTCCTGCATCTAAAACGTGATACAGGATTACATTGCGCGTACAGCTATGCCTCAACGTGAGATCGCTGTCCAAGGTGTTGACACACACACAGGAGAGGGTGGGGAGCCTCACTAATCTCAACCGTGTGTCTAAGTGTATAATGCATTAATGATACCTGTGTCATATGAATGTAAAGAAAACAACATGTTTTATTATCAGGGGGACACAATATTTAGATACTTGTGCCGCAGTTCTCTGTAGGGATCCCTACTTAATACAGGCTACCTGTTGTGGGTGTTGCATGTCCTTTAAGATGTTCATATTTTATGTTTTGGCTGGCTATAGATGCTCTTAACTAATTTGAAGTTATGGATTCATGTATTCTGTGTTATAATTATTTCACATTGCAATTAAGTAAGGTAAAAACCAAATAAGGCAACAGTGTACTTCTCTTTAATTGTACTGATGAAGGGTTAACAAAACTATGCAGCAGGGGAGAATGTTACATTTTGTCCATATACATTTGTGGGTGTACATATGCACAAAAAAGAACCGTTAATGATCAGATGACCAATTTTGGTTGTTAAATGAGGATGATCTCTTGCGGTTACTCAAATGGAAATCTAAGTATTTCATAATTTTTTTCAGATAAACAAATCCACCTTCACAAAAATTGAAGAAAACACTGAAAAAAAGAATACATCAGAGAAAGGGAGAGCTACAATCATCTTTTCCCTCAAGAATGAAGTGGGAGGACTAGTAAAGGCGCTCAAACTCTTCCAGGTGTGGACAAAGTTGTTTCCAGCTCCTTCCTGTGAATTTAAGAATGTATACATTTATTTGGTGTACAGTATAATAATATGTAGATAACTCGAAAATGATTGTCCATGTTTCTTGCAGGAAAACCATGTCAACCTTGTACACATCGAGTCCAGAAAATCCAAAAGACGCAACTCTGAGTTTGAAATCTTTGTGGACTGCGACAGCGACCACGAACAACTGAATGAAATAATCCAGCTGCTTAGTAGCCATGTGAACGTGGTTGATATGGATCCTCCAGATAATTCCTGCATAGAAGAGGAAGGTAAATGAAATCCCGAATATACTGTACTACAAATATGTTACATTAGGCTGTACTATCCGCAAAAAGACACATTTTTATTCTCCCTCTTTTTTCAGATATGTCTAACGTACCTTGGTTTCCAAAGAAGATCTCGGATTTGGACAAGTGTGCAAACCGTGTCCTGATGTACGGTTCTGAGTTGGATGCGGATCATCCGGTATGTCAGCACAATTCAGACAACTGGTTCAATTTAAAAAATGCAAACTTACATTTGCAGCATTCTCTTATCCATCTATGTCTCTCCGCAACAGGGTTTTAAGGACAATGTCTACCGGAAAAGGCGAAAGTACTTTGCTGATCTCGCCATGGCCTACAAACAGTGAGTATATCTTGTATATCCTAATGGTTATTGTGAACATCTGTGAAGTTCTTACTTGATACTCATAGAATTATTCTCTATTGTGGCAGTGGGGATCCCATTCCTCGGATTGAGTTCACAGAGGAAGAAGTGAAGACGTGGGGAGTTGTGTACAGGGAGCTCAACAAGTTGTACCCCACCCATGCCTGCCGGGAATACCTGAAGAACCTGCCACTGTTGTCCAAATACTGTGAATTTAGAGAGGACAACATTCCTCAACTGGAAGATGTGTCGCGCTTCCTCAAGGGTACGTTTTTTAAGTTTTGCTTAAAATAATTAAAAATGTATTTTGTATCAATCAATCCACTAATTGTCGCAGCTCAAATGTAGTCACTCACTCGTCTGTGTCATCTTCTCAGAGCGCACTGGATTCACTATCAGGCCTGTGGCTGGTTATCTGTCCCCTCGTGACTTCCTCGCTGGTTTGGCCTTCCGCGTTTTCCACTGTACCCAGTATGTGCGGCACAGCTCCGACCCCTTATACACCCCAGAGCCGTGAGTAACAGTACTATATTCTAAAATAAGGGATGTCAATGTTTATAAAAGCCTTTGGTCCTAATAGTTTGTCTTAATGTTTAAGGGACACATGCCATGAGCTGCTGGGTCACGTCCCACTGCTGGCAGAGCCCAGCTTCGCCCAGTTCTCTCAGGAGATCGGTCTCGCTTCCCTCGGGGCCTCAGATGACTCCGTTCAGAAGCTGGCCACAGTGAGTGACACTGGTCAATTCAAATTCAATTTCCTATTCACAAATGTATAATCTAATATAATTGTCATATCTGTTTCTGTTTTCTCCACTCTTATGTTACAGTGCTATTTCTTTACGGTGGAGTTTGGCCTATGCAAACAAGAAGGGCAGCTGCGAGCATATGGAGCAGGACTGCTGTCATCTATCAGTGAGCTGAAGGTAAAGCTAAAGTTGTGTTTCGGCAAGAATCTAACAATACGATATCGTGATAAAGGGGTTATAATATTTTATATTTTCGTATTTTGCGTAAACTGCGTGATATATTCTTGTTGTAAAAATTATAAAATGAAATACACACAACCGTTGAGAAACAATGGAAATGGTACAATGGTTGCAATACCAACACTGTTTTTCTTTTACAGCATGCACTTTCAGGCAAGGCAAGGATAATGCCTTTTGACCCCAAAGTTACATCCAAACAAGAATGCATCATCACAACATTTCAGGATGTGTACTTTGTGTCAGACAGCTTTGAGGAGGCCAAAGTCAAGATGAGGTGAGCTTGGTTGTATCTTACACGGATAGATGTACATTATAAAATATTTCCCTCATATCTTTACATGGATGATGTTTTGTTTTTTTAGGGAGTTTGCCAAGACCATCAAGCGTCCCTTCACAGTCCGATACAACCCTTACACCCAGAGTGTGGATGTGCTGAAGGACACTCCCAGCATCAACTGCGTGGTGGAGGAGCTTCGACACGAGCTTGACATCGTCGGTGACGCCCTCAGCCGGCTGAACAAGCAGCTGGGAGTCTGACTGCACATATTTTAAAGTGTATGACCTACAGTCCATCAACGCTCACCGTGTCCCCGCCCCAAGCACTGCTGTAGAGATACTTCTGTTGTATCGACTTTCCTCAGTACAATGAATGTGCACTGCTTTTGGCAATAAGCTCTGCTGTCCTCACTGCATGGTATATGGCTTATACAATTTACAGACACACATTAGGTATGTTTGGCTGCTGAAATCAGTAAATTGCACAAACCCAAAGATCTGCTTAACCTGAGAAATTGTTTTGCTTCGGTTTTAAATAGCTCAACAACCGCTTCTGTATTGCAAACAGGCAACACAACCTTTTAAAACATCCCCAGCTGTGATAAATGCAGTTCAGTCAGACAACTCATGTGTTTCTTTAACATGTTTATTAGAAGCAGCATAGTTGAGTTTGGCGTCTAGGCTCGGGTCTCATCACTCCACAGATATTCATAGCATGATGAGTGATGATTAAATAACTAACCCCCAGAGCCTACAGGTGGAAGCTGGGGTGGAAGCTGGGGTGGTGGTAGGGCAGGCAGGCAAGCAGCAAGCAATGCATAGAGAGATATCTGGCAGGTTAAATAGAGCGGCATATTAAGGAGACTCTGTTTGGTTGGTTGTAGAGTGGCAAGGGGCGTTATGTATGAATGCAGCATAAGTGCTCGAGTTGACTGCCTGACCTAGCTCGCAGGCTTCTCCCCATATGTGGTTTCCTCATCCAATTGTTAACTCTGCTGTTGTATAATATCATGTGCATTTTTTGTACTTCTTTCACATTTAACATTTCATCTTCCTCACTTCAGTGATTTGAATAACATGTACCATGTTTGTATTCTTTTGATGTGTCTATCATGTTTCCATTTGTCTGCTGTTGAGGGAAATTATAAAATGTACCTGGTGTTATAAGAATGTTTTCTTGATCGATTACGACGGACTTGTCCCTTGTTCCAAAACTTATTTAATTTTACAGTGATGATTTGAAATACCTCCTCTTAAAGTGATTACATTGTAGTACTCCTGAAATCAAAACATTATTTTTGTACTGTAAAGAAATATAGACATTATAAGTGGGATATTTATTGAGACAAATAAATAAATTATATGTGCATCGTGTCTTCAGCGTGTGAAATGGTTTGTTACCTTTTGACTTGGTACTTTTCAATGTCCTCATATTGGTGGTTATGTTATGGATAATGATGGCTGATGATCATCATTGAGATGCAGAATGGCAGTGAGGACCCTGATAGTGATGACAATAGTTCAGGTTATAGTTTGTGTAATCTTAATTAAATGTTGAAAAAACCCATTGTCGCAAGGGTCTTCTATTCAAAGGGGAGTTTCTATTCAAAATAAAAATAAGATTGGTGATCTATGTCCAGGTTTCCAGGTAATACTTTAGTCTCACTGTTGAAAAATGCTGATAAAATAAGTCTTTTTAAAAAGAAAACCATGCAAGTTAAAGCAACATGAGAAATAAGACATACAATTAAGCAAGTTAAAATGTAGGTGCAACATTCATTCAATTTTAGCCATAAATATGTATTTTATTATCTGTTCTCTTTTGATATGTTAAACGTCATTGTAAGATATAAATTGTCTTTATTATTTACTATGAAATGAGAAGGTAAAAAAATGAGAAACCTCTATCTGCAGCATGGTTCACGACAGTGTCGCAAATCGTGCAGTATACGGTTTTTCTCCATGGAAACGAGTTCGAGTACCGAGTTTTGTTTACACTCTTGGGTAAGTTATTTAACTTCACCGTTAAAGGTTTGTTTGATTCAACGTATATTTGATGTATCTAAAATACTCACCAACGACACAGTGACACTAAATTGTGGGACTTTAACGTATCACTTTTGCTAACGTTAGCTAAACAGTTAGCAAACTAGCTCTAACGTACAAGAGCAGTGACAAGGAACAGCCGTTAAGATTCGGTTAACGTTAAGGCAGGAGTATTATTGGTCATATTGACACGGTTATCATAATGTGGTGTCGGGCAGGGAGCCAACAGCTACGGCCAGCTGGGACAGGGACATGTGGACGACCAGCCGGAGCCCCGGTTCTCCGACATCACTGCTCTACAACACAAGGCGGTACGGACTCTCACCGGCGGCGGGGGACACTCCGTGGTTATCACCGGTATTTGACCGTTTGCTCCTCAACTGTGCTGTTACTTACTTGCAAGACTGAAACATGTGTTGTGTTGAGCAGAGGTGGAAGAAGTACTCAGATCTGGTTCTTAAGTAAAACTATAACTACCAGTGTAGGAATACTCTGTTACAAGTACAATTCCTACAATCAAAATGTTACTCAAGTAAAAGTAGAAACGTATTTGCTTCAAATAGACTTAAAGTACCGAGCAAACTGACTGAAACTGCCCTACTGAGATCATGTTAGGCCATGAAATGACATTAAGTGTGATTTAATATCAGTGATATACTGTAGGTCTTTGTAGCCAAGGTTAATTTCCAACACCTGTTCACAGGAGGCTTTAAAAAAAACAAAGAAATAGTACAGGGAGGTCTAGAGTGGGTAATGTTGTTTCTCTTTCAGACATGAAAACATTACATTTGTGCTTCATTTTCAGATCATTTGGTAGAGATTCCCATAGGTATGCTACTTTAACAGAGAAGAATATGCAATATATTCTGTGTGTTTTTGTGTTGAACAGAGAATGGCGAGGTGTTTGTGTGCGGACAGAATAACAGAGGCCAGCTGGGACTTGGCCACATTGCAGACATCACAACTCTGCAACTCTGCCCCAGCTTGACTCAGAGGGTCTCAAAAGTAGCCTGTGGTTGGGAATTTACAATTTGTCTTACTGGTGAGAACTTGTTTTATTTAAGTATCTGTTGATCTCTTACTTGTGCCATGGGTAAGTACAGAAGAGGATTAGGGCCACAAACAAATTATCTTATAATTCTGACTTTTTTCTCAGAATTCTGATTTTGTTTTCATGTGGCCCTAATCCCCTTCCGTAGGTAAGGGCCATATAAGTTTCATGAAAAAACATTAGGCATTACCCAAGTTAAACATCTAGATATCAGAGCAGCCTTATATGAGTGAGTCTCATGCTGCATTATATAAGAGGGGACCGAGAGAAATAGAAATGCATACAAAGAGATTGATTTTATGTGATCATTTGCAATAGCATATGATCAGTTGGTAAAATGAACGGTTGGATATTTACAATAATGCAATTAGGTGACAATTTGAAATAAAAAAATGTAATGCAAGTATGTTACAGTAGAGGGCAGTAAGGGGGAACAAGGAACATTTCTCACAGACCAACAAACTCATCATGCTGCATTCATTTCATAAGTAGGTTACTCTGATAGTCAATCTCTCACTTGTAAACACCATTCATGTTAACATCCAGGTTGAAATTATAATTAGGTCATTTTTTTACAAGGACATGCCTGAAAAAGCACAAAATACAGACTTTCATGTCAGCTATTTCCACTTTTCAAGTTAATGCAACCCACATTTTAGGTTTGGAGGGTAATATATTCTGTGTATGTTTTTTTCAACCCTCACACAACAGACTCTGCATTGCAACACACACACACACACACACACACACACACACACACACACACACACACACACACACACACACACACACACACACACACACACACACACACACACGCACACGCACACGCACACACACACACACGACTTAAATGCAGCATGAGACTCACATTCCAAGTGATCAGGTTTGTCCTAAAAGCAGCAATAGCTGGAGGGCTCTCATGCACACTAGCTTCACCCCTCAGGCACCACTTCAGGGAGTTACCCAGAATCCATAGCAGGGTGAGGTTAAATATGGGTATGAAAGGCAAAACCTAAAACCACCCATCCAAAAATATTGAATATTTCTGTACTTTTTATTTATAAAGATATTCTTTATTTTGGTCAAACTGACAGATTCTGGTCGAGTGTTGTCATGTGGCTGCAATGCATTTGGACAACTAGGTGTTGGCAAAGCTGTATCACACTCTGCAGATCTACTGGTTGTTGAGGTGAGCATATGAGCAGTATATATTTTACATATTTAAATCACAATATTACCATTTTTTTTTGCCATACCTTTTATTTAATCAATCCTAAATGAGCTCAAATTGCTACAGACTTACTTCACCTTATGATCAGTTACCAAGCAGATGTTGCTGTGCTGTTTGCTTTCAGAGTCTGAAGGAGCCAGTAGTGAGTGTAGCAGCAGGACTCAGACATTCATTAGCTGTTACAGGTAAGCTGGCACCAAAACATCATCAGTGTTTTTCATTAAGCAGTCAATCCACACATCCTAATGTTCTGTTCAACCCTCAGTCTCAGGCTGTGTATATCAGTGGGGAACTGGCCTCTGCAGTCACGCTAAGAGAGCACTCAGCCCCCGGCCTGTCCCCCCCCACCTCAGCTCTACGGTGCCCTCTCTGGTACCAGGTAAGTGGTCTACTGAATAGAAGTAGTTGATGATAGTTTTTATGTATTTCAGTGATGATCGATAAATGTGTCTGTTGCAGGTCTGGATCAGAAGAATGTAAACATGGTAACTGCTGGCTTAGCGCACTGTGTGTGCCTCACAGGTATGACACCAGAAATGTAATTAGCCTACAAACCTCTTATGGAGAATGACATTTATATTACCTGGGAAATTGCAGGAAGGAAGTTTGTACCCTCCCAACTTGCCGAAGATTGTTAACACAGACAAGAAACAAACTTTATTTAGCATGTCGAGGTATACAAATAAAGGCTTGATTTGCATTGTGATTTTGATTGTAGGCATTAGGCAGTTAGGCAATGAAGGCAGCAATACATTTTTTTACCAAAGACAAAAGGAAACCGCACAGTTCAAGTTAAGTTTGAAAGGGTTCTCTGTAGCTCTTCCAGCAGGGAAAACGTTTGATTGATGCATTGGAAGTGTATAATTGTACTTTCTGGACAGAAGCAAGGCTATAATTTAAAAGCAGATATGTAAAGCATTTTGTGCTGTTCTTCCTCAGAGGGAGCATTCAGAGTTTCAGGTTCTACGAGCATGTTGTCCTGAACTTCATGGTCATACATCATGTCTGTCTGTAATTAGATGAACGGCAACTCTCAATTACTGCCTTTCTGTGGCTGCTTCTGCTGAGGAAGAATGATATTTCTCCTGTGGTGTCTGTGCAGAAGACGGAGATTTGTTTCTGTGGGGAAGCAACAAGCATGGCCAGCTGACCTCCACAGAGCCCTTCCTGTCCTCTCCCACTCTGGTGAAGCGCTCCCTGCTGGGTGGAGAGAAAGTTGTCCTCGTGTGTAGCGGCTGGACACACATTGTTGCTCAAACAGGTTAAACACAATAACAGATATTATGTTTTCAATGTTCACAGGTTTTTATTGAGATTTAACGGACAGTTGCCATATCTGAACAATGTCCCTATTCATTTCAGAGAGCAGGAGAGTGTACACATGGGGCAGAGGAGATTATGGACAGCTGGGCAGACAAACCTGTCATCACGCAGAGCGGCAGATGACTGGTCCTTCAGCAGGAAGTGGGAACACGGTGGTGAGCCTCCCTGCAGAGGTTAAAGTCCTCTGTGGAGCAACACAGGTACAATTTATCACTATTTTTCACCTCTAAGTCACCTTAAGGCATATGTACAACATACAGCGGTGTGACTTGAATACTTTAGTCGAGTTCTTACCATTAAGAACTAATATTGCACTTGAGTATTTAAAGTTTCCGATGCTTTATATTTGCCAATATTATACTTTTTACTCATTTATGTGACAGCTTAAAATACTTTTCAGGTTAATAATGAAAAAAACAAGAGTGATCCTATAAAATAAAACCCACTGTTATAAAGCTAATTAAGCCCCCTAGTGGTATATCAAATGAGTAAAGTTACTTCTGTCTGCTACATCATTGAAATGCTGCTTGCATCAATAACAATAATAACCAAATATTGTAACATAAAAATGTAACACTGGGTATAGGCCTACTGTTATCTAAACATGTATCCCATACACGTATACTAGTTCTTTCAATGGAGGGCTCTAACTGGGAACATAGTCTTTTTTTAAATGGTGGTATTTATACATTTACTTAAGAAATAAATATCTTAATAATTATTTCACCTGCATATGTTTATTCTTATTAGGTTTGAAGATATACTGTATTGGATCCTATTGTTGTTGCCATCACACGTGTATAAAACAAGTGATTCCGTCCAGCAGGGGGCAACAGAGACCCACCAACAAAGCTGAGGGTTGTTTTTAGTTGAAAAACAGTCTGACTGAATGGGAGCCAAGCCCACTGAGAAAAGCTTCTTAATGTTTTGCATCTCTACATCTATTGTGTAAAGCACACACACATATTTTCAGAGTACCACTTACATTTAGGGAAGGCGGAGATCTCTTCTCCCACGAGGGCAATTATATGAAAGCATTTTGGGATTGCAGCAGTTTAACTGAAGCCTAAATGGCAGCTATATTGTAGGTGATTGTTTCCTACTTCCTAAGTGGATGTCAGGAAGCAGCTCTGGATCATTTCTCCAATGCACACATGATGCAGCAGCACAGGCGATGTCGAGGCGTAGTCACCTTGCGTGTAAAGCTAAAGGCAAGATGGATTAGCCGCTTGGATTATGAATCTTTCAGTCCAGCGTACAGTGTTGGTCCTCATAACACCGTCTATACACACCCACTGAGTCAATATTTATTAAACTTTCACATTTTAATGAAGCCTATGAACATTATTGGAGTTACAAATTAAAACCTGTCAGGGGTCCAGGACTCAATGGATTTGTTTTAATGTATGGCTTGCTACAGCTTTATGCTTGATCAAAGACATTGCTTCATCATAGCAGCTTTAAACTGCATTAGCAATGATATATACTCAATTCAGTGACCTTTTATTGCTAGTAACTATGTTATATCTATCTAAACTGGAATCTAGAGAGCGCCCTCTCATGTTTCAGGATCATCATTTAATAGTGTGCTCTTAAGAAGGACTGGAATAAATGCCTTGAAGACCGTTGCATTACTAGTGCATTTTATTCTAGCTTTTATGAATGATCCAGGTTTTCTGTCATAGTTTCTGCCCTGCTCTCTGAGAATGCTGTTTGGGGCTTTTATTTACAGAATCTTTTTTTACCCATGTAATTTGTGTTTCCATGCAGTTCTGAATAAAAGTTGGAAGTCTACTTTTTAGTTTAAACATGGAATTGTATTTCAGTTTTGGAGAACATTTGGTTACAAAGCATCTCAGTATCCATGGTGGTAAAGTATTTTGTGAATATAACAATTGTAAAATTGTCTGCTTTTATCTCACATTTTATACAATTAAAATATTTTTCTCCACAGATTGCGTGTGGATCTGAACATAACCTTGCCATTTTAGGTGAGTGTTTCAAAAAGAAATATCCACACGATTTATTGGCGTTTCTTTCCCTTTTTCTTTTGTATGTTCTTTTCAAAATGTGCTCTATTTTCCTGTGTCATTATGCTAGAAACAATATAAGAATAAACATGACAACTGTACTCGAAAAATAAATGAGGGCATCACTCTGAGGAAGTAAAGCAGAATTTTTTAAACATACAGTATTGTTTTCAGGATGTGCAAGTGCCTTACACAAGACACTCCACTTTTGTCCTTGCATGACTCTGGCTCCTACTAAATAAAAGAGTAGGGAATACATATTTGCTCAAAGGCTGAGTAAGGGAACTGTCTACTTTACAGTTAAACATGTGTGAAATATTAATCCTTCTGCTAATGCTGCGGAGGATTTCTGAGGTCAGCTCATTGCTCTGTGGCCTTTGCATCAGGAAGTAATTACAGCATGGATAGATGGGTATCATTGACAGAGGCAATTACCCGCACAGGCCTGCAAAAGAGCTGAATTCCCTGCAAACATTTACAGGCATGTTTTTCCAGTTCCAGAGTGTTTGGAGAGCGATCTCCCTTTGTCTACATAAGAACACAACATAGACATCGCAGCTGCTCAAATCACTTAAATAATACTAAACAAACACAGATGTTTATTGGGCTTCCTCTTCCAATTTAAAAATAGATTAAATTAGTTTGCGTGCTTTACAGGGTTGCCCAAAGTCTCCCGCTTTTCCATAGTCAGCGACAATCGCCAAAAATCTTTTGGAAGTAAAATCTTTTTTCCATAAAATGTTAAACACTGACCCACTTTTTTACATCAGCCTGAGTATAAGTACCGCAGACGAACACGAAAACACAGGCACTGAGTTCCATTTAAGAGGAAACTCCTGACATTGTTGGTATTGCTGCAGTCAAAGCCACACTTGAAATATTTGGACCAATTAGAAGAGTTAATTGGAAATTCTTAATGCTAAGTGTCAGTCATTATGGCAGTTCTTACAAAGCATTGCTCTGTGCGTTCAAAAGTTCAGTGATGTGATGAGAAAGCAGAGCTCCTGTGAACCTCCTCTGTGCTGGGCTCTCCTCCTGTCTGGAGCGTGGCGGCAGGAGCAATGAAATGGCAAAAGAGGATTGGAAGCAGAGACCTGAGTGCTGCTATTTCTGGTCCTGATGTAGGTCAGGCGGAAAGGAACGGAGAGCATTGCATGCTGCTCATGATATCTGTTGCCTGCTCAGCCCTTGCCCATTTTCACCTGAGCAAGTGCTCCTCATGTATGAAATTCATCATCGTGGTCAGACGTGGGAGTAAGGCCACAGCTCATCCAATCTGAGGAAAGATTTGTTTGTTATGTGAACATTTTGAACTTAACATGAATGTTAGATCAGACCCTGTTCAAACTCATAAGTGTTGTATGATGTAATCCCTGCAGATATTGTTACGATGCTATCGCTAATTCGGGGGTGAGATTTATTAATAGTTGAATATAAAACCAAAAGACAGGATTTGTTTACAAGGAAATGTCTTTTGGCTCTAGTGTCTTGTTTGTAATCCTTTTGTTGTGCCGAATATTGTGCAGCACTTGGTTGCCATGGAAACACCAATGTGTTTTACTCCAGTCACTGAGTCCATGAATTAAGCACGGCACCAAAACAAGGCTTTTCCCCCAGTGAAGCAAACATATCAACACACTTTGCTCACTAGCTAATGGATGTTTACTGAGCAACCTTAATCAAAGATGGAGGCATACGGAGTACACTTATAAATAGATGCAGTGGCTTCTGTTTGTTATGTACAAGCCATTACTGGTAGATTGTCACACTGACACTAATTGCTGGCAAGATGTCAAGGAAAGCATTTGTCACATGGAGAATCCAAATCTTTGAAGCCCCTGAGAGACGAGCTAAAAAACGCAGAGAGACAAAGAAACCCCACGATGAAAGAAATGAGAAGAAGGCATGAAAGACACACAACTGCAGGACAGGGAAAGCTTGAAGATGTGTTACCCTTGAGAAAGCAAGCTCGCTTCTGTTGCCATGGCAATGGAGCCTATTAGGTAACTGTGTTGCCATGGCACGTGTCTCCTCTGTGATGCAGACCTGACCACACCCACCAACAAGCTCACCAGCTGTGAAGAGCAGTGAGGCTTTGTGCTTGCTGAGTGTCAGTGTTGGGGACAAAAAGAGAAGTAGAAGTGTGTGTGTGTCTATGTGCGGGATATTGCATGCCTTCTGCTTTTTTGTACCCAGGCTTTTTTCTTCAGGCTTCTAATTTTAGGGTGCAGTTCTGCAGCCCTGTCCCCCTCTCCTCCTGTCAGCTCCACTGACCCATGACCCCTCTCCTTTTCAGGGGGGCGTCTCCTCTCCTGGGGCTGGAACGAACATGGGATGTGTGGAGATGGTTCCCAGAGCGACGTCTTTCAGCCGCAGCTCGTCTCTGGTGTCAGACCTCTTCTCATTGGCTGCGGAGCCGGACACTCTATGGCAGTGAGCCCTGTGACGACTGACTCGACTCAAAACTCTGCAACCACCTCAGAAACATCGGAGCAGGAACATTAATTTGGCATATAGCAGAGCAGGATGCCTTTGTGAAGCCAACAAATGATTAGCCTAAGAGCCTTAGAATTTACTTTGACGTTCACCTCCTAAAAGGCTACTTGAGAAGATCAGCCTTCAAACTGCAGTCGTCATAAATACTGTGGTGTGGCTGGACACCGGCTGAGTTATGTTACATGTGGACACAAGCCATAATTTCTCTGACCAGCCCATCACTTTAATGGACATGATTTGGCCTGATGGCTTTTCAGGACAGGGCCATGCCTAGGCTCCTGGTGCACCTGCATGTCTTCTCTCTAAAGGACGCCGTTATGGGTCATGTGAGGGATGGGCTAGACTGGTGCTAGAGCTCCATCTTCCAATGTCAGCGGTTTTATTGCTGTGATCTTGAGTGTCAGAAGGCACTCAATCTCTGCACTTCATACTGAAAATATCTTGTTCATCACATGATTTACCACTTCCTCATACAGTATATTTTTATTCAGCAACTTTCCATCACCTATTTATTAACTTGGCAGTCTGTGTCATACCTTGTGTGATGCTCTATTTGTCTCATTTGCACCACTTTCAAACTCTATACTGCTATATTTGAACCGAGCTACATATTTACGATCTGTGGGCGCAGTGCATTGACAAACTGTAGGTTGAAGCTGTGCAGTAGTAAAGGGCGATGGCTCATTGATGCAATTCATTTAAAGGTTTCTATTTTATCCTCGTGATGCAAATTAAACATGAAAAACATATTTATCACTGAAGCTATGCATTAATGAAAGGTACATTAATATGCTTGTACCTGGATTAGTTTGAAAAAAATAAATCAGCACTCGTTGAAAAATGATCATTTCTGTGTTTTTTTTTATTTATCACTATTTATTTTACAAGCCTGAACTGCATCGAATAAAAAAGACACAAAAATCCCTAAACAACAAACCAATCAAACGATCACTGAACACCTTTTATTGAGATAACTAACCACAAAATGCACGGTGTTCAAAACACACACTCATGTCTCACTACATGGCAGATTGGTTGCCTCTCAGTTGCGTTATTGGGTTCGTTTAATAACAGCTGCTGTTGTTTGTATTCAGTGTCAGACAATGACCAGCACACTGTCCCCCCATTCCTGCACAGCTCTATTGGCAGACTCATATCTGCTGAACCTGACTGCACACAGATCTCTGTAAGTTGTTGGCAGTGTGTTTGCAGTTGTTTGGTAAAAAGTTGGTCCCTCTTCACTAACTTTTACACACAAACTATTAAGCTCCACTTTAAACTGCATGGCTCTCCTTTCTTTTTTAATTAGGTATGCTCAATGCTTGCCTTTAGAAGCTGATGCGTATGGGAGTACGTATTGTATCTTAGTGCTTGTTGAGTACTGAACTGATGTGTGTTTTCAATGGCTGGTGAGTAATGTCAAATTAAATATACATTAATTCAACATGGTGAACAGTTAGAAGAATTTGCATAACAGAGGCACTTGTCCAGTATGTGTGTAATGTTCTGGCATTGGTTTGCATTTCATACTAACCAATTTGCATGTGTGCATAAAAAATATAAAACCAATTCTACATGATTGTCAATTAATATTCAAATGAACTACATGTAATGAATGTCTGAGCTGAGATATATGAGTTCATGTAATTTACATATGAGCTATCTTTGTTAATCAAAGTGTAGCTATATATGAAAATATATCAACGTTTAATGAATGTTAAAAATACATTATTCCTTTCTGATAACCCTTTATACGTTCTGATAAACTAAGCAATTCATTACCCATTCCTAACTGCACACTTTGCCATTTGAATGCCTCTTAAATACAAGGTAAGAGTGGTGGTGTTTAAAGTAGGACCTCTTTTGTGAATGTGATCTCTTTGATGCCGCAAAACATATCAAAGGATTGTTAAAAGTGTACTAGTGCAAAAGTCTACAAAGATGTGATGATGACAGTGCAAAGTTAACGATTGGTTTTCTACTGTTTTGTCTGGCTGACATGACACGTGTTTTTTGTGTTTTTTTGCTGGGTGAGTAAAATCGGAGCAACATTTTTTTTTTCTTTCAACAGAAGAAGCACACAGATATTTGATGATCACTCAAAAACATTGGTACACACAACTTTAGCACACAAAAAAGCGTATTTACAGCACAGGCACAAACCGAAAATAGGCACACAAATTACAACACAGTAACCAGTCAAAGATACTGAGCTACATAAGGCTTGACAACAAAACTTCCTCAGTGCTACATCTATGCTGAGTTTTGTGATGTACAGGTTGTCACTGTCACACCCATTTAAAAAGACTAAGTAATACACACAACAATGCTACAGCACTATCAGGTGGGTGATCGGCCATTATGGGTCATACACATAGTGGTTGGGACACCATGGTTCATAACACAAACTGACTCTGTTGGTTGTCTGCTCCGGTGCTGTCGCTGGGTCTCTATAAACATATAAAAAACAATAACATAAATAAATTATTACACAAATTATGTATAATGGTGGAAATGATGGCGATGATGAATACCTCTGCGAGAGGCGAGACATGACACTAGCTTGGAGAGTAAAGAAAATGTGCTCCGTTAGTTCCTCATGGTAAACGTCCGGTTTACCATGTTTTTCCCATGCTTAGCCAAGGCATCAGACAACGGTGTACTGTTTGTGTGCAGAGGTCACACTCTTGAGTCGGTTAATAAACATGCCCGGTCATGCTGCGTGTTACACGTTGATGTACAGTAGTTCGGTCATTGTCATGCGTTTGTAAACGTTGCGTCATGCTCTCACAGTCCCCTCGTTTTTGTACACTCTCTTTGACCCCGACACAGGTAAACAGAGGGTCGAACAACAGTTCAAAGTACTAGCTGTAAGCCAGTGGGAAAGGAAAGATGTATGTACAGTATGCATGTGCTGGTGAATAAAAACGGAGTCTAAGCGCTAGTTGTGTATAAAATTTATTTCATGCAAGGACTTATATTTACATATTTTATTTTAATACTTTTCTGTTGCATAAATGGAAAATACATGCATGTACCTTTCCCCAAGTAGACCCACATCCCATGCTGTCGCATTGTACTTTTTTCCCCCACTTGAATTGCATGAGAATAGAATTCCTCTCCATCTTCACATCAAATCTTCACAAGGTTTTTTTTTCTTAAATATATAACGTCCATTAATTACCACAAGAGACATGACTCAAAAAGTAAAACTCTGCTCTCTCAGAATAAAAACAAGACTTAAATGAGTTGCAGTACTTATATCTTCTTCTAGAAACGAACACTTCTGATAATGTTTTCTTTTAAAGTGCCCTAAAATAATTGTGCATACTTATTTTGGGACAAAAACAGTATTGCCGTTGTAAAGCAATAGAAATAGATACTGCCGAAGCCAGTGTGTCATCTTGTAACTCGATATATTTTTGCTCTGTAGAACAGCTTTGTCCCTTTTTTTGTAAACAATTTGTGCTTTATCATACAAACATCTTGATATGAGGAATATAAAATTAGTATTTTCATTTATTTATTTATTCTTGTTTACCCCTTAGGGTTAAATCCTAGTGTTTGTGGAGTTGTGTTACGATAATAACCAGTTTACTGTGATTTAAGGTACGAGGATGGTGTAAAAAGTGCACCTTGTAAATAAAGCTTACCTTACACTGTTATGAGCATGATATAAAGTGTATTGATGCTACACTGAGAGGACTTATGTTACATCATGTCAATAATAACTCACTTTTACTTTGCCTCACCAGGTATAAAGGCACCATTGTTTTAAATGCCTTAATTTAGGCATCACAGCAGTAATAGAAGTTGCTGCAGACTACGGATACTGTTTAAAAACTAATAACTACCTATATTTGTATAAAAACTATTTATGCTCATAACAGCATTTGTTGGCTTTATAACAGATTGTTCAAGTCAAATTATGCTAGTTTAGTTGGAGGCCCCAGCCAAATAAATGCAAAAAAATATGAATTTAGGGAAAGGCAAAGAATGGCAGCTACATAAAAATCTCTGCTATGACTGAGTCTCTTGTAAAGCTGTCTCAAAATGCATAACAAATGACAAAGCTTTAGAAGCCTTTGAAAGAAAAAAGCTTTTTTTTTTCTTGCAGGTACTGCGATACAGTTAGCTTCTTGTTGAACATAATTTCTCATGCAGTTCATGCAAATGAACAAAAGTTCTGTTAACATTAAACTTATTCTTCACTACTATGATAGGAATCGTCATCATCTCCATATTGCATTGGACACCATGAGCATCATTTTGACTGTTTCTTTTCGCGGATAACATTGAGCTTTGTCTGGTTTGCACTTTCAGAATGATAACGTCTCTACTTTGCAACGTACAAAGCACTTAAGAGAAGGTCCCTTAACAGCTGGCAGTGGGATCTTTTGGATATGTTTCAGAGCCATGTATTGTTAATGTCCAGCATATTATTAGCATGGGTTACATCTTATGAAAGACTCTTTCACAAAGTTGTAAAAAGCAGATGATAAAAGTTATTGGCAAAAGAGTGAGATCAAAAGCAACAGAGCAACAGGCAATGATGTAAACACAGGGAAAGAGTGTAGCCTGTGGTAGAAGTAGAACAGTGCTTTGTCTACAAGTGAGGTGACCCATGCAGAGTGGCATGTGCCAATGTTTTCTAGTCTAGGATAGGATGACACACCCAAGGAGAACACTTGGGAACGCTGAGTATTAGACACAGTTAAGGTACAGTTTTCCAGAAAAATAATGAAATAAAAATGGAAAAAAACAAGAGTGAAGGCAAGTGTAAAAGCAAAATGTGACAGGTAAGATAAGGAGGAGTGTTGACTGGCCTTCCAATGTCATTGTGTCTGCTACTCAACCATGCTACATAATGGATGGGATGGGAGAATGTGAGTGCTGCATTAGACAGGGTGGGCTGCAGGGCAGGGCGGACACTGAGGACACTCCAGAGGCGTCCCCGCTCATGCCAGACATGCTGTTAAGGCTCCAAGGCTTTTCATAACCTTTAGTTGAAAAACAGAGAACGTTCTGAGTACACTTCAGCACTGAATCCATGACACTGTTTTGGTTGCTCCTCACTGGTTATACTACACCTGTTGCTTTCTTGTTTTTGTCTCCAAAGAAACAGGTCAACACAGACTTGCGACAGATTATTATTCTCCATGCATTGAGAGCATCAGGAGTACAGCATGCACCGGGTGGTACTGGAATGGATCGGAGTATAACACCATAACAGACTGTATTCTCAGCTACAGGTAGAATTTCAAACCGCACGCCATGTACTATTGATGTGCTGGTTGGACTCACGTGAGTGAGAGAGGAATGTTTTTGAAGATTAGCAATATTACATTAAGTACAAAGGGTTTAACCCAAGTATTAAAACGTAAATTAGAAAGTGGCTTTTAATAACATAAATAATAACATTTGACAATATCTATTTGTGTTGTGCTCCTTCACCATACTGATAGCACCCATCAGCAAGACACTTCATGCACCGTTATGGTCAAGAGCAATGTACTCATAATTCAGGATCCTGCATGGATATTTATCATTAAATACATTTACATACATGGCACTCACGTAAGACATAAATACTGTCTTATAACACAACACATTCTAAATCGTATAAATCTCGAAAATAGCTTTCTTACTTGTAAATAAATAGGGGTATTACATTATGCATGTTATCAAAAAATATAATATGTAGATGTGGACAAATACTATTGACATTTCTGATGATTGTGCTTGGCCTTAACAGATGTTAGTGTGACACTGAATATACAGTTCCCAAAGGGATGATAGAAGAGAAGCAGCTGCTGTGAAAGCGTGTAATAAGAGGTTTGTTGTTGTGTTTGTGTGTGTGTGTGCCTGTGGAAAACTGAGGTGTAACACTCAGCAATGAGCGTTTCCTGTCTACGGTCTACAGGGTGTCAGTGTCTTACAGGGGCCTGTGATTGGCTGTTACTGTACGTACCCCTCCTCACTCTGCCCCCTGTGTGGTTGGGGCGTTCAGCAGTGGTGACCAAGAAGCAGGGCCGCTCCCTCTCGCTGGGGCTGAAGATTTCCTCCGGAGATGTGGCCTGGTCTATATGAGGGCAATCTTCATTAGCCAGCGCTGCGTTAGCTGCCTCTCCATTCAACTTTGAATCTTAGAAGAAAACAATTTAAGAAGAAAAATCAGGTTGGAATACGTGACTACTACTACTACATACAGAACAGCTGTTGTCTAATGTTTGCCTCTCTGCTGTTCACCATGAGGCTGTGTTTTCATTTTATTTATTTGTTTCTTAGCAAGAAATAGTGAAAAGATACTCGCCTGATTTATATGAAACTGGCAAAGGAACAACCCATTCAATATCAGAGCAGATCCGAATCATGGGGCAAATTATCTTTCATTTTCGTTAACATTGCAAGATTGGCCTTGGTGGATGACTGCATTCTTCTGAGCACTCTTCTGGTTTTATATGTTTTTTTAGCATAATTTGTATCAAAGGTCAATTTATCTTGAGGAATTCAAGAGTAATTCAAGTGACTCCTGCGTCTACTTGCATGTTCTTGACATTACAAGTACATGGTGATTACAGACCCTTAGTTAGTCTTTAACGACAGGAGGAGTGAATCAATGTATTAATAAGATTACTCACGGTCTGCCTCAATCTCTCTATTCTCTATCCAAGGTAAAACTTGTTTTCATCACATATTTTATTAATAGTTTTCTGTGGGAAACTCATTTGTTTAATCTCATGCTTGAATCATCAGCTGATTGAAGCATGGGATAAATGCTAAACAATGAAACAGCTGAGTGGTAATGTGGCTGCATCAAGAGGAGTGATGAGACAACACAGAATGCATAATTATATGTTTTCTTACCTTGAAACTTTATCTCGAAAACGTCGTCATGGGGTATTGGGCTCGGTTGTAGGGAGCTGACACTTGACTTACAGAAGTTTGGAGAACCTGGTTGTGGGGCACGGATATGCCGGTTCTTCTTCTTTGGTAGTTTCTGTTTTGCCATGGCCAGAGAGTAATACATTCCAAAGTTGTTGACAATCACAGGGACGGGCATGGCGATGGTCAGCACGCCCGACAAGGCGCACAGGGCTCCGACCAGCATACCGGAGGTCGTCTGAGGGTACATATCGCCATAGCCGAGGGTCGTCATGGTCACCACAGCCCACCAGAATCCGATCGGGATGTTCTTGAAGTGCGTGTGCTCACTGGCTCGAGGGTCGTTGGGGTTAGCTCCAATCCGTTCAGCGTAGTAGATCATGGTAGCAAAGATGAGGACACCGAGGGCGAGGAAGATGATGAGGAGCAGGAACTCGTTGGTGCTGGCTCTCAACGTGTGGCCCAGCACCCTCAGTCCTACAAAGTGACGTGTCAGCTTGAAGATACGCAGGATCCGAACGAATCTGACAACTCTCAGGAAACCTAGCACGTCCTTAGCTGCCTGGGAGGAGAGCCCGCTGAGGCCGACCTCCAGGTAGAAGGGCAGGATGGCCACAAAGTCGATGATGTTCAGGGCGTTCCGAATGAAGTCACATTTATTTGGGCAGAAAGTTATTCTCATTAGAAATTCAAAAGTGAACCACACCACACAGACGCCTTCGATGTAGGTGAGGTAGAGCGCAGTCTCAGTCTCCTGGTATGTGCGCACCACTGTCACGTTGTCCACCACCTCCTCCTCTGTGCGGTTGATGATGGCGTTGAAGGCCTCGTGGGTCTCCAGACAGAAGGTGGTGATGGACACCAGAATAAAGAAGAGCGAGGCCAGTGCCACCCACTGAGCAGGACATGGGGGAGAGATAGAGGGGAGGTAAGAGGAAGAAGGTAGGGAGGGGGAAGAAGGACAGAGGAGCACAGTAATTCATGCAATGTAATCAAGCTGAACGCCTTGCAGCCATTCTTAGCACAACACAATGCAATTCAATCTATTATCAGAGACAATGCGGTCTGACAGTGACTGCCACATCGAAACACTCTCTCAATCCCCACTCCCTCTCTTTGCGACTCTATGCGTGTTGATTGAGAAATGTCATTGTAAAATGGACAATCAATGCATGCTCTTGCTTCTCATCCATCTGCTGTACCTCAAGGTCATGGCATTTTCAAGGGGTTGCCACATTAGAATTACAAAGAGCCAGCAGCAGCAGCAGCAGGAGGAGACAGGACATTAACCCACATGAAAACATTTAGCTGGGGCTCTTCCCTTCATTACAGAAGGTTTTCCCTACACAAGGTCATACAATCCGGGTGATCAACTCTTGGGACATGTGGTGAGCTAAGAGGCTTGCTGAGCTGATGAGAACCGTGTATGAGAAATTTCCCTCAATGGAAAACGTGTACTTTAGCTTTCATTATGTATTGATTGGATGATCACATTTCATCATATTTAGGCTCTGATATGTCTGATGCAAACTACATGGGTGTAACAGATACAGTATTCTCTCCTGGGTATTGATTGCTACCCTCATGTTATCCTGCTCCTCAAACTGCACTGCTTTAACTGTGTTTGCTGAAGTTGTAATGTAAAAAAAACGTAGGGCTTATAGGGCTGGCAACATACAGATATATATCAAAATCGTGATTTGAGACGAGGTATCGTCTTTGAAATTATGATATTATGATATTGTAATATCGCAAAAGTATCTCTTCCTTGTTTTAAAGTTAAGTTATGTTATTTTCAGAATTTACCAGACTGTTTTAGCTGTTCTATTATTGGTCTTTACCAACTAGGTCAATACATCCACCTTGCATATTTTCGCGTTTATCCATAAATGATTGGGTAATTATTTTGTGAAAGCACCAACAGTCAACCCTACAATATTGTGGCAATATTGATTCCAAGGTATATGATCAGAAGTATTGGGATATCATAATCGGAGGTCAATTGAGCTTATTAATTATCCTTTTAAATAAAACAATTTGATCAATATCAGCTTTTAGATGCATGAAGATGTCTTCATAAGAGAAGGACGATTCTGCTCAAACTAATGCACTGCCTTGTTAATAGCAGGGAGGATTATTATCAGGAGGTTTGTTGTCTGTGCCCAAGGACGTCTAACATGAATTCCACTGAGCAAAGGAAGCACAGCGTCTTAGTCAAGTCCATTCACAGCGTTTTAGCAAGGCAGGCAGGCAGCACCAGATATAAAACAGGCCTCATCATAACATCTCATCACTGGCCATTCATCGCATTGTGCTGAGGAAATCACTGCTGCTTAAGAATGTCTGCTTCCCATCCGTGTTTGCATGGTGGTCTGCAGGGAGGCTGTGTGTTAGCAGACTTCTGTTCTGTCAGCAGGGCTGTCCTCACTGTTCAGAGAGACGACTCATGCTGAGCAAAGAGGACGCAGTTTAGACCGAGAAGGAGACTTGTTGCAATTTAGAGTATGGCATGTGAATGACTCGTTAAATCCTCTTTGAATTTGATACAAAATGTCCGACTTTTAAACATACAGTGCAGATAGATAATGTGGACATTTAACATTTCAATGCAATCGGATACATATATATTTTTTAAGCTGTTCCTTTATCGAGTTAAAGATATTCCATTTGTGTTGGTACAGTGAGAGAGAAAGAGCCATGAGTACAGTGTATCTAGTGTTTTATTGGATTGCATAATATTGTTGTTTTTTCCACCCCCTCTATAACATGTACTGTCCAAAATAACACGTTCTAGACTATAATACAATCAAATTCAACCACATTGGAAAACTACATGTAACTAAATCAATGGCTATATTACCAGCTGAGCAAAGTGGGTAACTTTGCATAGCCCATAAAAGTTGCAGATTTATTGTCAACTAATCTATCTAAATGTAAATAAATAGATCATACTCCTAAATAAGTTTGACTAAGTCACATCAAAAGGTTAATAACACAGCTCCTTTCCTATTGATTTAATATAGCCCTGCCAATGCCTTATCAATACAGCATTAACAGAAATGTTTTGTATACTGACAGAAGATTTGATATGATAATCCATTGAGCGTTAATTGTTTTGTAATTGCACAAAACATTAATTGGCAACAACTTTGATAATAGTTGCGAAAATGCCCCAAAATCAACTGTCTCTACCTTCTAAATTAATAATTATTGTTGGTCTACTAGTTTTCAATGACTGTAAACTGAATCTATTTTGTTTTTAGACTGACGAATCAAGCTATTTAAATAGGTCAACATGACATTTAGAAAGAAATAATAGATTAGTGCTCTTGGTATTTTATTTTTCCAGCCTATTTACATCAAGTAGCAGCGGAACTGGAAAACAAACATCACCCTTGCTGCCAGCAGTGTGATAAAGCCTCGTATATGTCGAGCCTCCTGACACCTGACTGGCTCTGAACATCCCGCTCTTCAAACTGTTAAACAAACGTGCATCTTACGAGATCGCCTCTTCCAGTAAATGATGTCTCTTTGTGACAGATAGCAACAGTGTGGCCTGGAGGGAGGGTGACAGGCGGAGGATTTGTTTGCGTCTTATTGGATAATTCTCACTGTTGCCGGTAACCCACTGGCCTACTGTGATATGCAGGGAAAGGGTTTTCCACTGATGTATCCACTGTGAATAGACTATGTGATTAACTCTGGGCTCACTTATAATTAATCTTCTTGCCTGTCTTGGTGGAGCTCTGTCAATCTTCGCTCTGCTTTGTATTGCTCACTGCTAAATGTGGAACACATCAGGGGAGTATTCAGCTTCGGGAAATGTCCCTGCATGCACACTGAAAAAGTGTGTGTGTTGATTTTACTGCTTTCACTAATGCTTTCTTTAGTGAGAACATGTCAATACAGTGCTGCTGGATGGGGCCCAGTAACTAATTACACATATCAGTGCTACATCTGTTAAACCAGCAGGCAGCATAGCGGTCTTTGTAGGGGGCAGTGGCCTAAAAAACAAACAAAAAGTCAGAAGGTGTAAAGTATGGAGCTATATCAGGGTCATACGTTTTGATCATTCAAAAAAATGTATTTGAAAGTTCAAGTTTTTTCCTGAACTTTGAAAAATACAATGATGTATTCAAAATGAAAATAAGTATTTGAAATGTTTTTTCAGGTTGAATATTATTTTGATTCAGTTCAGCAATTCTTTTGAATAAAATATTTATTTTCGTATTTCACTTTTATACATATTTTGAAGTCCCTCCCTTTCCGGTGGACCTTATTTCGGAAAAAGTATGTATTGAAGTCAATGGCGAGAGAAAAGTTATGTTTCGATCCCGTTTGAATTGTGTTTGGATTGTTTGTCAATCTTAAAAAATCATTTCCAAGTAAAAAAAGTCACAGTTTGTCGCCAAACTGTGAAGTTACACTTATTTGTGTGTGAAACCGCTCAATGAACTACATCTCTGGTCTCGTACAATACACGTCACCAACACCAGAATGAGGTGAAAAGTATTAAAGGAGGTGGAAATCATTACACATCTGGGCATGTTGAGAGCTGCTATTACACAAAAGGGGAGTTAGTCGGTTCCGTATGAGCCAGCATGTGGGACCGGATGTACAAGGTTTCTGTGAGTGTTAAACATGTGTAATGTTAATGTCAGCTAGCTAACATTAGCTAACAAGGTACACTCTCGTGTTTTGTTTTAGAAACTAGTTTTCTGTGTACCTTGTCCTTGCCAACACTAATGTTATCCACAGCATACACAGCGATCACGCAGTTCTTAACGAGAAAACCAGTTGCTCAAACAAAACACAGGAGTGTACCTGGTTAGCTAATGTTAGCTAGCTGACATTAACGTTACACATTACACTAGTTTCACACTCACCTCGGCTCTTACGGAACCGACTAACTCCCTTTTTGTGTTTATACTCTCAACATGCCCAGACTTGTAGTGATTTTCTCCTCGTTTAATACTTTTCGCCTCATTCTGAAAGAAAGAGGTGAAATGTGCTAACGTGATGGCCAGCTTGGTGTTGGTGGCGTGTTGTGCGAGACCAGAGATGTAGTTCAATAAGCGGTTTCACACAAAAAAGTGTTACTTCACAGTTTTACGACAATTGTTTTTTTTTTACTTGCAAAATTATCTTTTAAATTGACAAACATCATATATTCATGTCACAATTCAAACGGGATCGAAAAATAATCTTTCTCTCGCCATTGAGTTCAATACATAGCCCCCACCTAGTGTCAGTTAATTTTATGTCATATATTTTGTTGATCTTCTGTCTTTTGCCTATAGGCTATTGCTCTGCTGGATCGATTGATATTGTGACCTCGGTGATGAGTATCTGTGTTTTCCTTATATTTACAGTCTATGGTGTTTTAATGCTGAAGCATTACGGGTGTTGTTATTGCTAAGTATTGCTTTGTGATGGTGCCCTTTACTCCATGTATTAAGGTGCGTTACAATAAGACATCCCCACGCTGTGTACGTAAATGTATGCGCTGACGGTGTTGCTCCGTGGTCTTCATTCAAGGCCCCCCCCCCCCCCCTACACATCGAAGTTGTTATTGCCCCACCAGTTTTGTACATATAAAAACGCCACTGCGCACAAACATACTCTCTGTCCCACTTGTGGCTTGTTGACACCTGGTTTCAACTCTTGTTTTTTCAGGTTTCAAATTTTTTTTCCGCCTTCAGATCTTTTTTCGCTTTCAGACTTTCTTGGTGCTAGTGGAGCCTCGCAGTGGCGAAACCGTGCAGCGCCACACTAATTGCGCCGCATAAGCGTGCCGCATTTTCTGCTCAGTTGAGGCACCCTCCACAAGGTGAGGCCCCATGCAGTCTGTATGATCGGCCTGTAGGGAGGGACGGCCCTGGCAATAGCTCAGGCCGTGATATATGCTCATTATATCACAGTGGGGTTGAACCACGCCCCTTAGCTGTGATATAATGAGCATATACCACGGCCTGTCGTGAGATATTGCTTAAATATATGCCGTTAAAACTGCAATATATACCTGGCTGCTTAATCCTCAGAACTGTTACAGGATGTGTATTTTGTAAATTGTATAACTTTTTATTTTATATTTTGTATTATAGGCTATAACTTTTTTTTTTACTTTAATACTTTTTTATGCATGTATATCTGTAACATAGGCTATGTAACATTAAGCTGTCAGTGGCTCTTTTTCTGCTGTAACAACGTACATTTCCCCTCTGTGGGACTATAAAGGTATTCTGATTCTGACGATGCTCAACAGCACGCTTAACGGAACTTTGACGCAGGTATCAGTTTTGTTTACCACCAATCACGGGAGTATTGTGTATAGAATGTGTTGAGTTATATTTCTCGCGCTACCTAACATCCATGAAGGCAACATGACAGAGGGAAGGAAGCCTGTCACTCAGGATGCCAAACTACTCTTTGGTAAGCCCCGCCCCCCAAGCAACATCAGGGACAAAAGTTTGAAAGCGAAAAAAAAAGATCTGAAAGTGAAAAAAACAAGGATTTCAAATATCATAATATGTATAAAAGTGAAATATGAAAATAAATATTTTATTCCAAAAAATTGCTGAACTGAATAAAAAACAATATTCAACCTGAACAATTATTTCAAATAGTTATTTTTATTTTGAATACATCATTGTATTTTCAAAGTTCAGGATAAAAACTGAAAATAATTTTTTTTTTTAATGATCAAAACTTATGACTCTGATATAGCTCCATGGTAAAGTCATTTAATTGTCACCATGCACAGGCATTACACCCAGATGGAAAAGTGCCCATAACATTGACCAACCCAATTTTTGTCTGGAGGTATACTAAAATCCTGATGGTGCCAAATGGTTTGAATCTAACCTATTTAACCACATATATGCAGCCTGGGATTGTCCTGAACATATCAATCCAAAAACTGATGACATCCACAATCATTCTTTAGCCCTGTGAAATTGAGGAGGAGGGAGTCATGATTTGCATGTAAATGATTTTGACATAATAAGCTCTTTGGTTGATTTTCACGCCCCTCCCTCTCTGTAATCTCAAGGTCTGAGAATCTCAAGGTCATCAAAAACCTCTTTAAACCTCCTATAGCCATCCATCTTTGTGTCACAATCAAAAGACAAAGGCAGTCAAATACACTAGGGCTGCAACCATTAGTCGACTAAAAGTAATCCCCAACTAGCCTACATTTTTTCACAATTGATTTTTCATTGAAAATGTCATTAAAAAGCTTTAGCTTCTCAAATATCGACAATTACTGATTTCGTTTGGTGAATATAATATTTAAGTGAATATATTTGAATTCTGTTGAAACAAAACATTTGAAGTCAGCACCTTGGACTTTGATAAACTGGGAAGCACACTTTTCATCATTGTCTGACTTTTTACACCAAACAATTCATTTCGAAAATGACCAGATACATCGATAATTTACATAGGCCTACTTAAGTTGCTCCCCTAATTACAACTGAATTGTTCTCGTAATGCAACTTTGAAAGTTATGACATTTGCGTTTTTGTTTTAGCACAGAATGTTCCCATGACAACTCCTGAAGTTTCAGATCTTTGCAGAAAAACTACTTAAAAGCAACTCACCCTTGCATATTTAGAGGAGTAAGGGTCCTCAAACAGAGCCCAGACGTGTCTCTGCCACCGGCTCCACAGGCTTCCACTCCGGTGATCGTGAGTGTCTCCCTGCGCTAGCCTCCTTGTCATTTCATCCACATCCTCCTCGCCATGCTCCAGATCTGGCTCCGCGTCATCGTTCACCAGGTCCAACAGGCCCCCCCCGCCGAAACTATCAAGGGCCTCCTCTGCCTCCCGATGCTGGCGATAGTTCATCCAGCAGCATGGCTCCACGTCTGTCTCATCAATGCCCCAGAAAGCCAGCTCCTCCTCATAGAGGGGCCCGCAGACATCAGCCGGGCAGTGCAGTTTACCTGTCCTGTAATAATTAAGGATATGTGCAAACACGCCAGGGTGGCGGTCGAAGAAAAATTCGTCGATCTTGGCATCATAATCAAAGTGGTTAGGGGCATCAGGCTCGGCTAACTGGGATAATGTAGTGCCAGGTAGGGTGCGCAGGGTGCTGCGGTATGTCTGATGTCTGATCCCTCCCACGTTTATCACAATGCGATCCTTGTCGTCGCTCAGGCCCATTGCGTCCCTTAGGCATTTCTCCAATAAGTTCCCTTCATCGCAAAGGTAAGTCTAGGAGTGAAACTATGCACCACAGGGATCTCACTGATGGGAACTATTACATAAATGAGGCTCAGAACAACCTGTCGTTTCTCACCAACTAATAAAGAAATCGTGGCTGCTTGACACGCACCTGGCTACATCCACTCTAAACCCTGTGGTTTCTACAGGTCTGTCATGCAACTTCAGACGCTTATAGCTGCCGGACTCACTGGAGGATATCAAATCCAAAAATCATTGCAGCCAACGACAGTAGCCTAAGAATGGACGTCACATAGTCTGTAAATCCAAGATGTCGAGATAAAAGCGCTAACGCTGACACATCTCCCCCCCGCCAGCAGAACACATCCAGCTCATTGCACTCCCCACGTTGCAGTAATTGATCAGATCACTGCTGAGCTTCGTTGTGACTTTCACAGCAAGGTGACTACGGTGGTGCTGAGCGGACAGCGCCTTCACAGCCTCCTCTGTTGCTGCCTACAGACTCACCTCCTTCACACCGACGCTCAGTAACGACACAGCTCTTTGTCTCAGCACAAAGATGCTCCCCAGATCAGGAACTTTCCCTTTCCTCCATGCACTGCTGATGAAGAAAAAGACACCCACAGCCTGAAGGGAGGCAAACGCTGCTTTCTGTGCTGCGTGGTTAAACAAAAAATGAGAGTCAGAGATGAGAGGACGACAAGCCTCCTCAAAAACGCCCAAACTGCCTGTTTATTCACACCGTGCCCAGCTCTCCTCTCAGATCACATGGAGCATGCCCAGTGGACCCTGCGTTTGTTAAAACCCGCTGTCAAGTCCTCAAATTAAAGCTGTTGCAGGTTTCATCGCTGCCCAATTTTTCTCACTTAACGTCGTCGCTCAGAGGGTTATGGTCGATGGGCGTCTGTCACAGTCAGGAGGGACTTATCGCATGCACAGCTGGTTGGAGAAGGTGTGACCCTGGAGCCATGCACGCGCAGATCCGCCCATATACCATCAAAAAGAGTCTGATCATAATGTCTCCTTATAGCTCCGTGATTTATGGATGTGCGATGCAGACCCGTGTTGAAAGTCTTCATGTGCAGATCGCTGTACCAACTGTGGAAATATTTTGAAGCAAAAAGTTGAGACAATTATTTTTGTTTTTGCACAACTCTTTTGTGTTGCCTGGTCTGTAGCTTGTAATCGTTAGCCTCCACCTGTGTTTAAAGTGCCAGCAGAGGGCGCCCTTAGTCACTTAGTAATAATACTCCCCTTTTGTATGCCTGTTAAATAAAAAATATGAAACACAAGCAAAGTGATGGAAGAATTACTCAGATTTGTAACTTAGTAAAAGTAGCAATACTACATTGAAAAGTAATTTGTTACAAGTAAAATTTCTGCTCTCAAAATCTTACTCTTTTTACTTAGTTAAAAAGTATCAGCATCAAAGCAAATTTAAAGTAGCAAAAATCAAAGTGCTTCTTATGGCCAATTTCAGAATCTAAATATATCGAGTTACCCCATTATTATTGTTGTTTTTTTTCTCACATCTGGTAAAGGTAGAGCTCATTTGAATAATGTATACTGCTGCTGGATATCTTAACCTATAAAGTCAAAGTTTATTTAATAATTGATTTAGTTTTTTTATTAGCTAATAATTTAAACCTAAAAGGTAAAACCTTTCAAATAAACTTAGTGTAGTAAAAAGTTCAATATTGGCTTCTAAAATGTAGTTGAGAAGAAGTAAAATAATATAACCTGAAAATACTCAGGTAAACTACAAGTACCTCAAAATGATGCTTTACTTGAGTAAATGTACTTTGTTTCTATCCACCACTCCATAACCATAAGGGGACAACATTTGAATGTTTTTTGTAACATGAGTCATTACATCAGATTTTTCTTATGAAATAAAATCCTGTGCCAAGATGTCTTATTTCTATACATATTTGATGTCGATTTTGTCTTTTAAAACTGGTTTAATAATTAAAATGGACTGTGGATTTCACTTCCTTCCTTTCTTTCTGTCCACTCATTTCCCCCATGAGAGTCAAGAGAGGTTTTGTCCTATTCTCATCATAACCCATTTGTAAAGTTGCAGAGGAACAAAGTAGGGCTCTCAGTGTTGTTCCCTCTGCCTTCTTCTCCTCCTGTCCTCTTCTCTCGGTGGGCAGTTCCCGGTCTCGGTTTTCAATCTTCATTATAAAGGAGGAGTTAGCAACACAGAGGCGCTTATACCCAGCCGGCCTGAATAAAGTCTGGCAGAGAGAGAGACTGTGTGATCCGGGACAGTAGACTGACCTCACAGTGTGTTTGATTTGCAAAAGGACGAGTTGGTAAAAACTGGCAACATGGTTGTGGCGGGCTGCACAAAATGCATCAAATACATGTTATTTTTCTTTAACTTTATTTTCTGGGTGAGTTGAACATATTTTACTTTGGATTTGCTATTATACTTTGTTCTTTTATTGTCTGAGTTGCTTTCTTTTACCTTGTTCTGTTCTCCCTGTTAAGGCTAATAGTCTGTTAAGCTCAGAGTTCAAGGTTAATAAATGATACATTCTGGAGAGTTTCCTTCCCTGCTGTACTAATTATGCTGATGTGACATTCAGCATCAGAGAGGCACAGCACAAACCTTGTCCAGGCTGGAGTGGTAACGCTCTTCATCAACACTTATTTTCTGCATGACCGAGCGGCAGGGCAGGATGGCTGAGAGCAGCACTTCACATTGGTTGGGCTTCAGTCTGTCACTGCTGGGATAAAACTGTTCTTTTCATCACATTAACTCTTAGATCAATCGTTTCAGTTAATTAACTTGTGTCCATATTATTGAAACACTCCAAATACTGATTTCTGAAGTTGTTTCCGATGAAACACTGAACTAAACTTCCTTCAATATTGGACCGTTTCTTGTTTTTTAACTAAGTCTTGTTCTCCTCAGATTAAACATGTGAAGAGGGAGATTGAACAGGACTAAAAGGGCTTCTGGGGGAGGGGGGCGGCTGTTTTTCCTCTTGTCATTTCCTTTGTTCCTACCTGGTCACCAGACTTATTTAGTGCCTTTGAAGCTTTTAAAGAGCTCAGGAAACGCCTCCTGCATTGGTGTATTTTTTATTTGTTGTTTTGACCATCCAGACTGATCTGAGATTTGTTTTCTAAAAGGTTATTTCACCAACAAGGGACTTGTCACAGTTGTTCCTAATGCATGTTTGTATTTTACACTTCGTTACATCATATCAGACTTCCTGCAGATGTTAACTTCACCCTCTACCCACTGAATGGATCACTTGTTTGTGAATTTCCATTTGAGTTTGCCCGTACAGAACAGTCGTCTTTTTTTAGACAAGTCACCATATCCTGGACATGCCGCACTTGATGGAGTGTTTCCTCTGTTGGTTTTGCCGCTGTGCCTGTCATTGTGAAAACCATGAGCCCTCTCTTCCTTGTTTTGCTATTTTTCATGTCTGAGGATTGAGTTTCCTGTTTCTTTGAGAACAATGGAGTGCAGAATAAATGTGCAGATGTGTCTTGATATAAACATAGAAGAAATCGACAGCATGTGAACAATATATGGCCCTGATCCTTCAGTAGTTATGCTCCATCAGCTTTTACAAGATAACAGTTTATCAGGATGTTTCTGCCTTAATGGATGTGAAGTAGAGGAGAGATCAAGAGGGATAAAGTTGAACAACACAGTTCTTGAGTTGGTTTGAACAATGTGGTGCTGACGTGGTCTGTGCTGTAGGTCAGCCAGGTTTCAGGATGTCCTCTCATTACTAGAGGACAGTTCACTGCTGAACAGAGAAACTTTAGCAGAAAGGTTTGAATACTCATTTGATCTTAGGAGAGTCAGGCCTTGTACGTTCTCTCTTGATGGGTCTTCTTTTCAAGTCTGAAAAATGGATAACTACAGGTTGGTTTTAATATTCATGCTAACGTCTCTCTTGAATATCAAAGTGAAGAAACATGAAAGAAAATCAATTAAAACCTTCTCTCTCTTTGGGACAGCTGGCCGGAGGTGTGATCTTAGCAGTGGCCCTGTGGCTCCGCCATGACAGTCAGACCAGCAACCTCCTCATCCTACAGTTTGAAGGCCAACAGGCTCCGGGCACCTTCTACATCAGTGAGTATTCAACACCCCGAGAAACGCATCACAAACACAAGAAGAAGTTTTTCTTTTCACCCTCACATCAACATTCAACCGTCCATTACTTTATTCCTTTTTAATGTTGGGAAAGCTGTTCATATTTACCACTTCAATTGTAAATGTTCACTGAGTGGAGTACCAGGTTAGAGAAACAAACAGGGTGCAAAGAAATAAACAATGTATTTTAAAATATAACAGTCAACAGTACATTAACATAATGCCATACATGTAAACTCCTCCTAACATTACTGGATTCAAGTCCTTACTTCAGGGCTACTATATGCAGCCTCCTGTGACTTGCCTGGTCACCTTCCTACTTCTTTCCTATTTCCTCAGAAGCGTGTGTCCTCTGTGAGACACTAGATATGCTTCCTTGCAAGGTCCTTGGTCATTATGTCCTTGTTCCTTGTCGTCAGGAAGCTCACTGTTACCAGAGTGATGCAATTTACCTAATTGACAGAAAATACCTGTCTTTCACGCTCAGCTGGATCCAGTCCAGAAATAGTAACAGTGGTGTGACGTCTGAGAGAAGACTAGGAAACAGGACCTGCGTCGATCCGCAGCGTGACTTAAGAGTCAAGACTAAATCACCTCAGTGTTTTTACTCAGCTGTCCCTCCGATCACTGCATACTGTAGGTGATGTTCTCTAACTCAGATAAAAAAACATGTTTATGACTTCAGCTTCAAACTCCTTTCTTGAGAGAGGGCCAGATGTCTCAGACAGATGTTGAGACGTGGGCTCTGGTGCATAAACAAAGCCTTTATGTGCCTACTGTCGCTCGCACTTTAAACTATCTGAACCTGAGGAATTCTAAGAAGTTTTGTATTTCTTTATAAACTAATTCAGGGATTTGTGCCTCAGATTTTGGCTCACATCATGTACTAAAGTCATAAATCATCATCATGTTTCCTTTGCTGCCAGACTCTGGCCCTAAAACCTGCAATACACGTTGTGATTTGAACATATCAAAGGTCCCTCATCTCGGTGTGTTGTGGTGGTGAACTCTAGTGAGCCCATTAATTTACATTTGGGCTCCTGCTGCACTCCCATACTTACCCCTCAGTAAGTATACAGAGCGAATGCGAGCCCGTGCTTTTTATAGAGGAATAGCACACTCGTGATTTTAAAGGCAGGGCGGCAAGAGAGGCCCACCCAGGCAAGATCAAGGGACTGTTTCTTTTTTTTTGTAACCCTCCCTTGAACATACGCCCTTGAATAATTAAAATAACCTTGTACATCTGCACATTACCCTTCAAATTAGAGTTTGGAGTGGATGTTTTTAGCACACTGGCACACCAAAGTGGTATTTATGTAAGGCTGAAAATACACATACTCCCACCTCTTAACCAGCGGCTGAAATCGGTGGCAGTTGTCAGGAGTCTGGTGGGGTTAGGGCTCCAGCCTCTCAAACTCTAGGAGCTGCAGAAAGGCTGACAGATGTTGTTACACATGCTCTTTCAGTACCTTACACTGTATGTATAATGCAGAGCCTCGACCTGAAGGACTTTTCTGCAATATTTCATAGCCCAAAGTGCTAAACTAGAAGGATGCATGCACCAACTGTGAGGAAACAGTTTGACAGAAAAATGTTGTGTGTCTTTGTACACAAAAGCAAAACATTACTCTGAAGTCTCACAGATACTGGAACAAGCTTAATCCAAACATGACATCTCGAACATCTCCCACATGGAAATGGCAATAAAGACGTTTGGGGTTTTAAAGTTATATGTTGCCTCGTTAGCTTAATGTATCAGTAAAAAAGCTTTATATTACAATTCAAACAGCTGTACACTGGGTCTTTTTGAGCTCTGATTCTCTCTCATTTCTTCTGAAAATAAAACTTGTTTCCCTTTCTTTTCATCAACTGACACTTCAACTGATTCCTACTCTTTAACTTGAAGTACTTTACCTCGTATCTAAAGAAAATGTTCATATTTATGAAAATGTGCTTATTCGCTTTACTGACAAGACATTTACGAGTAGTATTCCACTCTCATGTTTGTACTTTAAACCTTAAAAGTAAAACAACGTTGACACAAAGAAGATGTTCTTGTATGATAAATGTGTCACCATTTGTCATAGTTTCTGAGTAATATGTCGGTAGCTGGTTGGACATTTTGTCACTACTTGCCGTCATTAAAATAAATTAAATCAGCTTAAAGTAAATGTTTGGTTGTTGTTCTGACTTGTTCCCATTCAGTAGTTAACTTTTCCACAAACCACATGAATGCAGCAACAACACCCATATCTTGCAATGTTTAGAAAATCAGAAATAATTCAAGTATCTGTCATGTGTTTTGGATTCGCTCCAAAATGTAATTGGTGCTTGCTTAGCCCATCCCACCAAGTTTCATGAAATCTGGCCTGTACTTTTTTTTCTGTCATCCGGCCTAAAACATAATGTGCTTGGCAGAGATAACAACGTTTGTCTATTCCTTTAAGCGATAGAAGCGTTACTGCTACAAAGCAACTATTTACAGTACACATTCTTCAATGATGTCTGAGTTGTCAATGGGTTAAACTTTAAAGACACAGTAAGGTGGGCTACAGACATACTGTAGCTTTAACTAAGAGTATATTCGCTGCAGGAAGTCAACTATGTCAACAGGAAATGCATATATGGAGCCTTTTTTTATATATTTAATCATTATAAATGTAATGATTGTGTTCATCTTGGTTCATTGGTGTCATTCTCTGACAGTGTGAACAAGACTCCTGGCCCTTTGTTTAAGATACTGGATGAGAAAAGTCCGAGCGGTGCTTTTAGATGGTCCTAACCTCCCCCTCTTCCCCCTCGAGATTACACTGGGAAACAAGAAATAAATGAACTTCCCCAGTGGAATAAGATTGCCCGTCTCCCTGAAAGTCCCTATGGCCTTCAAACCTCAAAGGGTGTTGTCATAGTAATGGCAGGCAGTGGAAATAATGCCTGCTTTGCCGCATTGCTGGGTAACTGGCCCTGGTAGCCGTTTCTCACTACAACAAAACCTGAGAGAGAAAGAGAGGAGGGGGATAAAGCAGGAGGGGTGTTGATTAGAGACATACAGAGTTAGAAAGAGTGTAGATGTAGGATGGGATGTGTGCGGTACAGCAGGAGTCAGGATCTCTTCCCGGGCCTGTCTGTCGCTCTCTGTCAGGATACTTTAGAGCCTGCGTGTGTTTCGTTCACCTGTGAGTAAGTATAGAAACCCAGAAACAGACCCCTCCCCGCACCGTCTTCCTAAAAGTATCTACATCCTTTACTTGAGTCATAGCAACGGTAGTTATTTGGGGGAATGAAACTGCTGCAACATAAATGTATATTCATAGTTTTCTTCAATCCTGCTTTTTTATGTGAAATATTGATTATCTAAATGATATCAAGTGATGAGAGGAAATAAGAGATAACAGGCCCCGACTAGCTTTCATGTAAGAGGCCAACATTGTTAGAACCAATCTAATCTTTAACAATGTATTTTGTAATTCAATTTTGTTGTGCTTATGTTGATTTTATTTTTTTCAAAACCAAACCCCTGTGCATTATCAAAAGGAAATGTAAGACCTGTTTTAATCATGTGTGTTTTATTGTAGAGAGATATTAGTTTATAAGCTTTAATCATTGTTTTTTTATTATTATTTTTGTAAAAGGCTCAATTTTTGTAAATAATGTGTTTATTTAATTGATCTTCCTACTTTTATTTTATTGATTTTTACACTTTTGTATTTCTGTGTGAACAATAACGGCCTTTACTTGAAATTGAAAATTAACTAGTGAAGTAAGAAATACCTAACTCGAAAATGTCCACATCTCAAATTTGTACATGAATCTGAACACATTTGGTTATCTGTCACCGCTGGCTGTAGGGATTTTACATTTAATGAGTTTTACTGTTCAAGGTGTGAGGTTGCTGCCTCATTAGATTATTCAAAGCAAACTGTAACCGCTCTGAAACTTCATCACCTTCAGGTAATTTATTCATGCAGGTTAGGCTATTGATTGTATTAATTCCTTTTGGAGCGGAACCAGCCAACCTCTAACCTCACTGCACCAAAAGAAAAAGATCACAGGAGTTAGTCATTTGGTCTCTTAATATATGCAACAGTCTGCAGTCTTTACAGCAGTTGACAACACATTTCACATGTTTCCCACCCGCAGAAAATTAGATATAAATAGCCACTAATGAATTCCTTCATGTCACCAAGTGCGTACGTGTTCTCTAAATTAAACACATACTCCCAGAACAACAGATATTTCATTCCACCTTGACTCCGTCCCCTGAACGTTTTCCTTTAAGTGTAAACATAATCCAGACCTCTGCTGTAACTGGAGCTTGTCATGGAAACTGTATTTTTGTCATCACTATGTATAACAGCCAAAACATCGCTCAACCTCCGAGTGTGAATCTCTTTATTTCAGTTTAATCACACCATGATGAGCGTGTATACGTGGGTGGGTGACTGTATATTCACGTGGGTCCCCCTGTTTCCTGGGGAAGAATAATGCTTGAGGGCAGAGGTCACAGCAGAGGGGGTTGTGGGTAAGGCATTTCGTGGCCTGACAGCTGAGCAGAGTCAGCTCTTAATCAGTATCCTGGGGTCGTTTTGCTTCAGGATGTTAATGATGTCATGTCATCCTACCGCATCCTACAGGGAAGGCAAGGAAAACATGCAGGAAGTTCATTACCAAACAAAACTTGGATCAATGATCAGCACACTGCTCTGACACTGCTGCCCCCTAGTGGTGCTGAGGACACATTGCCGCCATGATGAGATACATTTATTTACATGATTATGTTTCTGTGTTTCCAGGTGTGTACATACTGATAGCTGTGGGGGCTGTGATGATGCTTGTGGGCTTCCTCGGTTGTTACGGTGCCATTCAGGAATCTCAGTGCCTGTTGGGGACTGTGAGTATTTCTCTTTTATCCAGCAGGAAGTTGTTGTTTTTGTTTAAATAAATAATCTTTTCCCCTTTATTTTCTTTCTTTAGTTCTTCTTCTTTTTGATTATCCTCTTCGCTTGTGAAGTGGCTGCAGCGATGTGGGGTTTCATGAACAAGGACACGGTAAGCAACACAAACTCGACTGAATCTTTGATGTTTCCATTGATTTTCCACCTCTGCGCTCCAGTGAACCTGCTCTGTTTGGTTTCCTGTCTCTGAAACTCAGATCTCCAAGGAACTGATCAATTTCTACGACTCTGCATACATCAAAGCTGTGGATGTCTCCGGCTCTCCCAGCAAAGACTCTGCCATCAAGGTGCTGGAGGTTTTCCACTCTACGGTACGTCACTCAACATCACTTTACGGATATGTTGTAACATGTATAAGTGAAATTATTATTTTGATCATGCTATATGTTCCTTTGTCTCCCCTTCAGCTCGACTGCTGCGGTAAAGGAGACGACACCGCTCTGTTCAAACAAGTCGTCGGCACCTTGTGTCCCAGAAAGACTCAGGAAGATTTTCTGAAATCTCAGGTATACACAAAACATTTTCACAATACCTGGTACAGAAATGGTTTTCATTGGTGAATGTCTACCCTCCCGGAAATAAATGTCACGTTTATTTATTAGCAACTTTAGAAAGAGATACATTTATGGTTTTGTGAAATAGCAAGGAGCTGGTTGGTTGAAAAAGGGAAAATATGTTGATTACCTTGTTAAAGCTTTAATGTAGTAGTAGTAGTAGTAGTAGTAGTAGTAGTAGTAGTAGTAGTAGTAATTATATTGTCAACAATGTTTATATGATGCTGAAAGTTGGAACAGATACAGACATTATTATTAAGCAGTTACACGTATTGACATGAATGTTTAAAAAGACAACTGTTCACAACTACTTTATTTGCTTTATGTAAATAATCTTACAGTAATATAAAAGATAACATCACATTGCCTGTGGTGTTTTCCTGCCTATGTATTCTTGGTAAATGTAACCCCGTATTGAGTTGGAGCTATATTCAACCTATAGCAGCAAAGCAAGACTTTTATCCTTTTCCAATCCTGGCTTCTATTTATGTTTCTAATAGATAACATATGACATCATTAATTATTCAGAGTCATGCGGTCACAAGCTGCTGAAATTCAGCCCATTGTGTTGACAGCACTCAGCTCTCCATTACATGGTCTCCCGTACAGTGTGTGTACAGTGTGTGTACAGTGTGTGTACAGTGTGTGTACAGTGTGTGTACAGTGTGTGTACAGTGTGTGTACAGTGTGTGTACAGTGTGTGTATAGTGTGAGGGGTAAACACTTGTCATTTATCAGAGTGTCACGCTCAACTTTTATATTTCTGTCTCCTCCCAGAGCTGTCACTATAAGCTGATCGAGCTGTTCTCAGAGAAGCTCTACCTGATCGGTCTGGCTGCCTTGGTGGTTGCTGTTATCATGGTGAGTGGACATGTGACGGATATTTCACACAGCTGCAGTGTGAAAGGCTCAGATCATGGCCAACGTCCCTGAAACATTACTGTTTTGATCAGCTCTGATCAGGGCGTAGTTTATTATTTAAACTAATCAATCGTTTGATCCAAATATCTGCTGTTTTGATATTCGTTAAAGTAATATTAAAAGCAGAAATTGATATTTTCATCCTCAAATATGGATATTTTCATACTTTTTGTTTTATATCATATTAAATTGAATATCTTTGGGTTTTTGACTGATAAGACATTTATAGACTGTGTAAACTTGAATGGACCTTTTTCAATATTTTCTGACATTTTATAGATTATATGATGAATAAATGAATCCAGAAAATAATTGGCATATTCATCATTAATGAAAATAATCATCTATTGAAGCCCTCAATGTGATTAAACCTAGTGAATTAAGTCATTCTGTCCTTTTCCCATGTAGATCTTCGAGATGATCTTCACCATGGTGCTGTGCTGCGGCATCCGGAACAGCCCGGGGGTTTATTAGAAGTCCAGCCAACAGGCAACATCAGCCTTTAATGGGATTCTTTATTATTTGTTCGATGCATCACCTCCTCCTCCTTATGAATATGACACGACAAGATGGATACCTCTCTTTTTTTATTCTAGATTAGAAAATACAACTTGTTTTTAATATTTCTTATCCATCGAAACTCACCTTTTCTACTTAATAATGTAGCTTCTCTAAGTCAGATGTTCTTAATTTATCACACAACGATTCATATGAATCTTTTATATGTACGGTATGTTGTGAAATATTTCTATGAGGTCATAATGCTGTTTTTTACGGATGTATAAATTGTATATATACTTGTCGTATGTTAATAACACTAAGGAGGGTGCATGTATTCCCTGATTGATTGTTTGTTAAACAGTGTTAGAATATAATTTAAGCTCATGTACCGTCTTACTCTAATGATTTTCAGGAAGTTAACCTGTGAGTTTTTTAGTTGACTGTCTCTTCCTTGTGTCTAGTGAACCATCTTCATACTTGTGAAACATCCATCCTTAAATAAACAGTCTTCTTACTCAACCTGTTTTTTAAAAATGCTACTAAATTATGTCATTTTTATTTTCCTTGCTGAACTACACACATTGGTTTTTCACAGGGTTTCATTTTGCTTGTGACTCCAAAAGATGAAGCAAATTCTTTATTCACATCTGCAAAATGATACATAATCAGAGAGGAAATCGAACTTCAAACCGGAGAGACGTGATGTAAGAATTACATATTTATTGTTTACACGTCATATGAATGAAATTATTGCCATGATAATACAACAGGAGAATGTAATGGTGTTTGGCGATTAGGCCCCGGTTTGCAGGATAATCATTCAGGAGGGAAAGCACCGCTCCGATGAAATCCCCGGGGTCTAGACACTGGTGGTGGTGATGAGTAGGTGAGACCGGTCTGAAGGAGGAAGGTTTAGCTTTGTCCTGAAGGAGACAGGAGGCGAGAGGGGTGGAGGCGGGTTGCGTGTGATCATCTGCAATGACAACTACTGACAGGGAGGAAGAGCAGGCATTTAAGGCATTTAGCATGTGCAGCGATTGGCTGCTGAGGGGTGACGCCCTCGTATTTAATGAGGGGGGAAGGGAGCCATAGAGTGACGTGTGAGTGACTCGAGTTAGGTCTTCCTTATTGAACTTGCGCTAAAGCTTTCATTTCTCAGATTATCTAATTCTAATCATTTTAAAGGCATTAGGGGTACAACTATGAAAAGAGGGAGCAAGGAAAAGAGAAAAAGAACGAAAAAACGTATGTTGTGTATCCACATGACTTGAGTTTGTTCAAGTTTTTTCTTATTTCCTTCAATCGTCTTCTTACCACTGAACTAATTCACTACACAGATGTTAATAAGAACAAAATATACACTATTTGAACATTTTCATTGATTGATTGATTGATTGAAAAGTTTATTAACAGCTTGTATATTGGGTACAGTACAGTACAGCTCAAAACATACAATTGTTAAGGGGATGCAGACCAGAGAAAGACTTTCGTCTTGTTTACATCAGGGTCCCCCATTTCCAATTCATCATGTCATTTAAGACATATTTGACATACAGATGGCTTATTTACAATTTACATACAGGTGGTTTTTTACATACAGATTGCTTATTTACAATTTTCATTTTAGATTTCGTTCTAATACATCCTAACCGGACATTTAAGACATACCAAGTCTACAGATATACAGTTAGTAACAGAGTCTAAAATGCAAGTATATACATAGATGGGGGGGGAAGCTGTCCATTGTACGACAGGTTGAGATTTGTACCATTACCGGGGCCAGTTTTGCAATGCTCTCCCCCGAAGGTGCTCTTTAAGAGAGGTTTTGAAGGTAAGTATAGTTTTACTTTCCTTTACAGTTGTGGGAAGAGCGTTCCACCTTGATGTGGCATAATTGCGAAACGTGTATTCCCCCTTTTTTGTGCCAAATCTGGGTTTCACATGATTTGTGGAGCTCCCTCTGGTGTTATGATCATGGTATTCCTTGACCTTTGGGAAGAATTTTGACATGTACATGGGTACCATAGAGGTGTAGTGGATCTTGTAGACCAGGCCCATTGCAAGTAGCTGTACTCTGTCGTCTACTCTAAGCCATCCTAGGTTGTCAAAGTGGGCAGAGGTGAGGTGGGTTCTAGATGAAAGGTCAAGCAGTAGTCTGACCAGTTTATTTTGCGATGTTTGAAGTTTTATTTTTAGCGCCTTGGAGGTGCTATGGTACCATGACGTGCAAGCATAGTCATAGTACCCTTGAATGAGTGCTCCTGCCAGAGTTTTCAGGGTGTTTTTGTTTACCAGAGAGGAGATCCGGTATAGGAATCTAGTTCTTTGATTGACTTTTTTTATTACATTGGATGCCATTTTGTCACAGGAGAGGTTTGCCTCAAGAATAGATCCTAGGTATGTAATTTCCTTCTTACTTGTGACAATAATGTCACCCACTGCAACTGAGAAGTCATCGGATTTGCTGAGATTATGTTTCGAACCGAAGAGAATGGACTCTGTTTTACCCAGGTGTAATGATAATTTATTATCATAGTAATACAAATCTTAAAATAATTTATTATCATAGTAATACAAATCTTAAAATCAGTGTTTCTACACTGTGATATTGTCTTAAATAAACTGATCTCAGTGTTTTCACATAGAACTGATAGTTCACTGATTTAAAGGGGCATTTTCATTTTCATTGCAGAAGATAGGGACAACCCGAAAGAGCATAATAGGGCCCTTTAAACCTTCACAAAGGCCTTGAGTATTTTGCCGTGTGTCACCACAGGGGGGCAGTGAGTGTCATATCAACGCCCTTCTTGCTCAATCAGCACAACATTTCTCCCAGCAGCACATTTGAATAAACACTCAACAGACTTGTATTTCTGGTCTTGTGGCATCGGACACACCCGGCAGCACACTCAGTGTTTGTTTTGCTCACAGGTTCACTTTCTCATCAGAGGTCACACAGCTCTCAGGTGCTGAAGATATTACCCAGAATTAAAGTACATTAACACACAATACACAAAAGCTGAACTCTCGTTTCCTCGTTATCTTCCAGGCTAGACTTAATACCGGTGTATGAAGAAGGATTGAGAACATTTCTTCAGTAAAAGAAGCAAAATGACAGTTTAAAAATAATGTGTTACAAATAAAAGTCCTTAAATCCAAATGTTACCTGGATTTATTATTGTGTTGGTTTTGCACACAATTTAATAATACACAAACAAAACAGATAACAAATTAAAAAAAGTGCAGGAAGAGGAAAAATCACAATTTTATGTAAAACACAAGATCAATATGCAAACAATTGCTTCAATTCAATACAAACTAGCATCAAGTAATCCCCATGCATAATGATAATAATAATATGTTGTTAATAATAATAATAATTATTATTATTTTATTGACATTTTATTGTACATATTAATTTAATGTTGGAGCTACAAAAAGCATACTGTGACAGCTCCATGTAGGGTAACATACTTTTGGCAAACAAGAGAAATACATATGTGTTTGTGTATTGCCTGAACAACATATAAAAACACAAAATAGTTCCTTTTTTAATATAATATTGACACTTCATGGTCAGTCATCGAGTTGAGCCCTGTGCACATTGTCTCATAATCCTTCTATATCTGCTGCCATATTTGCAGATATGTCTTCTTTAAACCTCTGTGAGAGTCTCCTATGTATTGGGTGAAGATTTCTAAACGCTACTTGACACGTTGTTCTTTTTAGGTTTTTCTAATTTTTGAGTATCCACATGGTTTCGAAGATTACCAAGTAAATCAGTCAGACAGACAGTTGGATCCTGACGCATGCGACAGTTAGAATCAGGGTGTCACTCTCTCTCTCCGATGAAATCACTTTCTTTGACGCACACACGCGAGTCACAAATGATATGTTGCAACATCCTAAAAAAATCAGCACTGATGTTGAATCAGACACCATCAATTTTGTGCATCCCTCCTCTGTACACACCCTGCGGTGACATGCTCTCCGTTGACTCATCTCTTTGTCTTGTGCACGCTCTACATTTACCTGGGATGGAGAGGAGGATAGTACATTTCAGGGCGGTGACTTTGAGTATTACTTTTAATACTTTCTATTAATCCCACCATATCAGATCTTTCGGTGAGACAAGAAGGAACACTTCACCAGAGAGGAGAGCATCTTCAATCAACACAATGGTTATGGTAAGTCAAAATCTGTGATTTTTTAAAAAAGTGTACCAAATTAATTAAATCTAAAGTACTAAGTATCAACTACAAACTAAGAACATTTGTCACCATCTCAAACTCAATGAGACATTAGGCGTCTGCGTGTGAAGCTGTGAGTTCTCCTTTTTCCGCTGACTGATTGTTTCCATCAACAAACATTATACATGAGGGTGAAGTCAGACTCTGGAAAGAGTATGAAGAAATTAGTCAAAACAAGAAAGGTGATGATTTTTTTGGGTAAATGAGGATTATAATTGAAATGATAGGCATAGTAAGGAATCTTCTATACATCTCCTTCTTCATCCAATCCAGTGTAAACAACTTTGATCTGCTTTGGGGAAATGAAATCCTCTTCTACCCTCGAGGGAAAGGTTCAGAGAGGTTGCAGTTTAACATTTTCTCCTTAGCTGCACCTAAACAAAGAAAGGCAGTCATGAAGAAGGGCAACAAGAGCATTGATGTGTATTATGAATTCAATTACAGATGTTTTAACTGGTCCAACAGCAGAGGTGTAAAGTAACTAAGTACATTTACTCAAGTACTGTACTTAAGTACACTTTTAAGGTACTTGTACTTTACTTGAGTATTTCAATGTTTGGCTACTTTGTTCTTCTACTCCACTACAAATCACAGGTCAATCGTTTACTTTTACTCCAATACATTTATCTTAAAGCTTTAGTTACTTTGCAGGTTTGGATTTATGATGTGAAATATAATCAACTCTTAAATAAGACTTTAGTTACACCTGGAGGAAATTCACAATCTACCCTGCCGTATACAAAGTCGTTAAAACTAGCTACACCTTTACCAGCTTTGATAAACACTTTATTGATCAATAATTATAATCAAAACATATAATATATATTATTCTGAAATGGGCCATTCTGCATAATGAGTACTTTTACTTGAGTTACTTAAGTTTAATTTGATGCTAATGCTTTTGTACTTTTACTTGAGCAACATTTTGAATGCAGGACTTTTACTCGTAACTGAGTATTCCTACACTCTGGTATTTATTTTTTACTAATTTTTTACTCATTGTTCCCCGGCTCAGAACCAAACACGCCGAAGCTGCTTTTAGTTTTTATGCTCCCCACAAATGGAACAAACTTCCAGAAAACCTGAGGTCTTCACTAACGCTGAGTTCTTTTAAGTCGAGGCTAAAAACACTACTTTTTAGAGCTGCTTACCCAGAAGCCTTTTAACTTGTTTTAGCACTTACCGTATCTACAATGTCGTTTTTAAACTATTTTGTATCTCATTAATGCATTGTTTTTATGAATCTGTTATTCCATTATGTTTATTTATTGTGTTCCTCTCTGTTGTCTTACTATTATCTGTTAATGAACATGTAAAGCACTTTGAATTGCCTCTGCGTCTGAAATGTGCTATATAAATAAACGTACCTTACCTTACCTTCTACTTTTACTTAAGTACAAGATCTGAGTACTTCTCCCATCTCTGTCCAACAGTGACTTTTTCATATAGTCTGTATCTTGATAGGTGCTTGACTGCAGACATTCGGCATGTATCATGTTTTACTCCCACGCTTCATGTTGCTTTCATAACGGCTGTGATGACTCATATAAAACAAACCAGATAAAACTAGGTGTGGCTCCACCTTAATAATCGAGTGAGACTGCACCACACCTGGTAACAGTCCTCCATTCACACTCAACGTCATTTGCAAGATTGAACTCAATCTCAGGCCAGTTTGTGAAAACGTCACAGATAAATCTATCTAATTACTGAGAGCCGAAAGCTTTTCAACTCTGAACACTGAGGCATAGGGTACAAATGTCGGAACTTAACTTTTGCAGTTTAAAAAAAACCTGAGGAATATCTTTAATTCCCAAAATATACCAATAAATGAAACAATGTTTGAAAAACTAAAAAGTCGTTGGAAGGAAAAGTAGCCTGCTCATATATATTTTACGTTAGTCAAAGCAGCAATACTACTGTGTAGAAATACTCTGTTACAAGTTATATTCCCACATTCCAAAAGTGACTTAAGTAAAAGTATTGTAATATTACTGAAGTAGCAAAATTACGCATTAACAAGAATGGCCCATTACAGAATAAAACACTTTCTATGATTAAATAAAGAAAATGTAGGCATAATGTGGAGGAACCACCAATGTTACAACTCCATATATGACTGGGAGCTAGTAACTAATGCAGTGGAGTGAAAAAATGAAGAAAAAAAAAACGAGCGTTTTGAAATTCAACATTAGAAGTAGAAATATCAAATGGCATCAAATGAAAATAGTACCTTAAAATATATCTTGGTACAGTGCTTGAGTAAAATAACTGTGTTGCTATGCACCACTGTTAATAACAGTGCTGTCACACTGGATGACATGTGGCATCATAGTGTGAATGAATTAGTCACAATTCACATGTCATTCATTTGGATATGACTTCACTGACCACAGTCACAGAGAGCTGACACAGGCAGGTCTATTCACAGCTGTTTGACCTGGTTCATCCTCACTGACACTTCCTGTTTCACTGTGTTACAAGATGGACCTTTGTTTTACTTGTATTTATTAAATACATGATTGCAATGTATTTAACCTTTAAACAATAAAGTTAAAATGAAACAAATCTAATAATGTAACACTAAAATGTATTATTGTTTTTTTTTCATATTCATATTTATATTATTGTTATAAGAACTTTTTTTTGTTTTTTCCCCCCCAGAAATTGATTCATGCCGGTTTCAGTTATTTTCTAATAAAAAGAAAAAGTAATGTAATTCAAATGAAATAAAAATCCAGTACTGCTTTCTTAAGCATTCGTCAACCATAACTGAACATGCTAAACTGAGTATTTGTTAAACAGTGTGCGGGAAGAATGTGACTCAACTAGCAGCATATGCCTATGTGTGATTGAGGTCACCAGGTCAAGTAGAGGCCAGTCGAAAGTATATTAGAGAGTAGAGTCAGTGAGGAGGACAGGAAGATAATGGCGATTTGGTTTGATGTAAGCTGCTGAATATTGAGAGGGACACCGTCCAGAGGGAGGCAGTAATGTAACGTGACGTCCCATAAAAGTGAAGAAGAAGAGCACCTGTGCAGGTAGTGCTGCCCCGAGGCTCCTCCCCCTGATGGGCAGCTCTACTCCCTCTGATCGCCTTGCTCTCTCTGCGCCCCTCTCACACTTTCAGCTGCACAAACAACCTCCGCAGCACGGACTGTTTCTACCAGGACGCCCTACGCGCGTCTTTTAACTTTTCACCATGAGTATCGTGGGCTCTGAGAGTGTGTTTTTGTCCGCCTTACAGCCCAACACCTCGGTCACCACCTATGGGCTCCCGTCGGAGATCCACCTGGGAAACGGGGGCACGATGTCGGACGAGATGACCCGAGCGCGACGCGTGCAGCAGCAGGTCCAGATGAGACTGGCGGAGAAGTCCACACTTCCGCGTCAAAATGGATCAACTTCACACTACGCCATGTCAGGTAAACACCAACAAGTGTTTTTCGTTGTTTTTAACAAGTGTCTCCACCTTCTGCGTGATGACAGTTGCTTATTTCCGTGTACAGAGCACAGGAATGACCTGTGCAAGGGACTGGCAAAGTTCAAACACCTCTGTGTCCTCTCAGGAACAAAAACAGGTGCATGGGTCTGACACTAAAACCCTAAAAACTGACCTCTTAACTGTGTTACAGACGAGAAATGGAAGTTCTTATCTGATCCGTCAGACGTGTTTTGTTTCCTTTAGCCTTACTCCAAACTACTGAAATAGACACTGGACATCCCAACATATTGCTGTGTTTTAAAAATGTTAAACCCCTACAGTGTAAGGTCCAATCTCTGTTTTTTAGTCACACAGCACACCCACATACAGTATCAATTGATGGTGAAAGCAAAGTACTTTATTCATTTTGTTGTTATTCCACTAAATATTTGCTATACAAATGGATTATTAATGGGTAAATCAGTTGGTTCAGTTAAGTTGCTGGAAAAGAAATATAAGAAATATATACATTTAAAAATGAGGGGACAATAAATGACCTATTGGATGACAAATAGATGAATATATTTATTGTTTTAATGTAGAAAATAGTTAATAATTTATCTTTTGTGGATAAGATTGTATAATGTTCCTAGATTGGTGACTCAGATCAGTGAAGTCAATTCAATTCAATTTCAATTCAAAACCTTTATTTATACAGATAAAGCCCATTGAGATCATAGACCTCTTTTACAATGGTGACCTGCTTCAATTAGTTCCAAACATGAATACAAACATGACAGAAAACAAAGTAGTAGTAGTAGCTTTTACTTTCAAGAGTGTACACACTCTTGAAAGTAAAAGCTTCACTGATCTGGGTGTGTGTGTGTGTTCATGCGCATGTTTGTTCATTGCTTCCCGTCAGCACTATTTGTCTGGAATTTGTCTATTCGGCTCCTCTGCATGTCCGTAGTGGTAGAACCTGCATCTGAATCCTCACATTTGATCTTACAGTGTTTATGCCTCATACCCTCACACGAGAAAGGGTTCATGTGTAACAGGCTCAAACAAGCCCTGCTTTCATGAGTTTCCCTGATAGCAGAGCCAGGTAAAAGCCTTCCACTGTGGGATTGGGTTTCAGGTCTTACTCAGCTTTAAGAGGTGAGGGCTGAAGAGATACCTGAGAGATGACGGTGTGGTGAGAACCAGTTGTGTGTCTGGTAAAAGACATTGTGAAACAGCATCTGTCTGATCCAATTTAACACAGCCAAGGTGGGGTTGTTACGTAAGCAGCAGTGCGACTCCCACAGAGTCTCACAGGGGAAAGGCTTCCATGGGAGTTTTGAATGAGTTGACTTAGTTGTGACATTACTTTATTTAAGAAGCTGAGTCAGTGTAATATGTTTAGCTACACAAAACGGTGACAAGAACGTGTACGCCTGCTTGATGCATGAAGGCATTCCTTCCTGTCCTATAATTCATTGCTTTGCCCCAAACTACAGTTGACAGCTCCTTGTCTGCGTCATATTTACAGTTTTGTGCGGGAGAATGTTTTCTCACTCGTCTAGTTTGAGCACTTCCCGGAGGCACAAACAGCACCTGCCTTGAAAGAGAACACATACAGTTGGTGGCATTTTAACTGTTGAAACAATCGGGGACATACAACACTTAAGTCAAATAACAAATATTGCCACAATTGATGAAAATCGTGTCTGAGCATGATATTTTGCACACTGTTATCTCTGCCTGTCCTTTGCCCTGGGCTTTGCCGTGGGAGGAAGACAGACAGTCATACATTGTGGCTTTGTGAAATGTATTGTTTTATGTAACCTGAATAAGAGAGAAAGAAGGATTCCTGACAACACAACAGGGAATGCTGCCATTTCAGTGGTTTGTGGCTTTAGAAGGACTCGTTATGAATGCATCACAGTTCATACATGAGGAAGGAACGCCTCCTCTTGTGTTTTAAATGCTGCAATAAAATGTGCATGTATGGACCAATGTTTACTGGTGGATGAGTCCTGGCAGAGAGTAAGAGCGAGAAAAAGAGAGTGTATGCTTAAGATTTGGCTTCATGTCCAAAGCTAATTTTTCAAACCACAACAAATGAAATCGGAAAGTTCAGTTTTCAAGGTGTGTCCTCTGTGTGTTGTAAAGGTGCTTTGGGCGTTGCCTGGTTGGGACGTGGCCAGGGAACATGTCAGTCATTTTCAAGTGCTCTATAGCAATGAGGCGTGAAAGGCGGTTCACTCCACCCCTCTGATGCATAAGAAATGTGAGAAACAGATGCCCACGTACAGTACAATTACATTTCTTTTTCCAGTTAGAGTACTTGCACTTCCTAAATGCAAAGGGATTAGTTGGTTTTGAAACATGATATGCTTTCTGGAGATAATACTGATCATTGGCTAAGATCATGTTAAAGATCTTCTTCAAACACTGACTGCAGGTTACTTTCTTTTAGCTGTGTGTTACATTTAGAAAGTGAAATCACATGACTGTTATGCAACCATTTAAACCAGAAAGAGACAATTATGTCTGTGAAGGGTAACCAGACGTGTGAGACCAGTCGGTCCTGCTGGTACTGACTGTGTGCAATTGAAACTTCAGGCTTCAGTGCAACACGACACCTGCTACTGTATGTCTTTCATGCAATTCATCACCAATGTAAGGGCGTTACACACCTTGTTGTGGCTGTCATGTTGTGATGAAATCTTCATCCACTGTACCGTTTGTTCCATCATTATTTTACTTAGATTTGTTTCCATGTTTACAGTTACCCTTGCAGACAAAAAAGTCAGTCTCTGTTGTATTCAAATGAACTTATATGAGGGTCAATGGATGAAAGAACAATAACCAAAAGGATTTTTGTTTTAATTTGGAAACAACATTATAAAGTTAACAGGATTCAATTTTCCCTGTTTTCCTGATCGCGTGGTTACGTGCAGTAGCGCCGCTGAAGGTCAGGCTTCACTTGATGCTGTATTATTCATGTGTGTTATTTTGTGGCAGAGTACAATGATGGGTTGACACATCAAACACAAAGCACTAATGACAAGTTTTCTTTGCTGCCACTGGCAGGGTAGTCAACATTGTCCTTCTTTCACATCATTATAAGACCAGTTTAGTATTCCATGTTTTGAAAAATTTGGACCAATCAATTTAAAAAGAAAACGATCTCATTGATGGATGACCTCACAAAACGTATTAAACCAACGTAAAAGGCATTTGTCAAATAAATCTGTTTTCAGGGTCAATTACTAACAATTCACTGTTTTGCAAAGGCCTACTAAAGATACTAGTTTCCCTGTTCTAAAATATCAGAGGTCATTTTACTATTTTTTATTAATTTATCAAAGTTCTCTTATTATATTTGATAATTTTTTTAACTAACAAATGTTTTGAGCAGGCAATGAAGCTGACATTTCCTAAAACATTCAAAGTTAAACCAGGCAGTTTAAGAGTACTCAACACTGAAAACTGTCAAACTTTTATTAATAGTTCTTTAAAATATCTGGAATTAACTCTGGATAGGATCAACAAGATGAATGTTAATTATCTATATAAGCTTTTTACCAAAAATAATATATGTAGATGTAGCCCCCTTTGTAAACATTTTCATTCAATAAAATATTTGTTCTCAATAATTGTATCTGAGTACAATTGCCTTTTTTATTTTGTCATTTAAACCAGCTAGTCTTTCAGTAAAGCCTATCACTGAAATCAATGTGATCGTGTTAATGTATTCATCTGTTATTCTTTCTCTCTGCTTCCTTCCAGACTACGGTGGGGCTTCAACATTGAAACATCAGACCAACACTCCAAACTACAGCTCCAAGTCATCCTACATGTACGCAGGCTCCAAAACAATGGTGAGTACTACTGCATTATCTCACTCTTTAAGCGTGTATTCACACTTTCTATACAAATATTCAGCTGATCGTGTAATATGTCATTTAACTAGGTGTTTTAATAAAACAAACACATCACTGACTCTCTGCCAGTGTTTGAGCGGGTCACCCAGGACACAGCATGTGTGGTATTTCACAGTACGCTGTAATGAGATCACCTCAGGTTTTCAAGTCTACCCTCTAGATTCCTCCAGTTTAGTGATTCAACAGGAAGATGCTGGATTTGGGCCACAGATATTTGAGCTCTTTGCCCAAGAGAAACCTGAAGTTGCATATTAAACTAAATAATTTGTTGTATGAGGAAAGGAAACTAAAATGACAAAACAGTCTTAGGGCTGACCTGCAAGATAGTGGAATTGCTGTGATCGGATTGAGAAACCATTTCTGTCACCAACAAAGTCACCCACACACACACAGTTCACTAGAGCTTAATGAGTAGCTCTGGTTACACATTTGATTGTGATCGTCACTCCTTCCCTCATCCTCAGGGTCCACGCATCTCCCAGAAGACGGGTTTCAGTGCCCGATCTGCTGGTGCAGACTTGGCCACACTGCACAGGATCAGTGTTGGGGGAATGGGAGGTGGTGGTGGGAACGGTGGGGTTTACTACCAAAGTGGCGGACACCAAAGTGGCGGACACCAAAGTGCGGGATACCAAAGTGGAGGATACCAAAGTGGAGGATACCAAAGTGGGGGATACCAAAGTGGGGGATACCAAAGTGGCGGCATGCAAACTGGCGGCATGCAAATTGGCGGCTTACAAAGTGGCGGCTACCAAGGTGGCGGCTACCAAACGGCCGTCATGCAAACAAGACACGTGGACCCAGATACCCTCTCCATGAACGCAGTGCGGCAGCACACGGCGCAGGTGAATCCCGGGTGGGCTGATGTGAGCGATGCCTACAGCTTGGTCTCTGAGCGTGACGGCACCTATGGCCGCCAGTATGCACAAAGCGCAGTCAACGGCTACGCCACCCAGGTCAGGCAAGGAGGAGGCTCCATGACCTTTACCTCTCCCATGCGCCAATCTCTTGGTGGCACTCTTACCCGCAACGGAGAAATGACAGAAGGAGAGATGGCGGTCACACAGCAGCACTCCTACAAAGGCCCGGCCCACCGCACCATCAACAGGATTACAAACAGAAACCGGATGAGCACCGGCTCCTTGCCTGGGCAGCAGATCGTGTCCAGTGGGAGTGTGTATAGTAGTGGGGGGGACAGAATGGATGGATATGGAATGGCCCAGCGTCAGGGCACTATATCTCGTGCCCAGTCAATCAAAAGCATGCACAGTGTGGGCAGGGGCATGGACGTCTTCGGGCAGATGGATATGGGAGCCAGCATGGGAAACCTCAGCGGGTGAGAAGCTTACATTACATCCCATTGTGCCCCAAGTCCCCACCTTTTTCACTTTTAAAACAATGATGGCTCATTTGTTTGTTTTCATACTGTATTACTGACAGATCTTTAGAGGGTAACTTGTGTGTAGATATTGAGTAGTCTTTTTCCTTTTGTCAACAAATCCTAAGAAATCCAGTAATTGATCAATTGATCCTGAATTATTTTGTCAAAGAAAAGCCTGATATACAGTAGCTCAATCCCCCCTGCTAAAGAGAGCCTTCATGCTTCCATTGTCCAAACACTTCTTAATATAACATCTAAAAACATATCAGCAAGGCACACTTTTGCACACAATGACATGTCCCTAGGTTAGATGAACTGGAGAACTGCAGTTTCTCTTGATGCAGTCCCTCGTGCATTTTCCTGCTGCTGTAAATACTGACTTTTTCTCTGACATTAATGATATGATAGCAAATGTCACAACCTCCATGTGCCTGGAGCTTTAAGTCAGGGAGTGTGTGATGTGAGCGTAGTATTTCACAAGAGCTGTGGATTGGGAGGAGGCTCCGTAGTTGCAGGACTGGTTTTGAGTGTGGCAGCTCAGTTTCAGGCCTCACATTTCACACAACCCAGCGTGTGGTTTCCAGAGCAGATTTGCAGACCACTGTGTGATTTGGAAAAAATACCAGAAGCTGGATTTTGCATGCAACAAATAAATCATCCATAAATAATTACTATTGCTGACGTATTTTGTGCCTCCATACATGTGTCCAAGGAGTTGATCCTAGTGAGGGGAGAGAAAACAGCATAATGGGGTCATTATAATGTTTTAGATTATTTTGTTGAACTTGTGTTTTCGCTCCCTCACTAGGATCAACTCCTTGGACATGCCCTCAGCAGTGCAAAACCTGAGAGAGGAGGACCATGACCTGCAGGTCCTGGGTGCCGCCTACATTCAACATGAGTGTTACAGTGACAACGATGCCAAAAATGAGGTAGTTAAACTTGTGGTTATAGCTCTGGGTTTTTCATTTCTTTTGTCATAAAGTAGCTATGCCTTTGTTTCACATGTTGGTCCATTTTTATTATCACTGTCACATACACTGCAGAAGGGATTAACACTCTTACTATTTAAAAAATAAATCCAGATGCTTTTGTATTAAAAGGAAAGAAAGATGTGTTATAGAACAGAAAGGGGTACGACATGCAACAAAGGTCCCAATGTTGGAAAATTATTGTGGTATGTGGCATGCGCTGTAACAACTTGTTTACAAATAGTTACTTGCATGTTTGTAAAGCTTAGCTTAATATTTAGACCAAAAACAGAGGGAAATAGCTAGCATGGCTTTGTCTCAAGTTAATAAAATATACAGTGTAATATCTTTCTCAACTAACTCTCAGGTAGAAAGCAAAAGCATGCATATCTTTTGGAACAATTGAACAATTTGTCTAAACCTATTACAGAACTTGGCAAATCCTAGTGCCATCATTTTTTCAACAAACATACAGGAACATAGGGGCTTTAATCCACGACCTAGATCTAACCTAGATCGCCTAACTATGGGGTAAAATGGAATGAAAAACATGAAATATCCTAAGCTGACGATTTATTTCCCTGCCACCCCGTCTCTAGGTGCGTCATTTGAAGGGAATCAGTGAGCTAGTGAAGCTCTTCAACTCCGAAAACCAGGAAGTGCAGCGTTATGCCACCGGTGCAACACGCAACCTCATCTATGAGAATATGGACAACAAGGTGGCCCTGATCGAGGAGGGCGGCATCCCACAGCTGGTCGAAGCACTGAAGGAAAAAGACGATGAGCTCCACAAAAACATCACTGGTAGGAAAAACTTGACGGCAGTCATTAACATAAAAAACATGATACAACAGCAGAGCTGAGCTGGGACTTTAGCCTCAAGTAGAACTTGTGCAAATTATGTTATCATAGTTTTTTAATACAACATGATATTAACAGTGGTGTCCTTACAATACCTGAACATTACATTATTCCGCACCAAACAAACAGGAGGCAAGCTGTAACTAGAAACTATTGTCAGAATCAACCAATTGTGAGCATTTAATTAAACTAATTATAGTTACTTTCATATTTTAAGATAGATAGAGGAGATTTGATTTTTAGACTGTTGATTATTCTCAGTTCTTATGTGTGTTTACAGTTCACGGCTGAATAACTCTTGTTTGCAGTTGACTCATCTCCCCACCCCTCAGCACTTGTACATTCCAACAACTTCAGTCGCTGACATTATTGCAATTATCTGTTGTCAGCAGAACTGGCAGTAATTCGCTCTTTAAATGAAGACTGTTGGAAATGGATTTTACAACTCCAACTTCACAGTGTAGAGATTGTTGCCTGACATGTTGTGTGTCTGAAGGCATAAAGAAAAGGAGGTGGAGCTGCAGGTTTTCTATATGGAGTTTGAAGAGAGGGATTATATATATGAGGGAGTTGTCTGCGCCTGTGGTCTAACAGTACTGTATACCTGCCGCTCCCTTTTATGACTGATGGCCTTGTCAGCCCTTTGAGCCGTTACACCTTGATGTGTATCTGATGGGGCGCTTAATCCCTAGTTTCTGTGAGAATGTGATAAATGTCAGAGCAACTGTACCTGTGCACCTTTTTTCTGTAGTTTTGCCAAATGTCACAGAGGTATTTTCTTATAATACCAACTAATGTCTTAGCTTCACTGTCACTTCACTGTGACTTCACTGTGACTTCACTGAGTTTCTCATATAGACTCTGAAAGGATTTGATATGTCCACGTTTGACTTCTAATGTCTATATGTCACTGTACATTAGGGCTGCTCAATTAATCGTATTTTAATCGCAATTACGATTTTGGCTTGCAACGATTATGAAAACAACATAATCAAAATAAAACTATTATTATTATTTTATTGAATTATACTTAAAGTTCAGGGTATTCAACAGTTTTTTCAATCAATGGATGTTTTCAAAGTATATGGATAATCGTTTTTAATAATCGTGATATCAATTATTGACCCAAATAATTGACATTATGATTTTTGCCACAATCGAGCAGCCCTACTGTACATATGAAGATTCAGCCAGCAGGTGGTTAGCTTAGCTTAAACTTAACACAGGGGAAACACTTAGCCTGGTACAATCAAACAGTACCAAACTCACACCTGTTTTTGACCAATAGCTTTTGTACACATTACACACATTGTAGGTTGTATAGTTGCTGGTAGATGTTTTTTGTAACCAGGCTAGTTGTTTCCCCCCCAGTCTTCTTACTAAGCTAAGCTAACAAACTGCTAGGTAAATACTGAACAAACAGCTATAACAGTGGTACCGAGCTTTTCATCCAGCTCTAAGTAAGAAAGTGACTAATCTGCCTTCCCAAATGTTGAACTGTTTATTTAAAATAAGGTTAGGGTGAAGCATGAAAAACTCCAAGATTAAAGTGAAAATATCCTCACATCCAGGTTGAGAAGTAAAACACAAATTAATATGTAAAATAAAGCATAAAAGTCTGTTTTGTTGACTCTCCTCTCGTGTGTATGCAGGTATCTTGTGGAACCTTTCCTCCAAAGACAACCTGAAGGAGAAACTGGCCAAGGAGACCCTCCCAGAGCTGACGGAGTACATCCTCATCCCTATGTCAGGCAAAGACACTGATGGCTACCAGCAGACGGCCTCTGAGGCAGACATCTTCTACAACACCACAGGAGGCCTCAGGTACACCTCACCTATTTGTGTCTTCTCTGTGTGGTAGCAGCATGCCCCTTTGATTAAGATGTATTTCTTCCTGGCTCACCTGGGTTTGATTTCCTTCCCATGATCACATTTTCTATATGGGAACTTGTTCTGGTAGTACACGCCAACTCACTGGCTTCAAGGCTTTAAGTTAACAATACTAATGATTGATTATCAAAACAACATTTCTGTTAATATTTTCATCAGATCATTAATAGTAAAGCCAACAATATTTTCAAAATATCAATATAATGTTTTGTAGAAAATATTGTGATATTTGATTTATACCAGCCCAGTTTGTTAAAAATAATATGATGCATGATTTCTGGATTTTACCTAAAATATCTCTCTGACCCCTCTCTTTGCTCAGGAATATGAGCTCTGTGAACAAGAAGACCCGTCAGCAGATGAGAGAACAATCCGGACTGGTGGACTCTTTGGTCTGCTACATCAAGAACTCCCTCGACGACGGCAAGGCAGAAGACAAGGTGAGATCAAACGAGATGGAGCTGAATTCAATCTGTTTTTTTGGTTCAACCCAAGGATTGTGTATTTATTTGTCTGTGTGTTCTTAGGGGGTGGAAAATGCAATGTGTGTCTTGAGGAACCTCTCCTACCAGCTGTACGGCGAGATGCCTCCATCTACTCTGATTCGCCTGGAAGGACCAAATAGAGCTCAGGACTCAGGAAAGGGCGACGCCATTGGTTGCTATACACCTCAGGGACGGAAAGCCAAAAATGTACGCACACGTGAGATTTACCCATCAGCATTTTGTGTGCATGTTAGGGCTGCTCCTTTGTAGTCAACTAATAGGTTGTACCTTTTTCATGGTGAACTCATTATTTCCAATCCTTACTTATAAGCACATTTTTGGTCAACACAACATTTAAAGTGGTGCTATGGCATGATTCTTTGTAGAGAATACCAATTTTACTAATTGGTCAATTCAAATGTTCCCCACAGAGAAAGAACCAGGACATCTCCACTTTCACCGAGGTGGCCCGGGTGCCAAAAGGCCCCGAGTGGCTGTGGCATCCACAGATTGTGAGCGTTTATAACCGTGTGCTGCAAGACTGCGAGATCAACTCTACCACCCGCGAGGCGGCTGCTGGAGCTCTTCAGAACATCACCGCTGGAGACAACAGGGTGAGAAGCATATTCATCTTGCCATATTCAAATGCAACAATCTACATCATATTTAAACTGTCTCTCCCTCTTTGTCCCGCAGTGGGCGTCAGTGCTGAGCCTGGTGGCTCTGGAGCAGGAGCGCATCCTGCCGCAGGTGCAGAACCGCATGCAGACCAGCAATGACCTGGAGCTGCGATCCCTCACAGGCTTCTTACGAAATCTGTCCCGCCATGCCAGGGATAAGAATGACATGGGTCAGTTTTTTTCTTAAGTTATTGAAAAAGCCCACATTTAAAAAAATAACAATTTACCATTTTTAACCAAACTCTTGAACATTAGAAGAAAAGTGTGAGTCCTTAACAGGAAGTTGATTGTAAATATAGGTTTCCAACGAATAATCTTAACATTACTTATTGGTTTATCCAGCCTCAAAGGTGGTGAACAACTTGGTGGCCAAGCTGCCTGACGATGGGAGCCAGAAGGACCCCTCTAGCGATGTGGTGGTGAACATCTGTGGAGTTCTCAATAATTTGGTGACCAGCAGCTCTGTAGCTGCCAGAGACATCGCATACTTTGACGGCCTGCCAAAACTGATCAGCATCAAGACCATGACGGGCACCTGCAGGTAAGACTTTGTAATGTGGCATAAACATGCTGTATTGAATAAATGTGTTCTCACCCTGACATTTCTCCATCCGCATGACATTTGCATGTTGAGGAAATATTTCAGCCTATCTTTTCACATAAAGTTATTTGTACCAAGTGTTAACCTTGGATAAATCTTTTTGTTCCTAGCACGGGGAGGATGAAAGCAGCCAAAGCAGCATCAACAGTTCTCAGCAACATGTTCCAGTACAAGAAACTGCACAGAAGCTACAAAGAGGTAAGATAGTAAACACGAGCTCTGCATGATTAATGATTTCCCCTCCAAAAAACTGAGAGGGATAATCAATAACATATTAGAGATAATGCATCAGTTATGATTTTTTTCTAACAGTCTATTACGAGTTTAGACAGAGTTTTTAAGTGTTATTCAAATCCATTCAGATGCCACAAAAACAATCAAATCACACAACAAGATTTTAAACATTAATACATATAATGAAGTAACAAGAGGTCAGATTATGTTTGTCAACTGCCAAACAATAGTCACTGAACCACACCCTCATTCTCATTTCTGTGTGTGTGTGTCTCTCTGGCTGTTCACACTGCTTCTTTTTCAACACCGACACACACACATCCACTCGGGCGTGTCCACGTCTTGGGCAGGACCAGGTGCCCTACATGTTCTGACTTTTGCAGATTCCGACTTGCCCCTCCCAAAGGGTGCGGTGTGCAGAGTTATTTCCTAACAAACAGGTCCCAACAGAACCAAAAATGCATTAAAGCTTGTCTTGTACGTAGGCAAACATCAGACTATTTGACTATCGTGCTATAACGTGAGTTCTGAGGTAACTTATGCTAAGATACGGTACGATGTACTTTATTGATCCTGAATTGTAACGGCAACAAGGCATTGCTCATAATTTGTAAAAATCTATAAATAGTAGTAAACAAACAACTCAAAATAGAAATTAAACGGAACTAAAAATTAAAATACAAGTTGACCATGGAAAATACGAATCTGTAGACTGTCGAATAAACACTATGAAGGGCCAAATTACAGCTAACACATGTTAAAGTAGGGTTTTAACTTCAGGTAAATTCTAAAAATCAAGGGAGCTGTTACAGAGGTGTACTGTGTGGTATTTGAATACGTTCTATAATGTAAATAAACACAATATTTGTTTATGTATTCGTTATAACATTGCCTTGTTTGTTTCTCTGTGTTACAGAAAGGGTATGGGAGACAAGATTTTGTAGATATGATGATCTAAAACAAAAGGCAGTGGTGAAGAGGCCTGCTCTCGACCAGCCCCCAGTGGAGCAAAGAGACTGTTTGTACTATTCAAAGATACTTTTTTAGGATGAGAACATGGACACACAAGTGAGGGAGGATCGACACAGAGGAAAACAACTTCCTGTGTATTTGTTTTTACTCTACAGACCGTTCAAGAATGTTGGATCCGGCACGACTACTGATGGACACAAATGTGTACACCTTAACCATTTACTCTTTTTGTTTAAACACTGTATGTTTTAGTGTGGAATCAGGGATTTATTTGTTATCAGAGCAGCATTTATTCAGATATAATTTCAGCTGTTTTTTTGTTTGTTGCGGATGACAACTGTTGATGCACAGAACAGCACAGAATGAATGGATTGAAGTGTGGTACAAACATGCTGTTCTTGTAAATATTGCTTCTTCTTTTACAAAGAAATCAAATGTTTTATACTTTGCACCTACACTATGTACTTAGTTCTTGTAGTTTAAGGATGGATAAATGTGTTTATAAATGAGTCCATATTATAACATGATTATAATTGGATTGAGAGGAGTGGACGTCGAGGAAGATGGCTGCTTAAGTTCGTGGCTCCGGCGCCATCACCATTTATTTTTGCTTAAATATCCCACTATCAGTGATACTTTTTATCTCAATCACGAGTTATTAGTCCCAATAGTCATCTGTTACATTAAACATGCCGAATAGTAAAAAAAACTCCGAAAACCGTAATTAATGCAACTCAACAACACCTGGTTCTCAAGGCTAATGCTAGCCCGAAGCCTGCGAATGTCTCACCGGACGTGTAGGTATTGAACTCAGCTGCTACTGAGCCTACCAACACCGCGATTCTTGAGCTTCTTCAAAAGCTATCTGAAGACCAAACAAATCACTTTACTGACCTTCGGAAAGAGCTATCAGAAACGCGGAGAGCCGTTGTTGCTGTTGAGGAGAAGCTAGCTGACGTGTTTACCCGAATTACCAGTGCTGAGGCCCGGCTGGATATGCTGGAAGACACAGAAGACCGGCGCCGCAATTCTCCGCCAGCCCTGGCTTCGGAGGTAGAAACGCTGAATGCTAAACTAGTGGAATACGAGGATAGGGATAGGCGGGTGAATCTACGCATCTATGGATTCCCGGAGCATTCTGAGAAGAAATATGCTTTATCCTTCCTGAGGACAGCGCTGCCGGACATCCTTCAGACGGATTTTCCTGGGTTTTGTTTCTTTCTTTAGTTTTGTGCTGTTTTTGTACTGTGTTGCATTTTATGTTATTGATTGTACCATTTGTTTAATAAAAAAAGGGAATAGGAATAATGAATGTATCTCCAAAGTTGACTTTTGTGTTTAGTTCTATGCTTTTCAAAATTGCAAAATCGCAGTCGTGTCATACATTTGTAGTTGTTTTGTCAAACATGCATACTTTCATTATGTCTGTTTGTTTCTTCAGTAGCCCATTAAACCTGCTGTTTGCGTACTTTAAGTGGTGTGAGTGTACAAAGAATACAGTGCTCACTTTATTTCAAAAACATATATCATATGTTGATGTTTTGTTTTTGAGGTGTTATAGCAAAATCTAACACGGACCCCAGACCTCATTGAAACTCATAAATTGGCAAGTAGGATATTCTAATTAAATGTGTAATTGTTCATACAAAGATTTTTGTTCAAAACTTACATTTTTAATAATATTTATTGCTCTGGCATAAATGGTTTCTCTTTTATTTTGTAGGACTTCTAACTGCTTTAAGATTTGCTTTTGTTGTGTACAGGCAGATGTATCCTGATATTTGTCATCTAATAAAGGGACCGATTTGAAATGTCATTTATTAAGTGTCTTATTTGTGTGTGTGCTGCACACTCGCTGTGACTGTAATAAAGGGACACTATCACGATGAAATGCTCGCCACTCCCTGTTTACATATTTGCTCCTGCTCAGACAAGAACAACACCAGACCTGCCCTGCTGCACCCTTATTCAGGCTCTCATTTCACTGCAGGTACTGCTATCATCACCCCATGAAGACAGATCATGATCCCAAAAGAGAGAAATAGCCAGGTATTTTTGTCAAACTGCTTTATTAGCATTATTGCTGCGTTGTTAGTGTTTTTACATTAAACACAAAGCACCCATATGTACAAAAATGTTACGAGTTCATCGGTCATGAACCTTGCCCTGCCTCACGTGCACAAACAGATGTCCGGAGTTATAATTTAAGACTGTTACATTTATTGTTTCTCTTTCCCAATCCGTCAGCTGTCATATTTTGAAATACTGCTTGAAAAGCTGAATCCCTTCAATCTATATTAACAAAGCATTTATATACTAATAAAGGGCTGGCTTATCTAAAGCCAGTTGAGTAGCACTTGAAATGTTTTTGCTCTATGAAGCCTGATGTACTTATATGATTCTGTTTTCTTCAAGTTTGTATTTTGTTGGTCGAACGCACTTATTGTAAGTCGCTTTGGATAAAAGCGTCAGCTAAATGCAATGTAATGTAATCTATCTGACAGCACTCTTCCCTCTGCTGGGGACTTCATGAGAGATCAAAGCAGTGAAATGACAGTTCTTTCCAAGATTCACACAAATACAGCAGATAATAACTTGTACAATTTCTCATTAGATATTTTACAACAGTAAACAAAAATATATAAAAATGTAAAAATCAATCTTTGGTGAATAGAAAAAACAAGGTAAAAGAAGTTAACCATTTGATTTAACACAACACTGTAAAAGACACACATATTTCCCATATTGACTTAGGTAACAATAAAGCAATGCATCAGAAGAGTCGTTTTTAAGAGATCAGTGGGGGGGTTTCGATCAGATGTCATCTTCAGTGACCAGGCAGTAGAAGTCTGAGCGCGCTCCATAGTTGCGTGATCCCAGGTCCGACACGTCGATGTCCATGGGTCTGGGCTCGGCGGACGGGATGTGAGCGACGAGCAGGACGGGAGCTTTAGAGGCCAGAGCCTTGTATAGGGGGGGGCGAAGGCCTGCAGCAGGAAGACAAGAGTGAGACATGCTAATGCAAAGTACATGTTTGCGGAAATGCTGTAATGTTAGGGCTGTTTCATTCTTTTGTTTTAAGACATCAAACGCGTAGTTTAACATCTGGTGACATTTTTGCTTTCTTGCCAAGAGGAAGATAACATTATTGATATCAGTTTCACATTGGTTGATTCATTGTGAATCAACAACTGCTGTTAATTTAGCTTAGCAGGGAAATAGCTAGCCTGGCTATGCACAAAGATAACGAAATGTATCTACTAGCATCTCCAGCAGTGCAAAAACGTCAGGTTGTAGTATACATGGGGTTTGGTGACTGACTAATAGTTATTGAGAAGCTTTTTTTAAATGTTTTAGTCACCTTGAGACAACCTTTAGTCTAAACCATTGTGTTTTTAAAACAATTAAGAAAGAAAAGGTATTGGGTGTAGATTTGTGAGCTTCAGACAGAGATAGGCTAGGTATTTGACCCTGTTTCCAGTTAATGTGCTAAGATAACTGACTGCAGTTTCACATGTAGGTAAAGTATAAAGTTGAACTAATCTATTCATCAAGAATCTCGGCAACTATGCTAATACTGAGCTATTCCTTTGACATGAAAGCATTTGTCTCATATCGGCTTGGAATGTCTTGATATGATACAGGACAGACAAACTGTTAAAGAGAATATGTGCAAGCTTATCATGTCGAAGGATTTTGTTTATTTTAGTTAAAGATTAGCCGTTGAACCTGTGTTTGATTATTCAAAGTTTAACTAGGTCAGCTTGTATTGCACGTTGAAAAAGACAAAAGAGACTCTGTCAGGTTGAGACTTGAATATAGGCCATTACGTTCGATATTTGAATTGCTATTCAAGAAAAAGTACATGACCAACTAGCGTTAACATCTCTGGATCACTACCAGATGGTTGTTAAACACGAATAAACCTGCTTTAGCATGTTGTCTATGTCATTTAATCGTTTATTTGGCAGGGACAATGCACAGTAATGAATACTTAAAACATTAAAATGTGTCAAGCTTAACAGTGCCAGATTTAGCTTTGAGCAAATTTCCATCCGCAGTCCCTCAAATGTATTGAATTTTTAATTACAACAATCACCTGGCACTTGTCTGTGCATTTATTTTACTTTTATGTGCAGATAGAGGTAAGACTATTCCAAACATTACTACTTAGTGACTGTTGTTCTTACCCAGATCTCCGGCAGGGTCAGTGTCTGAATTGGAGTCTCGGTAGTTGGAGTCGAGGGTCAGCATGGGGTCCTTGTCATTGTGTAGCAAAGTCTGCGGTTCGCAGGCAGACGAGCTGCGGAAGACGACTCTACGAGGCATCGCTAAGGCCAGCTCCTTCCAGAAGACGGAGGAAGGAGTCTGTGGAAACCAAACATGACACGTTACACTGCGCTGTTAAGAGTCAAACTGAACTGTAGTCTCACCTGTAGAAGCCCTATTCCATTATATATAGTATATGCAATACATTTCTAATTTAAATTCAGATGTTTATTTATTTTATTACAATGAATCACATCTCAAAATTAAAAATATCTATAATTGCGTAGATGTAAATGGCCGGTAAAGAGTAGAACACAAATATAATTAAAGAGGTTTTTTCTCTTGTACTCATATTGCTGTCAGTGTTAGAGAGATTGAGACATGATATACACTTTTCACATACTGTATGTATGTATATATGTAATTAACACAATAATATATACATTTTCGATGAATGTTGGCTTAAATTTTAGCTAAAATATAATGTATCTCTATTATTTTTGTAAAACGTTCAACATAATTATGTTTAAAGTAAATCCTATAGTATTGTGGTGGTAATTGATCGCTCTGCTAGGTACTCTTGTGGGTCTTACCACAGAGTTGTGCTTCCAGGTGAGGACGGTGAGGCAGTGCTGGTGATCATTGAGCAGCTGCTTGATCTCAGGCCTCATGCGTTTGGACTGACCCTCCAACAGGATGAGGATGGGCTGCGGACACAACTCCAACAGGTGCAGAAGACCCTGTCTGAAAACACACACACCGTGTCAGGATAGGACATAGTGGAGACAGCAACACTGACCTCAAGTGGTATATTGTGATGATGCCACACTCATTTTACTAAGCTTTATTCTGTATATATTATTGGTTGTTTGAACAGTGTTAGTTCAACATTGAATTCATCTGACCTGAAGTTATTGCAGCACCAGTCCTGCTCGAGGTAAGCATGAGAGAGCAACACGATCAGACGCCGAGAGCGACTCAAGTTCATCAGCAGCTCTGCAGACGGTTCTGGAGACACAAAATATTGTAGAGCGTTGTTAAAAATGGGCTGCTTTAGGTTCAAATGTGTTACCAAGGAATGTGTTACTAAAGAAAAAAAGAGCTTACACACAGATAACAAATAATCAGACAAATCATTGTTGTTTACAAATTGTTATGGCATTTGTTGTTTTTAGATTATTTAGATTAATATGAGAAAATGGTCTCATGGTTGCAATTGCAACACATAATAGAATAGAATAGAATCAGAGGGATGAAACCCCTCTTTAATGGTCACACATGCAGCACAGCACACAGTGACATTTGGCCTCTGCATTTAACCCATCCGAGTACCAGGAGTCTAGTACGAGGAGCAGTGGGCAGCTATTGTACAGCGCCCGGGGAGCAATGGGAGTGGGGGGGGAAGGGGGTAGTCCGGTGCCTTACTCAAGGGCATATTGGGTGAAAGGGCCCCCAGAATAACTCGTAGCAACGGGTTCAGAAGGATCTGAACATTCTGGACTGTTAAGAGAACAAAAACTAGTTAAAAATAGAGTCCACATTTCCCACTCTCCCATTCATTCCACAACAACAACAGACATTAGGCTTACCTGAGCCAGGTAAGATAGCGTTGTCATTGATGTGCACTTTGTACACATTTCTTTTCTCCAGGTGAGGTTTAAGAATGAAGTTGACAAACTTCCTGTCGTGGTCATTGTTCACATAGGAGATGTAAGCATCAAATAATTTGCCATCTGAAGAGACACAAAAAAAAAAAAAAATGATGTTGATACTTTATATTCTCACAGTCTCACATGGTTATAGCAACATTATGTCACTTACCACTGAGTTCATAGTCTCCGTAGGAATTCTTGTACCAGATTTTGATGTTCAAGTGACACCTGGAATACACAACAGCAGCGACAGCCAGGAGCAGGAGGAGGACGATGGCTGCCAAAACAGAAAATATGTGGTTGGGGCCGTGGGGTCCACCGCATGAAATCCCTATGGAAAAATCACAATAAACCAATACTTTCATTCAAATTGATCATCGCAAACTGCAGAATATGAATTCCGTCAGTGGAGTGTGACTGTAAGACTGATTCCTAAAACAATTAAGTACTAGACTCAATATTAATGTAGGGCTGAAACCAAGACACATTTTCCTGCAGAACATTGAAGTTCATTTGATCTAAAGAGTGTATCTAAAGATGCAGGACGGATTGTAAGAAACCAACATAAATAAGTAGTTTTCTTACACTCTTCTGAAACTCTGAATAGAGAGGAATAGTTCCTCACTGTGCAGATGTACAGCCCGAAATCATCCTGCTCCTTCAGGTTGATCTCCAGCAGACTGGTTACCATCAGCTGGCCGGCTGCAGGAGACCTGATGAGATGGAAAGGAAACTCAATCTTACTTCCACTCTCAAATGCTTTTTTTATGAAGATGCTTGAACCTGGCTTTAGAAAACTTCAAATCACCATGAGGAGGCATTCAGCGCGTAATGTATGTGATTGGGGAGGGGAAAGTGATCTTTACTCCACTGCAGCGTGGTGTCACAGTGCTCCTCCGTGGGATCCCAGAAGAGAAGAGCCGTGCAGTTCAGTGTCACAGTGGATCCTATATTTCCACGGTGTCTGTCTTCATTTCGCTTAAATTCTGGGTCTTTGGAGCACCGTGACTCTGAGAAAAGACAAACCACTGTTATCAGAATCAGAATACCTTTATTAGTCCCACAGAGGGGAAATGTACATTGTTACAGCAGAAAAAGAGCCATAGACAGCTTAATGTTACATATGTTACATGCATTAAAAAGTATTAAAGTAAAAAAAAGAAGTTATAATATAATAAGAAATATAATACAACAAATTAAAAGATACACAAATGACAAAATACACATCCTGTAACAGTTCTTAGGATTGAGCAGCCAGGTATATATTGCACATATAGCACATATTGGGGGTGTTATAGTCTGTGTTGTTGTGTGTGTGTGTGGGGGGGGGGTCTACTAGGGCCTGTGCTGGTTGTATAGTCTGACCGCTGCAGGGAGGAAGGTCCTGCGGTATCTGTGTTCGCTGTAGGAAACGCAGACAATAGCGTCTTTTATGTGCACAGGCTGAGACTGCAGCTGGAAGACGAGCTGAAACTAAATGCCTTCTTGTAGGTGTACTCGCTCAACTAGCTCCCTAAACCCCCACACACACGTTATGTCTGGTTCAGGGATAAAAAGATCAACGTTGGGGGAGATTACTTTAAAATGCAATTATTTACTGCATTCAAATTGGACAGGTAGTGTCTTAATTAGCTACATAATCAATTGTTTTACAAGAAGAAAAGGACATTTGATTTGAACACCTTTCTATACTTTAAAATCAAATATAGAAAGCACTTTTAAAACATGTCCAATACAAATATAATCTGGGCTGAGGAGAGATTCTAACAGATTTTTTGGAAAGTTATATATGTGGTCTGTTGCCTCCCAACCCTGCAAGAAATAGCTTACTGTGAGAGCCACATAATTACAGTATCCTGTTCAAATAGCCTCCATTACACTTAACATAGACGTAGTACTTACCCTTAACTATGAGGTGCGTAGTGAATGAGGATGAGCTGTTGCCCTGCTGCATACAGGTGTAATTCCCCTGGTCTGCCAAGCTGAAGTTGGCAAACTCCAGGTAGGCCTTCCCTTCCATGGAGGGCCGCGGCTGGCAGTCTTTCTGCCAGGTCAGGTGGGGCAGGGGGGGGCTCTGGGGCTCCAGAGGGCAGGTCAGCCGGTATGGGGGCTCCTGCTGCCCCACATAGAGCACCTGCTCCTTAAACACGCTCCCATCGACACACGTCTGAGCTACAGATAGAGACACACATTAGAGATGCAACAAGTCAATTTTATCCATCCCAAAACTGATTGTTATATCTCAATTAGGTCAAAACTATTTCAACTAATATCTAATTGTGATTATTTTTGACTGATATTGCAAATGTGATACTATTTAAAGATTCAAGATTCAAAGATTCAAAGATTCAAAGATATAAAGGCTTAATTGTCATTTACACAGTAGCTACAGTGTAGATGTGGCGATGAAAATCTTAGGACCCAGGCTCCTCCAACAATGCAACATAAATATATATAAGTCATAAAACAATAACACTGATTTAAAAACAATAAAATAGTGCAAGAAGAAACAGAGTAGAATAACTGAGTGCAAGATTACTGTATCTTGCAAGACCAATGTGCAAGTAATGCAGATGAAGTAAACTATACATATATGTGTGTCAAAAAAAAGAAATACAATAGGCTAAATGTTACAGCGTGTGTTGTACTGTACTATAAGTGAACATGTGTACCCGTTAACCTTTAACCTATTGGAGGAAATTATCATTTTTGAATCTAATCATCAATGTTATTATCATTGAAAGAAATATTAAAATGTTCACTTTAATATGAGAAAATTGCAGATTACAAATTGCTATTGAACTATTCGCCATGAGATTTCCTGAATTATAATCACGACATGAATGAATACAACTGTGTGTGTCGGTCATATCGGGTCAAGGCATAAAAAGGTTTGAATTCATCTCTACTCTATGTTGTGTGATCAAACAATAAGCCTTTTGAGAAAACACTTTGACTACCGTGTGTCTGTGTAAACAGTTTGCATACAGCCTGTGCAGCTTCATGAGGCTGAGTTCAGTGTTAGGGCAGCTTTCAGCAATGACTGAATGTCTAATGGTGCATGAAGGTGAACCTGTTTACACTTTTTGTCAACCTATCAGACTCTAATGGCTGTTTTGCTGACTTAGATGAAAAGAGAATATCACTGAATACCCTTTTCTGTTTGAGGACATGTTCCAAGCAAACAACAAGTTAATATCAGGCCTAACTGCTCCCTTTTCAGGACAGATGTAAAATACACCTCAGACAATGAGATATACTGTTCTATTGAATCTGGACCTGTTCTTCAGGATATTCAGCGCATGCGCTCATCGTGCCTATGACTAAAACCACAAAACACTTGCACAACTTTCCTTCCTGTTTCCTCTCTGTCCAACCAACTTTCGAGTTATTCCTCAGTTTTTCATAAAAGGAGACCACATCCGGGTCCGAAGTCCGGGTCACCTTATGTTGCCAGGCAACAGCATGTGACTGTGACAGATAAAGTGACCCTCACGAACTACATGTGCATTACCTGGTATTTACCTAGCCAGCATCCCGAAAACATGGCTGTCAGTACGTTTTAAATAGACAAAAACAAACCAGGAACAATACATTATAAGTCATAAGTCAAACTAGATTTCTAAATATCGTGTAAACCTGTGAAATCTAAACAAGAGAATAGAGTTTATTGTGTAGGCTACATCCTTACCGTCTGCCAGTAAAGTGTTCCCGGAGAATGCCACAATGCATGCGACTAAAATCAGAGCCATGAGCCGCAGTGTTCGTCTTCCTCCTTCCTGAGGGGACAGGTGAACCGATTGAAGCGAATTAACTAAACCTCTATGAGTGTAGCCTACCTGTTGATTTATACAGTTTTGTAACGTTGTCACAGAGGTGACTAACAACAGCCGTCCAGTTGATGCATGCACCTGGTAAGGTACCTCAAACTCGACTTGCTATTGGCTGAACTTGGTCATGTGACGTGTGCACCGGTTTACACAAACCTGGGAATGGATAATATTAGGACATTCTGAAAAGTAGATCTACGTCTATCCCAGTTTCCAGTTTTTCAAGGAAGTTACTCACAACTTTACCCTTAGTAATGTAACAATACAGCAGCCTGAACATTCTTCATTACATGTTAAAGCCCTGAATTTAAACTTTGTTTTAAAGAAAACTATAGATTTATCAGCAACGTTTCTCAGAGGAGTACAAATTAAAAATGACTCATTATGAAGATTGGCTCCCATATTATTATAAAATATTATTATTGACCCAACCCAAATGATGTCATTATTATTGGTTATAACATATCCATGAGGCATTAGTAATATTTCTGTTTACCATTAATAAGGTTACAACTTGTGGGACTTTATAGTAGTCGTAGAGTGATAAACAAAAATGTTTTCACAATTGATCCATGTATTTGATGGTGAACCTGCATTTTTAAGGTATTTTTCAAATTCCCGGAAATACATTTATTGGGAAAAAAACATGTGGTTGTATCGTGTGATATTGAAACTAAGGCTTACTATCCGTCCTTAAAAGAAACCTTGGCGTGACACAAAGACAACCCTGTCATGATTGTAACTATCACGGAAATAATACTGTATTTACACTTGAATCTTGCTGAAAAATAGATAGACATTACAGAATATGAGGCCAAAGGTTTTCTCTTTTATTCAATAATATAAAATATTATAATGCAAAAACATTCTTGTGTCTGCTTCACAAAAGACACCACCATTATTTGTCTGCAGTAAAGGCAATCATCACATCGCTTGTTTAAAATATAAGGCAACAATGTAACACATAATCGGTACTGTAGTGCCATAGCAGTATACATTATCATTAGGCTTTTCCTAAAAACACTTACATGCATCTCACAAATAAAGAGATCCAACAGTAAGCTATCAGTGCATTCATACAATCCAATAAGAACAATCTCATCATCAGTAAAATTGGTCACTGTCATAGATTGTATACACTGTCCACTGGTTTCATCCAAGAAAAATGAGTCTGTCTTCAAAGTCCATTTCAGAGATGAGGATCCAGATAGGCAGCACTTAACATTTGGCTGCAAAAAATGTAAAGAGAGTGCGAGCCCTCCTTCTGAACTCTTCAGAGAGATGATAATGCCTTTGGCATTGACTCAATTCTGTGACAGTCTGGACACTTTAATCAAATCAAATCAAGTTTTATTTATATAGCACATTTATAAATGATTTTTGGTCGAGCCAAAGTGCTGTACATATAATAAAAATAGCCTACTGTGTGGCAACTGTTAATGGCAACACTGTGCTCATGTCCTCAGAGAAAATGTGTAACCTTTAAGGGTGGTCTGAACGAAGTCGAGCTTGAAATGAACTGTGAGAAATAAAACAAGGGTTGGTGAGTTGCAGCAGAAAAATAATTGTGGTCACAACACTGGAAAGCAAATCTTTAAAAACGTCTAATATATACTAGTAGTATATAATGCACACATTATTAGAGTTACAAAATAACTAAAGTCATCATTTGGGATATTTGGGTTCAGTTAAATTATAAACCATTACATTTGAGTGGAATATTTATGTCAATGTAATGTATACCTCTTATGACGCATTAATGTAGAGTAATGCTGGCTGTAAGTATATCTATCTATCTCAATTTATTTTTAGTTCAGAAACTCTTAAGACGTAACACTGTTACATGCAAGTGCTTATGTGGTGGTAAAAGTTTCAAGTGTCAGGTAGAAATGTTTTAATGCACTGGTTCCCATAAGTTGGAATGTCTGTTGAAAAAAATGAAAAACATTTGTGAGCCTGATTTATTTAATCTGATTCATTTGAGCTACATAAATAGATATATATATATATAGACAGACTTTTGTTAGCTTAATAAGTACAGTGGAGATGCTAATCCACAATACACAAAAGGCAAATTAAAAATACAAAAAAGCCTTTGTCTTCTCCTGCGATTACTGCAAATGAAGCGGGAGCAACTTGTGTCTTTTGTGTGTTAAAACTAGTTATGATGTGTTACGTCATGGACCAACTCAACCAACGTAATAAGATCAGTATTACCCTCAAATAGGGATTTAGTTTATGATTGGTGAATGCGTAGGTAGGGCACCACAGAAAAAGGTTGAGAATATTTAAACAAAATCCTAAAAGGCTCATGTAATATTCTTTATATCTATTTTTTTACAGTGTAACTTCACATTGCTTAAGACTCACCTGAGTTCCTCTTTCAGTCTGTTGAGTTTATCAAAGAGCCGATCATTCTTCACCTGCAAGGGAGCACTCGGCACAAACCATGCTGCAATGAACTTGCATATGACGACAACGTGCTGAAAGCAGAGAGTACGTTTTTAGGAATGTTATCATCTTTCCGCTCAATGAATATGTGGTTTCATTATACTGTAGATAACACACCTGGATTTAGTTATTGCCTAGATAATGGTTGCCTAAAGATGTTTTTCTTCGAGTGTCAAAGCTGAGACTTTATAATGGGCCACGAGCCAAAAGCAACCACCTTTTGTATTGTTTTGTATCATTATGATGCAAAATGGTACAAGAATGCCAAGTTCCCTTTTTGTCTGTGTGCCACTGTCTCTGCCTCTCCAGGGGACCACTTTGGGCAGCCCTGGCCTAGATTGATACTGTCAATCAAAATACATTCACAGTGTGCTGGGATGGTTGCTTCTACTGTACAGAAAAACTGCTCAAAGAAATCAAAGTAGGAAGATGAGATTAGGGTTTTTGGTTATGGTTAAATCTCACCTCAAACAGGATGACAAAAGCGAAACGCACAGCTAAAATTAACCAAAACTGTGGGGTTAGATTGTAGTCCTCATTGCTCCTGTAGTCTTTATACCTGTTTGAGAGAAGTAGACAAGAATAGCAGGCTTTTATATCCAAAGAAAAGGGAGATTTTATATAAAAACAAAAAAGATATAAGAATAACAAACCTGCAAGAAGTTACATTCAGGCCACTAGTAGTGATCATCTGACTGGCCGAAAACTCATTGCGTAAGTTTAGATCATCTAAATGTGCAACGGAGAGAGTGTTGTTGATGTATCCGGACATGCAGCTGGAAAAAAACGAATATAGAGAGAATATATTTAAAGTGTGTCGCATGAGTTGACAGAATAAAAATTGTTCTAGAAGTACTCTTACTCAATATCTGCTTCTGTGCCGTTAGCACATGGGCCGTAGCGGTAACGATAAACCAATCGAGGGATGAAATCTGATGACACGCCGATGACTAGCCCGTTAGCAATGACCGCTAAGACACCAATAGCCTCCAACACGTCTATCCACACACCTGAGGGAAGAACAAGTTGATGTGATGAAAATGTAATCTATTTTTTTTAATTGAATTCATTTTATTCACAAACAAGTAAAATAATAAGACAAGTGTGAAATGGGACACCCCGATAAGCAATGCGGAGCTTAAGAGGCACAGACACTGAACAGAAAGCATTTTAAAATTATCTTTCTAACACATCTAAAGTTGAAACAATGTTTACAACCTACAAAACACCTAACACGCCAACAACATTTACACTTCCAGTTTGAAAGTGGTGCTCACCAATATCGTTGGTTTTCTTGGGGACCAGCCTGCGCTCCAGAGTGACCATTTTAATGGCGTCCAGGCGGATCTCAATGATGTTGTTAATGAGGGCGAGCAGAGGGGCGAGAGGAAACGCTGCCACAAATATGGTGGTAAAGCTGAACTGGATCACTAAGGAAAGGCAGAGAAGAATATCATCAACGAAAACCAGTCTAGCATTTGTCCAATGGGTCCTGTTTTTGTTGTTAAAATTGTATGCATACTACAGTACATACCCATCTCCAGGAACTCATGGAACAGGCTGAAGGAGTCCACGTCGTTGAGGCGGTAGTTGCTGAGCCAGTCTCGAAGCTTGCAGTTTTCACACAGCTCCGCTCCATGGTTGACCTCTGAATCATCCTTCAGGTAGCAGTGGGCACATTTCCTCTGCAGCTTCTTGGTTCTCCTCTTCTTAAACCACCTGCAGAACCAGCTGAACAGAGACAAAGCTAGTTGAGAAGGGTGAATAATACAGTTTTATACAGTAAATCATCTAAAATCTGGAACAAACTCCCAGAAACCTGCAGGTCCGCTGCAACTCTTACTACTTTTAAATCCAGGCTGAAGACTTTTCTTTTTGTCGCTGCTTTTAATTGAAACTGAGCCATTGTGTTCATCAGTAAAGTGGAACTTCTGTGTGAACTATTCATATCTTAAACTGCACTGTACATTTTTATTCATGTATTTTTTCTTTTAATGTTTCTTTTATTATCTGTTACTGTTTTTAAATGCGTTTGTCTGAATGTCTTTCATTTTTGTAAAGCACCTTGAATTGCCTTGTGTTGAAAGGTGCTATATAAATAAACTTGCCTTGCCTTGCCTAAAATCAGATTTATACTTACGGGCCAGTGAACTCAAAGACATTGCTAATGGTTTGTTTAAGGACCATTATAATAGCCATTTGGATAAACAGATCTGTTAGACATCCACTGGGATGACACTGCACAGGAGAGAAGAAGTGATAGGACAACAATAATGAACAACATTCAAATGTGAAATATCAACTATTACTTAAAAATCATGTTTTTCTGAATGGGATAAAGAGTTTTGTTACTAACCTCCTCGAGCCTCCATATTCCTGAAATTCGCACATAACTACCAGGATGGCCATTTATCCTTTTGTGTGTGTAACAAAAACACATTATTATTATAAATATATATAGATATGAGTTTCTTTCAAAAGGACAATATTCAGGGGTCCTTAAGGGTAACATCAAAAGTTCCAAAATGTGAATACTGAATTATTGTACAGGCCTAATTCAATTCACTAGTTCTTACCTGCCGAGAAAAAAAGCGACGTAGAACAGGGAGGAGAAATAGGTGAAGAACTGGAAGGTGAACATCTTGACGGTGAAACTCTTCTCTGTGGCTGCAAATGATCTTGTTTCCTCTAAAAAATACAAACAAACTCATGTCAGTGTCCATGCAGTTCAAAAGATGGCCAATGGATGGCACAATCTCACAAACGAGAATATCATTTTGCATCTATTATATAGTTTGCCTTAATATACATTTTATTATTCAAAATAATGTTATGTTGATGCCTATGGTTGATGCACATACAGCAATATTACAATTTAATTTGTAGTGTTCACATCTTCAGATATTGTTATTTTTAAACTTCCATTTCTACAGGAAGCTTTTAGAAACCCATCTGAACACGACTGGCTCCCTACAAAAGCAAACGTGAGATGTTTTAGCCAATTTGGTTTATCTTGGTAACCTTTAGTTTTCGAAAAAGACTCTTTGGGGGCTCTACATGCACTCAAAGACCCTCGTAAAAGTTCATTCATGATGATCTTCCTCTTCCACCTCAGTTCAATTATTCTCAGTGAGTTTCCGATTTCTGAATATCACCTGATCTATCACACATTTTTAAAACTCCCGTTTATTTGCCCTTATTAGTGTACATGGTGGCCCAGTTCCAATGTCCAATATAGAGCTGATGTATGCTGATGTATAATGCCTTCAGGTGACACTGTGCTTTCTGGAAATGTAAAGTTGTCTATATAATGAGTTTTGGGAATAAAGAAAAAAAGAAATTGGGAGAAAGTGTGCAGAACGGGGTAAAAAATAAATAACATCAAAGCCCTTCCAGAGTCTCAGCCTTAAGCCCTGAAAAAACATGCAGAAAGGTCTATGTGTGGACATTGGATGTGGGCCACATGATCTATGTTGCAAAGGTGTATTGTTCAAGGCATTACTACTTATCAGTCTGTTATCTGTGTGTCTCTCCTGCTTCCTGTCCGATCACATGCTTGACAGCATCAGCCATCCTAAATGTGTTTGCCAGTTCTCACTGCCCAATACACTGACACCTGCATTACAATAACTGCTCATTTACATTTTCAATTACTGAAATACATTATATTATCAAATCATTTTATAAAAATAAAAAGCTTTTAAAGCAAACATTCAACTTTGTTATATTAGTGTATCAGCGTCTCTTTCAAATGTAGTATATAAAAAGGAAAATGTATTCGGTACAGTTAACATACCTATTTCACAGAGCTTCATGGCAACAATCCTGTTGATCTGCAAATATACAAATATTGTCAGAGCCACATAGAATATAGGAAAAGTCAAACAGAGACACAGTTAGAGACCTGCGCACCCGTGTCATGACGGTGATGATGAGGTAATGCAGGACGGCCCCCAGCATCATTGCTCCGCTGTTGGAGTGGGTGCTCAGGAACTTCCATGATCCTTCAGCCAGGACCACCGCTGCGATCACCCTGAACACCACCAAGGCATGTGTCAGGCCAATGATCACCAATATCTGAGGGAACACAAAAAACACTCATTTGTTTCACTATATTTAGGAGGGCATCCAAACAAGTACCTTCAACTACTTTTAAAGTCAAAATATTTTAATTTAAATGCATGTCTGATATGCCACTATGTTTCCCCAAAAGAGGTAACACAATGGGGATTGAGCCTATGGCCCACTGAAAATATTGCAATATTGATATATTTGCATTATTACAAATTCAGTGTCCGTGGCGACATTCTCTGGAAAAAATAGTGTATTGCAAACCTTGCACACAATTCTGATGCACATACTGTATATCATCGAAGACACTCCTGAGTGCAGTATCCCATTCTTTTCATTGAAATTACTAAATGAACCAGGACTGAATAATTAAGAATTCCCACTTAAATACCAAAAACTGAACCTACTCCTTCCTGAATCCTATTTTAACCTGAGATCCAAAGATGACGAAGCATTTGAAGAACATATGTAACAAATGTAAAAATGACAAGTCACCCACCATTACTGTGACACAGATCAGAACCAGAGTGCTGCGCAGGTAGGAGTGCTTATATTCTTTTGGTTCACAGTTGGCATTGTTCACAATTTCCAGAATCAGTTCCTCCTACAGTTAAATATAATAAAAGAATATACACAGTTATAACTCCAATGAGCACTGAACAGGTATTACTGAAATGGGATGTAACATGTGAACTGATCATACCTCCTCCTCACACCAATCCGACACTTTCCATTCACACACATAGGAAGCTCGATGTCTCTTCCAGAACTCCAAAAACAATGTTGCTGTAAAGATCAAGGATTATTATGAGATCATGAAGCCAACAGGAACTACATCATGAGAAATGCACAGGGAGAGTTTTTGTAAACATAGATCTGGGTTATGCCTGTTCCAACTTTTGGGATATTTGGTAACAGCTTTGCATTCACCGTTTTATGAATGCATGAAAGTTTCTACATGCCTTCATTCAAGGCTTAACATTACATATTTACTTTTGGTTATAGCATTTTACACAGGCCTTATTCAAAAAACAAGAAAGCAGGAAGCCAATTTGAGACCAATCCAGATTTTTGCGGTCTGAAATACTTGGCGGGAAATTGCACCATCTGAGCTCCAGCCCTATTTTAGACCATGATTCAAAATTCTAATGTATTTCTCTCTGCCCATTTATGCACTACTCTGATTTTATCTTACCCCTACCTTACACAAGTCCTCTCATAAAATGCACTCATGCAGTCACTTTAGTGTTTGTTCTAGTTAATCATACCCTTCTAATAAACTTCACTTCAAATCCATAATGTCACTGTCACTTTGCCTGGATTCTTATTTTCTATTACATATTATGCATTTTAGAAGAGGTCTGATAACAGACAGCATATTTTTAAAACTCCACTAAAACACAGAGATACTAAAAGCATAAGAACTGAAAAACTCAGTGAAAGAGCTTTTAGATGTTCTTATAGTTGACTGCCTGACCACCCCCACGGCCAGATGGCCTGGGCTGATTAAGACGTGAGAAGCCAGGGCCAGTAGGTTTTCTCTGGGGCATCTTGTTGGCAGTGCATATCTCAGTGAACTTAAAGCTTTCAGACAGTTAGATATACCAAATATAAAACAGACCAATTTGTACATGTAATACAGTAATGCCAAACATTTTTAAGTAATAAATGACAGAATGGGAGAACAGTTCTGTTTTATGTGTCTGTCTAATACTGTCTTCACTCTAATCTATCTTTAACAGGGATCTCATCATCAAAAAACATGTGACAATTTCCCTCATCACAAGAATAACTATGTCATACTGTATAACTCACCCCACACTGCCATGAACATTGCAAAGAGCACTGTGCCATTATTATCAAACAGCAGGCTCACCTGTAGGCAGACAGACCAGCAGTGAGCACAAACAGACAAATACAACACTCATCCGGCTAATGAAAAGCACTGATGTACCTTGGCGTATGTGCAGGTGTCGGAGAGCTGCCACACTTTGCATCTCTTGTCACAAAGTGGACACATGACTGTGTCAGCCTCACAAACCTCCTTTCTGCAACACAGCAAGCACTTCATTTGTAAATTGAACAGGTATAAGTTTTCCTTTGTTCCACTGTCAATCAAGCTGCTGAACAGTCAGAAACAATTGTGATTATGCGGTGTTAGGAGTTGTTGGGAGGTGAAATGTTTACAGTGTAGTTTGTGCAATCGAGAAGGTTAAATAGGGAAAGTGCATTATGTGTAAATAGGTATGGACACAATAGGGATATGTGCAATTTGACGGACACTATGCATAGGTGCAATAGGGAAAGTGCAATATTGATTTGTGTATGAATGCAGTAGGGAAAGTGCAATATTTGATTATGTATGTGCAATAACGATATGTGCAATAGGGAAAGTGCTGTACCTGTATGTTTCTTGTTTGTTTCTTTGCCATGTGATATGTGATCTCTGTTCTGTATCTATGACTGATTGACCTGAATGTTTTATGTTTATTATCTCGATGCCCAAGACAAATTTCTCCTAAGGGAGACAATAAAGCTCTATCTTATCTTATCTTCATTTGTTACATCTGAAATGGTCTGCTGTGACACTGTGGCATTGTGGAGAAGCTTACATGAGGGGTGAGCTGTTAAAGAAGGCGAGGCCATAAAGGAAGACGATGACCCCGATGAGAGCAGGCGGGATCAGCAGAAAAGTGTACCAGCCCAGCCACAGGTAGTACAAGGCCACCTTCTCCCCAAAGTAGTTCCTGACATGAAAACACACACACGGAGAAAATGACAAAGAATGTTACTATCATATATAATGTGTATAATATGTCCATCACAGGATAATCATAATTACATATGTATTTTACATTCTTTTTTGAATGTGCATATTTTTTCTGATTCCTGTATTTCACTTGCACCATTTTATCTATTGCACTGTATGTCTTACGTTTATTGAATTGTATAGTTGGAGGAGCCTGGGAGATTTAAATAGCAAAAAAATAAACTGTAGCTGCATTTTTGTTTCTTTACATTTCTTGCTGTTTAAGACATACATTTAAAAACACAATGTGGTACTAAATCAATATTAACAAATTATACGGAAAGTTTATGAAACTGTAAACAAAAAACACATAGTCTTTATTTGTTGAATTGTGCTCCCTTAGAGTAGAAATATCTCATAAAAGAAGAAAAAGGGTGTCAACATTTTGTATAATAGCTACTGTATAACTCCGCATGTTATATTATACAGGTTTTTGTTTTTGTATACTATTTGTTTTCTGTATCCTCTTCTATCTAACATTAGTTCAGCTAGACCTTCATTTTTATAGCTGCATGAAATGTGTCCTTCTGTTGGCGTAGTTTGTCTCCTCTGGTTTTAGCCAGTTTTTGTTATCTGTTAAGTGCTGCTGCTCTTTAAATGAGACACTAATCAATTTGATGAGAGAGTGGCTGCGCTGTTCTGCCAAGTCATAATTGTTTGAGTCCAAAAAGGATCGTGCACTGAAAGAAGGTATCCATAGTTTCATTTAGTCGGCAAAACCAGGCAGAAGAAAATATGGGAGTAGTTTGTGTGTACCTCCCCACAATGTTGCCATTTTTTAAGAAATGTACATTTCTTGTGTATGTACAGTTTATAATGTTATATTTTATCAATGATAATATAATGTTACACTTTACAACATGAATTCTCTTTTCATTCTACTCCAGCCTCCTGGTTTTTAAAAGAGGAAGATTAATGTTCGACGACAACAAGTACTTGTATGATTTTGCCTAAAGGTCGAGTGATGATGTTCAGCACATCTTGTCTCTATGCTTTCTGAAAGCTGAGTGCGGTAATATCACAGCTTACATATTTACATACAGCTTACACATATCCAATTACCTTTCTAAATGAAATTGGAGACTTGATGTATGTTTGCATTGTGTTTGGACTAAGTAAACAACTGAAACTAAAGGCAACAGCAGTAATTACTGAGCATGATTTTCGAACAATGCTTCCAAACAATTCCTGCATCATGCGTGGGGGTCGACATGCATGCTGTTGTCTTTCTAAAAGCTGAACCCACTTCACAGTGAGGTGAATTTGAATAACCACAACTGAAGAAAAAAGGAAAAGAAAAACAGGATTATGAACAGGCTGTTGTGTTGCAGTCCAAACCTGACAGCAGTGATGGGTTGCCCTTGGAGACAGGCTGTCCATCGAGCCCAGTTCTCTTTCAGCTCTCTCTGCTTCTTTTTCTGAAAGCAAGAGCAACAAGAAAAATCAAAAGAAATCTCCAACATAAGGAAGAGCTTTGTACATGTTTAAAAACACGACATACAGTAAAACTTGAGCTTACAATGAAAACAAATCCACAATTAATGCTGCTACATATTATGTATGGGCATTATATTTTGTTATTATATTATATCATAAGGCAAAATATATTTACATTTAATATCCTCGATATTACATTTGGTAGAAACTCCTTCTCCTCCCACGGTGTTGTAAAGCACACAAGGACACATTTGTACATGCTTACATGTGCAAATGTGTCAATGTATGTTCACACATTTTCCCACATAGCCCCAGCATTGAGTGACTCACTGCAATAATATGACTCCCTTAGCTTCTCTGTGAAAAATTGTTGTTTGGCAGCATGGTATTGTTTTGGAAGGACACTGCCAAGTTTCATGTCATAATTACTGATGCTCTTTAAGATAAGCATAACACTTTAGTGGCCACATGAAGAGGAAAGATTTATCAGAAGATAATAGTTTCACTATCTTAAGAATGAGGAGCTAAATAAAAGATGTTAATCGTGTGTGGATGACGGAGAAAAGATACTGGGTTTAATCATTTTATTCACACCTGACCTTAAGAAAAATATGTATCCAACTTCTTTATTCATACAATCGGTTTTATCTGCAGCTCTTGTCCAAGACTTTGTAATAATTCATTCATCAAGCCAGTTATGGTGACAATATTGCAACTATAGTGATACATCATAGATGCTGAACAACAACAAGGTTTAAATGGAATGAATTATTTGTTTACCTCGTGCAAGCAGAACTTTGCTTCAAAAACCTTCATCTTCATAAGATTCCGCAAACTCTCTGAGGAGAATAACAGGGGACAAGAACAACATGAACAACAAGATTAGGTGCCAAGTACTCTAAAAGGATTGGAAATCAAGATACTTTTCTCACCTCCTGAACGTATATGGGTGTGATTCAAGATGAAGTGGACAATCCTTATCCTGAAACAAAGATAAGTATTGCTTATGAAGCCTATTTTGCAACAACAAATCTTAATTCATTTAATTCAATGAAGTATTTGACATTTTGATTCTTAGTAATGGTTAAGAGAAGCAGGGCTTGGAGAGTATTTAGAATATCACATTCATTCATGTCCAAATACCATATTTTGAAAAGGAATATTGTGTTATGTAGCGGGTAAACCGTCACAGATACTTCAAATAGCATCTGTGATTGTTTAAAAATAGAAATGGTTTTACCTGGTGCTTAGTGGTACAATGTTCTGATCCGAGCTCCAGTTACAAGCATCAGACACTTTGAGCAGATATCTGTACCTCTCAAACATTTCTTTAGGCGCTTGGATCCCATAGAAGACGAGATCATCATCTATAATTTTCTAACGGGGATGAATAAAGACAAGACAAATCAAAGAGTTGTGTAACCTTTCATTTCATTCAACGTTTTTGTTTATTTCAAAAGACTTACGGTCACTTTTAATTTTTTTTTTTTCAGCTCCTCAATGTATTCAATTTGCTTCCTGTCCTGGTGATCATTTGTTTTGGCAACCAGGACGTAATCGTATGATAGAGGCGTTTGCTGTGTGACAAAAATAATATGGAAAGTCAGACTTTCTGACATTATAGGGATCGATCTTAATCTGTGAATTAAGGTGGCTACAGTAGTTTGTATGTTTTTAAAGTGGACACAATCATTTCTTACCACAGGAGGGATTGATGACTGATCATTGCCATTCTCTTTCACCACACCCATTAATTCCAGTAGATCAATACTGGGCTGTATAACAAAAAATTGAAAAATAATACAAAGAGATAAAAATATGACATTCCACACATCATGAATAAAAACTAATTTTTCTTGTAAATGTTATATAACATTTAAAATTGGTAGGTAAGAGTGATAGGGCTACAACTGAGGATTGTGTTTTATTATATAGCAACTTTTTTTTCTTGAAGGTCTATAACATGTATGATAAAAGTGAAAAATGTCCCTCCAGTGACTCAAAATCCAAGGTGATAAAATAAAATAATCCTTTAGTAGTCCCACAACAGGGAAATGTGTCTTTAAATGTCTTGTTTTGACCATTATTTTTCGGTCGACTAATGCTTACAGCTCTAATGATTGACACATAATGATTCTATTATGAGATAATTAGGTGTGATCATCTCAAAAGACATCATTCCAAAAGAATCCAGTTTAACTATGACATAGAGATGTGTCAGTGAATGCCACTGTGGTGATCCTGACTCACTATAGTGTACTGACAGAGTAGAGGGTTAATATCACATAATTGAACAAAGAGCATGGCATGTTGTCATACTCTAACCTTCATGCCTATCCATGCTATTCACTTACACGTACAGTGAAGGTGTGGCATACATAGAAATACAATCTGAGCAGTATGATACTAATGGAAGAACATACACTGCTAATTCATATTATATATTCTTAAGGGTGGCTCTTATACAGCACTGGATTGAGCCTCTGTTGTATTCAGTCTGACAAGTGCAGGTTTGGATAAACATCAGGCCTATGTTAAACATGAAGCTTGAAGAAGAATCTGGATTCAGAACAGCTCTATAATGTATCGATATAATGTTAGTGTATGTGAATGGGATCACCTACCTGCCTCCTGTGGCCGCGCATGATGACTAGTCTCTGAATGCAGATGCGACTTCCCGGATTCAAAAAAAATCTCCAGTGCCCATTCAATGATCCCGGAGGCTTTCCGTGAGCTCACCGATATGCTCAACTATAACGTTACATGAGTGCTCTTAAACAGGCAGTCGTCTACTTCCGTACTTCCTCTATGAACAAACGTGTTGTTGTATTCCTCCTACAGTAGCTAAGGAATGTAAAAGCGACTCTACCTGTTGCTGGTGTCACTGCATGTGTATTTATCGCCACCACCTTTTTTTCTCAGGGTCAACAGTGCGGTCAACAAACAAACACACCGACTGACTGACTGAGTGACAGGTGTACTGTATGTTCCAGATGCTGCAGAGTAGACACAAAGATAATCTCGATGTGGTTTGTCAGGTGCAATATAATTAAATATGTTGGTTTCCTCCTCCTCACTGATGCAAAAATACAATATAGTCACCACTAGGTGGAAGCAGTGAGGTTAACAGGCTGTTAAAGTAAATCACTGCCTGTGTCTGAAGCTTCCAGACACAGGTTCACCTCCCCAGTCAAGTTAGTGTTTACTGTGTGGTTTTTTTCATCAGATTGTAGTGTTTTTTATATTATTAGGGCCTGAGCACGAAGTGCAAAGAACTATTGAAATCGTCAGCAGTATTATTCTTATTTTACTGGTTCTGCACTTTCGACCTGTTTTTGAGGGACTTGCGACACTATTCATGTAGCGACATTTGGCAACGCCGCCAGGGGGGTATACTACGAAGCAGGATTTTCGCTTAGCCGGCTAAATTCAGGGTAAACTCCGGCTTTCCGGTCCTACGAAGCTGGTTCTCTTTTTAGCAGGCTAGATCTCCATGGTAACTTATGCTTAGCGGCTAACCTGGTCGGGACCAGGGGCCTATACTACGAAGCTGGTTCAACCTAACCTGGATATGTTTGAGTTAGCCGGTTGGCCTAATCCAAAACATACGCGCTCTCGCTAAACTGCACTACGACGCTGGTTATCAAGTGGATCGCTCAAGCCTTAAACTGCGCTTTAAACTCCGCACACTGAGCTCTGATTGGTCAGCAGGCAGTGCTTTCACTGAGTTGAGCTCTTAGCCTGCAACCTAACCTGGGGGGTATACTACGAAGCAGGATTTTCGCTTAGCCGGCTAAATTCAGGGAAAACTCCGGCTTTCCGGTCCTACGAAGCTGGTTCTCTTTTTAGCAGGCTAGATCTCCATGGTAACTTATGCTTAGCGGCTAACCTGGTCGGGACCAGGTTAGGTTGCAGGCTAAGAGCTCAACTCAGTGAAAGCACTGCCTGCTGACCAATCAGAGCTCAGTGTGCGGAGTTTAAAGCGATCAAGTCATATTACAGGAGAAAGGAAATACAGAAAAGCTGCCGTTGCAGGAAAGACGGCCGGCAAAAATCACCGACTGTGTGAACGTGAACATTAATAGAATATCACCTCCATCTTCAGAGCAATCTGACTATTATAACATTAGCGTAAAGAAAGCTTACTTAAATATCTGCCACAACATAAGTAACCGGATCAGAGTAACATTAAGTAGGCCTACAGTCCGCGGCATATCACATCATAATGTATCATATATTTCCTTATCTGAGTCAGCTGAGCCGTATCTGGCCGTGCAACACTCACAGTGTCACATACTGTATGCAGAAGTATTATTTTAAGCAACACATTAAGTTGACGAAACACTCGAGACAAATGTAATTAAAGTCAGATCGTGTCTTGGACGGGGCAGTGATATCATAAACCTGTTAATGTACGCATTCAAACACTTGTTCTGTTCCCAGCTGTATTCACCTTGCAGGTGCAGCTATGTGGCTTTGATCCTGGATAAAGAGTTTAAGTCATGGATGTTTAAAGTTTAACTTCTTCATTTTTGACTAGTATTAAAGTTCACTTTTCATTCAGGAAGTATGACGCTGCGCTGTCAGTGCGCTTCTCCATGTTTGTGATTGGTCGAATGCTCCAGATACCACCCCTTTCATGTGAACGCGCACCTAACTCGATAGGACACGGCTGGCTTGAGCGATCCACTTGATAACCCGCGTCGTAGGAAAGTTTAGCGAGACCGCGTATGTTTTGGATTAGGCCAACCGGCTAACTCAAACATATCCAGGTTAGGTTGAACCAGCTTCGTAGTACAGGCCCCTGGTCCCGACCAGGTTAGCCGCTAAGCATAAGTTACCATGGAGATCTAGCCTGCTAAAAAGAGAACCAGCTTCGTAGGACCGGAAAGCCGGAGTTTTCCCTGAATTTAGCCGGCTAAGCGAAAATCCTGCTTCGTAGTATACCCCCCAGGTTAGGTTGCAGGCTAAGAGCTCAACTCAGTGAAAGCACTGCCTGCTGACCAATCAGAGCTCAGTGTGCGGAGTTTAAAGCGATCAAGTCATATTACAGGAGAAAGGCAATACAGAAAAGCTGCCGTCGCAGGAAAGACGGCCGGCAAAAATCACCGACTGTGTGAACGTGAACATTAATAGAATATCACCTCCCATCTTCAGAGCAATCTGACTATTATAACATTAGCGTTAAGAACACTTACCACATATCTACCACAACATAAGTAACCGGATCAGAGTAACATTAAGTACAGTCCGCGGCATATCACTTAATGTAGTCTATCATATATTTTCTTATCTGAGTCAGCTGAGCCGTATCTGGCCGTGCAACACTCACAGTGTCACATAGGCCTACTGTATGCAGAAGTATTATTTTAAGCAACACATTAAGTTGACGAAACACTCGAGACAAATGTAATTAAAGTCAAATCGTGTTTTAGACGGGGCAGTGATATCATAACCCTGTTAATGTACGCATTCAAACACTTTTTCTTTTGCCAGCTGTATTCACCTTGCATGTGCAACTATGTGGCTTTTATCCTGGATAAAGTGTTTAAGTCATGGATGTTTAAAGTTTAACTTCTTCATTTTTGACTAGTATTAAAGTTCACTTTTCATTCAGGAAGTATGACGCTGCGCACTGTCAGTACGCTTCTCCATGTTTGTGATTGGTCGAATGCTCCAAATACCACCCCTTTCATGTGAACGCGCACCTAACTAGATAGGAAACGGCTGGCTTGAGCGATCCACTTGATAACCAGCGTCGTAGTACAGTTTAGCGAGAGCGCGTATGTTTTGGATTAGGCCAACCGGCTAACTCAAACATATCCAGGTTAGGTTGAACCAGCTTCGTAGTATAGGCCCCAGGATGGGTGAAAATGTTTACATTCTGGATTCGATGGGTGAAACATTTCAAACTTGCTCTCTAGCGCCACCTGTGAACATTCAGTTTTTCGAACAAATGTACAAAGTCCCAGCGTAACTCTGACGGACCTGAAATTTTGCACACTTATCCGGGTGCAGCAACTCTACATATTATCTCAAAATCCCCATCAAATCCCGAAGCTCCGCCTACTTTGATTTTTTTTAAATTAGCATAATGTGAAAAACAGTGAAATATTAACTGAAATTCCAATTTCTTGATTTTCCACACCAAACTTAGTGCACAGCATCAGTGGAGGGTCAGACACATTACCGTACAAATGAGCACGAGGTGTGGAAAAATGTGGCCAACATCAATCAAAACGTATTAGCAAAAGGGTGTGGCCTACACATAAATGCTCACAATTCTCCAAAATGTATCCAAATATCACAGATTTCGGTGGATAGGTTCAGTGTGTCTTGGGGAATAGGCACACAAAAGCATGTTCATTTCGGACAATAGGGGGCGCCAAAAACACAACTAATTTATATCTCAAGAACCGATGGACTAAAAAAATATATGTTGTCATAGACATACTGGCAGGGTGAGTATAAACTGAGATTTAAAGGGTCGCAACCAATGAAAAATGTGGGCGTGTCCTATTCAGTTTTTTCTTGAAATCGAAGGGTTAAAAAATGTACCGAGCCATAAGTAGGGGAAAAAATGAGTTACAGCCTTTAAATTCGGAACGCATGTCACAGCCCACAACCTTTTCCAGACTGTAGAAAAAATCGTACGTTTTAGCAAATATGGCTCAGTAGCGCCCCCTATTGTGCGGTAGTCAAATATAGTTTCTTCGAACTACCCAAAACTTGGCACAGAGATTCCTCATAGAAATGCGGACATATTTCAAAATGGCTTCCATTATCCCCGCCCCCTATTAAGTCGGCCATTTTGAAATATGTCCATTTTAAGCGCATATTCGCATACTTCTCCTAGGAAAATGATCGGAAAAATTCCAAACCAGGACAAGATCAGCCCATATCCAATGTGATGCTAAATTGCGAATGAATAATCGACTGCTCAACCGGGGAGCTCGTAAGCTAACAGAACATGTACCAATTTTGACGATTTAAATGCCACAAAATTGCTAAAATGACTTTCGGACGCAAAACTTGGAACACACGTCACAACCCACATCTTTTTCCAGACTGTACAAAAAAAACGTACATTTGTGTACACCAGCTCAGTAGCGCCCCCTATTGTGCGATAGTCACATATAGTTTATCTAAAAAGGTCAAATTTCACTTGTTTTGCATCAATCTTGATACAGGGTACTTATTATATGTTATAGTTTGGATTCCAAAAGCTTTTAGTCTACTAACCCATCATTCAAGGGTGGTTTTCACTATAAGTAATGGGTTTTTTTTAGGCGGACATTAGAATTTACATGTTTTTACTATGTTCCATCTGAATTTACTTTAAAATAAAAACATCTATATTGTACGGTGGCCCTGAAGTGCAAGACACCACAGCATTTCACAAAACACAATAGAATTTCACAAAATGCCACAGCATTTCACAAAATGCCACAGCATTTCAGAAAACACAACAGCATTTCAGAAAACACAACAGCATTTCACAAAACGCTGCAGCATTTCACAAAACACCGCAGCATTTCACAAAACACAACAGCATTTCAGAAAACGCCACAGCATTTCACAAAACGCCACAGCATTTCACATTGGACGGAAAGGGTATTCCTTAGGGAGAACACTTATTGTTTGTGATTGGACAGAGCCAGCCAGAGAAGCACTGCTATGATTGGTTGTTTTTGCTGCCAATCAAGAAATGACTTCGTGATTGGCCCAACACATCAGCCGTTAGCTGTTAGCACACACTCAGAGCTCACAGCTCCTCATATCTGTTCAGAAACTGGACAAAAGTTAAAGATATGCAAAACACAGACTGTCTATGTCATGGCGAATACAGTCGCTGCTTTATTTATGTCTGTATGATGTTGTTGTGAGTGTGGACGGAGCAGCTACAGGTTAGTTTAGCCTGATCGATCCGATTCCGATAGGATTTACATGGAGATACGCCCCGCCCCCTCTCCAGTGTCTTTTTTGAATGACAGGAGTAAACACAGAATTAATGCTTTATTAATTCATGGTTTTTAAGGGGCTTATCTCCATGTAAATACTATGGTAGACTACCCAATATTCGCATCGCTCTAATCGCTCGAGTTTCACCGCGGCTGTCAGCTGTGTTTGCTCCTGTCATTCAAACAAGACGCGCTGGAGAGGGGGCGGGAAGTATCTCCATGTAAATATATGGGAGATACCAACTACAACAAAATGACCTCGGACCTATTTTGTTCACATTATATATGCTTCCGTTAGGCAATATTATAAGGAATCATTCTGTACATTTTCATTGTTATGCGGATGATACTCAACTATATTTATCAATCAAGCCTGATGAAATTAATCATCTAAATAAAATTCAAGACTGCCTTAAGGACTTAAAAACGTGGATGACCTTAAACTTTTTGATGTTAAACACGACCAAAACTGAAGTTATTGTACTTGGCCCGAAGAATCTACGAAACAAATTATCTAAGGATATACTAACTATGGATGGCATTAATTTGGCCTCCAGTGAGACTGTAAGGAATCTTGGTGTTATATTTGATCAGGATTTATCCTTTAACGCCCACATAAAATCAATTTCAAGGACCGCCTACTTCCATCTACGTAACATTGCAAAAATCAGGCATATCTTGCCTCAAAACGATGCAGAGAAACTAGTCCATGCATTTGTTACTTCAAGGCTGGATTATTGTAACTCTTTATTATCAGGGTGTACCAAGAAGTCAGTCAAGTCACTTCAGCTGATTCAAAATGCTGCAGCTCGTGTACTAACCAGAGTTAGGAAAAGGGACCACATTACTCCTGTTCTGGCTGCCTTACACTGGCTCCCTATATAGAACACAGGATAGAATTTAAAATTCTTCTTCTCGCCTACAAAGCCCTTAATGGGCAGGCGCCATCTTACCTTAAATAACTCATTATACCCTACTGTCCTACTAGGGCATTGCGTTCCAAGAATGCAGGGTTGTTGGTTGTTCCTAGAGTCTCTAAAAGTACAATGGGAGCCAGAGCCTTTTCTTATCAAGCTCCACATTTGTGGAATCAGCTTCCAGTTTGTGTTCGGGCGGCAGACACCCTATCCGTTTTAAGAGTGTGCTTAAGACCTTCCTTTTTGATAAAGCTTATAGTTAGGGCTGATTAGATTCAGCCCCTAGTTTTGCTGATATAGGCTTAGTTTGTCGGGGGACATCTTACTTCTTCCTTCTCTCTGTCTATACCTGTGTACTCTCATGTTCCGATTAACCCAGCTTCCCCAAATGTCTTTCTTTTTGGTGTCTATATACGCCGGGATCCGGAGTCATGGATGATCCTGCGCTCCTCTGTCCTGGATCGCGAGCCCTGGATCTTGAGTCGTGGCTGTGGTCCTGGATCATAGGTCCTGGATGGATATCCTCGTGGATTCATCTTCCTATTATACACACATGCATTTCCAAACATTTGGACTACCTATGTTGCAAATGTATTATCTTTTCAATTTACACACGGCATCTATTGCACGTCTGTCCGTCCTGGGAGAGGGATCCCTCCTCTGTTGCTCTCCCTGAGGTTTCTCCCATTTTTCCCTTTAAACTGTGGGTTTTCTTCGGAAGTTTTTCCTTGTACGATGTGAGGGTCTAAGGACAGAGGGTGTCGTATTGTCATACTGATATTTTGTACAAACTGTAAAGTCCACTGAGACAAATGTAACATTTGTGATATTGGGCTATATAAATAAACATTGATTGATTGATTGATTGAATGAACATATTTGACCGTGATTTAATTGTAATACACGTTTCAAAGTGATGCCGAAGTAACTACATACTGATAACGGTTAGTAAAAACCATGAATTAATGCTTTGACAAGTCTGCAGACAAGACGGCAGGTGAAAAGCTTTTAAAATGCGTGTTTTCAGAATGGAATCGGATCCATCAGGCTAAACTAACCTGTAGCTGCTCCGTCCACACTCACAACAACGTCATACAGACATAAATAAAGCAGCGACTGTATTCGCCATGACATAGACAGTCTGTGGTTTGTACATGTTTAACTTTTGTCCGGTTTCTGAACAGATATGAGGAGCTGTGAGCTCTGTGTGTGTGCTAACGGCTGATGTGTTGGGGGGACCGGTTGGGACATATTGCGCTGTCGGACGTTGACCAATCACGAAGCGTCATTTCTTCACTGGCAGCAAAAACAACCAATCACAGCAGTGCTTCTCTGGCTGGCTCTGTCCAATCATAAACAAGAAGTGTTCTCCCTAAAGGAATACCCTTTCCGTACAATGTGAAATGCTGTGGTGTTTTCTGAAATGCTGCGGCGTTTTCTGAAATGCTGTTGTGTTTTGTGAAATACTGTGGCGTTTTGTGAAATGCTGTGGCGTTTTCTGAAATGCTGTCGTGTTTTCTGAAATGCTGTAGCGTTTTGTGAAATGCTGTGGCGTTTTGTGAAATGCTGTTGTGTTTTCATTTTAAGTCATACGCTAATATTAACCAATACACAGCTTCAATCATTACTTTACTTACCTTGATCACATAACAGCTGTATTGAAGGTTTGCTTTTTGATCAATAAACACAACAACAAAAAGCAAACTCCACTGGTATGGAACATACATGGCCTAATATCCAGAGGAGATGCGTTTATTGAGTAAACAAACGGTCAAGGGCAGAATGTCTGCACAACCCACTGCACCGCACGCCACGGTTAAGGCTCCTCCAGACAGCCTCCGCGATAATCGATCGTCGACGAGCCTTTACAGAAATGTGTTTTCCTTCGAGGCGGCGAGCCCACATACGTTTCCCGGTCGCTGCCTGAAGACCTGGGAGTCCGGGACCCGAACGTTTGACAAATTACGAACGGCTCATTTCAGAGGACACGCGCGTGTCTGCTTGACACCAGGACGACCGGCGACCCTCCCCTACAGGCGCTCGGACGCGAAGGCCCGCCCACAACTGCGTGCACGTCTGTGACCGCAGTTTTAATATTGTATTGTTATGTACATTATGTTACCCAGTGACTCCAAATCAATGCAGAATATGAATTTTCACAACATGTTCAATATTGAAAAAGCACTCAAATCTAATTAAAAAAAGGTGTTTCCTACTTGTCCAGTGTTGTTTTATTATCAGGTATGGATTGGGAGTCAATGGGTCACAAACCATGGGTATGAAGTGAAATGAGACCCGCCCCGAACATTTGATTTCATATAATATTTATAAAAAATAACCCCTAGAGTTGTAATACAAGCTGCCTTTATTTGGAGTCACAAGCTCACATGACATTTATTGAAATAAATAAAAACTTTCGAATAAAAAACACCAGAATTTCGATAATAATATGTTTATTAAACAGAAAAAGCAATAATAACTGAAATTATTTTCTCTTTAAATATTTTGATAAAAATACAAATGAATTACTTAATGAATTCAGTTATAAGATACATGCATTACAAATTCATGGAGGTATTGAAAATGACATTTGTTTTGTAATTCAAACGGTAATGTATTGATGGATCCTGGTGAAAATCATTGGTTAAGACTAAGAGCTTGGATGAAATTGTATTGACTGCCAACAGCCTGTGAAACTCATAACAATTGCGTAAGTACCAAAGTATTAGCAGCAATATAGGGTTTTCAAAAGTAAGAGTACTCAGTTTGTAGAATGTCCCCCTTAGACTGACCTTGGGAGCAGTCCAGACCATAAGTAATGACGCAGGATAAACAGCAAACCCCAAATGTGTTATTAACAACCATTCACCTAAATGTACAAGGCATCTCACACTATGCAGCTAGCCCTGCTGGTACAAAAAGCAGCATTGTATACAGCAAGCCCACCCTTAGGCGCAACCAAAAACACAGGGGTGAGTGAGGCATTTACTACGGTGGCCGGCAGGTGCAAACGCGGAACAACGGCCCAAAACCCCAAAACGCATACATAAGCAGGAAACACCTGCAAATAATGAAATAAAAACAAACAAACCCTGAAAACAGATACAACAGAAAAACTCTGCATTTGCAGAACTGATGCAAACTAAATACAACACACAAACCCCGAAAACAAACGCAACAAAAAAACGCAGCAAATACCAAAACGATATGCAAAGTCCAAAGCACGTACAAATCCCAAAACACATAAAAAAAAAAAAAAAAACATTCCGGAAGTGCTCCAGGCCTCTAGGGGGCGCGCTCATGGATGTATAATAAGAACGGGCGCGCTACGTGGAACATAATATAATAATATGGCTCTGGACCAGACATAGAGAGAACGAACAACAGTGATGGAAATCGGGAGGAAAGAAAGTTTATTTAAGTGGAGAAAGATATAAGAAGGTAAGTTTTGTTTTTATACATAGAGCGTCATATTTATATAGCTAGCGTTAGAGCTTCAGAGGAGAGCTTCACGTGAAGAGAAGATAAACTGAGGGAAGAACATTGAAGAGATGACAAATCAAGTGCAGACAAATAACACGGGCCATAGTGAGTACCGCGGAAAAAGGACATTTGAATTCTTACCAGTGTGTTTATATGTATGTATTTGTGTATGATGTTGCAACTATACAGAGCTTTAGCAATTGCCTGTAACTATGGTCATGCTAATAAAGCTATTGAATTGAATTGAGAGAGAAAGAGAGAGAGAGAGAGAAGTGACAACATATGAAGAGGGACAAAGTAATGACAGGAGAGTAGTGTGCATTAGACATGCTCAAGAACAAATATAGAGAAGACATTCAAGGAGAGAGAGAGACAAAACACAGATTCAACGGTAAACATGATATATCTTTCTATTTATTTAGCGAACCACTATTTAGACTGTGTGTTTTTGATTGACTTGATTAAATGGATTCACTACATCAATGTATGTCTTTTCAGGCTGCCGTGTTTTATCCTTTCTGTGGCCAACATCTGGGGACAGTTCAAGTGTTCTGTGGCTCCTGTGGCAACAATGTACAGTTTTTGGCAGAAGTTGAACACAACAGTAAGTTCACTTTTTTTTATTGTATCTGTTTCAAATGCAAGAAATAAGGATTCAACACACTACTCTGTTTAGAATACTAATTGGCAGATGCATACACTAGTTATCAGCATGAAGGACACATTTTTTCATTGTCTGTTTATGTGAAATATGTAGAAGCCATCATTACATTGTAGACCAATGCATGATCAAATACACAAAATAGCAAATATTATACATTCATAATTGTGTATTAGTTCTATCTTTATAGGGAACATTAAACATTTAGAATCAGATTTTGAGACAGTGAGCGGCTGGGAAAGTCACACCGCCATGGGGCACAAACAGTTGCTGACGTGATGTTTTCTTCATTCTCAGGCATTCCATAAGGAGGGTCAGGAACTCACGCTTGGGACCACCAGTGTCCCCTCCATCCTCAGTTTGCCCCTCATCATCAGTGAACTTAACTGACATCTCATGAGAGGGATCGAATGAGGCACCTTTGAAGCCGCGGATTGATCCATCCCATACATTGGCTCTATTAATATTGAACCTGCTGCAAGATGTATTTGTTCTTTTTGCAGAGAGTTCTGCAACAATGTGTGCCGCAGTCAGGTATTCTGTGCTGGGAAAGACAAAGTGATGTATTGTAAAATTAAATGATGAAGCTAGTAATAAGATTTACAGTATAGAATAGAAAAATTAAGTGGTAATAGTAACAATTAATACCTTTGCTCCATTTTGTCTTCTGGCTCAGACTGGCTATCAATAATGATACACTGAACCAAAATATAAATGCAACACTTTTGTTTTTGCTCCCATTTTTCATGAGATGAACTCAAAGATCTAAAACATTTTCTATATACACAAAATAACCATTTCTCTCAAATATTGTTCACAAATCTGAAAAAATCTGTGATAGTGAGCACTTCTCCTTTGCCGAGATAATCCATCCCACCTCACAGGTGTGGCATATCAAGATGCTGATTAGACAGCATGATTATTGCACAGGTGTGCCTTAGGCTGGCCACTCTCTGGTTTCTCTCTGGAAACATCGCGACGCGATGAAAGCAGTTTCTAAAATAATATCCAGGGGATGCCATTGGCTGAGATAAGTCCGGCCGTGCGTCACGCCTCCACCGTTCCCGGAAATGCATCCGCGGAGGAGCCGTGGAGGAACCATCAGTGTATCCTCGGTTAGAGCTCCTCCAGAGAGCCTCCTCGATGCTCGGTCCTCGGTGTGCATTTAGAGAAATTAGATGTCCTTCAAAATGGCGCGCTGAAATTCATTTCCGGGTCACTACCGGAGGACCGAGGAGTCGAGGAGGGGAAATTTGAGTATTGAGAAGCCTCTACGGTATAGCCCTCCCGAAACCATAAGGAGGTGTTGAATCCTCGGGGACTCTTTTAACGGTTGCACACCCGAGTTTTGAGACAGCTAGGAGAGTACAGGTAAGTGTTTGGAACATGATACGCTGTTCAATCAGTCTACAAAAAATAAATAAATAATAAGTTACCATAGCTATGCGGATGATGACACAAATTTACGTAACAATTTCACCAGGAGACTATGCTCCAATTCAAACACTGAGTAAGTGCATTGAACAAATCAATGACTGGATGTGTCAGAACTTTCTCCAATTAAACAAAGATAAAACTGAGGTAGGCTAATGGTTTTTGGAGCCAAGGCAGAACGTATAAAAGTTAGCGCTGAGCTTCAGTCTGCAATGTTCAAAACAACAGATAAAGCCAGACATCTAGGTGTAGTCATGGACTCTGACCTGAGTTTCAACAGTCACATTAAAACATTTACTAAATCAGCCTACTATCACCTAAAGAACATATCTAGGATTAAAAGACTAATGTCACAGCAGGATTTGGAAAAACGTGTCCATGCTTTTATCTTCAGTAGACTGGACTACTGCAATGGTGTCTTCACCGGTCTCACTAAAAAATCTATTAGAAAGCTGCAGCTAATTCAGAACGCTGCTGCTCGAGTCCTCACTAACACTAAGAAAGTGGATCACATCACTCCTGTTCTGAAGTCTTTACACTGGCTTCCTGTGTGTCAAAGAATAGATTTCAAAATACTGCTGCTGGTTTATAAAGCACTGAATGGTTTAGGCCCAAAATACATTTCTGACCTACTGCTAAATTATGAACCATCCAGATCTCTCAGGTCTTCAGGGACTGGTCAGCTTTCTGTCCCCAGAGTCAGAACTAAACATGGTAAAGCAGCGTTCAGTTATTATGCTCCAAATATCTGGAACAAACTCCCAGAAACCTGCAGGTCCGCTGCAACTCTGACTATTTTTAAATACAGGCTGAAGACTTTTCTTTTGTCGCTGCTTTTAATTGAGCTATTCATATCTTAGACTGCACTGTAACTTTTATCCATGTACTTTTTCTTTTAATGTTTCTTTTATTATCTTTTCTTTTTAATGACTGATTTTGAATGCCATTTTCTTAATGTCTTTCGTTTTTTGTAAAGCACTTTGAATTGCCTTGTGTTGAAAGGTGCTATATAAATAAACTTGCCTTGCCTATGTGTTCAATACATCTACATCATTACAAAAACGGACCCAACTCCATTGAAAACACCTATGTTGTTTATAAATGAGATTGAGCCACAAAAAGAAATTGGCCGCCCCTCCCTACAGGCCAATCACGCAGGCTGCATGGGGCCCCGCCTTGCGCAGGGGGCCCCGCCCAGAGGGCCTCAGCTGCTGTGCGCAGTTCTCCGCGCACCCCCCTTATTATACATCCATGCGCACCCCCCGCGAGAGTGAGAGGTGACAAGGGGAGCACGTCTGTAATCCGACACCGTTGCAAGTGCAGGTGAAGAGATGTCGGTGAAAAGACAGTTTCAGTCCGGGGGCAAGCAAGAGGGGGAAAAAAACCAAACTTGAAGAAACTAGAGCATCACTCGAAGGTGGGTTATTGTCAAATGTACAACTTGCAAATGTTGTATAAGTCAAATTGCCAATTGCCATATTAAAACATCAGCTGCAATTCACGACATGAAGAAGGCAGTCTCTGCAGAGCATATAGGCTAATGGAGATGCAGTTATTTCCAGCATTCTTTATTTAACATTCATTCAAGTATGTGATGCCTTTTATCTGCTGATGTACAGGAGGAAGAGTGATACACTGTCTGTCTAGTTGGCTTACATAACAGTTCAAGTTTGCAGCCTAAAAAACATGGAGCATTTTTTCCCCTTTTATTAATTTTTATGTCAATTTGCACATTTCGTGGTGATGCTCAGCCTCTCCCCTTAAAGCAAGGCAAGTTTATTTATATAGCACCTTTCAACACAAGGCAATTCAAGGTGCTTTACAAAAATGAAAGACATTCAGACAAAGGCATTTAAAAACAGTAAAATATAATACAAGAAACATTAAAAGAAAAAATACATGAATAAAAAGTAAACTTTTACTCCTAACAGTCATCATCATGTCAACCACAACACAGAGAAATACTGATAGCAATGTGTGTGTAGTTGTTGATACATTGCTGACAGAGGGAACTAGAATACAGATTTAAGAAATATCAGTTTTTGAGCATGTCATAAGCATGTTTTGTCTTGACTATATTACAACTATATTATAATAAAATAATATATTTATATTATTGAATTGATTATGATTATTATTATTAGTAGAAGTATTCACCTGTAAACGCATACTGAACGACATACATGCACATTTACCATTTACCTCACTGTATACAAAAGTAACTGTGTTGATAATAATAATAAACAGGAATTATATTTGCAAAGTAGCCTACTTTGTTTCCAAAAACAACTGTCGGTTGGGGGGGGGGCCTCATCTCACAATGTCGCTTGGGGCCCCAAGTTGGCCAGGGGCGGCCCTGCACGTAGGCCTACCATATAATTATGTTTTACAGATGGCGCGTCCGATCCCAACACCTGGCATCTATCCACATGAGTTTAGATCGCCTGAAGACATACCACACAATAATGGTTTTTAAACGCAACACTTGCTTGTCTAATTATTCTATTAGGGCCATTATTTTTCAGTGTAAAACATGTTAAAGGGCCTTGCTGTGTGCTCAACCTAATATGCAGAGCTAAAAATAAAGATCTATACAAACGACACAGACTCAGACCACCTCCGACAGTCCCGTTGTTGAAGCTAGTAACCCTGAGGCTACTTACTGTATATTATGATTTATTTGGTGATTATATTGTGTGTTGATATTGGGAATCTGGTAGTAACTAAAGTTATCAGACACATTTTGTAAAGTAAAAAGTAGAATATTTGAATCTTAAATGTAGTGAAGAAGTAGAAAAAAAGTAGCATACAAGTAGCCTACCCCAAAATGGTTATTTTTAGTAAATGTACTTTTTTTACATAATTTTTTACATTAGAATATGTGTTACACTTCAGTAACCAAACCAACATGAAACCAAACTACTTTAATGTAAAGCTACTTCAGACTTTACTACTAGTAAAATTACTTGTAAGGTTTGCTGTTCGAATGTAGCTGTTCATTTATATATTTCTAAAACATATCATAACAAAATGTTTCTGCTCTAAATTATGCTTCACAGTAGAGTCTTCTGTATACAGTAGGGCAAACTTGATTTGTTTGTGTAGTTTATGATTATGTATACTTGTGCAAGTTTTGCTTTGAATGTCCTCCAAGTGATTCCCAGTACTGTCCTGTGAACCTATTTATGTTTCCCATCCCTTCTCTTTGACAGAAAAAAGAAAGACTAACATGTCAAACGGGTGGCCCTTCGTGCCTTGTTATTAAAGATGAGTTTCACCATTAGTCTTGTAAACCTTGGAAAGCCGTGCACACCCAGGAAGAAACACATGTCAAGGAGGAGAGGTGATGTGAGGCTGAAGAAAAAGTGGTCAGGAAAATAAGCAGCTGTATTTCTGTACTCAGCCACACCCCACAGTGGAGGATAACATAATTACAGCAGCACAGGACTGTGTAAACCACTTGAAAAGCAACAGAGGGGGCCGCTGCAGCTAAATTTGCCTGGAGTGGAAGTACAGGGTAGAGGGGTGGTGGATGGGAGGAGCAGGGAAAAGCTGCTGATGGACCCTTTTTCCTGAACTCCTTGTTATAGAGGAAACAAACAGACAGACGAGGTGAACGACTGGGAAGATAATCCAAACACTGCGCTGCTTTAAACAATACAGAACAAAACCCTAAACTAAACATCCGAGTGATTGCTGAAAGAGTCACTAGAGTTCACAGCCCTTGAACACAGTACTAGCAAACAGTGTCATATGTAAATGATGTTTACTTTGACAATTATAGCCTAAAATACTCACTGAGGGTCTACTCTTCAATTAAAGCTGTCTGATATATAATGGCCTCATTTTTGTGTTAGGTCTTGGAAAGGCTTGATAGGCTAATGTAGTTGGTTTTCCTGTTATTATTGCTATCAGGAAATGTACAACCTAATCCTGGTCCGCCCAGTAGTAGTAGTCAGATCGCTACTCCTGCTGATTTTAAATCTAGGTCTGGGTTGGGATTCATCCATGTGTGCAGTCTTTTACCTAAACTAGATTTTGTCCGCATTTGGGCAAGCTCGACTGACGCTGATGTCATTGTTTCATCAGAGACGTGGCTAAATAAATCTATTTTGGCCTCTGACATATCCTTAAATGGTTACAATGTATATCGTACCGACCGACTTAATAAAGGTGGTGGCGTTGCCATTTATGTGAAGAATAAGTAAACCACATTGGTTTCCAAATCAATTAGTAAACAACTAGAATTTTTAGCCTTAAATATCAAAGTGGTAAAGGTCATGGTGGTGGGCTGTTACAGACCCCTCTCAGCTGTCAAGGACTCCTTGTCTTCATTGGCAAAACTTTTAACAAAGTTAGATCCTAAAAAACCGGCTGGCCCGGTCAACGTAGAACCTTTCTTTTTAACAGTGGCGAGCCGTCAGGGCCCTCTAGTACCTCTGTGAGGGCCTACAATATTCTACAAAATAATATTTAAAAACATTAAAACAAATTATATATTTTTTTAGTTATATTTTTCATTAGTTTTACCAAAATAACTTGATTTAATTGTATTTAAAATAACATTTCCAAAGAAATAAATCCTTCGAATCTGCCTATTCAGTTTATGTTGGAATGTGAAGGTTAAATGAAAGAAGCTCGGGAGGAGCTAAGTGGGTGCAGAGCCATATAATAGAATTATTCTATTATAATAATAATATATATATATATATAATAATTATATTATATGGCTCTGGGTGGGTGTTATTATCGCGGACTTTATGACAAGTTCCGCCCGCTGTGAAACTTTTCTTGTTTCCATAGCAACAACAACTTCCTGTCAACAGCGTTAACTCACCTTCAAAATAAAAGCATGCCAAATCACACTTAAGACATACAACTGCAACGAAAGTAACAAACACAATGCAATATCCTTTTCAATTTCAAAGAACACAAATAGGGTTATTTACAGGTGTTGTTTTGTGTGGTAGAGGGTCGCTTTCATTGATGCGTTTTGCACCCTGGGCCGTTGTTTTGATATTCCGCTGAAGTATACTCTGTGACGTAATAAGGGGTGGGGGTCAGAGGGCCTAGGTATAAAAGTCACGGCTCGCCACTGCTTTTTAAAGATAGCTGCAGATTTTATTGCACCACCTCTTACTTCTCTTTTTAACCTCTCCCTCAGCACGAACACAATTCCAAAAATATGGAAGTCAGCTTATGTCCTTCCTCTACTAAAAGGTGGGGCGGCTACTTTATTAAATAATTATAGGCCCATCTCTAAATTGTCAGTTCTGGCCAAGGTTCTTGAAAGCTTAGTGAGTGAGCAGGTAAAGGTGTTTTTAAGTAACAATGACCGACTATGTAAACATCAGTCAGGTTTCAGAAAGCAACATAGCACCATCACTGCGACAATGAAAGTGGTGAATGATATTGCTAATATCTTAGACAAAAAGCAGAGTTGTGCAGCTTTGTTTATTGATCTTTCCAAAGCTTTAGATACCGTCGATCATCAAATCCTGAAGCAGAGGCTGGCCAGTATTGGCATATCCAGCCATACAGTGGGTTGGTTTGTGAACTACCTCTCTGAAAGGTCCCCATGTGTTAATTTTGATGGGCTCACTTCTGAGTGGTTAAACATTACAAATCTGTTTTAGGTCTACTTTTATTCTCCATCTATATCAACAGTTTAGGTCAAAATGTGGATGAAGCAACTTTACATTGATACCGTGATGTATTGTGTAAGTCTGTCCATTAAGGAGGCTGTTGTTAAATTACAGGCTATTTTTAATATTATTCAGACGCAGCTCTCTGAGTTTAAGCTTCTTTTAAATGTGGATAAAACTAAGGTAATGCTATTTTCAAAAGCCAAAAAGACACCGGAGACAACTTTGGATAATGTTACTACGCAAGGAAAAGTATACTTGAAGTGGTTACCTGTTATAAATACCTTGGTATCTGGCTTGATGATTGTCTCTCTTTTAAACCTCAGGTCAATAATCTGCTTAGAAAGCTATGGGTGAAGCTAGGTTTCTTTTCAGAAACAAGTCCTGTTTCTCACTTGAGGCCAGGAAAAGTCTCTGTGACCTTTTTACCTGTGCTGGACTATGGTGATTTGATATATATATATATATGAATGCCTGATACCTGCCCATTACCTGATCAAGTTAGATGCTGCCTATCACAGTGCGCTGAGATTTGTTACAAACCTTAAAGCACTTACTCATCACTGTACCCTGTATGCCAGGGCAAGTCTGCCATCACTTACTGTTCGGAGACTCAGTCATTGGTACATGTTCATTTATAAAGCCATGCTGGGTAAACTACACCTGCTCACTGATATCACAGAGAGTCGCAAGTAGCTATTGCCTAAGATCCCAGGATGTGTTTTTTACCAAGTGCTAGGACTGTTTTAGGCACTAACACCTTCATGTGCGCAGCTCCTCTAGCATGGAACACTCTGCAAAACATATTGAAAATGAGCATTTTGGTTCCCCTGCATCATTTTAAAGCACAGCTGGATGAAATGATATTTGATACTCCTTGTACCTGTCTTTGTGAATACGTTTGTAAATTGTACCCCTGTCATTATGTTGTATGTGCATGTCCTTTCTGTTTTCTGTTACGTGTGACCAATGTGCGGCACGTCTCCCTTGTAAAATAGATCGTTGATCTCAATGGGATTTTTACCTGGATAAATAAAGGCTACAAACAAACAATTGGAAACGAGTTGCAGCTGTTTTTTGTCCTGTGGAAGGTCAACACTCACTATGATGAAATGAACAAAGCAAATGTCATGCTCCTTGAATATGTTTTGAGGTGTCAGTCTTTGTATGGGAAGTGTGTGATCACATTCAATATGCATCTCCTTACTCATCAGACTCAAGTCTGTGAAACTTATGGATCTATTGTGGGCACACTCAGCTTTTGTTTTTGAAAATGGAAATGGGAGTCTCCTGTTAAGTAAAAATGGTGAATTGAGCCAAATGTGTTGTTTAGTTAACAAGTTCTAGCTACAGTTCTAGAGCTGTTCAACAATTCTCCACTCAAGATGCAGACAGTGACTGTGTCCTTGCGCACAAATATGACTATTGTGTAATTTTATCTGACAGATGGCCTGGGGAGATTGGGCAGATAGTTCAGAAACAGGAATTAAAAATTGCTTTATTCTTCAAAAATAGAATCTTTAGCTGGTCCAAGCTGTTTTTTTCAGCAGAGGGAGTCTCAGAAACTCTCTGGATATTTTGTCAAACAAATTTCATTAATGCCTAAGCAAATAAATGATCTAAGGTAAACACAGGGACGGCAGCATCAAGACCCATAACACTTGTAGACTTGTCTTGTCTTTGTATTTTGGGTTGTATTCAACAGTGGTTACTGTGGCAACCTTATTTCCGAACTTTTTTTCCACTAAAAAAATTACCTCTGCAATGCCTACTGGAAACTAAACTAAAAGAGCCGACGAAAGTTTTGCTTTTTGTTGTTCTTTGTTGGTAAGTAGAATACTGAAGTTCAAACATTAACTCCCAGTTGTCTGGATTTAATGAAGTCCATGGAGGAATTCGGCCTCAAATGTATACTAAGCTTGTTAGCTTCTGTATGCAGCTCACATTGGTAGCAATGTTGTCAGCTAGATGTTAATATTTTCACAGTATTTCACCTTTCACTTAAGGTTAAATAACTAAAATTATAACATGTACGTTTTTTTTGTATTCTGTTCTTTATTGAAGACAAATATATGTAGGCCTACATCAAATGTGAGAGGTTAATAAAAAAAATAATTACAAAACAATTAAGAAATATTAAGATACTAGTGATAAACAGAAAAAGTTATATTTCAAGTAAACATATTTAGCAAATACACATTAGGTTTTGATTGCCTTATTCTTTATATTTGTAATAGTGGTGCCATATTGTCCTTATTGTATAGTAAAAATGTGCAACATTTGGGTTAGGGTCAATCCATTTTGTCTTGTGAATGTGATGTGTTCCCTAAAATACAATTGGTTGTGTAAAAAAAAACTATTTGTATCAAAATCCATCACCTTTAAAATCTATAAAAATATCCGCATCCTGAAGTTGTATCGTTTGTCCCGTTTTTCTCTGTAGACATGTTAGTACCATAGACCAGTGGTTCTCAAACGGTGTGCGGCGGCACACTGGTGTGCCGTGAGGTAAGTCCGGGTGTGCCGTGGGATTTTGTGACAACCATATGTTATTATTGCAATATACAACTACACAAAAATAATTACTTTTTAATTTACTATATCAGTACTTTGTAGGTTTATATGTAGGCTACGTAATCTGCGCGACTTGTGCGTCCACATCTCCACGTGCAGTGCTGCATAAACATGGCTGAGTCAGCGATAACTTTCGAGGGGTCCCATTATTTTGAGTTCGTCCGAAGAATAGACAGGAATGTGACGGTGAGGTGCAAACTGTGTCCAGGCCAGAAGCTGTTATCCACTGCTGTAAACACCACGTCAAACCTCAACAAACACCTGCAAAAAACACATGCTAAGGTGAAGCTACCGCACACGCTATTTGTTGTTTGTTTATATCACGTAGTCTGTTCTTCTTCTCTGTCTTCCGGTTGTTGTGTGTTTTGAATGACAAATACACACTACCGCCGCCTGCTGGTAAGGAAAGTTATTGCCACTCACGCATGCGCAGTTCGTACGTGCTCGGCGAGTAAAGTAACGAGTTACTTTATGTAGATAGTAACGCAGTAGTGTAATATATCGGCAAAATATTTACAATAGCACATGTTTCAATACTGATTGCTGAAATGTTACATTTATAATTTGTACTTCAGGACCATGGACAATGCAGCTTCCTTGCATTGACAGTTCTCTGTGCTGAATTTCTGCTGAGTTTCCTTTGCCTCATTTTTTATTTTGTGACCTGTCTGGTTTAAATGAGTGTGTTGCTGCTTTGATGAAGCCTAATTTGATAAAGTTTCAAATTAATTTCTGAAATATTTCGTTAATAAATATTTCATGAGTAATATAGTTGTCTTTGTCACATTTTATTTGGCATTAGTAAATAATTATGCACATTTACAGATATTTTACATGATATGAGTGATAACACGTGTTATAAGGGCTATTTTGCACAATAGGTGTGCCTTGAGATTTGTACTTGTCCTTTGGTGTGCCTTGGGCACAAAAAGTTTAGGAACCACTGCGACTATATGTATGGTTAGTACACGGTCTGTTAGCCCCGCCCTCACGGACCTCCCGCCTCCGGGCTGAAGTGATGCAGCAGGCGGCGGTCAGTGGGTGAAGAAGGGCGGCCTGTGGGGAGCAGTGGACTAGCAGAGACTGAAGGAGCACTGCTTGGAGTTAAACCGTATTGCTGGGGATATCTTGGTGTACATGAGGACCGATAAGGACCGTACACCAGAGTCTCAACATGCACCGAATAACGGGGAAAGCGGGAGGCGACAGTCTGATTGAGATGAGCCCAACAGACTCTTTCAATGGTGAGTAAATTAGCGGAGAGCCTCAACCAGCCTGCCGTAGTTTCGCATTCAAAATGTTGCTATGAACTAAATGTGTTATGTTTCATTAGTGTTGGTGAGATAACGTTACTGTCCTACAGCTGGGAAATCAACTAAGACTAAACTGAGGTCGGGTGTTCCCCAGTGTGTTAAAAAAAAACTTTAAATGTATTTATCAAGGACTTCTAAACCAACATTGGACTAAATCTACAACCTTTTTTAACATTGCTCTATGGCATTTGACAACATAACCATAACACTTCTATTTAACAAAAAAGGTAAATAGTGAATTAGATGTAATGTATGTCACTGGTTGGCTATGCTATGGCATGCCCTTTCTGGCATAACCCGCAAATTACAGTGTTTATGCAGTAACAACAATCTGTACCACAGAGCATTTGAAAACTATTTTAAGTTACATTTGCTCTACTATTTTAAAATGGACCCACCCTGTACATTTTCCCTTACGCATTAACAAACTCATAGTTTATATTTCTTTCTATGGACACAACAGTGACTTATAGCCAGCCAGCCAGCCTCCGACAGCTGGCCTGCTTTCTGGAAATACTTTGTCACTTACCGGCTCACATTCAGCCACCAGTACAAACCCCAAACCTCTCAGTGCCTCTGGCCTAAAGGGATTTTATAACAAACTAAGAGGTTTGTGATTTTTAGCCTTTTATGGTGTTGGTGAATTGAGGGTGATTCACCATGGATGCTTTCCAGAAGCCCTTATCTGAAGGAGTTGATATGATAGTTTTTCATCATGTTTATAGCAGATCATTGCAGAATCATGAACTATAATTGATGTTACATGATGCTCTGTATTAATGGTGTGTAGTGATAAAGTGGGAGACTGTTTTTCACAATTCACACTCTCAGCTCTACAACATAAAAATGACTAGAAATCTTGATTCTTTTCGAGGTAAATGGATTAAACAATGGTGATGATAAAACGCTTTTCTCGTACATCAGAACTTAATAATTGTATGACCTAGTGCCGGCAACTATTAATTTTCATGTTGTTAATATACACTCAAAAACGTGTAGTGTTAATGGTAAATATCCCCAGACTGCTATTATTCCCAGACAATTTAGATTCTTAATGAATACAAAATTAACATAACTATCTGAGACTCTTTTAAATGTCATTATAAAGTAAATTCAACTGCACAAAGACACGAGTCAAAACACACAGACGAGAGAAGGTTAGATTCAGAGTTACTTGGATTATACCTTGTTGTTGCACCCTTACTGTAAATATGGATTACATTTATCTGGCACAGTCTTGGTGAACTGGCCTGTAGGTGTACAGCATGTGAGCACCTGAAACTTACAAATCGAAATAGAATAGACTACAGCTTCCTGTCGTAGGAAATGAGACAAAACCCACCCACTTTGTTTGTATACAAAAAATAATATCTACTGAAAGTAAGGCTGCTGAATTTACATTTACACCTTGCTAGGTGGCATTTGTAACACTGAAAAACTACAGGTGCAAAATGGCAGACATCTACACCGATAGGAGGGGGAGTCATATCTCTCTTACTTCAATATATAAGCTGTAATTGTTTGAACTGTTTTATGATTCAGCAGGATTTGCCTTAAAGTATTTGTATAGCTGAGTTGTAAAATAACTTTCTTTGTTTAGGATACATATTGATATATATATATATATATTATTTGTAGTTTGGAATATGTTGGGTTGCTGTGGTAATACAATAATGAGACAGAAGCTGCCTTTTGGCATTTCCTCTGTGATCAGCTGCTCTCTCTCGAACAAAGCCTTAACTGTGGAGGCTTCTTGGTCAGGTTAGAAAATAATGTTTTCTGAGAGCTGCAATACTGAGTCCAACTGTGCACAAATATGCTCGGCTATTAGATGCATTCTCATATGTTGTAAAGGAAATACATTTTGGAACTTCTGACGGCAATCAAAATCAAATTCACAATCCTTTTTGGATCTTATGTTGTTTTAAAGACAACAAAGTATTGCATAAAACAGTGGCTGATGGGGTTTTCGTTTAAAATCTGCTGTATATTGTGCTATATAGACCGTAATGTCTTCTTTAGGGGGTCGCTGCTTGTCCCCTGTAAGCGTTCACATCCTGTCTTAACTCAAAAAGGAAACTAAAATAGAAAAAACTAATTTAGAGCAAAACTAATTTAAACATTTTTGATATTCTGGTTCTGGAAAATGTCATTTATTTTATTTTTTAACCACTAACTTTTACTTGGCTGACTTGGTGTGTAATAACGTAGAGACAGAAAGGTTTCGATGTTTGTTTCAGGTCAGTGTAAGTACTTTTTCTGTGTTGAGTCCAGACTAAATATAACCTCACAGAGACCATCAATTAGGAAGGTTGCATTTCTATTTAAACACAGTCTGAAACCTTGTTCTGCTTTTTTACTTTTTGGGAGATAGTGTCACAGACTGTACTTGAAGTTGTTCCTGCTTTCCATTTCTCCTGCTATTTGTTTATGTAAATCTCTTTCTCTGAGTGAATGAAAGGCTTGAATTGCCCTCGTCAAACAATGACTGGCAGGTAACAGCAGTATTTTGTAATGATTAAAGTCATGTCTCATCACATGGGCAGCTTTCATTTGCATCACATGGATGGGGTTTCCCACACTTCTCAAAGCACTCTGTTACGTTCCCTCCTAAACTAGGGGTACAAAGGGAAGTAACAAAACACAAAAACAACCGGGCGGGAGAAAAAGGTCACCACAAGGTGAGGTTTTAATTAATAAAAAAGTAAAGAGGCTCACCAGCCAATTGGCAAAACAAACTTAATTAACTTAGAACAACTTTCTTTTAAAAGAAAGTGACTAAATAGTACAACACACACACAGATAAACTGGAGCACATCTCCTAACAATTCACAAAAACACAGGCCTCACACAGAGACATACTGCACACATGCAGCCAGAGGAGAAGGAGAGGCCACTGCAGCCTTCCTCAGGTCCTTTAAGGAGTCTGGGGGAGAGACAATCCGGGAGAGAGAGAGAACCACACACACACACAAGCACCCACTGCGGCACGTAACACACTCAAAGCACAGCACCATGGCTGTGTGTTTCTCCCACAGTGATCCTGTCAAGTCATGCTGTCCGGCCTATGGGAGCACTGCCACAAAATGCTGCTCAAATATAGACCACAACATCTATTAACTGAGGTGGCTGTTCATATGCCTGAAACTTCCCTTTACTGCCCCCAGCCTGCCTGGCTAAAGTTCATTTGACTTGTTATGATCGTTTTACATTGGCTAAAGAATATTATAGCTTATATTAATGTAATGTTGCTTTGTTTACTGTCTTGCAGATGATGTAAATGGCTACCACCTACATGTTTCATCGAGCACAGGATCCCTCCAACCGGAACAATCGCCGGTAATTCACCACACTTACACTCACACAACAGACATGACTTAAAGCACCTTTTTTTCCCCTAGATTCTCCGAGACAGTTTATTTTTATACAATTTCCAAATAGCCATTTCTATACTTCCCATGTAGTTAAACATGCTCGCAAGTGACCCGAAATGTAATCACATTTTTTGGCTGATTTGAATTTATTCAATCTATTTTTAAATATGTGAAAATGTGCTCTATTCAGCTTTACAAGACGCATACATGACAGATTTCTGTTTGACAGTATAATTTATTCACTTCCAGTATGTCTTCTATAAAAAATTGTATTAGGAAGTACATTGTGTATTAGTTTAGTAAATCACTTAATACACTCAATGACTTTCCTATTATGAATCAATCTACTGCCCACTTGTGGTCAACCTTTCTATCTTATTAGAGCCCACTACTTGTTTTTTTCCAGTCCATTCATAACAGTTACGGTTTGCAAATGTCATGAGTGATATATAATAACCCTCATGTTCCTGTCTATTCTCCCTCTTTCACACCACACTTAAAGTCTCCTTTAACGCCTGATGTGTGTGTAGAGACCTGTGATTCTCTCAACACCAGCCTGGCCTCGCTGGCCCAGTCTGAACACAGCGACAGTCCACGGCACGAGTCTGAGACTTTAGAGCGAATCGAAGCTTTGACTGGGGTAAGACACCAGTGAAGGACAGCGCTGCATGCTGCTGTGTCTGCGTGTTTGCGTCGTCTCACACCGTCTCTGAACTCAAACCTGAAACGGAGAAAGACCTGAACCCTTCTCACCCTGACTTATAACAGTTAGTCGTTTCCAGAGTGTTAACAAGTGACATAATGTGTAATGCTGTGTAAATGGAATGCAAGTAGTCTGACATTTAAAGACCTCTGTATAGTGGCTGCTACAGTTTCAGCTGTGTGTTGTTGAATTTGTTGTGCTGTTGTTGGGCTTTCCCTCACTATCTTGGTTCCTTCACAGCAGTGGAGAAAGCGGGCCCAATTCCTGAAGTTTCGTTCCAGGGTATGGCATGGTAAAACAGGCTTGTGATGTGATGCAACTTCATGCATATGTCTGGCTGCAAGCCTTTCTTTCCTTCTTGTCTTTCCCTTGTTGAATTTCTCCACTGACATTAGATGTTCAGAGAATACATTTTGGACATCAGAGCTGAAATCAATACACATTTCTTGGAAGAGAGCTGACGCTGGCTTTTAGAGAGCACTTTTGACTGCAATAGAAAAACGCAGCATGAGCTATGTGTTGATGTCTCATAGGAGTTCATTACAAATGGAAAAGGCGTTTTCACTTGCTTTGTTCTCACCTTTGATAATTGTCCACTTGACTGAAGAGAAATCAACAGCCTGCTGTTGTTAAAGCATAATTAGAAAGGGCACACTCACACACACAAAGACTTGCTCATGCACCGTTTACTGTATCTGTCATTTGCCCAGCTTTTTTCGTGTGTGCATTTACGTGTGTTCATGTTTTTTAAGTGTATACAGTCTATACTGTAATCATGACCCTGCCCAGTGCTCAAGACAGGACTGCTCTTTGCTGTGGCTAACCATGTAACGTACTGTAGGCTTCTTCTTTTGACTACTCTAAAATGTGGTGGTATTTAAACTGTGCAGCTCATTTGAATGAATAGTGGAACAATGACCCCCTTTATGGCAGCTAATCTTTAAGAAAAATAACCCTGCAATAAGATACTTTATCTGCCTCCCTTTACTAAAGACTACGATTTAGCTGAGACGAAGATCACATCAAGGACTATACGAGGGGAGGCAGCTGCATACATGTATCTATAATGAAAAATAGAAATAATAGATGGTTTAAAATGCATGCAACATTTCAAAAGGGTTGCCTCTGTGACACTCCAGGGAGGCTCACCGTTCAAGATACCATTTTGTTTTGCAAATCTAAGTATTCGATTTCTCTTTTTTAGCTATTGAGGATAATGTGTTTGTGTTTGAAACAAATCTGGAGGTTGCATTGATGGATGAACCTATAACTTAGAGATCTAGAGGCCACTAGTTACTACATATGGCTGACAAATAATATCACGGGTTGTCGTTTTTTAAAATTAAATATATTCTGTCTAAATAATATAGTAAAAACACAAAGAACAGCATTGCACCGTATTTCGTAGTGTGGCCCTAAAAGAGACTTTTCCTTTTGATTGAAATAGAGAGGAGTGTCATTGGCTGAAGAGAAGATGATACATTATTATACAATTAAGCAGCTGAGATCTATTTAAAATGAAGGAGGTGACCAGTTTCAAAGAAGTTCTTTTTTTAAACTCTTTTATCCCCAAAATAGAGATATCTTATAGAAACCCATCCCTGAAACTAGTAGCATATTTATCTTACGGCATGTTCTACATTTACTCTCCTTAATTAAGATAAAAGACATACACATGTCAAAACACCCAGTAGTTAGGGTTTGGTCTCTAGCAGCTTTACTGAGCAGACGCGGCTCCAAGCAGATGCACCGATTCCATACAGCTGATCTGTAATTATGGAAAATGAGAGAGTTTTTACAGCTATGTCCCAGAAAGCTGCCACCCCTGCCATGGTCAACATGGTCCAATCTAGTCTGGGAGGTAACTAGCGGTTAGCAGTGTGCATGATTTGGGAGAACCGCAGAAAGGTTGCACACGTACATGCATATTTTTCTACATGTTAGTACAGTATGAATCAGGGTGGTAGATTGAGCTGTAGTTTTCAAAACAGCTGTCATACTTACAGTATAACACTGATTGGGTGAGGCAAAGTACTTGTATTGATAGTGACCCATTTGCACTTTGTACAGTGTTGGGAAATGGTCCAGATTGTTTAATTGATTCTTTTTGAACAGTCAGACTCGGGGAGATTATACACCAACATTCAGTTTTGTCAGAGGAAATGTCCTTATGGTATCCGTTGACCTTTCTCCCTGAAATATGTATATCATTTTTAAAATATAACCCGATGGTCAGTGTTGTGCAGTACACTTATATTGCTTCCCCTGACGCTGTGATCTTATTACATTAGTTAGCTAGCTGGCAGCCGCCATGCTATCCTGTGCTGATGTCATCTCTAGGAGTCTCCTCTACTTCTCTCCTTTTATCCCTCCTCCTCTGTCTCTCCCTCTCTCTTTCCTGGATATCTGAGCGAGTGAGGGCTTTTCCAGGGAGGGGAGTGGGACTGGATGGAGCCGGGAGAACAGAGGAGTGAGAGTGAGGGAGGTAGCGCGTTTAAGGCAGAAGCTTGCTCCCTGGAGAAAGGCAATTTTGCTCTATCAGACAGGCAGCCTTTGCGCTGGTGCATCATAATCATAAAAGGAGTGGACCATGGAGGTAGAGTGCTCTTCCTTTCCTCCCTATCCGTAAACTGCCAGCTCTATCGGAATTACAGTACAGAGCTATTTCATAGTATTTGTGATGCTAAATGTTAACAAATGCTCTGAATTGTCTGTGTAGGTAGCTACTGTAGTGATGACAGAACTACTGGCACATGGTTATTTTTAGCTTCCCGAACAGCTGAAGCAGCAAGCAGTCATGCCTTCCTTTCCTCCCTCAAAGCATTCCTGTGTAGTTAATTTCCCTTCAGCCCCGTGGCTGCAGAGACAGACACTCAGGGGCTAGCATTGACTGGCTAGCACATGTTCTGAATGATTTTAGCCACCAATACAGGTGTTTTTAAAGACTATAGATTACAGATTATACAGAAACAATGTTGGAGTGTTAACCCAGATGTGGCTGCTGCATGTCTTTGTTGTGTGTAAAGAATGTTTTTAATTAATGTGTACTCCTCTCTACATATCCTTTGCTAAGGTTATGGTAAATGAGTTGACTGATGACCTAAAATCAAAACATTTTATGTCATTTTCTGCATTCAATTCTGTGAACAAAGATATCTCTAAAAGCCTATTCTCATCTTGTTCAATACATCCTGTAAATGAGACATGAGTATAATGAAACACCACGCAATAGCAGATGCCCTGCATTAAGAATGCTCTTTGTGATTGGGGTGAAGATTTGATAATCAGTATTTTTGCTGATTTAGTCCAGCAGTTCCGTATGAAGTGGTTTGCTGCCTTGCTCTTTGGGTTTTGCTGCCACTGACCCATTGACTGTCTGCTGTGGTGAATGCATCCAAGGACTTGTTGAGCTGATACTGGACCTGTGTATGTGTTTTAAATGTTGTGACCTTTGTTCCTTTTCCTTATAGATTGACAAACAACAACACAGCAAAGACTCTGTGTTCTTCCGTGATGGAGTGCGCAGGATTGATTTTGTCCTGTCCTATCTTGATGATAAAGATGGCGAGAGAAAGCAGGTAAGAAAATAAGCTCTATGCCATTTCTTTTTTTATATACAGTATAGTATTTCCCTAGCTTACTCTCTCCGTATGTGTTTTTAATGAATTATTATATGTTGTTTTGCAACAAACGTTTTTTAAGATGTATTCTACTTCCAGAAGAAATTATCTTAAAGACATAATATGGCACAAAAGAGCAGCTGTTGTTATTTCCATGTTTTGACTTAAACAGTAAGAACTGTCTCTTACAGGATATCCTCAGAGTTCACAGTGTGTGTCAGCGGCATACTCCAAATACCAAAACATTGATAAAGTTAGATAAACTGTTATTTTCAGCTTGTGTCAGTAATCCTCTCACGGAATTTCCCTGAGAAGGTCACTTCTAGAGATACACTTACAGCCCCTTTTCTTGGGAAAATCAACTTTGAAGTATTCGTTTACCTTTGCTGGCCAGATTTGTTTTGTGGCTCATCTATTATTCAGCTGTGGGGTGCTGAAAGACTTGTGTGTGACTAGTGTTTGATACGGAGCTGTTAGTCTTCACAGCTCTGTGTTACCACTCTGGAATAAGGCTGTTTGTAGCGGCCGACTCACTTTCTACCCGCAGCCCTCAGTGAGTCAACACTCAGACCTCTGGCCTCTTCAGGAACTTGCTCATTTGTTCCTCTGCAGGAGGAAGGGCAAACGGGAGGCCAGTTCCTGTGTGTTATCCACACGTGGTGTTAAATGTGACCGTAAATTTCAGCTCTAACAAGGACTCTCAGTGACTGCTACTTTTGCAAAAATACTGAGCTAATTGACTGTGGATCCATTCAATCTTATTGCTGTTTTGTGTATCATACCATACAATGTTATCCACATACATATTCTTCACAATTGTTTAAACATGCTTATGATTTCATGTGTAAAGGTTTCCTATTATTCAGGCTCTTTCCTTTCAAACATTTATAATGTTATTTGACACTCTGTGTATTTCATTTTGTGGTTTTTGGTGTTTTGAAATGGCAGTAAATGATTGAAACAAACTTGTTAATGTTTGCAGGGCCGGTTCTAGCCAATTTGATGCCCTAGGCGAGATTTTAGCTGATTTTTCTTCTTATATCCGTTAGCGCAGCTAGCACCATATGCTAATAACAACAGCGCCGGTACCGGTGCACCCTCTCTCTCTCTCTCCCTCGCCAGATAAGCCAACATCCCCCACTTTCATCACTTACAGCGCCCATCGTACAGGGCAAATGAAAAGTGTAACCGGGGTGAAAAGGGTGTTACCTTGACTTAATTATGAATGTTGTTACATCAAGACCGAAAATTAGGATGAGCACCAACGATCAAAAATGTTTTTTTCCGTCCCAGATAAACCAGCGGAGCGCCCCCCCCAGATCTGGCGCCCTAGGCGACCGCCTATGCCGCCTATGCCGCCTATGCCAAAAACCGGCCCTGAATGTTTGAATATGCTTTGCTTTCTTTTAAAGGAGAGGAGGAAGATGTACGAAGCTAATTTAGTGAACGTCGGCCTGGAACTGGAGACAGAAGATAAATCGGTAAAAGTCCAGCTATCATTTAATGTCTTTTGTGTGTTTATAATATGTATATATGGTTAATCATATTTATTTTTAAGTAAAAACAATTATCCAGTACATAAGTGTATTTTTGAAGCAGCCAAAACAAACACTGATATTTATCTTTATACTTTATAGCCAATAAACCATGCGTTTTTCATAAAGCCTGTAAAAGGCATTCTTCAAGCATGTTTTTTATCACTGAAATTGTTTTAGTTTATGATCCAATATCCTTACACTCATGTCTCGCTGTCATTATATTTAGGAGTCGGACGACGGAAAGACTTATTTTGTGAAGATCCACGCTCCATGGGAAGTCTTGGCCACCTACGCAGACGTGCTGAAGATCAAGGTCCCATTCAAGGTCAACGACATCCCAGACAACGGTGACATGCCCATGAACTGGCTGTCCACCCCCTTCCGTCTGCCGGAGCACATCATGCACCCCGAGCCAGACTATTTCACTGCTCCATTCGACAAGAGCAAGTCCGACTTCTTCCTCATCGATGACAAAGCGACGTTCTTCCCCCCATCTGTCCGCAACAGGATAGTAAGGATTCTTTGACCATGAGTTTCTTATCTTGTTTGAGACTTTCAAATGAAACATCACTTACACATAAAATGCAGAATGCATGCAGGCCATACATACTTTTTAAATAACTATTTAATAAACTTCTTCATAACTAAATGTTCTTATTGGCAAGCTTCAGAACATTTCTCCTTGTATTTCTCTCTCTGCCCAGGTCTACTACATCCTGTCCCGCTGTTCATACTTCAAGGATGAGTGCGGAGTTAAAGACAAGAAGGGAATCAAGAGGTTACTCAACAACTGCACCTACACTGCTGCCTTCCCGCTGCATGATGTGAGCGTCTTTTGGTGAACTTTTAGCTTTTTAGTCTTCACTCCTCCTGTTGGATATCCACTGTGCGGTGTTGCAATGCAATAATTAATAATTCCTTCAATGATGTTACTGTATGAAAAAGGTAGTGAACTGTGTCTCTTGTGTACGTACAGTGTAGATACTGGACAAAAGCTAAAGATGCTAATTGTGAAAGTGAGAGATACCATCTCCACAAACACTGGGCCAGATTCTTCTGTTTCTACAAGGAGCAGCCCCTCAATCTCATAAGGTACAAAAACAAGAAGTCATATCTGATGTGTGTTTGCTCAAAATGTGTTTAAAAGAATGAAAGGAAATGTAATTTTTTCCTTCAACAGGAAGTATTATGGGGAGAAGATAGGTATTTATTTTGCCTGGCTGGGCTTCTACACTGAGATGCTGTTGTTTGCTGCGATAGTGGGAACACTCTGTTTCGTCTATGGATTCCTCACCTTCGATAACAACCAGTGGAGGTGAGTTTATCAAGAATACATGCCTGTGTTGTTGGTTTTCAGATGTTGTTGCTTTATTATTAGTATTTAGTAATAATCACTCTCATTTCCCTACAGTAAAGACATATGTAGTGCTGAAATCGGAGGGAATATTGTCATGTGCCCGCTGTGTGACAAGAAATGTGGCTACTGGAAACTCAACTCAACATGCAACTCTTCATGGGTAACAAATCCTGGATTTTCTGCTTTTGTTAATCATTAATATGTTTTACTTTTGACTTTTAAAGTGGTTTGAAGCTAGATCTCAACAATTCTGTTTTTTCTTTATCTCACTATTTCTCAAACTTGTTCTCCATTCAGCAATCGCACCTGTTTGACAATGTGGGAACGGTGTTTTTTGCCATATTTATGGCGATTTGGGGTGAGTAAATATGCCTCTCTTCATTTTCCATTCTCTAACCCAGTGCACCACCTAGTGGGAGTTGATATATTGTTATTAAACACTGTTACTCACTATTTATTAAAGGGTCTATAGTATTCACCAAATCACAAAGAAACATATTTGTATCCACTTCGTATGCTCTGCAGTGACGCTGTTCCTGGAGTTCTGGAAGAGGCGGCAGGCTCGACTCGAGTACGAGTGGGATCTGGTCGACTTTGAAGAGGAGCAACAGCAGCTGCAGCTTCGGCCCGAGTACGAGACCAAGTGCACCAACCGCAAGCTGAACCGAATCACTCAGGTGTTTGTGGGCTCATGGAATACTAATATGCTTTATGATAATGTTCTAATGTACAGATCTATGGCTGTGTAACTTTCACAGGCTTTACCAGACAAGTAGATAGGATTGGACAGAATACAGGATCTGCTGTTTTTACTGGATAACTACCTTCTTAGATGGTGGCATTCAGTCATCAAAAAGATTGTGTAAAGGGAGACCCTTTTATTAAGAACACTGTGTACATTGAGTCCGGAATGCGTAGTTTATAAAGTGACAGTCAGTGTTAAATAAACAGAAACAGGCTGCTTTAATGTGACTTGAACCACATCCCACCCATATTCAGGAAATGGAGTTGGTTCTTAACAGGACTCCCACAGATTTAATGGGGAAGTTGTTGCTGTGCTGGGCCACCGTGACACTCTGGGTAAGGGTGGCACTTAACGTGGAATGCCGCATTGTTGAGAAGGAGGTTTTGGTGTGGTGTAGTTGGTGTGGATAACAGACTTTTTTGGGAAGACCCATAGGCACGAATGTACCCCTGCACCGCACTACTGTTTGTCTGGTGGAACAGTATCTTGAAAGGCTAGCTTCAATAGGAGATGAAAGAATTGGACTGGGACTGAAACACCTACACACAGACGGCTGTGATTGGGTGACCAGGCTCTGCCTTGCATCGGAGGCTAGTGTATAGTTAAAGGAACATGGCCTTTTAGAGCTCTCTTTTCAGGATATAACACTTACTCCTGTGTCCATGCTTTGCTTGCTTATGATGTAGGAAATGGAGCCGTACTTACCAATAACAAGCAAGTGTGCACGCACGTGTCTGTCTGGAGCCACAGTCGTGTTATGGGTGAGCATTGTTTCTTTGGTAAACTTGATTAATCTAAATGCTTTTCATTCCTCCATCGTGTGTCTTTTTGTCTTTCCTGTCATACTGTTCATCAACTTCACTAATTCCATGTGACCAGGGCCACTATGTTTAAAGCTTTTTGAGAAATGAACCTGTTTTTAATAATTTGGGAGCTGAGATTATTGCACTTAATCTACATTTTAAAAATATGTGGGAAATTATGTCATTCTTAAAAATATGGACTATTTTAAACCAAATGCTTTTAACATACAGGCCCATAATATGACTGTTGTGGACTGTTGTTACTAAGAAAATTGTGAATGTGCTAATGGGAAGGTTATTTCCCTTCCATTGGGAATATCTGCATTAGCATGACAGTTATTCCTTACATCTACATGTACAGTATGTAGGCAATACATCACTTGTATGTGTACTTTATTCACATGTCCTCATTTGTGTTGGTGTCTAACGTGAATCACAACGGTACGGTGTTCTCACTGTACCGTTGTTTTTTGCCATGTAGTTGTCTTTCATGTTGTCTCTGTCTCTGTCCTGAAGATCTCATTGATCATTGCCTGCATCATTGGCGTGATAGCGTACCGTCTGGCGGTTTACGCAGCCTTCGCCAGCATCATGAAGGACAATCCCACCACCAACCTGCAGGTGGTCGGCCCCTATATCACACCCCAGCTGGCCACCTCTGTCACAGCCTCCTGCATCAACTTTGTCATCATCATGATCCTCAACCTCATGTATGAGAGAGTGGCTGTTTGGATCACTGATATGGGTGAGGCTCAGAGCGTGAGAGTGAACCAGAGTATTCCATATCTGTGTCTTTATGTGTCCATTATGATCTTCATATTGATCCTGGAGTGTACAAATGTCTTCCTTTTTTATTATTTATTCAAAATGTATGGCTTTTACTGTGGCAGAAATTCCCAAGACCCACCTGGAGTATGAGAACAAACTGACGGTGAAGATGTTCCTCTTCCAATTTGTCAACTACTATTCCTCCTGCTTCTACGTGGCTTTCTTTAAGGGCAAATTTGTCGGCTATCCTGGAAATTATGCCTATATGTTTGGCAGCACACTGAGGAATGAAGAGGTACCAGATATAAAAAAAACATTACATTGTATAATATTAGCATTGGTACTTCAGCCTGGGTTTGAATTTGAGTTTGTTTGTTTTCCTTCCCTCCTCAATCTCAACCTATCTACATTCAGTGTGACCCTGGAGGCTGTTTGATTGAGTTGACCACGCAGCTGGTGATCGTGATGACTGGTAAACAGGTGTGGGGAAATATCCAGGAGGCTCTGGTCCCGTGAGTACTCCACTGAACTAACCGTCCGAAGATACAGATGGTTACATTCACACTCTGTTTACAGGCTTCGCAGCTGCTTCACATATTTCATAGACCATGGCTGGGGACTTGGTTTTTATTTCGATATCATTGATTTTATTTTGAAATATCCTGCATCCTGGTTTTGAAAAATAGTGACATTAATGTCCTTCATGCATACTCCTAACACAAAATCAATAAGATTAGGACATTTAAAGAAAGATGGGTCATGATAGATTTTACCTTGTATCAGAAGAAAACATTTGAGTGTATATATAAAATACATTTTGATGGAAAAATTCCATTCAGCTGCATCGTTTGTTGGCTCTCTCTCACATTGTTGTCATTGTTTTCTGTGACACTTGAACAGAACAGAGCCGTCATTAATTTTCAGTAACAGCTGTGCTCCTGCTGAAGAGTCTGCTGTGAAAAAGCCATTCATCAGTGACTTCACAATCATTTTCCAATTTAAACGATTACAGAAATAAACCTTAACTTTTACATATTGTTACATTTGAAACCACAGTTATTTAAAAACCATTCATCTCTTTATAGCTTTTATTTGTATTTCACAACAGCCTCTAACATGTTTTGTTATAGGGTGAATTGTGTTGCCTTTAAATGACTTCATCGCCCCCTTGTGTCCTTCAGATGGATGATGAACTGGTGGGGCAGCAGGAAGGCACGAAACCACCCAGAGAGTCTGTACAGCCGCTGGGAGCAGGACCACGACCTGCAGGGCTTCGGACAGCTCGGCCTCTTCTACGAGTATCTGGAAATGGGTAAACATTCATTACATATTTGATCCTTTACACACAAAGAGGGAGATTAAGAGACAGGCTTGGCTGCAGTGAAGACCGTTTATGAGAAATCCAGTGTCTGGAGACCTGACTTAGAGCGAAACCAAGACAAACATTAGTAATTACATTACATTACATTACATTGCATTTAGCTGACCACAGAGAGAACGGCCATCCCGTTGAGGATCTCCTCCCAGGCTCCGATGCTGTGAGCCTTTGCTAATTACCTGTTAATATACTGCTGCCACGTAAAGGAATAAACACAAACACTGATTTTAAACACATTTTTAACACTGGGAGAACATTTTAATTGCCTAAAGAACCCCGAGGAACTGGTTTTAAAATATAGATGGATAGGCAAGACAAGGCAAGTTTATTTATATAGCATCTTTCAACACAAGGCAATTCAAGGTGCTTTACAAAAATGAAAGACATTCAGACAAAGGCATTTAAAAACAGTCATTAAAAAGAAAAGATAATAACAGAAACATTAAAAGAAAAAATACATGAATAAAAAGTTACAGTGCAGTTTAAGATATGAATAGTTCAGATAGGTAGATAGATGGATAAAGGATATGTAATATAAGATAGATCAAATAAGACACATAAACAACAGACAGATAAAGACAATTCAATGGATAAGATCGAAAATGATAGCTGCACTGTCCTCTGAGATTCTGCCGATGGTGGTGTTCCCTCCTCCTGTGTCTCACTATCTTCTCTCCTCTTTGTGTCCCAGTGATCCAGTTTGGTTTCATCACGCTGTTCGTCGCCTCCTTCCCCCTGGCACCCCTGTTGGCACTCATCAACAACATCATCGAGGTGAGAGTGGATGCCTGGAAGCTCACCACTCAGTTCAGACGTCCGGTGGCAGCAAAGGCTCACAGCATCGGAGCCTGGGAGGAGATCCTCAACGGGATGGCCGTTCTCTCTGTGGTCACAAATGTGAGTGCTGGACAACATCTGTGTGCTTTGAGTCTTTTCAATATCACCAAGTTGTATCTCTAGTTTGCCTGACACGGTTTCTTTCCCTGCTTTCTAGGCGTTCATCGTGGCCTTCACCTCTGACATGATCCCTCGGCTCGTGTACATGTACGCCTACCATCCGGAGGGGGAGTTGAATATGGAAGGCTACATAAGCAACAGCCTGTCTTCCTTTAATATCTCTGTCATCCCAGCCGAAAACAGGCCTGATGACGACGAGAACCCTTCCTGGTTCAACAGCTCCATCGATACCTGCAGGTGTGTGTGATTGTAATGCTCTGTGTGTGACATAAATGTGCATGTGGAGGTAGTGCATGTTTCCACTTCTATGGTAATACATCTGGTGGAAGAAGTACTCGGGTTCTGTACTTGAATGAAAGTAGAAATAATATGACATAATACTAAAGTTAAAGTAATCTTTTAACTGGATTAAAAGTAGGGATTTATTACCAGCATTTAAGTATAAGTATCATTTTGGAAGTTGCCCCCTTTCAGAGTGTTAAATATCTCTTCCTTCTCCGTAGGTACCGTGATTACCGCTACCCCTCCGGCCACGAGAAGCAGTACTCTCACACTATGCAGTTCTGGCATATTCTGGCAGCAAAGCTGGCGTTCATCATTATCATGGAGGTAATACCAGCATCACTCAATGACAACTTGAACTGAGCTACACATTCTTACCTCGGTATACCTTTATAAAGATATTTAGCTTTTTCTCATTCCAGCTAAAAGTAAAACTAATAGGGGTGGGAATATCCAGAGGCCCCATGATATGATACTATCTCGACACTTGTGTTACCATACAATCTATATTGCTATTTTTTTACTTTTTCTTATAACATGTATTGAAATATATTGAAAGTTATTACTGTTTTTCAACTGCAAAATATGCCTTTTTGTTTTTAACCACATCCTGCCAACTGCTGACTGACAGCTGACTTTAAAGATTTGATTAATCCCTCGTGGGGAAATTGTTTCTCTGCATTCACCTTACATTACCAATGACCTTACCTGAAAAACGTTCTGAATAAGCAATTGTTCCCCAAAAGTTTAATTATTATTTTCAATATCAATAGTCCATGTAATCAAAGATTGATACCTAGAGCTTGTTTAAACCTGCTTTCTGCTCCACAGCACGTTGCGTTCCTGGTCAAGTTCTTTGTTGCCTGGATGATTCCTGATGTTCCCTCTGACGTGAGGGCTCGAGTGAAGAGAGAGCGCTACCTGGTCCAGGAGTATCTCCATAACTATGAAGTGGAGAAGCTGAAGATCCAACTCAGCGAAAACGTCCATGAAGAGTGTAACTGCTCGCCTATGATCTACCCGTGTTTACCCAAACATGAGGTGCTGTCAGAGTGTCTCTAGCCCAGAGAGCTGCTGGCTAATCCTCTGGACATGATGTAGATTACCCTGCTGGGGTATGATGATACTGACCATTACTTTGCTGTAGTGCCTGTGTGTTTTGTGCAGTACACATACACACACAAACTAAGAACATATATAAAAAGCCATCCCTATTCTACTAGTCTGCTGATAGTTAAAGTGCACAGAGTGGATCGACCAAGTCTCCATGCATGCTGAAACACATGTATTTAAACCTCTGGCCTACACTCTCTATGTTGCAATGAAAGCGCTGATGATAATCAACATTTGCTGTAAAAAATCCTAAAACACTGTGTCTAATCCAGACAACCTACTCTTGTTTAAATATGACTATTTATTTAAGTGCCACTATAAGTAACCAAAGACTAGGTGCCTTAATTTATGACACACTTATCATTGGTTCTATCTGCCAGTAGAATAACAGCCATTTAGAAACTGAGGGCTTGCTTGTTATGAGAATTTGAGTTTTCCCTTGTTTGTATGTGCAGCTATATGACAGTCCCAGTATCTGTAAGTCTATAATCAATTTTAGTTTATTTTTTGTTTTTAAAGTTACAGCAACTCATTGTATTCACATTGAGGTAATCCTTACTCAATTTTAACAAACTATTATCCTTTCTCTGGCAAATACTAGGCTAGTAACATTTAGCTTTAATCTCATAACCGCCCAGCAGTTTCTCCAGCTTCAAATCTGACATGTGTGAAGTAGCTTTCTGTGAAGAGAAATCTGTGCAGCTGTTAGTACTGTGGGTGAAGGTGGCTTTTGTCCTGCAGTGGCCAGTTGTTGAGCAGCAGCAGCAGCAGCAGCTGGTGTGTGTTGACTGTTGACGGTAAGTCCTGTGCCTGGAGATGAGGGGCGGGAAGCCCTGAGAGAGTGAAGGGATCCCTTTTTGATGTGCCTCTGTTTACCAACACGTCGGAGCTAATGAAAGCTGCCCCTACCTACTGAACTATGTTTGCTCCATTACACAAAGCACGTCAGCCATCGCCCACTTCTTGTTTGTCCTCAGCTGTGTCTGTGTTGAGAAGGAAAGATAGATACACATTCTTTTTTAAAATTTTGCACAAAGCACTTAATGAAACGTGATTACCAAGACGTAAACATGTCAGTGTCTTTGTGGTCATGATGCTACGCATTCATAATCGGTGTTTTGAAACAACAATGTGTGATACTTTGTGTTCACTAATATGGAACAGTTGTACTGCAGGTGAAAAAGAAGTCGAATTTGATATTAGCTTTTTTGTTTTGACATTATATGAAGGACATTTCATGGCTGCCTAAATGAAAACATGTGATACTTATCTGTTGTTGAAGTATTTAAATGTTAGGTAAAATAGCTGACTGCTGTGCTACAAACTCAGGCAACGATAAATTGTTTGATCGTGATGCATGTAGATAAGATCCTGTTATGTTGGACCGTTTCCCCAACTCATGTTCTGCGCTTAGCTAAACTATTACCTGTTGATGCCTTAACACATCTAATACCTGTGTTTTCTATTTTATTTTATTGAATATTTCTTTTCTCTAATAATATTTCATTTTATACTATTATCGTGCTTGGGGAAAAGGTGAATCTGTTTACTGTAAGCTTTAAGTTACAATGTTATGTTTCATTCATTCGTTTCTGTAATTTTTGTAATTGTCATGTATCCAAATATGTAAAAAGACAAATCTCCAAAATAAAGTGGCAGTTCAACTTGAGTAAGTGTTGGACCTGTTTGGATCCGTCCTGCTGCAGTTTACATAACAGATGGCCGAGAGAACACTGATAACTATTCAGTGTTTGTTCACACTGGTGGGTGTGTTTTACACCAAAATATGTTGGCATGATTGTTTCACTTGGCACAGCGCAAAGCCACCGTTACAAAGACATGGGCAACACTCAGGTGCAGGTAGGCTGTAATGGATCACTGTAATTTTTAACATTTTATCTGGTTTATGACACTACAAATAACCTTAATTTTGTGTTGTAATTATGAGTGTTTATAAGATTTGTTTTCTATTAGGGCAAATATCCTGTATTTACACTGAAGCCAAAGTGTTACAGTGAAATGCAGCTTTTGATGAAGAATAACAGGAAACACACCATCTTGTAATGTGGATAAGTTGAACCTCTGCCCATGACCATCCAGCCTCCAGAGGCAGCCTTCTGCGACCTGAACCCAACCCGAGGTCTCCCGCTGATCCAGCTCTACGTGATGCCCACCTTCTTCCTAACGGTGTTGATCCTGGGCCTGCCTCTCAACCTGCTCTCCCTCTGGGTCTTCTGCCGCCGGCTGGGTCGCTGGACTCGCAGCACGGTGTTCCTCTTCAACCTGACCCTGGCGGACACCTCATGGCTGCTGGCCCTGCCTTACCTCATCCACTACCACCTGGACCAGCTCTACTGGAAGCTGGGGCGGTCGTTCTGCATGACTGTGAGGTTGTTCTACCACAACTACTTCTACCTCAGCATCTTCTTCGTCACCTGCATCAGTGTGGACAGATACCTGGCTATCGTGCACCCGCTGCGCTCCCTGGTGCTGCTGGGCCGGAGGCAGACTCACCTGCTGTGTGTGGTGATGTGGGCTGCTGCTCTGCTGCTCAGCGTACCTATTGCCACCATGACTGAGATCCAGACCTGCCCCGGGAGCAACCGCACCGTGTGCCCCTTGTACATGTTTATGAGCCACACTAAGGATAGTCTCCCTTATTCCCTCATTTGTTCCATCCTTGGCTTCCTCTTCCCGCTGCTCTCCATCTGCTACTGCGGCCTGCGCAGCGTCATGGAGCTGAACAGCCGCCCCGACCCGCATCACAAGCAGCAGTGGCTCCGAGTGCGGCGCGTGTTGAGCGCCGCGCTGGTTTTCTTTGCCTTGTTTTACCTGCCCTACCACATGAGCCGTAACGCCGCCATAGTGATGCGGGTCTTGTACCCCAACAGCCCCACCTCCTGGGGACGCGCAGACCTGGTCTTCTCACTGGAGATGTGCCTCTGCAGCGTGATAACCTGCATCAACCCTCTGTTCAGCTGCTTCATTGGCCGCCAGTTCAGGAAGGAGTTTCATGGCACTTTTGCGGTCATGTTTTGCCTATCTAAGAGGACCCGGATGACTGTGAGGAAAAGGCAGGGGGTGTCTACTGTCACACCTGTGTGCGCATTGCCTGAAACTGATTCCTGCTGAGCTGGAGAAATAGAAATTAATAAAAAAGATAATAAAAATGTGTATACATATTTAAATAATCATGTGTAATCACATGTTTTTATCAGTTGGAGATAAGATTAAAAAAACTGCGTAAAAAAATGGTTTCCAGTCTCCTTTATCTAATGTCATCTCATGTCAGATAACGTCTCCTTTTTCCTTACACAACACTGCCTCTGCGTGGTTGATTTCATATAGCCTACTGTAGGCTAGGCTGAACATGCATGTGAATAGCGTGTCTTTCTTTCATTACGTGAGCAACAATACAATACTCCGTTTATTCAATTTAGTGAAATTAAAGCTTTGCAATGCTTCCCTAAATTTTACAATGTGAGAGTAAATCAAACACAAAACCGAGAATCAGCCGGATATGGAGGGAGGAGGGGATCATTGTTCAGTGCCTGCTGCAGCAAGTGCTCTCATCCTGAATAGTTTTTAATTCAGTTAAACATGTTGTGAATGACAGTGGTTGTATAAGTGGTAATTATCGCCTTTAACTTCCATTTTTTTAAGTAGGCTAGTAATTGAATTAGGGGAGAGAAGCGGCAGGAGGAGGGGCGCTGCGCGGAGCTGCTGACAGGTGGAGGAGCTGTGTGCTGTCCGCGGTGCTGAACCGGCTGCTGCCTCACCGGAGATCCTCACCTCAGATTAGACCAGAGCTCCACCGACGTGCACATACTGAAGATTGTCCACTTTTCCCATCTCGATTTCTCAAAGAATACTCACAAAATAATCCAACTTTTCATTTTCTGTGTTGCTGTTTTCTTATCGCTGGCTGGATCTTAAAATGGCTCTGCATGGATTAACATTGCGCAAGGCAGAAACGGACTTATTTGACTGCTGTTTTGTGACTGTGAAACCAGCCCTTTCCGACTGAACGTGTTCCCTCATCTTTCTCCATTTTCCTGCTCATCTTTTCAGGACATCGAGACGTTTTCTGCTTGAAAGACAGCATGTTATTTGGATTATTTGTTTAACAATATGCTCATTAAGCAGCTCTTCCATTTGTTATAGTATTGTAGATTTTTAAAGATATTTTGGATATGGAGCCTGGCATGGAGAAACCTGCCCCTACCACTAAGGAGGGAATAAAACAGATCGCAGGAAAGGCCCTGGGAAAGATTTACAGGTAAGGCGAATACATTCCCAATTTCTAATTTAATCATGAGAATTATATCTGTTATAAAATAGAAAAATACCCAGATGTTAAAATCAAGCGTAACATCTGCACTGGATTTAAATAAGCCTATTGCTCTTTTACAATGAAATCAAGAGGGAAATCTCTTCTTTATGAGATGAATCACGGACAGGATGCTAAAGGCAGGGTCGTGTGGCCCGAATATTTAAGGATCAGATATTTCCCTGGAGGATGATCCCCTCCACCAGCTGCTGTGGGTGTTTTTTTTTAATAATTAATGAAACCGAGCGAGTCGTGACACAAGGTCGGAGGATATCTATTACCTTATGTATCCATGTGTATTAATCCAAGATCGATTGACTTCATATCAATTGACTCACTTTATTATTTATAGTGTCAGAAGGACATAAATGGAATGTAATCCAAAGCAAAAATCAGACTGCAAAGCAAACATTTTTAATTTAAAATCACGGTCAGGAAGCAGGGTGACGTTTTCACACATATTATATTGAATTATTTATTCACTCTGATGGGAAATGCGAATACAATTCCTTTCGGTTGAACATTAAGCCGAAAAATGCGGGTTTTTTACACAAATCATCTGGAAACACGTACCTTTTATAAAATATGCCTATGAACACTTGTGCAGGCTCACACAGTTTTGTTTTTTAAATCTTTGAATGTCTTTCTGTCGTTGAACTTGATTCCATACTGCAACACAAAAACGTGACGGAAGCATTACAAAAAAAATCTATTCGTTTCATTTAAGATGGAGCAGGCCTGGTATTTAACTGGATGAGGCCTTCACATTTCAATGTTTAGTTTTTCTAAATGAACCTTATAATTATTCGTACACATTTGCATTGAAAGCCAAATCGGAAAGCCAAAGCCACATTTTTAAGATCTAATTAATAAAATAAAAGGGAGAAATTAACTCTAAACAACGAGGATGCTGATAATGCTGCAATGCGGTATGAAGGTTATTCTTTCCTCGTTTGCCAACAAGTATTTATTTGACAGAATCATTGAGAATTTCCGCACGAAACGAAAAAAGGTATAGTTCGTGTAAAAGGGAGCAGGCTTTGAGGGGCCTGAGCCAAATTCAATGCAGAAAATGTGACATTGTAAAGGCTTTTCGTTACAAGAGCACAGAGTAAAAATGCAAGCTTATTTCCAAGATGCAAACGTCCTAAGAGGCATATGAATTAATGCATTTGTATTAATAGTGTGTTTTTTCGCAGAAAATCAACGAAATCACACATTTCCATTTGGATAGTTATAGCTCCTTTAAATGCAGCTGAACGTGCATGGATGTTTGATTTCATAAATCCAAATGTCAACATTTATAAACGTGTCGTGCAGGCGGTTGGAAAAGCGTCAGCAGACCACTGAGGGCATCGAGCTGACGGAGGATGGGAGACCCACCGAGGAGCAGGAGAGGAAGACCCCCCTGTGTGACTGCACGTGCTTTGGGGCCCCGCGCAGATACATCATCGCTATGCTGAGCGGCATGGGCTTCTGCATCTCCTTCGGTATCCGGTGTAACCTGGGTGTGGCCATCGTTAGCATGGTCAATAACAGCACGATCCACCAGGACGGCAAGATCATCATTTTAGAGGTGCCTGAAAACCCCGCCCCTCCACTCCACATATTTATTAAGATGAGGGCCACAGCCAATAGACTCATGATATTATGTCGTGTTCGTCTCTCCCCCTTAATTTGGTGTTCCCGGTCTGTTTTAACTGCTCTTACATTAAAATAAAAAATATTAATCATCACCAAATGCTATTTAACACCCTATAAAGCTGTGAACAGTGTCTCAGACTGGTGTATATTAATAGCTGCAGTGCAAAGAATAGACACTGAAAATGTATTCCAAAAAAACCATTTTGTGGATTTGTATTAGTGTAGGCTACTTTCTGATTGGGGTTACCCATTCATTTTCTATGGCGGTCATTTTTGTAAGAACACCATCGACGGTGTAACACAGTTTACAAGAGTAAATCGGTTAGATTACTCAAACCCAAGAGGAGGGTTAAACTACCCTGGAGAGCCTCCATTGAGCATTTGCTTTTACTTTGTATTTATTGTGCTAAGCCTATTATGTTTTATTTAGAAGATGTATGTTGCCTTTCCTTTTTTAATGTTTTCAAAAGTTGATACTGTTGTGCTTTAATTCGTTGATCGATCATGTTATATAAAATGTTGTCTCTTCAAAGATTTAAAATCTCTTCATTTAAATTAAATGAATTATGTATGTTTTTTGTGTGAAAGAAAGCGAAATTCAACTGGGACCCAGAGACCGTGGGGATGATTCATGGATCGTTTTTCTGGGGCTACATAGTGACTCAGATACCAGGAGGATATATCTCCTCAAGACTGGCTGCCAACAGGTAACTGCAAGCGATATCTGGAAACAAATCTACGATAGACACTTGTATGAGGAAATAGATTTCTAAATACAAGTTTTTCTTGTTGTATAAATGAACGATTATTGAAATTTACAATGAAAATGTAGGTGTAATATTTGGATATCTGATGGTTTGACGGGAGGAGTCTGACCTTACAGGGGATTTGGCTGATGCCCACCAGGCGTGCCTCCTCGTGTTAATGAGCTCCCATGGGACCACCGTGTCTAATCCTTTATGTTCAGAGGCATGGCAACCGCACCAGCCAAAGTGTGAAATGTGGGTCTAAGTAATGGTTGTAGAATGATTTCAATGGCATTATCCACCCTCTCCCATTATTTTACCAACAGATGATTCGTCAGCTACAATTAGACAAGGAACAGAATGCAAAAAAGGGAAATGTATATGTAAGAAAAATGTAGAAGAAAAACCACATTTTAACAACAATCTGTAAAATACCTGATGCAAAATCATGTTATAATATTGATGCTTTAAAAAGGTAACCAAAGGTCCAGTATAAGGCCTTGTACATATAGATAATATGACATTTATATTTCTCATGAGGGAAATGGAGCCAAAATAAGATGCAAATCTTTGAAAAGCTTCATCATGCCAAGTCAGCTGAGCCTTCTGCTGCAAACACCTCCTGTCCTCACTGCCCTGGAAACTGAATAACTGCCTGCCTGTGTGTGTGGTGTGTGTGTGTGTGGTGTGTGTGTGTGTGTGTGTGTGTGTGTGTGTGTGTGTGTGTGTGTGTGTGTGTGTGTTGTGTGTGTGTGTGTGTGTGTGTGGTGTGTGTGTGTGTGTGTGTGTGTGTGTGTGTGTGTGTGTGTGTGTGTGTGTGTGTGTGTGTAGCATCCAATTAGGATCCATCTTCCTCAGCAGTGTTTTTTGCTTGTAGTAAAGTATCATACAGTAGAACAGCGTATGTTTATGTATTGCATATCTGATGTTTTATTGTTTTTGAAGTGTCTGAATCAATACTGCTGCCATGTATTTCGAATGAATGTGTTGGTGTTGTTTTGATAATATTCTGACAAATAATCCCTACACAATGTTTATCCAGGGTTTTCGGGGCTGCCATTGTGCTGACATCCATCCTGAACATGTTCATTCCCTCTGCCGCCCGGACGCACTATGGATGTGTAATCTTTGTGAGGATATTACAAGGGTTGGTGGAGGTACGGATACACAGTTTGCACATCAGATCCTGACCTTTAAAATACTCGAAACTGATGCCTCATTATCAAGCTGAGAGCCAAATTCGACCCCTAATGAAATTGTCCTGACATTCTGTATTTGACCACACTTTACAGAAATCCTCTTGTTCACAATAAACTCCCTGGCTCTCTATTTAAATTTGCACTGGAAAATGAAGCCCATTATGAAAAAGATTCATGTCATTATACTGTATACAATTATCATATTAGTCCACACAAAGCTAACAGAATATAATGAATAGCAGGGCTTATGTGTGTTGGTTTACCTGGCCTAAATAGCTCCATGTTCACATAGAAACACACAGAACAAAAGAGATAAAAAGCCCTCGATTCGGGCGGCTCCCACAACTCAACAGACAAGAAAATATTTCATGGAGGGAGGCTATTATCAGACTGAAGGTCATCCTCCTTTGTGATTCTGTTTTGCTGCGTGCTGGCGCTTCAATAGCAGCTCATGACCATAGAGAGGGAGCCGCCTGCGTTCAGCACCCATCGACTTATTACTGCAAATTAAACATTAGCATTTCAGGGTGTCTCCCACAGCAAGCCCCAGCAATTTGTGTCTATCAATAGTTGATTGTATGCCACTTAGTGCATAATGAAGATTTAATAGGCGCGACTCAGGTTTCCCCCCCCCCGAAGTGGGCAGTCATCCTGAGTCTGCACTGACTCACACCTAACCCATTAGTCTCTATTAGAAAGGTCAGCTGCAATGCATGTCAGTTTGTTTGTTATTATTAACTACAATTTGTCTTTGGCAAATGAGAACGGACCACGTCAATCAGGCAGAATCAGTTTTATTATGTCAATTCTATTGAATGAAAGTGGAAAAATAGATGTAGAATATATTGATACAGAAAGATGAGTTGCCTCAGATTGATTAAGACATATTAATATAAAATGATCTCTGTGTGTTCAGACTGTGACTGTAATATCATTGTCTTCGTGCAGGGAGTGACTTACCCAGCCTGCCACGGGATCTGGAGTAAATGGGCTCCACCGCTGGAGAGAAGTCGTCTGGCAACCATCTCCTTCGCTGGTAAAAAGTCTACACATATCGTCATATTTCTGTTTTCTCCTTATAGATTAACTCATCATGTTACCTTATACACTTACAAAATATTGCCCCTGAAATGTATGCAAACATGTACTGAACACATTTGTCACCATAAACTGGGACAACGCTGCTCTCTGAATAAACACCCGGATCAGATTCTGCCTGGTCGTAATGTTTTTCTCTTGTTCAGGATCCTATGCTGGTGCAGTGATAGCCATGCCTCTGGCGGGGATCCTGGTGCAGTACACTGGCTGGTCCTCTGTCTTCTATGTGTATGGTGAGTGTAACTGTATTAAAAGCACAAAAACATTTTACATCTTTTTGAACTCCAATAGCTTCAGGAGTTCTGCTGTTAGAGATTTACAGGGTCTGGTATGACAGGCAGGCTGTGTCCCTATATTATAGCAGCTATTATCCCATAATTGTCAATTGCTGTCCCATGCAGCCAGAAACACTGTCAGTTACATCCTGTCTAGCTTTACAATATATTCCTCATTTTAATTCTATATTTAAGGTTTGAATATTATTTGTAAAGTGCAATATCACAATACACACATTTGCCTGTTTTTAGACCCTTGCTTCAACTAAAGAAATTCCCCCATAAAAAACCATAACAGGCTAAAAAACTGAAGACACATCCAGAAGAGCAACAGAGCAGGCATCCCTCTCCTATGACAGACATATGTGCAATAGATGTTGTGTGTACATGATAGATCAACATAATACACTTACAATATGGATAATCAATTTGAAGAAAATAAGTGTGAGTGAAATATTTAAATCCAAGACTCATATTTAGATATGTTGTTCATCATTATTACAGATATTTGGTGTCTTTGCTGACTTTGGGTTCTCCATTATAACTGAAGCCCTGAGTAATGTTTGGCTGCACAGCATGTAATGACTGACTAATGATCTGTTCAGGATGCTTTGGGATATTTTGGTACATTTTCTGGGTCTTGGTGTCCTATGAGAGCCCAGCGGAGCACCCGACCATCACCACCGAGGAGCGCCGCTACATCGAGGAGAGCATCGGGGAAAGTGCACAGCTGATGGGAGCGATGGAGGTGAGATCTCAAACTGTATTCATTCATTTGTACCAACAATCCACTTGCTGTACGCCCAGCTGATTCTCTGTTTGTTTAAACAGAAATTCAAGACCCCCTGGAAGAAGTTCTTCACTTCCATGCCCGTCTATGCAATCATCGTGGCCAACTTCTGCAGGAGCTGGACCTTTTATCTGCTCCTCATCAGCCAGCCTGCATACTTTGAAGAAGTGTTTGGATTTGAAATCAGCAAGGTAAACAAATCCCTAATAATGCTTGGTCTCAGGAAAAAACTTTTTTTTAACATCAAGATTACAAACTAAGATTGTCTAACATATGAATTGCTTTCAGGGGCAGTTCAATTGGTATAAAATGCAAATTTAGAATGTTTTTGATGCTAATGACGATCTGTCTTATTCTGCCATGGAGTATATATTCTGATGTTCAAACAAAACAAAAGTTACTCTAGATTTTGAGAAGTGTTAATTCATATTGGGATTAAATTAGGTTGCAGAAGGAACACACATATTAAAGGGACTGCTCTTTGAATTTACAGAGCTCTATGAGTTTTAGCTCATTGTTTGTCCGTCCTACAACTGTGCAGCTTCGGTTCACTCTCTTTAGGTATCTGTTTTCAGTGTTAAAACTCTAAAGGCCGCTATAGGGTCAACACCAAACTGCAGATAGACACAGTAAACTGAACATAGTAAAGCATTAGGTAGAAGTTGGTGTGGACCAAAACAGAGCTATAAGAAACCAGAAATCAGAAACAGAAATCCAAAAGAATGATACTTTAGCTTGGTTAATGTGACAAAAATATTATTCTCATCAACTCTTAATATTTTAAATCTCGTAACATTTGAATAACCTATTGAAAAGGAAAGGGCTTAGGTACATTTCTGAACCTGCTGTCCATGAGTAAATGAGTGTAATCTGTACCCTCGCTGGAGAGTGTGATGCATGATGGTTTGGCGGATGTAATGTGGCTCAGGACGGGCTGCTGTGATTACTGCAGGTGAATTATTGCTCAGATGTGATGCTGCAGTCAGAGGTTGAAACGGACACAAAGATTGGGTCCGAGAATAGAAAGAAGAATCACTTTTGTTTTGACAGTTTCTCTGTAGTTGTCACATTTGCTTCATACAAAGTGTTTGATGGGTTCTCAGGTTGGAATAGTGTCAGCGCTCCCTCACTTGGTCATGACCATCATCGTGCCGTTAGGAGGCATGTTAGCCGACTACCTGCGGACTCACAACATCATGTCCACCACCATGGTCCGAAAGATCATGAACTGCGGAGGTAAGGCATTGATAATCAGCTCTGTCTGTTACCATACAATTATAAAGGTGTTCCTGATCGTTGAACTCTCTTCTTGTTGTTTCTAGGGTTTGGTATGGAGGCCACTTTCTTGTTGGTGGTCGGGTTTTCTCACAGTAAGGGGGTGGCCATCTCTTTCTTAGTTCTAGCGGTGGGTTTTAGTGGATTTGCAATATCAGGTGAGTCTCAAAGCTAAATGGATTATAGTTCTAATTACTTTGTGTTGTTGAAAATAGCCAAAAACTTAAAATACCTGTTTTATTTTGCCTAGGTTTCAACGTCAACCATCTGGACATCGCTCCTCGCTATGCCAGCATCCTCATGGGAATATCCAACGGGGTGGGGACTCTGTCAGGGATGGTCTGCCCTCTGATCGTGGGAGCCATGACAAAGAACAAGGTGAGCCATTCATTAGTCGTACAGTGAAGTGAATGTTTATTCAGATTTGAACTGAAAAGTGGTTTAATGTCGAGGTTTTTTTTATAGTAGTAAATAGTAGTTTATGTTGTAAAACTGAAAAAGAAAAGAGAGGCATTTTGTACAATTAATAAAGCCTACTTTAAAATCCCCCCCTTCTATCATGTGAGACAAGTTAGACAGGATTGCATTACATTTGTTTTCACACCACTGTGTCTTTAATCACATCAAATCAAGTTGTATTTATATAGCACATTTATAAACGATTTTTGGTCGAGCCAAAGTGCTGTACATATAATAAAAATAGCCTACAGTAGAGACACTTTACAGCAAATACAACAGCACAGATTGTTCAGAATATCAGTATGAGAAAAACAACACCCTCTGTCCGTAGACCCTCACATCGTACAAGGAAAAACTTCCAGAGAAAACCCACAGTTTAAGGGGGAAAAAATGGGAGAAACCTCAGAGAGAGCAACAGAGGAGGGATCCCTCTCCCAGGACGGACAGACGTGCAATAGATGCCGTGTTTAAATCGAAGAGATAATACATTTTACAGCATATAGACCGAATGTTAGGAAATGCATGTGTCTGTAATAAGAAGATGAATCTACGAAGATGTCAGCTACAATCCTGTGGAAGCCATCAGGGAAGCAGCATGACGAGACCCAAGGCAGGACCGCAGAGACAGGTTCAGCCACGACCCGAAGTCCACAACTTAATCCAGAACTCAAGATAGAGGATCCAAGACACAGGACTACAGCAAGAGGATCAGCCTCGACTCCAGATCCCGGCGTAGATATAGATACAAAACAAGAAAAAAGATTTGGCTGGGTTAATCGGAACAAGAGAATACACAGACAGAGAGGGAAAAGGTCATTGGATAAAAGTTATTCTTGATAACCCTCTAGAAAGATCTCATGAACTTCCCCACTCAATCTATCAAGACCCGAGCAGTTCTATTAGATATAGGATAAGAAACAGAGATAGGGAGCACAACAACCTATCTCTTCGTCAGATGCACTCCCCCGCTTATATAAGCGACTCTGTACCCCGTTACCCTCTACAAGGCCATAGACCAGCAGAGGGAAAATGGGGGGTGTGTAAGGGTGAGGGTTTAACACTCAGAGTCCAGCTTTATCAGGACTGAGTGGGAGTAGTTTGATGAAATTTGACATATGATATTTGATATTAACAGTTGCTTGGCAACCTCACAACCATCATCAGATTTTTTTATTCAGATGTAGCTAAACTCAGATCGGATGCATGACTTTAAATGTGTCCAAATACTCACTCAACCAGTGGGATGAGCACAGACAGATACAGGAATCTGTTATGTGAATCATCCATTATGCAAAATCCCCTTTTTCCTGTCTTTTATACATAAACACGTGTCCCCTCTGTGTAAAGAAATTTTGAAAGTTTCAGGAAAAAATATTCACTCTCTTTTTGTCCTGATCCATTTATATAAAAACCTGTCTTAAAATGAGCTGATCAGATTTTGGCCACTTTATAATGTCATAAAAGACAGAATCAGCACTTTTGAAACAGGGCTGAAACAGAGGGGCTTATGGGATGCTACAATGAATGAGCTGTTTGGTATTTCGAGCCAAACACTTCAGAGACATGTTTTGTATATATATGAGACCTATAATAAAGTAATGAAAAATCAATCAATCAATCAATGTTTATTTATATAGCCCAATATCACAAATGTTACATTTGTCTCAGTGGACTTTACAGTTTGTACAAAATATCAGTATGACAATACGACACCCTCTGTCCTTAGACCCTCACATCGTACAAGGGAAAACTTCCGAAGAAAACCCACAGTTTAAAGGGAAAAATGGGAGAAACCTCAGGGAGAGCAACAGAGGAGGGATCCCTCTCCCAGGACGGACAGACGTGCAATAGATGCCGTGTGTAAATTGAAAAGATAATACATTTGCAACATAGGTAGTCCAAATGTTTGGAAATGCATGTGTGTATAATAGGAAGATGAATCCACGAGGATATCCATCCAGGACCTATGATCCAGGACCACAGCCACGATTCAAGATCCAGGGCTCGCGATGCAGGACACAGAAGCGCAGGATCATCCATGACTCCAGATCCCGGCGTATATAGACACCAAAAAGAAAGAAATTTGGGGAAGCTGGGTTAATCGGACCATGAGAGTACACAGGTATAGACAGAGAGAAGGAAGAAGTAAGATCTCCCCCGACAAACTAAGCCTATATCAGCAAAACTAGGGGCTGAATCTAATCAGCCCTAAAGCTTTATCAAAAAGGAAGGTCTTAAGCGCACTCTTAAAAACGGATAGGGTGTCTGCCGCCCGAACACAAACTGGAAGCTGATTCCACAAATGTGGAGCTTGATAAGAAAAGGCTCTGGCTCCCATTGTACTTTTAGAGACTCTAGGAACAACCAACAACCCTGCATTCTTGGAACGCAATGCCCTAGTAGGACAGTAGGGTATAATGAGTTCTTTAAGGTAAGATGGCGCCTGCCCATTAAGGGCTTTGTAGGCGAGAAGAAGAATTTTAAATGATATCCTGTGTTCTATAGGGAGCCAGTGTAAGGCAGCCAGAACAGGAGTAATGTGGTCCCTTTTCCTAACTCTGGTTAGTACACGAGCTGCAGCATTTTGAATCAGCTGAAGCGACTTGACTGACTTCTTGGTACACCCTGATAATAAAGAGTTACAATAATCCAGCCTTGAAGTAACAAATGCATGGACTAGTTTATCTGCATCGTTTTGAGGCAAGATATGCCTGATTTTTGCAATGTTACGTAGATGGAAGTAGGCGGTCCTTGAAATTGATTTTATGTGGGCGTTAAAGGATAAATCCTGATCAAATATAACACCAAGATTCCTTACAGTCTCACTGGAGGCCAAATTAATGCCATCCATAGTTAGTATATCCTTAGATAATTTATTTCGTAGATTCTTCGGGCCAAGTACAATAACTTCAGTTTTGGTCGTGTTTAACATCAAAAAGTTTAAGGTCATCCACGTTTTTAAGTCCTTGAGGCAGTCTTGAATTTTATTTAGATGATTAATTTCATCAGGCTTGATTGATAAATATAGTTGAGTATCATCCGCATAACAATGAAAATGTACAGAATGATTCCTTATAATATTGCCTAACGGAAGCATATATAATGTGAACAAAATAGGTCCGAGCACTGAGCCCTGTGGCACTCCATGGCTAACTTTGGTTTGCATGGAAGATTCATCGTTGACACGTACAAACTGAGAGCGTTCAGATAGATAGGACCTAAACCAGCCTAAAGCAGATCCCTGTATGCCAACTAAGTGCTCTAGTCTTTGCAATAAGATATCATGGTCGATAGTATCAAATGCAGCACTGAGATCGAGCAAAACAAGAATAGAGACACGTCCCTTGTCAGAGGCTATTAGAATGTCATTTGTGACTTTAACCAGAGCAGTCTCTGTGCTATGATGTGTTCTAAAGCCAGACTGAAAATCTTCAAATAAATCATTGTTTTTTAAGTAATCACACAACTGTTTTGCGACCGCTTTCTCAAGAATTGTTGAGAGGAACGGAAGATTAGAAATAGGTCTATAATTGGCTAAAACCTCTGGATCGAGGTTGTGCTTTTTAAGAAGCGGTTTTATCACTGCTACTTTGAATGATTGTGGAACATAGCCTGATAATAAAGACATATTCATAATATTTAATAAAGAAGTGCTAATTAATGGAAAAACATCCTTCAACAGCTTAGTTGGAATTGGGTCTAACATACACGTTGATGGTTTAGAAGAGAGAATCATTGAATTTAATTGTTCAAGGTTTATGGCTGAAAAGCATTCTAGTTTACTATCTAGTGTAATATTAGAACTTACGTTTCCGGGAGCTGTTGATAACACTATACTGGTCAAAGGCAAGAGGTCATTAATTTTGTTTCTAAGAGTAACAATTTTATCGTTAAAAAAGCACATACAATCATTACTACTGAGTGCTATGGGAATAGAAGGCTCAATCGAGCTGTGGCTACAGTGCTGAAAAGAAATCTTGCATATTCTTATTCTCATCTATTAATGAAGAGTAGTAGGCTGCTCTCGCTTTACGCAGTGCTTTCTTATATTCATTGAGAGTAATATGCCAAATTAAACGAGATTTGTCAAGTTTAGTGGAACGCCATATCCTTTCAAGTTGTCTCGACTTTTGCTTTATTTTGCGGGTTTCGGCATTATGCCATGGAGCTAATCTATGTTGTTTTATTTTCTTCTTTTTCAAAGGAGCAACAGAGTCTAATTTTATTCGCAGCGCATCTGTAGCACTATCAACAACATGATCAATTTGGGGTGGTGTACATTTTGTATAAGTTTCCTCCCTTACATGCAGACATGCTATCGAGTTAAGTATTGGTGGAATCTCTTCCTTACATTTGGCTGTAGCACTAACAGATAACAGATAGAAAAACAGTATAATAGATCCACTGCTCGACAGAAACACGTTTTCAGAAATGACTCAACTGTTTTGTCTTTAGACCCGGGACGAGTGGCAGTACGTCTTCCTCATTGCTGCCCTGGTGCATTATGGGGGAGTGGTGTTCTATGGGATCTTTGCATCTGGGGAGAAGCAGCCATGGGCCGACCCTGAAGAAACCAGCGATGAGAAGTGTGGCTTCATTGATGAGGACGAGCTGGCCGAAGAGACGGGAGACACCACGCAGAGCTACGGCGCCATGGGGGGCCCCGCTAAAAGCTACGGGGCCACCTCGCAGCTCAACGGAGGGTGGGTGTCGGACTGGGATAAGACGGAGGAGTATGTGCAGGAGCCGGCCGGAAAGATATATTCCGAGCGCGGCTACTCTTAGAGCCGCCAGATGTGGTGAGTCTGACTCTCCATCACAGATTGCACAACATTATCTTAGATATCTAAATCCATTCTGTGTATTCAAGTAAAATGGTAACTAGTTTCAAAAAGCCAATGTAAAGGAGTAGTAAATTGCAATGCAGAACAATCCTCATTAGATGACCACATGTCTCTCATTACATCTACCTACTATAGGGCTTCACTATACAGAGAGCACAGAGAGCTGCAGGCCTATGTTGTACTTCTCCTTAGGCACCCAAACCTCATCAATCTACTTGAACAACATGAGCCAGATGACACTGCAGCTGACCATCATATAGGGTCTTTCTCTGAAAAACCACTCTGATTGCACTGAAACTTTAGGTATTCTAGAACAAGATTATATTCTGTTTGTCAAGTGTGTTTTATGTACTGTATATACCTGTATACTGTTTCTGTGAGACTATTGTGAATTTTGGGTCGTTGATCTGTGTTAACATTAATATAAAAAGGCCATATTTTTCATGGACAGTACCTTTTCAGGGAGATGTCTGCTTGCAAAAAAGGTCTCCCTCTCGTCGGGCGAGGCCTGTAATACACTATAAGACAAAAATTGCGTGAGTGAAGTTGATCCGTAGAGTTTTAGTGTGTGTTTGTTTGCATGAATTTGCTCAGATCAATGTTTTCCGATGCAGCAGCCTCACTGTCCTTGATAGTCCTCATCCGGCTCAATGCTTTGTTCTTAGATAAGTCTTCTGCCATTATAAATAAGAAAATGAACTTTCATAATCAGGTGCCAGTCGTGATGTGAGACAAATCAAAAAAGTGTTTAAGGCGATTGCTCAGAAGATATTGTTTATTGATGTTTGGTGTGCACTGCAATAAATTCTGTGTACCAGCCGCCACCCATCACATCCTGTTTTGTAATGTGACACTAGCTTGCTGTATCTAACTGTAATTGTTTTGGAGTCATGTGATGCTGAACATTAAGGTGTGTGTTTTAACAAATTACCAGTGTCTGGAGAATCCAGCTTTAGTGCTCATGATGCAGGACATATTGTTGCATCTTGACACGAGGAATGCAGTAATGTATGTGAACGACCAGGGTGTTGTGATCTCTTGATGTTTCTTGGTTGTTCTCATCGTCACCAAAATTACTTTGCTGACACTTTAATATTGTCACGTTTGAGTGGACCACATGAGTTAATAGATGGCTCTTCCACCTGACTTTATTTAATATTGAACACTTTCTTCATTTGTTGTATGAAATCTGCAAGGATCTTTAAAAATATATGAATATTTAAGAATGTTTAAGATGACCAAAATATGCTATTACGGCTTTGTGCCTAAAGTTTATGTAAACAGCTAAATGTGATTTTATGGCTTCTAATATTGTGTTTAATGAAGAGGTATGTTGATGTCAAAAGTGTTGTAAAAAATACTCATGTCATTTTATAAAAAAGAAAGTTACCAAAAGTCATGTTTTGGTCTTTCCTCGTCATCTTTTCACCTTGTGTGTTGATGTGATCTGCTTAGAGGTGGAGAGCTACTCAATATGACAATGATTATAGTTTAAGTCATTTTTTTATTTGAAATATTTAATGGTTCCAACTTCTCAAATGTGAAGATTTGGTCATTTTTCTTAAAATAATTTTAATAACATTTGTATTTATATTTTGGGCCTTTTTCTTTAGTTGATAGAACATCCGTGTTGTTTAAGTTTGAACTGCTGGCTGAATAATCTTTGTAAAAGGTGTAAAAGGTTGATTGATCAATAATGAAAATGGGCTCTTCCTCAACTAGTAAAAAAAAGGATGATTGATGAGGAAAAATAATCTAGTTTAACAGTCACAGGGGACATTTATCTGCATTGCTTACTTTTAATACTTAACTTTTCCTGATGATATTTATATTTACATAAGTACTATTTATTAATTAAGATCTTATACTATAATTTTTTACAGTGTGATATTTTTACCTTGACTTAAGTTAACTATCTAAATACTTTCCTCCACAACTGGATGTACTGTAAAACCTTATTTTAAAGGCAATCCTCAGAGATGGGATCCAGACTACCACACCAGTTAACCATCTCCTCCAATCAGTGCAATGCATCTCCAATTCTCTCCAAATTTCTCATTAGTAAATCAATGACTGAGGTCTCTGGAGTCCAGGGGAGAGTATTGGACCCTGTAGCTTGGTAATTGGTAAAAGGCAATAGCAATGTTAGAGCTATTACTGGAGTGTACATCCCTAACACCAGGATCATTGTCTGTCTTCCCAAAGAGTCCTGACTTGATATGCAGTGTAGATGGAGAGGTGTTGTGTAGCTGCACAAAGTGTGATCAGCCTGTTAAACTTGTCAGCAGCATCTCACACCTCTCTCACTTGTAGAGAAAAAATAAGGATCGGAGGCCTAACTGAAACAAACACGCATTTTGATAATCAACTGTGGCGATATTAAACCCACCCTGTTTTCCTCAGTGTGTCCTCCTCCACACCGCAGAGGTCAAGTAGTAACATGTAACATATTCAACTATTGACCTGGCTCCTGCATTAAATCGTGACAAATCAATACTGTTTAACTCTAGAGCATATTGGACTTTTAAAACAAAAATGCTTCTAATGACATCTTGAATTCAGCAAAAGGACAAGGAAGGTCGATGAAAGGCAAAATGGTAGGATATAATATAGAAAAATACAATATGAAATATGTAGTGCATATTACAAGCTTTATAGTGGGATTGTAATTTCTAGATCCCATATGTATAGAGGAAATTATATATTGGTACTATGCACAGATGCTTATATACAATACTTAACATGTTATATACAGCTCCAAGCCCCAAACTCCACATCCAGGGAGTCGTGACAGAACTGTGAGGTTTTATGACTCACAGTTCAATCTGAAGTCAGAGCTGTACAGAGTGTACAAAAAAGGTGATGAAACAGTCTGTGGCGCCTCTTTGCAGCTCTGCAGTTTGTCAAACACGACGCCCTGGATATCGACAAAGTGCAGCCTGTTAGTGAGGTGGTAAATAATTCAGGAAAGCATGGCGTCCATACATCCACGTTCATCCTTACAGCAGGAAGGACTTTCCTGGATAAATCAAAGACTGAACGTGTCTTCCAGCCTCTGCAGGTGGGAATGAGTCATATGGAGCAGATCTGAGAGCAGTCCATCATTAGAGGTCTGACCAACTTCATGAAGGTCCTCATTATTTCAATGTGACCAACTGGTGACCATTACATTTGATAGGTTGTCCACTTTCCTCTGACTGTAGGCCAGGGTTAATATAAGCAGGCAGCAGCCTCTTGCAACTTCGAGCCCCCCTCTCTCCTCAGGAGAAATGATAGACAGGCATGAAGTTTGTTGGCGGGGGTTAACGTGTTGACCGTCAGTTTTATGCACATGATGGACAGTCTGAATCAATTTAATGTGTTCAGTACTCTGGCTCTGTGTCCACTGATGCTTCGATCACAGGAAGCGGCTCCATGTCTGAAACACTTCCCGTGGCAGCAATTATAATAAATCTCGGTTTCTCCTGTCCGATTATCTCCCCGGCTGAGGAGGGAAACCATTAACGCTTTCCGCCGGCTACTCCTCGGTGCACATGTTAATTTGACAGAAAACACAATTGTGTCACCAGCCACGTGGAACATGTTTTCTCATGCCTAACCAGCCGGGGCGGTCATGGCTGTTGCTCCGGTGACGTGCCTGTTGGGGCGCTTGGTAATTGGACAAAATGTGTGTGTCGACATTTCATTCATAGGTGGGATTCCTCTCTGCATGAACCTGCCTCTATCCTCTACCTGCAGTTGTTTGTGCAGCATCAGACTTAGTCACTGGGAGGCTTTTGGTGCTGTTTGTGTAATCCTGAGGGCAAGTGAAGGGGGATTGAGTAGTTGTCAGTCAGTGGGGCAGGTGCAGTTTGGCTCCTGGGGGACTGTAACGGGATGAGGCCCAGCCCGAATGAGTGTTTGATGACGGGGTTGCACTCCTCCCCTGGGACTCTGCCTGCTTGCAATTATCCTCCTGATCCCTTCTCTCTTCTCCAGTCTGCAGCCCAACATGTACACAGCGTCCTCGCCACACTGCTGCAGGAATATCCTTTGAATTGCTGAAATGCAACCCCCTCATATGCAAAGTGATCTAGTAATTAGAGCCCAAAAATTCAAAGCAGTATTGAAGTAATTACTGTTTTATGGCACCCCATGGCATGACATTTCACTACCTCGGGGCAATTGAATGTATACACTCCTCCTCCTCCCTAATAGCTTTATTAATGTAGAGCTTGGACCCAAAATCAGTCAGTCTCACCAGACATGTTTTACGCCTCTGTCCATCCACTGCCAGTGATCTATCTATAGTGATTTATTTCAAAGATCTCTTGTTTTCCACTTCTACTTAAGACTCTCATTTTGGGAAGTACAACAATCCTTTTGTGATATGCTAATAGTGTCAATCTTGTTGAGCTCCAAAAAGCCACAACGAATATGAAGAATCATTATTTTGTTTCTACATTTATAAGCACCAAGCTACTGATCAACCGTACTGAGGCAGGAGAACCGTGATGCCATATAAGGGCTGCATTCTCAGTCCCGCCATGTTCAGAGGGAGAATTGCATCTTCCACGATCAGAGGGAGAGGAGGCAGATTGCTACATCCAATTGTGTTTTCTCCACAGAACTGGTCTCCTACAGTTGCATGTGAGGTAATCTATCACAGGTCCTACCATCTCCCCTCCCCCATATCACATTACGCTGACAGCTTCATACCCTCCGCTCTACAACATGCTCATATCATGCTCGTATCGCTCACAGACAAAGGATGAGTGCTGATAAGATTTTACACAATATCCTCATTACTGGGAGTCCTTTGCTTCGAAATCTGGATACAATGATGACAGAGTTTGCAGATAAGGGAAAATATTTCGAAGATTAAATTGTCTTTAAATCTCCTACCATTATTTGACCATAAAACAGCTACAACTTAGATTCACCTTACTGAAAGGGTAGCATCTCATGATTAATCTCATAATGGACTAACTGCAGCTCTACTTTCTTTTGTTCTGCCTTGTTTCCCCACATCTCGACCCTCTCCCTCTTTTTACATCCTGTGTAAAAAAACAGTAGTGTGTCTGCAACCACAGCACCAGACTGTCTGACAGGGCAGTTTTTACGGGATGTCCTGAGAGGACGATGTGAACTTATTTTATCCTCCAGAAGCGGCACCAACATTTCACACAACTCAGTACATTAGTTTCCAATAATGTCCTCAAAGCTACACTGAAAAAAACCACCCAAATGAAAGCCTGAATGTCTGGTCCTCGGTGCATGCCTGGTGACGGGGGCCACTGATCATCCTGTAAGTGGGACACAGGTGTGCGGAGGGGCCCTCCTGCCAGACGCGGGGACGGGCTGGAGCGGATTAGGCACGTGCCGAGGGAGGGCTCTACCCCCCACCCCCCGCTCCGCCCCGCCCCTCAGAGGATTCCCTATTCACCACCAGATGGGGGCTGGATGTGAGTTTTAATGAATGCCATCCTTCACGCCCCTCAGCACGTCTCACTGCAGTGTGTTACCCCACGCTGACACACAACAATAATACACTGCAGAGAATCAGAAACAAGCCGAGGAGAAGACAAGAGAGCAGGAAGTACTGTATGTTTCATTTCTAATTACACACTTAAAGAAAGTGGTTTTATGAAAGACATAAAGGCATAATATCCCTACATTATTAAACGTACTGAGAGTAGTCTAGTCGAACTAATATAATAGATGCTACAAGCCAATGTCACACATTTAAAGTGGGCTGGTGGTTACTATGGGGCGGTGCGGCCCTCCTGTTGTTTGAAGTGATACAATAAGACAACCCTGTCATTTCCACCTTGCAGGTTAACAGCAGAGGGCAATTTGTTCACATTTATGGGACAAAAACTGATAGGTAAATTGCTGGTTTAGAGGGGTGGTCTATTACTTAACAACACCCTATTTTAAATGGAAAAAAAACACCTCTTTGGAAATAATTATTTGGCATAAGAACATCAACGATAAAATGCTTTCCTTTTTTAGTATCTTACGAGAGACATGTTTTTTATCCTATAAATAATAGGTTAAACGTTTTTTCTTTTAGTATAGATAGATACAGGCATAGGACTTATTTATAGGATTGTAATTTGCAGTCTGACTAACACATCTGAATCATCATCACGGCTGCTCACTCGCTCTGCCAGTTAAGTGTGAGGCTGTGATGAAGAGTGTGAAACACAACATCTAAAAATGAAGAGAATCTGTAAGGGTGAACGATAATGTGCATCTCGGTAAAATAAAGGATCAAAATTCTCAATGTAAACTCAAAATAAAAGCCTCAATTATCTCCTTTATTTCCCCACATTCTTAAATACCAGACTTGTGTAAAAGCTGATCAAACATGATGGAAATCGAAATTGCACAAATGTTCATATATTTCTATCCTCGGAGCAGACGAGATCCCTTTAATCATTCTTGGTCCGCATCCAGCTTGATGCATATGTTCTTCATTGGTTGGAAATAAATTGGTTGTGTACATGCTGCCCCTTACTCAGTGACCCTTGTCTGTCTGAACGCGAATTGCTTTCATGGCGTGTTAAACGAGCCGTGGTGGTGTTGGTGTTTCCTCCTCGCGGCGGCCGGCTCTCTAATCCGCTGTCTGCCACACTTATGTCACACACCGGCTATTGTGCAGCTTTGATTGACGACGCCTGATCTGACTAACTGATCCCTCGCCGCAGAGGTGCTCTGACACACCGGCCAGCTCTGAGATGTGTGAATTGGCAGTCAAGTCACATGACCGGCATTCGGCAAATCAACATTTTAGATTCAGAGGGAGGCATCTTTGGGGCGAAGAGGCTGAAAATGAAAATGAATTGAGGTGTCAGAAAAGGTCAATTGGATTCCACCATGGCTGTTGCTTTCTTTGCTTTTTGCAAAATGTTGATCTTCTCTTGTCTAGTTTCCCCTATTACATCAACAGAATGATTTGAAAACAGCACATCCAAAGTATAATTTGGTACTAAGGTGGGATTTATGATGATAAAGGAGCTTTAAATCTCCAGAGGCCAATTTATAAAGTGTCAACTATTCACTGCCTGACATTTACTTTCTGTTTAATTCAGTCAGATCACATGCTGCCAGTGAATACAAGATAGCATGTGATGCTACCACCTGTCCAGATAGTGTAAGCTGTACATTTAAAAACAAATATTTTCATAATTTAAAGTAATATTTATAGTTGTAAATAAATAGGCTAGTGTTATTGATGTTGATATAAATCAAACATGTTCCAATACTCAGCAAGTGTCTATGATGTGTGATAGTTGCATAGAATTATTTCATGATCATGATTGAAGAATTTTATTGAAAAGAAACTTCTGTGAATGAATTTCAGTTTGTTTTGAGTTTAGTTTTTGTATGCACTGGGAAGACTGTCGATATGAATGCATACATGAATACTGAGTGTCTGTATTAATGTCTAAACCCAAGAACAAGTGCCTTACTTAACTTAAACATTACGTTGAATTGGCCACATTATAATAGAAACTGATCAAAAGTAAAGAAGGATGTGAACATTTGATGCCAGGGTATGGTCATTCCTGGCTTTCAATAATCCACACTAAAGACACATTGTGTTTGGTATCAAAACGTTTTGAGGTTTAATTCCCAGCTGCATTCAACCATTGCATCCAGATACAAACAGGCAAATACATGTAGCTACACTTTGGCTTCAGCTCTGAGACTGACTGTCACTTGTTTATTGCTGACAGAAGGTCTCCCCACACACTAAGACCTCTTACATCAAAGTCCCCGTCAGAAATGTTCAAAACATTTAGCTCTTTCTCCACATCCTCTCTGAGAGAGGGACAGGCCGCAAACAAGGCCAGGAAATGCTCCGTAAGTCTCTGGAAGGATACGGTCCGGTTTGCTTGAACCCATTCACCCTCACTCATGCTGTACTCCATACTAGAGGCCCACTTTTTTAGCACATCACAGTATGCATCTCTACATTTCAGGTGTCTTTTTGCCAAGTCTATAATGAGTGTAGTAGGCAGTGCAGAACACATTTGCTGCAGCACATTTTGTTCTTTCTGCAGCCAGTCTAAGAGACAATCCTGTGAAGCACTTTGTGCAGCAGAGTTTTTCCTTGTCAGCAGAGCAGCGGCGATGACCAGACAGAAATGTCCCGATGCTCCTTCACCCTCCTGGAGGAAAGAGTTTACAATGTGCTCTGTCCGGCTGGCCTCACCGCCTCCACTCAGCAGATCCTCCAGCCTCTCCATCAGCACGGCCCCCTGCACCTCAACATCAGCACCTGACAAGTCTGTGAGAGGACTCAGGACTTTACAAGCAGATTTGCATTGAATGATGTGGCTACAGAAGCCAGTTACATCCAGGTAGTCACTCTGCTGATTGTTTACAGGACTCGCAGTGTCAAAGAGTATCTTCATGATGGAGATGGGCAGGTCAGGATTTTTCAGCAGCCCCATCAGCAACAGGTGCTGACACTGGAAGAGGTCTGAGAAACAGATGTCAGTGTATCCAGGAAAGACAGCTCGCAAACTTTCATTTGTGAGTTCTAGCTGCTTCCCCATCACCCTATTTATTGTGGTGTTATTGTGAAACCTGGAGAATAGGTGTTCGCAGTAGCGGGCCCAGTGAAAGGCTCTGGACAGGGTTTGTTTATCCCACTGCTCCACCACGCTGCTCCGCGCCGCCACGGCCAGCAGCTCCGCAGTGCTGGACAGGTTTTTGAGCACCGCCTCCATGTGGCGCTCTCCCCGTTCACTATCCAGCCTCTGAGAGCCGATGGAGGTCGCTCACTGTGGAGGAGAGACAACTTATCCAGCTAAACATCCACCTGAGTGTCATCTTCCCCCGAAATACCTGCTAAACGTTGTTTATATTAGCTAGTGGGTTAGCAACAGGTTAGCTAACTGACATTCGAATTATAGAAGCCAAGGACTTCCGGCAAAACGTTTCAAAACAAAGCCCTTTCTAACGATTGTTGCTGAGGTAATATCTAGCGTTATACATAAAAGACAGTATGGCATACTAGAAAAGGGGTATTTAGTAGCTATAAACATAGTTGTTGTTGTTGTTTTACTCACTTTTCTTTTCATTTTCTCACGTCCCGCTCGTGCCGCTCTCACCACTGCGCATGCGTGAGTGACTGCTAGATTTAGGTTTTTCCCTTCAAAATAAAAGCCCTGACAAAAAAAAATTAATCAGCAGCATTTCGATTTGATCATTTCGTTTTTAATGTTTATTTTCCAGTTATACAGTATTTATTTAAAACATTATTTCTATATTGTAGTCGATATCATTGAAACATCTAACTTAGCTAAGAAAACATTTGTTTAAATAACAGCAATTCAGAATGTATTTCTTGTGGCTACTTCATGATTTGTGTCACAACTGTAAAACGGTATCAATTAAAATAAGTTGTAGATTTCAAAAAGTCAGGGTCTTTCATGTGGCTTAAATTGCATGTGCATACAACAAATAGATAATCCATTAAATCAAAAATATTGAAGGATTTAATTTTCGGGCTGATCTGCCAAATGATTTCTAAAAATGTCATATTGAGGCAACAGCATAAAGCGAAAAGACAAGCGAGGCTGCAGTAGGATCAAACTTCCCTCCCATCATCATCATCATCAGCAGCAGCAGCAGCAGCAGCAGCAGCAGCAGCAGCAGCAGAGTGTGTGAGTGTGCATGTGTGAGTGTGCATGTGTGTGTGTGCAGTCAGATCCTTGTGCAAATGCGCAGCGAAAAAGACCTCCCCGGTCTGCATTGGTTCATTGTTTTGGAGTCTAACCTGTGGGTCGGTGCACCGCGGTGAAAAGCATGAAAACTGGGATCCAGCAGCTCCAAGGACGTGTGAGAGGAAGGTGTGCACCATCGAGCTGAACCCTCTGGGTGAGCACAGTAAGGAGCATTTTTAAAGTCTCTATATTGATGAAATAAAGTTCCAACTTTTGAATGTCTTCATGCATATTCAGGTTTGAGTTTGTACCTTGTAGCCTACTTGTTCTTCTGACCAGAGGGATGTGAGCTTTGCAGATACATGTCATATTCTGTTTAAAAGTTAAGTCTTACTTCTTGACTGTTTACTCTTTTATTCTTGTATTTTTATATTTCTTTCAAAGCAATTCAAGGCACTTTATTACAGAATCTGACATATTTTCTTCAGTTGCAGCTCAGATTAATTTCTTTGGTTTTTAATTAGTGGGTGCTCTGCTGGATTTCAGTCATAACTCATCAGGCGTTGCCCCCATGATCCTATTTTCAGAGAAGTGAAGTGTCTGTTGTGGCTGTTTTTATTTGTGACAGATGTAAAGGAGGAGACATCTTTAAAATCGTAAAGCAGTTGTAAATGAAATGTGCTGCCAAGGGTTTTACAGTAACGGGACAATACAGGCCATGACTAATTTATTGCACTAACTTCAGACATTGCAGAATGAAAGATCTGTATGGTGCAGGATAAGTGTAGACATGTTTTCAGTCTGAAATACAGTTTGTTGATGCTGAAAATGTTTACAACACAGGGTTCTTTTACAACAGCCCTGAGGCACATTTAGAACAATCTGGAACAAATCATTTTAGTATCATGGCTTATGGATGTGGAGGATTTATGCAGAAATACACACAAGCACAATCTTATTGGAAATTGTGATATACTCCTGTGCACATACAAGCATTGTTCTTTATGCATGTTATTTTGTTGAATGCAGAATCATCAGAATATTCTGCTTTTGTTGATATTTTTCGCTAGAGACTTTGAACTTTAATGACCACAGTCAGTAAAGTTCAAAGTCAGACAGTCAAGACAGTCAGACTCCCAACACTGACAGTACTTATCTGCAGTAAGCCTGCTGAGTTTAAATGGACGAATTAGCCTCCGTATCAGTTTACTGTTGTAGAGGAGAAAGGCATAAAGGGCGGTGAGGGTGGAGGAAAGAGCAACTCTTGTTTTTTTCTAGTTGATGTGATTCAGCCGTCGAAATCCCCATCCATATGTCTATCCTGGAGCAATCTGCAGCCCACTGTGGCCGGTTTACTGCAGTAAGAAAATGTACATATCAGTTTGATCTAATATCTCTGGGCAATAGAGTTGAGTTATTTCTTAGTTTTAATCCTTAGCCTAAGTTCTGATTCTGATTCTGAAAACTAACAATACATAGATGAAGCACTGAGTTTAGCAGATTGTATATGCTACATGAAGTCTACAGTAGCACAGAGATGGTGTTGGCTGTGTTTCTGGCCTGCAGTGGAAAGGTCAGGCTGCAGTGTGGTGAGAGGACCAGGTATGTTTAACAACAGCTGGTTGTTTCTTTTGGACTCTTTCCTGGAACAGAAAAGGGGAATCCTGGGTGATGTTTATTCATAATCCTATTGAGAAGAATATAGCGTTTCAACTAAGATTATAGCCTAAGTATTTGGCTATGTGGTTCATTGACAGATGTTTACTCATAACTCCAATAAAACATGTATTTATTATTATTTAGCTTCAGAAGTAGGAGAACATAGAAAACCGTTTCCATCCGACAGTGGTGATATGCGTAATGTGCAGAAGGATTGTCACAATCAGATTTCAATTCAAGATTAACATGGCCAAAATAACTCACAATATAGATTTTATTTTATTTTTAACACGGAGAAAATTGTGAATGTTGTCTTTCTTTTGGCAAATGAATAACATTCACAAGAAGAGCGTAGGGAGCTGTTACCATAATTGTACAACATGTAACATTCAAAATGACACTATATTACATCGGATAGTGAAAAGGCAGCAAGAAAAACCTCCAAAATCCATAGTGGACATATGCAAAGACAATATTATTATATATGCATTGTTAACGTAATATCAATAGTTAATATTCTAAATATCAAATTTATCATCAATACTGGTATCTCAACCCCCCTAAACAGCATATTAAAAGATATTTAAAGAATAACTGAAACATATTTCATATAATATCTTCATTGTGCAAGAAAAAAAAGTATCTTTTATGTTTCCTGTCAAGGACATTATGTTTTTATGGACAGCGGTGAACGTATGAATGGGCCTTGTACTGTGGGACATGAGTCCCAGTGCCCTTGTTCTGTCCGTCAGCCTGCCGTGGACGTGGGAATGTTGCACCTGTGTGTGAGTGCTGAGCTCCGGGGTTTAGTGTGTGTACGCAACGAGGAGCTCTTGTCTTCAGGAAGATAAGACAACCTTGGACGGACATCAAGGTCCTGAGGTCCTGAGGTCCTGCGTTGCACCACAGTGTGATTCGGGTACAGCCAGCTCCAGAGGGACCTTGAAATGTTACACAGCTTTTTAAGGTCAGATTCCTCACATTGTGTGACACTCCCTCAGTATTCAGAGGACATTTGTAGCTATCACACACTATGAGGTAATTGTTCATGCAGCTATGCTTCCTTCTTTCGATAAACTCCTCTTGTAATTTGCATCAAATATCCTGTTGCAACTTGCTACAGTATTTGCCTATGTATGATGTTCCTGCGTGTGTCCAAGCTGCCTGACTGGAGGCAACACTGTTTAGATGCAGCAACTTGATTCCATTGTTAAAATGTGTAGTATGTTTGGCCCACTTATCACACAATTGATAAAGTGGAACAAAAGCATCTTTCAAAACATCATCCATGTCTTTGTAATGACAGAAGACCATGCTTTCGTGATGCATTACAAACACTGTTTTACAACAACCCAACATTTAAACAATCCATAAAGACTCTTTGCTTATTTATTCATATTTCTGTCTTCTAACTTGTTAAAATGATGTCCACACATACACTCTTCATGTCAGATCTTACATCTGGTGCCCAGTTGTTTGGTCAGTTACTCACTGCACTAATGGAGTGACACTGGATTGTTATGTGAAAGATTTTCACTTTACAGCTCAGACAAAAAAACCTTGGCACACTGCAGCGAGATATTGGAAAAAGACTGCGAGGAATGTCTCATTTACTCATTGACTTCATTTTGCAGGCAGTGAGAAGCTGTTAAATGTCGCTCTGAATATTGATGTCAAACACAGTCTCTCCATCAAGCTGTAATATAAGGCCTGCTGCTGTTCCTGCTGGATGGGATTGATTTAGTCTCTATGATAGACTGTATCTGTAATATGAAGGAGCTCTTTGTTTGTGTCTGCTGATTGTTGAATAGAAGTCCCACTGTAAGTGTCTCACTGGTATAAAAGTTGCTCTTGTCCAGTGAAGAGGCGCACAGGAACTGTGCTGTCTCATGTTATAAGGTGGCTGTAAATCAAACCAGGATTTGGCCAAAAGTACAAAAGCCTCAGATCCCTTTCATTCATTTGATCCTCCTCTATGAAATATTTGGCCACCTGAATGTCAGATGTTGTGGAGAAATTATAATTTAGCTTATTAGTGTAAAACAAACATATTCAGGTGGTTTTTTTCTCCTAAAGTGATTCTAACTGTCATCATATCAAGCCTATACCACAACCCTTACAAAAGGGTTTTATAAACAGTGTATTTGTATGTAGACTATCTGAATTAGATGATCGGTCTTTTGTCAGAAGATATTCCGCAGATATTATTCAATGTATTTTTGTAAGAACTTACTGCACAGTTGCTGTACTGTATTTCACAGATATGACTTACATTGTGTTTCTTATCAAATACAGTAGGCCTGCATATAGACATGTCTTAAGTTTTCTTTGCAAACTAACATTAAGGTAATAAAGGTATCTTTCTTTGTTCTTTGTCTCTCTTACTTCAGGCTGTCGATAGGGAACCATGTGCAGCACACTGAGCCCCAAACATCCCGGGGGCCCCGGCCTCACAGACATGCAGCAGTACCAGCAGTGGCTCGCCAATCGACATGAAGCCAGCCTGCTGCCCATGAAGGAAGACCTGGCCCTGTGGCTCACTCATATTCTCGGTAGGGAAACACAGTATCAGTCCAATTAGCATTAAATCACTGACTTACATTGAAAAAGTGGGCCTATAGACCCTGTTGAAATGTGTATTTTCATTTGTTGGTATGTGTAGAGGCTAAGCCAACGCTTTAAGCCTCTGAGGATCCGCTTGGTGGGTGTAATTGACGCACACCTTGTTTGCCGCCGAATAAAAGTCAGAACCAACGTTTCCAGTTCGAAATAGTTCATTTATTTCCCTTTTTTACTGGTTTCTTTGTTTCATTCACCACACGATATTTATGGTTTACACAATACCTTTTGCTTTGTTTTTAATCCTGTGTTTGTGTGTGTGTTCTCCATGTGTGCTCCTTGTGAGTGTGTTCTCCGTGTGTGCTCTCCGTGTGTGGTCAAAAACTGTATGGGCCTTCCGGCGGAACCTCTCACCAACACACATAGGTTCCTACCTTTATACCCACAGTTAATTGGCTCCTACAGTATGCATGAGAAGGATATGTAGCAATACACGTGATTTTCCCTCTATTATTCAGGTGCTATTTTGCTAAGTTTGTAAGCAAATACCAGGTGCTATTGCTGAGTCATTCAAATCACTGTTCTAGAAATAGCTCTGCATTTCCTCATCTTGCACATATTGCTGATGTAAACAGCTCTGCAAGGGACTGAAATCCATCTGAACCTCATTACAAACAACTTTAAAGTGCAATGTGTGAACCAGGTTCCATGTCCACACACTCCCTCATAGATTGTCCTTAATTGAATAATGGCCCTCATTAGGAGTTCTTGAATAATGCTCAGCCCGTGGTGGAGAATAAGCAACAGAGGGAACATCAGCAGCTTTGTGCAAGGTTGCTATTGCATAATAAATCACCCTGTGAAGTGTACTTCTTCAACAGTGCAGTCACAAAACAAATGCCAAGGCACTCTGAGGATCTGATTTAAATTTCATTACTGAATTTAATTGGGTGTGCGCAGTCCGTTAAGTTTCAGGTTAACATCTGTTGGACTCATTGTGGTTTATTATTTGAGCATCATAAAAAATAGTTTATTCGGTAACTAAAGTCAGTTATCAATAGTTAAAGGACAAACTTAAAGACCTTCTTCATGAGATCCTCTAAAAGATGCTAATTTGACGGCTCATGTGGCAACAGTGTCCTCACAAAAATGTACTCGTTAGCAAAAACAAAGTCTTGCATTCCTTCCTGCGAGTGTAAGAATTCATCAATTGTTCGCTGCATTTCTAAGAGGCATCGGAATAAACGCATCAGCATTTTAAGTTTTGTTCGAGTGTATAGAAAGAAGAGAGGCAGTCTGATGAAGCAACCAATTACTTGAGACTTTTCTTGAACTCAAATTGCAATGAATATAGTTAACATTGATCTAGTGAAAGTGAGAGGTAGTAGCATGGGACCTCCTGCAGATTATCATTTCTCAAGGCAACTAGAAGCCAATTCAGTTCCTGAAACTGACTCCTACCAGTGTGTGGAAAACTTAAATCAACTCCATCTCGCGTGTTATCGCTGGCGGCGTGTGTGTTTGCACTGGAACCAGCCGAGCCAGAAACGTCTGGTCCGCTCGGTGAGGAATCACGGACGAAAAAGATGTGCATCCACATGTTTACTACTACATACAGTAGGCTACATAGTGGACAATCAGTTTGTTGGTTTGACTCATGCCCTGTGTATTCAGCATCGTATACTTCTAAGGAAGATATCATGAAAACTAAGCAGAGTTTGCAGTTGTAGGTGGGAGGAGCGGTGCGTAATGCACTGATTGAGTGGGAGCGGGATGCGTGGTCATAATGAAGAGTCATGTTGTTGTGATGGGAGCCTGAAGGAACAGAGCAATGTATAGGAGTAAGTAGAGTTGATATGTTTCCCTCTTGAATAGACTCTCCTCATACAGCGAGGAGCAAGTTAGAGTTTGAGCATATAAGACGGGCGCTCACTGAGTATTTCTCAAGATTTGAATCTCTCTTTTCTTGGCTCAATTACAACATTTGGAACTCATTAAATGTCGAACCCCCTAGACCCCTCCTCCTATAAGAAAAAGGGAATACAAAAAAAAATCTCGGGTTTCTTTCCACAGACACCCCCCTGCCACCACCTCCCATTTCACAATGATCTAACTATGAAGGAATGGTCCTCTGGAAGTCAGTCAACTGGACACCACATGTTGATCACCAATCTATCTCTGCAACTGTGTAGGATAATGATGAATAATGCGTACAATCAGATGCCCCCTTTTCATGTGATCTTGTCGTTGCACCCCCCGCAGTGTACTACCAGAAAATCCCCCACAGATTCCCCTAAGTCAAGTTGTAATATGTGAACATTTGGCTTCTGCAGAGATGCTTAAACCCAGCAGCACAAGCCAAGCTTAATAAGCCAAGCGGTTTCTGAGAGTCAATAACATTGAATCAGCTATAACTGCGACTGGACTGGAGAATACATTTTATTTCCTTATGCCGAATGCATATATTTTAAATGAGATTTATTTTGTTGAATTTATTGCTGAACCCTTTGCTTTCTTTATGTGTCCCCTGGTCAGGTCTGGAAATCACTGCTGAGAGTTTCATGGATCGCTTAGACAATGGCTTCCTGTTGTGCCAGCTGGCTGAGACACTCCAGGAGAAGTTCAGGCAAAATAATGAAGACCTGCCTGCATCTCGTGACAAAAAGGTACCAAGAAACCTGGCGATTATAGAAGTCTGGCATGATATAGGATACAGTAAAAAAAAAACTATTTGGGAGCAAAATGTTGAAAGTGTTCAATAAATCTACAGCAGATTTATTTTTATCATTTTGACCTACAATCACTATGGTCCTAACTATTTGAACGATCGTTCTTGATTACAAAATAATGTGAAATCCAGACATGTGTTGTTTGTTTAACAAAAACTCAAATCTAAGGTTAATATTAGTTTGATTTGCCCCATAGATTATCCATTGAAACCTGCATAATTTATTGCAACCAGACTGCTTGAAGACAAGAGTATTGACGTTTTATTTACTCTCTCTGAAACAGGGAACAGCTATACCCTGACATCAGGTTTCCCTCAATAAGATCAATACACACCAGAGAGTCCCTCCCATGTCGAAGAAATATACCATTGCTTAAAACTGGTGGAAAGCTTTATATCTGATATCCTTCCTGTACATAGATCTTATTTGTTGATTGGTTTTGACAGCGACCTTAAACCCCAACTTTGCAAAGAGCTCCATGCTTTCAGAAAGCACTGCACAAAGGGTGGGATGGGGGATGGGGGCTTGCAGGCTTTTGCATAAAAAAAGGCAAAGGAAAAATAAGGTTGGCAGCGACACATTAACGGATGGGGCCCCACATCCCCAGTGAGAATTGGCAGAACTACGTTAAATGTTCATTTCTGTGACCCTTGATTGAGGGTTTAATACATTTTATAAGATTAAAGGGTAACCCTGCAAGTTGTAATCAGATATTTTACTGGGTCAGTGCACAAGAAAACAGAGCAATTAGGGTTCAAAAACTCAGATTGTATCAGCCAATTCGAAAGGGTTCCAAGTCTTCAGCTTATTTCTGACAAATCAGAGCAAAACATTTAAATATTGTTCGTTTTCAGCATTTTTTGCGTTGACCTTCTAGAAATGTATTTGACTTCAAAGCCTTCAAATAGTTTGAAGTTTGGCTTGATAAGAGTTTAAGATATTCATACTGACTTACACATTGAACATGAGGTCTGCTCAGTGGGGTCATATGTTTTCGACAGGGGGAAACTTTGATTAGTTCCTGTTGAGAGGAAAGGAAGCAAAATACTCTTTTGTTGGCTCTTTGTTGATGTTTGAACTGAGGCATTACTGTGCTCCCTGATGCTACTGATGACGGTGAGTCTCCTGATCTCAGTGTGAGTGTAGAAGCACAGATGTGAGGAAATGCTTGAGGTCAGTGACCGTGGGACGGCAGATGATCCACTGAAATAGAGGGGCCTATTGATCGTGGAGGCCAACAGCAAGAGTCCTGGGGAAAATAAAACAGGAGAGAGTGGTCTACACTGACCTGCGACTCATGCTAAACAATCAAACAAAGTTGCATTATGATGATTAATAGTTTGTCCTTACAGCTACCATTAAGCACTTTCAGTTTAACGTGCCTTTAAAAGATGAACCAGGTTCACCATGCCTGATGTCATTTAAGGTTTATGATTCATATCAAACAATTGTTGCTTTTTCAGCTTCTCATTCTTTATTAGGCTACTGTTGTTTACTGTTTTGTTCTACTACTTTAAAGAGGACTCACATCTGTTTTAAAGCTCATTATAAGTTGTGTATGTGGAGAGGGACTAAGTGATTCCAGCAGAGAGAAACAATAAATCCCTTTGTACATGCTGTCTCTCGCACATCTTCCCACATGTACATCAATCAATATCAGATGACTGGAGATTATATTTATTTCTTGTCAACTCCTGTCATGTCACACAACCTAAATTATTGTTATAATTGATGACCATACATACAACATTTTGAGATAAAGTATAATTTTAGGATATACGCCTATTTGCTTCTTGCTGAGAATTACATGAGAAGATTTAAACCACTTCAGCATCTGTTCATAAATGTTAAGCTAAAGTGTACGGCCAGTTAGTTTAACTTAAATAGCTAGCTTGTCAATGTCCAAAGTGGCAAATCTGCCTACCGTCACTGCTAAAGTGAACTAAAAGGGGTTTGGTGTCGATTATTTCTTGGCAGGCAACCAGCCGAGACTCCACAAAGTTACTGCGCTGGAAATAGTTTGCACAAAACCCCCAAAGATTTAGAGATGCTGGTAGATGGATATTATTAACCGATGCCAAGCTAGCCATTTCATTCTGTTTCAAGTCTTTATGCTCAGCTAAGCTATCTGGCTGCTTAAAGATGGGCAATGGTATAATCTCCACTAACTCTCAGCAAAAAGCAAACAGCATTAAAGCATTATGAAACGTCAAACTATTCCATTAAAGTGTTCAACAATTGTAAAAGTTATAACTTTTTCTGATTGAAAGGAAATTATGGGATTTCTAGGCATTGTACTAATCATTCATTCCCAACCATTTAAACATAATGTCTTCTATAAGTACTGTGCCTTCTGTGCAATTATTAGATAGGTAAAGATGCACATAATTCAGCAAGCCGCCACAGAAACAACAACGTGGCATTTTGATTGTTAGATCAAACTAAACTGGCAATGTGGTCGACATTATTCCTCCAGGAATGCAAAGTAATTCAACAACAGAAAGGATCCCAGAAAAAGTCAAAAGGAGAGCCTGGAAAGAAAAGAAAAATACCCACAAAAGCCTACATATTTCCAGCATGAGCTCATTGCACCTTTCTCATAGCACCGACGCACATATCCTGTATAAAACCACAGCGAGGCGCATAAATCTCCCCGAACAGACCGTGTGGGGGCTGAAACCCATAAGCTTGTCATTTGATCCCAAATTATAGAAGGCCTGGTGAAGTAGCTCCACTTTTCTAACACGCCATCTCCCATATTGATCTGTATAAGGTCCTTGATCTGGAGCCGAAAGCAGCAGATGGAGAATAAATCAGTAGATAGGAAGTATGTGGCTCTATTCTTTGATGGAAACTCAGGGGGTTGGGTTGGGCAAGTCACAAGGGCAGACCTTTGTTTTTTCCAATGTCAAACAAAAAGTAAAAGTTCATTTGTAGCTTATTTGTCAATGAATATTTCTTCTGCTGAGGTTAATTAGCATGACTTGCATTTATATAGCGCTTTTCTTTCAAAGTGCCTTTACTTTCTATGCCATTTACCCATTCAAACACACATTCATACACTAATGGCAGGCCATAACTGCCCATTATCCAATGTAAAGCTCATTTATTCACACTCGCACAACGATACGGGTGCAATTTGTGGTTCATTATCATACCCAAGGATACTTCAGGGACATGGGATGGAAACCACCAATCTACCGATTACTGGAGCTCTACCTCCTTAACGGCGCCCGTACATGAAGTACATGAAGTACTTGGAGTTGAAGTCTTCTAACCCTTCTATGTCTCCAGCATAGTATTCCCTCTCGGAGGATACCTTGTCGGCAGAGCGCTCCGTCTGGTTCCTTCTTTGCACGGGACAACACGGCCAACTTCCTGTCCTGGTGTCGTAAGGTTGGAGTTGGAGAAACATGTCTGTTTGAATCGGAGGATTTAGGTAAGTTTACTATTTTTCTCCCATAAATATCATAACACTATGAAATCTGAATGTTAGACAAAAAAGTGCAGTCTATAAACACCACACAATTTGCCTCACTGGCATTACCAGGGCATTGGAATCAAATGTCTTTCTCCTGTGAATGGCGTGATTGTTCAGGTAGAGTATCACGCAGGTTGGACTGAATCCCAGATCTTGCTTTAACTCTTTTGATATGTAAACAAAGCTCACAAGAGCAGCAGTCTGTTGGGAGCATCTCTACCATGGAAACAAGGATGTGTGCATCTTGAATACTCCTGCACCAATCCTCAGGAGTAAAACAAAGGCAGCATAGTCAGAAGGGTGTGAGTTGGAGAGAAAGTAGGCCAACACTATGCAAATGTTTTCTTCAGCCCAGTTCTGCTCTCTTCCTCATTCACACTCTGTTATCGATGTCCCTTCTATCTATTGCAAGGATCTTTTGAGTGTTATGTCACTGAAATGTGCTCTCTGTTAAGAAATGCCTGGACTGAAATGTGTCCCTTATGATCAGAAGGACAGCATGCAGCCTTGCAAGTAACTGAAATACCGAGAATATTCCTACATTCCTGTGATGTCTGGCTAATGGCTGCTAGGCCATCGCTATGCAATTTCAACTATGCAAATCATTGCTGAAAGCCAAGTCACTCACACACATTAGTTCATCAACACTGCAACTTCATACGCGGTGAATTGTGATATAAAATGTTGTGAAAAGACTTTAGAAAACAGTAACAGCTGTCTTCTTTCTTTCTCTCTTTCTTCTGTTATTTCTCTGGATGGATTTATCAGTAGAAGTAACAACACCAGGTTTGCTATCATGCAGTCAATATTTTGTCTGTAAATCCCGGTGTGGTGTGTCACATGTATCACACATCTTGTCTCACTGTCTGCTCATATATTTATAGGCTTGAGGTGTAAATAAACACCTCAAGCCATAGCTTACACCTCCATTCTGAGCAGCAATCATCTGAGATACACAGAATGGCAGAGGAGAGGATCATTTGAATGCATGAAGTTCATGAGATCATTTTTATGTGCATTTCACCATCACATAGCTACTCATTCTTACTCATTACCTTTTTACAGATACCATACAATGTCCATTTGATGTAAAGCTAAAACTTGATCTCTTCCTATAGTTCTTCATAAGCAGCCCCGAGAAGTGTGTCTCTGTCTTCTAGAGTTGGGACGGATAGCATCACGGTATGATCATGCTTTTTTTTAATATCCTTACCATCCCTTTCTTATTTCTTCACTTATAGAATGGCTCTTTGTTTCCTTGGTGTAGGTACAACGTGGAGCCCCCTGGCCTCATAAAACTGGAGAAAGAGATTGAACAGGAAGAAAAAGCTCCTCCACCACCTCCATCACCTGTATCCCCAGCACCGCCCCTTCCTTCCTCTCCCTCTTTATCTCCCTCCCCGTCTCCTACCCCATCACCGACTCCACCTAAAGTCACCTCCAGCAAGAAAAGCACAGGGAAGCTGTTGGATGATGCTGTAAGTCAGCCTTAAATACCCTCCGTTTCAACTTATAATACCAGTCCACACATCTTTCATTTACCAGTCCACACATCTTTCATTTATTTTATTTTTATGTTTTACAGGTGAGGCATATTTCCAATGATCCCCCCTGCAGATGTCCGAACAAATTCTGTGTAGAGAGACATTCCCAGGGTCGATACCGTGTTGGAGAGAAGATGCTTTTCATCCGGGTGAGTTATTGACAGTACAATTCAAGTAATAATTGTGTTCAAGAGTATTTAAAAAAAAGAAGATGAACATTGACCTGCCTAATGAGTACTTTAAGTATTTACAATAAAGTTGAAATATTTTTATCAAAATTAAATATTTGAACATCAAATAGCTACTTTTAGTTACTGTAAGTAAAGAGTTTAAATACTTGTTCCTGCTTCATACTGTACTTCATATACTGTTTGCTAACTTATTGGTCACCTATGCATCTTTAATTAAAAAATAAAAACATAGACTTCAAAGTAAATAATAAATGAAAATGCTTGATATCTATCATTGAGTAAAAAGTATACTATTGCCCAATAAAATGCAGTACCTCATGCAAGTGCCCCTGTCTATAAAATGAACAGGGCTGGAGATTTACTTTTCTCAGTTTATTACTCCTTGTTTTTTAATGGGTTGCAATATTTATTAAAAAAACAAAAGAACAGAGAAAAACCTCACCAAAATGACACAAGTTCACACTATTGCTCATCAAATCTTCTCCATTCTATTCAGTTTTAAATCAGTTGGTGGTTGATAACAATAAGGTCTCACGCTGCAGTGCCAGCCTCTCTGCGTTCACACAGCATATGGCAGTGTGTTGATACTTGGGGCTTTGCGATGAAAGTAAGCCTTTGTGTCTGGAGAGCCGCCTTCGTGAGTTCTCATTTACTGGTAATGGTATGCAGACAATGTCCATCTTCAGCCAAACACAATGTGACTTCCCGGCTATAAAAGGGAAAATAACACCCACGTCTTTCCATATGATCCAAAGTTATTACTAGGAAAATATTTTACTGAGCTTTATCACTCAATGCTGGCCGTAGCATTAATTGTATCTTATAATCACACTGAATCCATCAGCCCAGGAAATGTAACTAGACTCTCTCTGAGTGGAGGGATAAAGGATGTTGGAGGAGGATAAATGGAGGCTAACACAGATTCAGATTAAAGAGGTAGCATTGGTCCCCTTGGGATCCTGGTTACCTGGCAACCCACAACCAGGATTCACACCTCTAAGAATGTGATTCATGCGGTCGGTATGCTTTGGGTGTGGAGACGTTCAAAGGAGAGTTTACTCGTGGATGTCCTCTGCTGTCAGCACATCACACTGCAACTAAGAATGCCAAATCTCGCCCAAATCTCAGTCAGTGTGAGGTTTAGATTAAGAATTCTGTTTTTAAATATTAGTTAAGACATGAAGACTCTACTTTCCTGCTTATATAACATGTGATGCTGTATTATTCTGAATAAGTAATCAGATTTGTGATTTATGTATCACTTTATGCCCGTCCAAAGACTGAATGCTTCTGTCTTCCTTGTGTTGCTGAGCAACCAAGGACAAATGTTGAGAGTGTTGGTCCGACGCAGCCTGCCTATTGTTATGTAGTCCACACTACCTTGTGTGGGCTTCTTTGTATAACATGTAGTTTTCCTTTTTTATTTCTTACTTCTGTGTAAGCTCAACTCAATTTATCTGTGTTTTCTTTTTTATATTTGTATACATTTTCTGTTTGTGTAGCATAGAGTAGGTATACAACTGCATTGCACTGTGCAATCCTGCATGGTATAATAGAGTTGAACCTTAAACCTTTAAGATCTGTACAACATATGACTTGCTTTATTCGTAGACCATTGATTTGAATGAGAAAAATCTCCCCACAAAAAAGTTTTTAATTGGGGGAAAAGAAGGAAACCTCAGGCAGGCCAGCCGTTTGGAATTATGGACATAGGAATAACATTTTCCAAATTGGGTCCTTCATCCAAGGCTCCAGACTTATTTATTTCACCACGGTCCCACAACCGTCTGAGAAATGATTAACCATCCCAAAGTGTAAACCGGCAAAACTTCTAGATGTTTTGCTTTTATTCCGTTATTGTCATCTGAAGTGATATTTGTATAAAAACACTCAATTTATTCTATTTTTATTTGAATGCTTTCATTAAAATAAATCTTTCCGCAGGATTTATTAGTTGCTTTGAGTTAGTGATAAATAAAATAATTCCTTTAGCAGTATCTTTTCAATATTGCTTTAAAAACACTTCCTTCAAACAACTTATGTGTTTCAGCTTGTTGCCTGAAACTAAATGATAGCCTTCACTATAGCATGAATAGAGCTTGAATGCATCATAATGTATATCTCAATGGAGCTGCATTAGCTGTTAGCTTTTAGTTTGTTATTAAGCTAAGCTAAGGACTTTGCTGCTGGCCAGGGTCATATGTACCCTCTGACCCCCACTGATGGCAACTTTGGCTAGAAGACAGAAGTCACAGTAAAATTACACATGTGTATTACCATGCGTTATAAAGTGTACTCACAGATAAATTGCGTGAGATATGTATTTTGATCAGACCAAAGAACCTCTATCCCTTTGTCTCTCAGCCAGCAGCCTTCACAGTCAAAATGCTTTAATTAAAATTCCTCCGGTGGTATTACCCTCCAGCTGCTGCTTCCACTGAAAAGGAATACAGTGAGGTCTGTAGGCAGCCACAGAGCAAGGACAATAGTGGGATGCAGCGCCCATAAGGGTCTACTCCACAATTATCTGTACAGGCCTGAGACTGACCTTCTCAGCTCCTGGAACAAATGAGGTGGCTGTAGCCCTAACAAGGGGGCAGAGTAACAATCGCAGGGTTTGTGAGAAGTGCTGTCCGAGCTCGGCCCCGGGCCTCTGTCCTTCTCTGGGTTGCTGGTCTCGTCCCAAGGCAGCATGATTGAAACCCTCTGTATGGCACAGGTCCATTAAATCCACAGTCACACAGCCTGAAGGCCTGGTGCTGGTGATTGGAAGCGCTGCCCCACCGGTGCCCTTTTGATTGATTCTTCTGAGAGGCTTATAAATGTTGCATGTTTTGCTGCTGGAGGTGACAATCGCATGAGGGTGGTTTTCCCTTTTTATCAAACGATTCAGCTTTGTATTTGTCTGAATCACACTCCTACTGATTTTGTTTGAAGGACTAATATAGCATCATTAAAATCTTAATATTGACATGTTACTCCCTATTTTATCAGAGATGGGCCTCGCTAAACAAGCGTGTTTTAGTAGAGGTGTAATGTCGTGTTAATGAGGCAGGGAGGTGATAACGCTCCATAGTGAGGCGGACATGTTTTATGTGCACAGCCTCTGGGGAATTCGAGTGTCGGAGCATCCAATATATCAGAGCCCTTATTTTCTCCGCTCTCTATTATAACGGCCAACGTTGCCATGGTACCCAACCTTGAGAGTGTGTGGCAGGTGGCAACATTCAAAGTAAATGTTGAACGATGAAGAAACACTGCATGTTAAACGTTGGTTAAGAGTGGATTTGTAAATTGATGATAAAGATGTCATTTGTCTGAATGTTTTTTAGCCAGGCTAACAGTGTGTGTGTGTGTGTGTGTGTGTGTGTGTGTGTGTGTGTGTGTGTGTGTGTGTGTGTGTGTGTGTGTGTGTGTGTGTGTGTGTGTGTGTGTGTGTGTGTGTGGCAGTCGTCCACTTTGGTTAAAACTGAAACATCTCAACACCTATTGATTAGACTGCTATGTCATTTCATACAGCTGTTCATGATCCCCAGATGATGAAACCTACTGACTTTAGTGATTCTCTGACTTTTTGATCTACTTTTACCACAAGGTTCAAACTTTTGGGAAAAGATAATCTATTGCCATTATCAGTGAAATAAATAATAAAAGAAAATGTATATGCCCAATACTTCCAATACTACCTGCAAAACAAATGGCATGCATGAGCCTGTGTTTAAGGCTAGTGAGCAAATAATAATTAAAAAAAATAAATAATAATTTCTCTCCGACAGCATACCACTGTAAAATAAGATGGTAATCATTACAAAATACAAAACTATTCCTATAGCATTAGCTTTGAAAATTGCTTCATTAATTTAACTGAAACCAGTGCATGGGCAGGGTACACTAGACACGAGCATGGAAGTGTTGCTTATTATGTAATTTCACAAATAAAATTGTGAGAGAAATCAATCATTGTGAGTTTGTTAGTCTTCTCAACATGGCTTTGTGCTGGTGAGAGATGGATAGAGCTCCTCTCAGGGGAAAAACTGTCCAGTCTGAGGCTCCTAACATCAATCAACAACCTCTGACATCAAGGCTATGCTTAAGTGTTCATTCAGCTTCTGCCTGAGAACCAAAGCCTTAATCAGTGAAATGACATTAGCGCTATTGAAGGAAGGGGCTCAGCAACAACAATTTAAAGCTCTCCTTTGACACAGCAACATCAGAAGTGACTCTGTAATCATATTTCTCTCTGCAGATGCTGCACGACAAGCACGTGATGGTGCGTGTTGGTGGAGGCTGGGAGACTTTTGAGAGCTATTTGATGAAACACGATCCGTGCCGCATGCTCCAAATCTCCCGGGTGGAGGGCAAGTCGTCCCCGATCTGCACCAAGTCCCCCAACATCAAGGACCTCTCCCCTGACAGTTACCTGGTGGTGGCCGCCCACTACCGCAGCAAGAAGTGAAGACATGAGACTGAAACTCTTCATTCATAAAAGGAGGGGGACTTCCTGCCATTGTTTACTCTCTTATGGACGTGGCTATATAACCTGTCCCTGTTATTTTACTTATTATGGCTACAGACACAACTGGTGTGTGTGATAGTAGACAGCAGTTAGACAATTTCCCTGAGCTTAATGTTTACCCCATTTTTGTATTTGCCTTTTGGCTGATATTGTAATTCTTATTGCCTTAACAGTACATTAAATATTCAGACGGATTTAATGGTTCTCGCACAAATTGCAAATTAAACTATATATATATGACATTTTAAGAATAGGTGGAAACTTTACAGTCCAAAGAAATGTACTTTACAAACTATTTACATGTCCCATAGAAACCAAACATTGGTCATAAAATGTTATGGCCCTTTTCTTCATGATGTATTTTTTTATTAGGCTTAAACAGAGCTTAGACTGTTTACATGTTGAATGATTCTTCAATGAAATGCATTTTTATACTATTTCAATTTTTTCTTTACTCATTATTCATTATTAGGATTGCTCCTGTTTTATATCATTTCTATTGTAAGTGCATGAGCAATCTCTTTTCTTTCTGCACAAGTTGCAACATGTAGCGAAACAGATCCTCATTGATTTAGGATTGATAATTATATAGTCTTACTTTGAGGTTTTGCAATTCTTCAATTTGTTGTGTATTACTGACCTCTAGAGGTCATTTAAACTTGAACATCTCAATTCAGTTTCTTACAATGAATAGATTCACACCTCATCATTCAATGTAATTGTTTGTGACATTTTTACCTGGAAAATGAATATATTTTTGGCATGAGATCACTTGCTATGCAAACAGCTTTGTATGTAAAGTAGATGGGTCCAATTTGTTTTAGATGTACATTTTCAATAAATTTGAATCTTCATAATTTGAAATATCTATCTTGTTTGTACATTTTTTCATTAGGACTAGGTACGTTTTCTGACCCAAAGCTCAAATCCTAAGTAGCCATTTGACATGTAGACTAGTGTGAATAGGATGTTGCAAATGTCCTTACTGATAATTTTAACCAAATCTAACTCTTAACTTTCTGTAAAACTGTAATTCACAGAGTCCACACAAGAGTAGCAGAAATGTAATTTATTGTAGCAAATAACATTGGCTATATGTGCTGTTCAACAAAATGGTAGGAGCACCAGAAGCCTTTAAGGATCAAGTAAAGGCTTTAAGAAATGCACTTAGTTAAGCACGTCAAAGTAAATACTTCCCTGTGTACCGTACACACTTCACTTGTTTTTCCTACCAAAGGTTTCTCCCGTTTCTAGAACAGCTGACATTTCTATCTCCAGCATAGTGTTAGAAAGCATGTTTGCTGCCCACACCCACTGTGTGCAAATGGATGTCTTACAAAAGCTTGTTTGTCACAAACACATCATATCATATAAATAAGCAGGCATCACATCAGTGGTTTGCACACATTGTAATTCAATGCAACACAATTGTGCAGAGCAAAAACTAAAAGGGCTCTATTAAATGATTTATACCAAAGACTTGTGCACAGGGTTATTAACAACAACAACATTTGGAAGCTGCTGTATATTTTATCACTAAGGTATGAAGTTTGTACTTCCTGACTGAACCACCAACTCAGTGATGTTGCATTGAGTTCAGACCTGGTTATCAAACATTTCCTCAGCATAATGCCCCATTGGGATTCCCATGTGACATGAGCACTGCACTGATCATAGAACCATCCACCGGGTGGTAAATACGTTATAGCACTTCTTGCACAAGTCTTTATGTTGCCCATAAATAGAGCCCTCAATTAGGTTAAATACATGTTAACTGGGTGCTTGTTTAATTGTATGAAAAACCTTCATAAGCACACTTTCAAGTTTGTAAACATAAACTGTGTTTTTCCTTGACAGGTTGTTGAAAAAAGTCGTACAAAAAGCAGTGCAGACAATGTGGATTTACAAATCCTCCACAGTGAAAACTAAAAGCAGTGAAGTGAAAAAGCTAAAAAGTGGTTAATGACAGCTTTGTCTTAATATGACAACAGTCAGCAGAGTTAAAGCTGGACTCAATCATCATATTATTTAGTGTTATCTAATGGTGATCACTGTAAGATTGTCATATCTATTTTTAAATAAAACGAATACAGTATGACCTGTATCTACTTGCACATGTCTGTTATCCCTGTCCAAACGTCTGTGCTGGCTTGTATAACTTGGCAACAAGAGGGTTTTCCTGCTGTTCTGTCTGTAATCACTTCAGATTGTTTTGCATAAAACATGACACCTGTAGCCACTTGTCTCATAATATCAAAACAAAACCAAAAAAAACAAAAACCGACAGCAGTTCAAACATCTTTCAAGTCGTCTTGCTTCAATTCTTCACTTTGTTTTTGACTTCATCTTGATTTTCAGCCCACCTGCCACTAGAGAACAAAGAGGGGGGAGGTTATCAGAACAATATTCAGTCTTTGAGACAAAGTGCTATTTTATATATCAATGATATGTCTCACGTTTGAGAGTAGATGTCAGATAGAAAACGTGGTTAGTGTGATATTTTGGTGTTACCGCTAACTGGGTAACAGATGATATCAACAACATATTATCATATTGTCGGCTAACATCTTACTATTCAAACAGAGGGATACATTCAAAGTTATATTTGCACCAGACTTTCTAGAGTGACACCCATGATCATCCTGTTTCTCTAGAAATCACACAGCTTGAGGAAAATAACAAAACTAACCCTCAACCCGCCGCCGCCTCCAGACACAGAGCCGGTCATCTCCTGTTTTTCCATCTCTTCCTGTTTCTTCTTTTTTCTCTCGACTGCTTCTGGATTTTTAACCCCCCTGTATGTTGTCTGAAAAAGAGAGTAGAAAATGGTCAAGCAATAACTGACAATGGCTTCATTAAAAAAGGAGCTTAAATATTTTTAACGTGTTCAAATATATAATGTACAGTCCAAAACACATGCATGTTTTTCCCCAAAAATTATTTTAATAAAAAAACGTCTTTAGAAAGCACAAGGTATGTTCAATCAGAGCTAGCAAAATGGCATTCAACTTCCAAATAAAGCAATCCAGAGAAAGGATGAAGCAGCTCACTGCCATGTGTGTGTTAGGGCCGAGTGATTTCATCTGCAGTCCTGAAAGTGTGAATCATCAGGGAAATTGAAGGTGAAACATGTGGTAGATTAGAAATTAGCCAATCCAAAAGATTCAATTGGCCAAAAAAAGGTTTTCATTTTGGTCTACTTACCTTGATACAACTTTAGCATGGCTCTTACGGGTTTTCAAGTGGCATTTCTGTATGATAATGAAAACACTCACCACACTGTCACATGCATCTACCTCAGATGGGATGTAGTATAAATTATACTACACCCAGTTTCCAGTATATTGTATGCATCTCACTTAAACTAATTTAGTCTGAACAACCCTGCAGTAAATGTGATCCTTGTATGATGTCCAGTTTTGGATCAAACGATTTAGAGAACTGTTAAGCTTAGTGGTTATTTTGGAGGCTGTGGTGTGTTTAGTTGTTGTTGAATTATAAAAAGGTAATACTGACAAATATTTTAAATCGCACAATACAATTTAACAACATTAAACCAACAGCCTACATTTAATCCAACCTTCATGATGTATTACAGAGCTTATGGAAAACATTACTTTTAGTAATATGTAGCTAATAATCTGGAAAACAGTATCAAAAGGGTTTTAGACACAAAGAGAAACATACACAAACACTTATTAATTAACCTACCTCTTTCTGTCTTTTCTCAGCAGCCTCAGCCAATTGTCGTCTCCTTGCGTCCTGAAAGTAACAATACATCGAAACCTTTGAAGTATTATGGTTGGATTGTTGTATTCATTTCTGAAACCATAGGTAAACTACAGCAACCCACAACTAACATTAAATCGTTTATATGAAAACTTCTAAAAGAAAACTTCAGTTTTTCAGGGAAATGTTTCACAAAATCACCACTCAAAAGTTTCTGTGCATTATCCTAACAATAGTTAAGTAACTCAGGGCTGTCCTGATGGATGTCAAATCCTTATCAACTCAATCACACAAAAAACCACACCCCTAAAGAGATACATGCACACGAGCATGCTTTACAAATAACATTGCTAAACTATCATCACACACAAATGCTTGGTCTTGTGTCAGTTAGTCTTGTCAGCTACATCTGTTAGCCACAGTCTATATAAAGCTAGCTAGTTGAGTATGTTGGGCCTGCAGCATACTTTACAGCCAGTGTTTACAGAGGCTAAACAGTCAACTCCTGAACATTACCTAGTAGGGCCTGATGTCATACACACGATTAATCACATCCACATGGCATTTGGTTTATTTAACGAGTGAAAATACACATTGTATGTCGTTATACACGTGTGACATTCTGACTTTTGTAGTGACACAGCTGGTAATAAAAGCTTTAGTAAAATGAACCTACTGGATCTGGTGTGACAACAACGTCGTCCGCTGCTCCACCAAGGCACGGTAAGCACATCCCCATACTGGAGTACCGGGAAGTAAAAGGCACGTAAAAAATTGAAACAAGTGTCTTGGTTGAGATTATCAAGATAATTTACTAGCTGGTAATCAGTCAAATCGCTGTACTGATGGTTAAGGCAGAAGAGGAAGCAGCACCCAGCGACTGCTGCTGTTCGCATACCGTTACCGTTAGCTTATGTTAGCCCATGGTAACGATAGCATCCCCGTTTACAGTTAGCTACCACTAGCTACACGCACTTTTTCTCATCCAAGCAGCCACTTCTTTTATTTCATTTCTTCCCAAACCTCTTTTTAAAAGCATCGACATATGACAAATATGTGTTATAAAGTCAGACGTCCATTCTAAATGTTTATCCCCGAGTTTGTTGACACAGCTGACTAAACTGCCAGTGTAAACTATGTTCACAAACACGACATTGCTAAACAGTTTTCTGCTAAAATGTACAAAAATAACTAAGCGCCAAATAATAATACCACATCAAAACAATACGAAACTGCTACTGTATTTGCACACGATTTATCTTAAGCTACAGTGGTCTTATTTATAGCACATTTGCTCCACCATATTGTGTTAAAAGAAATGTGTTCATTGTGTGATTTTGAACGTAGCTCGGTGTGGCAGGTGATGGGTGGGTGGATGCTACACACCGGTGTTCTGATAGCTGATGCAACAGCAGCACCTTGTGGCAAAGGAAAAAACTAAGGTTATAATCACTATGTTAATGATGATAATCTAATACATAAATGCCGCTGATGAAGTTTATTTAGCTATTAGCTATACTCATGATGACATAAAGAGAGTAATAATAAAGTTACAGAGACAGCTGAACGCTTTAGTTGATGGTATTACACTACAAATAATAAATAATCGATTTTATAAGCCAGGTAGTAATATATATAATATAATTATGCTAATGAAAGCCATTAAACTCAAGGCAAACTTACCTTTTTAAAAGAGTGTATTCCTCCTCTCCTGGTTATAATGTGTTATCAATCATGTGGCTTAGACGAAATGGAAGCCCCATATGATGAGAGTGATTCTCAATACAGCAGTTCCGTCCAAATCAATGCTGTACAATCAATAACCTGAGAGTTTTAGTGTTGTTTCTATCCTGCTTAACCTGACAACACTTTAAACTCCACCCATTCATCTTCGCTGCACAGCCGGGGCTTCATCACAGCTCAAAGTGCTGCACGGTGAATGGCAGCATCATGAATTTGCACAGCTTTTTCTACAACTTTTCACTCAGAAACGTATTGAAGGGGGATTTGTACTGAAGGCACCTGTAGTCTTCATGCAATGGAAGTCAAGGTGTCCCAGGCTCTTGGCAGCTCTTCAGGTAGGTTTAACTCACACTGAGTAATAGTTAAGCAATGATTGACAATAGGCTACAACTGCTGCTATAAAACTAACTTTAACAAATAGCACTAAATATGACCTGATATGTTTGTTTAATGATTTGGGTTTTTGCATTCAATTTATTGTAAAGAAAAGAAAAATATGTTTTAATAACGTCTTACAACATGTTTAAAAATGTTCAATAGAATGTTGGTTCTCTGACACAGCTTCAGTTCTGCAACAAGAACATCTCAGCGCTATAATTATTTAAAATGTATTTTTTCTTTAACTTGGTTAGCAGTTGTCCATAATAATATATATATTAATTAAATCGTAGAAGCTTCATGGGTGCAGACTAATTCAGTAAGCATTATGAAACTGTACTTGATGAAAGCTGATCCTTTATGACTTATTTATTAATGAAGCGACACATGGGCGCCTCCTTTATATCAGTTTCCTTAATGAGAGCCAGATGAATTGGTCATTAAATAGAATAAGAAGATACAAAAGGCACTTTATGTGTAATTTCAGTGTTGTGTGCTCTTTTTACACTGGCATGTTTGCACAGCAGCATTCAGGGAAGCTTACTGTAATGTTGTGATGATGTAGTCAGTCACAGAAAGGAAGGAAAGGGACTGTGAGGTAAATCCAGCAAACATCTCCAACATCATTCAGTTTAATGAGCTAGCTAATGCATGAATGCCATGGCTTTTATTAGCTGATCTAAATCACCACTCCCCCAGGCGAAGATGAAAAGGGCCAAACTGTGGTTATTTCATGATAGCTAATGGGACAGTGTTTTCATCTGTGTTGAGCCATGTGGATAATGTTCAGTGGTGTGCAGAGACTCTGTGGTGGCTCTGCTGGAAGCTGGGTCAAAGGTTTACCTCATCTTGAATTTGACGCTGGTGTAGATCAGCTTTTGCCCCCTTACCCCATGTTTTTGGGTCACTCCTAGCAAAGATATCCGAGAAATCCCTGACAAAGAGTGCGTCCTCGTGGACTAATTGAGGAGTTATGAGTGAACCCGGAAGAAAAAAAAAACCTTTGTGTAATGGTCTTTGTTGTAATACATTGATAGTCTTAGGAAAACATAACCCAAAATAATTAATAGACACTTGGAAAACTATATTCCATTTTTTTTTCTAGAAGCATCAGAAGATACACTCTCAACAGTCAAGTAGCTACTTAAAATGTCCCTTTTTTTTGTCAATGAAAGCTCTCTGTGGTTTTGGGCGACATGACAGGTGCATCACATTCTGCCTTTTTGTTTGACATTTAAAGTCATTGTTTAGAATTATGCTTGAAGCCTCAACTGTTTGCTTCTTATTGCAGTTTGGAAGATATGAAGAACCCAACATTGTATCTGCACACCTTGCATTAGAAAAGGAGACAAGAGTGCTATGAGACATTTATGTGGCCTTAAGTAATCACTGCCGACTAATGTAAGCTGTTTAAGTGATGCACAGCTTGCAGACTAAATTGAAGCAGCCATCATGTAATGGAAACACTGCAGTATAAAGGCCTTCCGTACTCCCCTTGTCTTATATGTAATAAACACTGATGCCTCTTTTATTTAATTATCAAGTTGCTGGTGAGGAAATCCACCTGGTTGCACTCGAAGTAAATCAATTTGCTCCATCAGCTGTTGATATTTCCATATTGTAAAGTAATTATGCACAAATACTGTTATTATATTATTATATCCCCTAAGGTTATCAAAAAAGCTGTCTATGTGGTATTATTTTAGATCAGTGATTTTGTCCTAGTATTAGACAGTGGCTGTGGTGGTCATGGTGTATGCTGGTACATGGATACATGTGTTGAATAAATAATCAATGTGCCAGGAAGTACCTGCTCATCAATTGATCTGCAGCCATGAGCAGGACAGTATATTATTGCACTTAGACCACACAGCTGTTATGCAATCCAAGCACTTTTCAGGGAAAGTTATTCTGTCTGACCAGTTGTCTGAAGCTCTGGTAGGAGAGGTTTGTCTGGCAATATTATTGATTTGGCAATGATGTTCTGTTAATGGTGTTTTGAGCTGAGAAAACGCATAATGACCTGGTTAAATACTTTGGATTCACACAAACACATTACTGCTGCATTTTTTTAAATGAATTACAACACCCCCATTCTTGCAGGCTTTGGTTTCACAGCCCTCTGGTTGTAATTGCTGTTGCTGTCACAATGTTAACCATAAACATTAGCATTTTAATATTGTACTGTTCACACCAGCATGTCTGGCAGACATTTGTTGTTTTGTTGTGGGCTCCTTTGAGAGGGGATGCTGAGGGGAGATGTCGCTGTTGGACCTGTGCTGAATAACTTCTGAGATGTAATGTTAATCTGGATGGAGGTGAGTCATGTTGTTTGGACTCAGAGTGCAGCCCCCCCGGCTCTACCTGTTGGTTTTAATGAAGCTGAATGCACACATGAGGGAGGGAGCACACATCAGCACACACTGAATACAAATCTCTGACTGTAGATGTTTTTCTGCCATTGTAAACAAATGAAAATGCATTATTGTATGCTAACTTGGTTAACCTAGCAGTGACCTGTTTTGGATTCACAATGGTAGCCTCTACATTGTGTAATAAAGCAATTACTGCAACAAAATGGGTAGTGGTTGTTCGGGGGTAATGGTAAATACCCATTTATTACATTCATTTGGCCATTTATCTTCCTATTGTGCTGATATTTTCAGGACAATCCAAGCATACACTTTGTTAGAGGAGCATTTAGCATATAACACTATGTTGGTTGAAAGTGTATAAAATAGACTTTAAATCATATTAAGACTTTTTTTACATTTGCTAAAACAAATACACATTAAAAAAAACCTTAAAAAACAATTTGTTTATTTCTGAAATCATTCATATGTATTGCACACCAGCTTGAATTAGTAAGATCATGTTGGTTTAGTGTTTATTTTACATTTAACTTCTTTTTAAAGGGACATCCAACCTGATCAGATGCCTCTCCGTTGGTTTTGAAAAGACAGAGGCCAATTTGTTCCCCATTAGTGTCAAGTATCAGAGGGTAAAAAGGAATATTAAATACACGTTAAAAATGTATGAGTGCAGGAGCACGAGAGAGCTGAGTAATGAGTGTGCTGTGATCACCTATCATTTTTACTGATCTGAACATAATGTACAAGCTGTTATGTATTCCCATTGATAATTTGAAAAACAGTGTGCATAGGTTGAGTGGCAGGATGCTCTCCAGGAAAAAGCAACAGTAAAGATACTTTAATAACATTATAATATTATACCCTCTCACTTTGTGTGTGTTTGCAGGATCATGTCACCAGGACAACTATATGTTTGTGCCTCTGCTGGAGAGGCACGCTCATATCAATCCCAGCATCAGCCACTCAGCGTCCTTGAGCTCCTCACTGGCCAACAGCTTCCTCTCCGGAGACACGGAGACGGACAGCGACCAACTCTCCGGTGAGTTTGCCAGAGCACTTGTGAATAAAGGGTTTTAAATGCATTACATCCATTTAAGATCCGCCATTACTTGTTTGACATATTGCTGCACAGCTAATGTGAATATTAAGTGTGGGGATGATACTAAGATTTAAGATGAGTCCTATTGCACTTAGACCATGCTGACTCTGCCATTAATGCATCAATTGGTCAGATTAAATTGGCAAAAGTTTTGATCATTGATTTATCGTGAAAGTAATTTATCAAGCAAATACACAAAAAAGTGTCTTTGATGTCTTACAGGTGATGATCTACTGCTTGTCTGTCTTGTCACTGAAAATTAAATAACTTTTGCATCAGACTTTCTGTTGGACAAACCAATAAGGCTGACCCCTCTAAGTTGATTACTAATTTTGGCATTTTTGACTAAGACTAACCATTTAGTTTGGAGGCTGCAAGACCTACATTTTGTCAAAAGTATTCCATGAGTTTTATATTTAAATGAATAGGCTGAGGTAAATAATGCAAAAACTCTTTTGGGTTCTCAGTTGGAGCCAAGTGCATTGCTCTCTCTGCAGAACCATCCTTTGACCTACATCTCCAAACTAAGCAGGGATGGAATTTATGGTCTTATTTAAATTGGACTTATGATAAATGCAAATTAAAACAATTTAAAACAATGTGACAAGAGAAAGAGAAATCTCTTATTCTAGAAAATAACTTTTCTATGAAAGCACATGCATCATGTATACATTATTATTCCTATAATTCCTATGATAATATATATAAAAACCTAAAAAGACTCTGACAGCTAGTTATTTATTTTTACCACAAGGTGGCAGTGCTTCATTCATCCTAAAACCTTGCTCCCTTACAGAGCCATCATCTGACCTAAATCTCTAAACTAGGCAGGAATGGAAAAGATAAACGGGGCCGACTGTATAAGAGCTACTTTCTTATTTATCAGCCGATGGAAGGATGCATTGACCTGGTGGTTCAATGACATGTTGGCACACGCAGTCCTGCCACCAGTCCTTAATTAACATCAGAACAGAGGGAGGAGGAGAGGCGTGCTGAGCGGCAAGAAAGCAGATGGTATTTTTCATCTATGACAGATACCAGACTACTCCCCAGAATGCCAGCACAGACACAGACTGATACACAAAAGTAAGGTCACAGACCGAACTGCAACTCGTGTTACTGTGACACTTTGCAGACGGACCAGATCACAGCAGTCAGTGAGTGTCTGGTAGCAACAACACGAACGACTCAGGGCTCTACCTCTCATGAGCTTAAGGAATTGATTGGTGGTCTGCTGGTCTGTAACTCTGTGTGGTTGACATTGAGATAAGACCAGTGACCTTGCAGATAATCCATGATAAGATCTCCGTTCGGTTAATACTGTGCAACTGAAGACCTAAGGCAAAGCGATAACGGGGCAATACGGATTGTTTTAACTTATATATATTTTAACTATAAGGTGTAGGTTTTGATACCACATAAATGTGCTGTGTGATGAACTATTATATGCTCCCTGATCCATTTTCTTCTATGTGACATATACATGTTAGAAGCAGTCAAAAACAACAGCAAAATGGAGGTGATAACAGATGCACATCAGAGCACTAAAAGTAAAATCATTAAAACATATAAAGAAACCATGAACTGAAAATGACAAATACAAAATATGACCAATAAAAGAGGAAGGAAATTAAATGTATGAAAACAACATGTGTGTATTGTTTACATTCCCATAATAACGTGCAAACAGTTTCAATAACTAAATACAATGTCCTCGTCATTTTAGCTGAGTATTGTCCTTTAACATTAGATTATCAAATACTGCAGCCATCTGTAACACCCTGATGGATTTGATGACTGGTGTAACATTAGTTCCTGAGAGGGATCCCCCTGCATACAGCAGCAGTGTGTCAGTACAGCTGAGCTGAGCCTAGTAAGTATTGATTGTTTTGAGTTTTTCTCACAGCCTCACAGTCTCTAATGCATGCCAAAGCAAATGATAGTCTTGAAACAAATGTAAAGGTTCCACATTATTTCTTTATTGTTGCTTTTCGTTTATTGGTTCTTGACAGTCAACAACACTATTATCTGTATTTTATATTGACATGATGTCCCATCTGATCCCCTTGTGAGATATGAGATCCTTTATTTGTTTAAATAATGCATGTCTGTTTTAGAATGACTTTCAACATAAATTATGAAGTTTTAGTTATTGATTTAAAGCAGAACACTTCCCGATGAAAAAATATAAAAGGTCTTGTATAGTGTCTATGTGAAGATGCTATTACATAATCTTGCAATTGTTTACACCAGCACTGACTGCACATGGTTTATTAGCTTGACGCAGTTTTTCCAACATGGCAGCACACATTACACCATGTCATGCCTTAGAGTACAGCAGTTTACAGCACGTGTGGATTAAAAAGGGATGATGATTGATGACCGATCAATGCATGTCCTTGTCGGTCCATTTCAGACCTGCTGCCCCTGCAATTTCCTGCAGTTTATTAGGAGTCAGTAAATCAGGACCGGGGGGGGGGGGGGGGGGGGGGGGGGGGGGGGGGGGGGGGGGCGCGTCCATCTCAGGACCTCCTCTCCCGCCCGTCACCATGACAACTGCCGTGGCGCGCGGGGGGGGGCACATGTGGAGCTTTAGAGACACACAGGTGTTGCCGGGGTTTGCGCATCGCTGTGAGATGGTTTGGCAGGATGGGAGCTGCGAGAAACACCCACACAGCCTCATCATAGTTTCCCATGTATCCTGCAGTTCTGCTTTTCGTAATACGCGATTCAATTAACGCTGGAAAGCCACTGATCGCCGCAATGGTGCACCACTCGGGCTCCATCCAGTCCTTCAAGCAGCAGAAAGGTTAGTCCGGATTGATGATTTTTCGTCCGGTAGGGATTATGTGTTGCACTAGGTGTGATGTGTGGTGACTTTTCTCTGTAGTTAAATAGTTTGTGGTGTTAAATGGCACTCCGAGGTATCGGTGTCTCTACTTGCTGTCATTGTGACGCACAGTTAGAGCATGTTTATGAAGCTTTTACGCGCTGATATTGTACCTTATAGCTTTTGTTACACTGACTTGGGTCGTTTTATGTTAAGCACAAAGGCTACAACTAATTAAAATGGTATATTAATAATTAAAACCTTCAAAACATTTATGAGAAATTTGAGTTATTGTCGAAATCATGATGGTTATAATACAGTGGATGTTTTAATGCTGCACAAAGGTATGACCTTTTTTCCCAAACAAACCTCTCTTGGAAAGCTTGTTTTTAGTATCAACTTGCAGTGATTTGAACAGCACTGAAAGTCGTGATGCGCCTCAGCTCATGAGTCTGCTTCAACATCCCCAGCAAGTGGGCTGGTATACTCAGTGATTGCATTATATCGTGCATGAGCTTCGAAGAAAGATATAAACTGTTCCATAGAAAACTCTTCAGCATGTGCAGAATAGTTTGTGCATAAGGTGAAGTAGCTTGCCAAGAATAAATGCTCAAGCTTTGGCAGTAATGAAAAAATGATTTGAGGCTGCCAAAAGTACCTGTCAACATTTCCTCTATAAGCAAGTTTAAAAAAAGAAGGCAGACTCCAGTGCATTTGGCATATCAGCATTTTGAACAAAGGACAACCAGAATATGTATCAAACTGAGTAAAAGAAAGATAAATGGTCCCCAAGCATTAGATTTCTTCAATCTATTAATAAATATCATGTCATCGACCTGTGTCTTCCATTCGATGTTCATTACACCGCGGATTGATTTTAGAGCCCAAAGTAGGGCTCTTTAGAGAACATGATAGTGTTTTTTTAATACTTGGTGTTAATTATTAATGGGACAGCTGTCTGAATTTGGAAAAATGGTGGAGAAACTTGTTTTCATGCTGACACAGGGAGTGATGACCTATTTTGTTGAGGAACCTGGCTGAGGAGGATGAGCGGGTCTCTCCCCTGGCTCCAGATGAGAGGAAGCTGAGCTGAATGTAGAAAAGTCATGAGAGAGGGACGCCCTGCTGAGGAGGGGGTTACATTATCTGGTGCAGCTCATGCTTGTTTGTTGGTTTTGAGTGTGAAAACAAACTCATGGAGTTGATCCAAAAAAAGAGTGCAAAGTACGTTATTTACAAAAAGGTTGACCCACATGATCAATATGGCCTGAACCCATACTGACAACTTGTATTTGTAATCATTTTTTAGATTTGCTTAATTATGTGATTTGTCTCCCATACAGTAATTTCCTCCTGTACAGCTTATACTGTTATATTTGACAGTGAACCTCTTCCTGGCTCCAGTCCAGCCAACAGGAAACACAAAGCACAACATGATATCAGATTTATTTTAAAATCATCTGACTACAGGCCTGAAAGCCCACTCAATTTTTCAGTGACTGCTAAGTGCACCATTAAATTGATGTCAAAGCGAGTGAATGTTGGCTCACAAAGTCCTACTAAAGCAAATCTCAGAAATTATATTGCACCTCCTCAAATACAATCAGCATCACCCTGTGAGAGCATTTAAAGGCTGGGAGCTCAAATGTGTGTCTTTGTGTTCCCGTACAAAAGAGGTGAAAACCTTTATTAACGTTGCTGGAGCCAAGATGTTGATTGCTTTTTAGGAAATCAGTCAAATCTGAAAATTGACTCTAAATCAACTGGAAGCCGAGATTAGGGGTTTGTAGGGGAGGTGAATGCAATCCGCTGCAGGTAAAGAATGTTTTGGGTATAGACAAAACACAAAGAGTTTGACAGTGTCTGATTTCAAAGATAAACCTACAGTAAGATTATAAATGAGTTAAATAACAAAATATCCCTCAGTTAGTAAAAACTAGAAAATGCAGCTCCATTTGAGCTTGAATACAAACATTACTCACAAGCATCTGATCCATCTTTCCAGGATTTGACTGGATTTCAAATGTTCTTTGGCAAACCAATCATAAACTTTTTGGATAAAACGTACAGACAAACTCAATGCATTATTCAATAGCTGCAGCAAAAATATGTTTATTTGGTCTTGATGTCTATCCATGAAAAACATTTGATTTATCATTCAGGTTTCCAAATAATCCAACAATTGCATATGAACCAATATACTGCTCAAAATACACATGGAAACGTGCAATAGAGATGTGATTCAATAATTCCTCTTCTGTTAGATTACACTTTTGAACTTGTGTGTGCATATACAGCCAGTGTGTGTTAGGTGTGTTGATGTGTAAACCTTTGGTTGCACAGCCCTAAGCAGGCCACCTGTCCTCTTATGCAAGCAGGCAGATGGTTTCATGGATACAGACATTCATTTCAGGGCAGATTTGGGGAGAGCACATGAACAGTATAATTTGTCCTTTAAACAAGATGCTGCAGAATATTAAGCAGACTTCAGTATCATAGGAGTTGATCAATTCTGTATAAAAAGTACCTTTGCATTTCTATCATGCCATGTAGACAAAGAGTTTATAAAATGACCAAACGAAGAGGCTGTTTTGTTCTGTGTGTGTTTGGTCTTGCAGTTACCAGCTTTAACACTTTCAATCTTTAAATAGTCAGCGGACGCTTTGTTGCTAGGTTATAAGAACAACACAGGCAGAAGTTCTGCTGGAGCCCAAAGTTATTGTTCAGTTTAATCACGTCTACGAAAAAACAAGCGACTCTTGGAGGAATTACTGTGACCTCTATGCTTGCTGGTTTTTATTGTGGACAGTGTTGATATGAAATCCCTGATGAGGCGTGTCCGTGGGGGCACACCAGAGGCTTTGCGGAAAATCCTGTGACGTAGAAGATATCACAAGCAATCAGGGGACATATGAACATAGTGTGAGGGTATATAGAGATTATAGGAGGAAGATGTTTAATCTGCTCAAATTATGCATGTTGGTGCCAGGATTGTATAATAGGGTCCTGAACTGTTAAATGTGTGGGGGAAATGGGCCAGCTGCTCAGAGGTGCGTTCACGGTCAGCCTGTCTGGCTCGGCTGCACGTGACGGACGGACCACAACAGTCTCGTTTGAGCACGTTGTTTGCTATTTGAGGCTCTTTTCTTTCATATTTTTATATAGTTTTGACCAGTATCCAAAAATCCTAATTGCATCCACTGTGATTCAATGGGGTAACAAATGAAACAGCAAGATGTCCAAGGGGGTGAATAGTTATATAGTCACAGCATAAAATAATGTTCTTCTTGGTCCAACCCTGTAATGCTTCATGTTTTAATCACATTTATATTAGTTACAGGTCAGATTCAGAGGCTGTATATTGTGATATTAACATGGATTTGCTACAATATCATAGGAGTCACTTGTGTCAACAGCTTTTGTAGCTGAAGATATCAGGTTTGAATAGTCCATAACTCATATCCATTAAATTAGTGAATGAGCTGCAGGCTTTTGTACTTGAGTGACTGAATTACTGTTGTGGTAAATCCCAAATTACAAGGCTCAACTCGTATTTAATTATTACCACAAACATTGACGGGGAAAAAAACATATGTGGCAATGCTTGTATCAAACTATTCTGAGTGAATAACTTGTTCAGTCTGTGTTTCTGAAGAGTGAGAGTTCAAAGGTCAGAAGTTCTCTAATTAGATATTTTGTGGACTCGATGAAAGGAATGTAATGTTGGTGAATTGTTGATGTGGGGCATTTCAGGAAGTACTGGTACTTTATGTCTCTGTTCTGAATAGAAAATAAATTATACTCAATTTTCACCGTGAAATCTGAAGCTGCAGACCTGCAGTCACAGTATTAGTGGTTCTGCAAATATTCGCTCCACCCGGCTTGAAAGATACCTTTACTTTCAAAAAGCTTACACTGTTTTGAGCATACTGTTAAGATGCTGAATATATTTAGCTCATTCTGGGTTTCTGCCAACCTCAATTAGATCTGTCTTGCAGTCACAAAAGTGTTTGAATTTCAACATTTTGTGATTAATTGTCACGTGTTGCATCATGAAGCACATCCATCCCAGAGAACACTCGTCTTTCTTTCTCACTGGTCTACCTGCATGTGCCATCCGACCTCTGCAGCTCATCCAGAATGCAGCGGCTCGTCTGGTCTTCAACCTTCCTAAATTTTCCCACACCACTCCGCTCCTCCGCTCCCTTCACTGGCTTCCGGTGCTAGAATCCACTTCAAGACACTGGTACTTGCTTACCATGCTGCGAATGGATCTGGCCCTTCCTACATCCAGGACATGGTTAAACCGTACACCCCAGCGCGTGCACTACGCTCTGCATCAGCCAAACGACTCGCTGCACCCTCACTGCGAGGGGGACCCAAGTTCCCATCGGCAAAAACACGTGGGTTTGCTGTCCTGGCTCCAAGATGGTGGAATGAGCTCCCCATTGACATCAGGACAGCAGATAGCTTGCACATCTTCCGGCGCAAACTGAAAACTCATCTCTTTCGACTCCACTTCGAGCGATAGAACTATTAACAAAGTACTTATATACTAATAAAGGACTGGCTTATCTAAAGCCAGTTGAGTAGCACTTGAAATGTTTGGCTCTATGAAACCTGATGTACTTATATGATTCTGTTTTCTTCAAGGTTGTGTCTTCCTGGTCGAATGTACTTATTGTAAGTCGCTTTGGATAAAAGCGTCAGCTAAATGCAATGTAATGTAACTTATGTTTGGTCAGCAAGAATTATCAGCGTGCCTCGAGGACTCAGCATGTACAAAAGATATGAGCTGAATATTCAGTAGCCGTTAATGATACCGTTCTTAATGCTCGCTGTGAACTCGGCTCCGTCTATGTTTTCTTTGATAAGGTGCCAGGCGGAGGATGTAACACACTCCTAATTGCTTAGAAAGGGTTTCTGAAAGAGAGGCTGCTGGCCTCGCCTCAGTCCTGCCTTCATGTGATAATTTGTTATAGCAGCAGTGTTTTGGACCTGCTTATCTAAGTGTGTGTGTGTTATTTTGTTCGTCTATGCCCACTCTTTTTTGTAACGGGCATCCCCTGAAATGCCCTCTGGAGAAGGCAATATAGATTTTTTTCTGTGCTTGAAAAGGTCCTGATGCAGAATGTTTCTCAGTTTAGAGCTGCGACAGGGAAAGTGCAATGGGTTGAACATGGCTGAATTATTGAAGGGGTATGAAGAACGACAGAGAGGCATGATGGGAAACAGCCCACTGACCTGAATTCTTTGTGCAACATCTTTGAATATAATATCTTAACTTTCTGCACTGTATTTATTGTTCATATTGGAGAGTGTTGTTTTGCTCCCTCTGATATATAACACCCTGCAGTTGATCATAACATCCTTGACGTTTTTCAAATTAAATATTTGTTCTTCCAGCTGGCTCTGGCTAAATTGTCGACAGTGGCACAGAGACGGATGTGAAAAAGTGTTGTAACACAGCCACTTGTTAGGACAGAATAATATAGAGGAGCACAACAAACAAGATTAGAGTTACAATTGTTTATCACACACACACACACACACACGTTCATAGACCAAAGACAAAAATCATTTTAATCCACATTACAAGACCGTCATGGACAAGCTGCACAGGAGAAATCTAAATCCCAGATCACGACCTTGCTTGAATCCCGTCCAGCTCCACCATATGAGCCCGAATGTGTGTGTGTGTGTGTGTGTGTGTGTGTGTTTGAGAGCACACACACACACAGATTGTCCTGTGTCCTGCTGATGTTTTTCTTTTCAGCATCTCACAGCGGGCTTCCACTCCCTGGGCCTTTTGATCTGTTTCCTCTATTTATTATTTTATTCATCTCCTCCGTCCTTCCTCCCTGTGCTGGACTCAGACCCACGCACCAACTGGCACACACACACACACACACACACACACACACACACACACACACACACACACACACACACACACACACACACACACACACACATATGCAGTCCGTGCGCACTGCGCACACAGGATTAACTTTCTCCTGATAAACCAGTTTTAGCTAGTGCACAGCGAGATTAAACACAGGATTTCACATTAGATGGACCCTTTTATATATTGTCTTCAGACCTTGCTGTGGGACAGAGTTCAGTCTGCATCAGAGCTAAAGCTTTGCAGCAGGGCAATCAGTCTCAGATAACCATTATTATATCACAAGGCTGAGTGATTTAACCTGTGAATTTATTTTTCCATCCACCCTGAAATGTCCATGTAAGCAATTTCACACAACACCAGCTCCGTCCAATTTGTGAGATGTTGAACCCTGACGACGTCCGTTGGGATAATCCAGACCAGTTAGTCCAGTAAATACACCTTTTTGAAAATACACAAGCAGCCATTATGTATTGATCAGAATAATGGAGAGAAAGTGGGCAGGTATATTAAATAGGAAAGCATCCACTCTTCAGTCAAAGCCAGAGAGACACTGAAATGATGGCACTTTAGGTTTCCATAGCCTGATGACTGGATGCTCTTAACTCAAACTGATTTACCAGACAGTCATTATGTATTTCATTTTTTATTAAATATTATTATTATTATTATTATTACCAATCAAACTGTTTTACCAGACAGTCATTAAGCATTTCTTTTTTTTGTTTATTTAATATATGTTTGTATTATTATTATTATTATTATTATTGTTGTTGTTGTTGTTTTATTATTATAATAGTTATTATAGTTGTTGTTGTTGTTATTATTATTATAGTGGTAGTAGTATTCTTGGTATAAATATTATTATTATTAGTATTGTTGTTGTTTTATTATTATTACAGCCGTTTCCGTTTCTGCAGCACATAAAAGACTTGCATTGCAGTATAAAATAGAAACAGATATAGCGATCTGAATCAGTGGTTGCAGGTTTGTTTTTCTATGCCGTTTGAAATGTGCAGCAGAAGTTATTGCTCTGATGTAAAATGGGATATCGTTCCTGCAGTGTATGTGTGTTAAATCTGACCATATTTGTTTTTGCAAGGCAGTACAGGTGCCTTGGAAATGGATTTATTGATGCATTCCCATCTTGTTGTGTTGTGTGTCTATAGGAAATAAAGCAGTAAGTGTTGGAGGGGAGTAATTGTTTTTGGATCTAAAGGTGAAATGTAATGGCTCGATTATCTGTGAGGTTCTTAGAAATTGTTGCTCTTGAGTTTTCTGCCGAGAAATGCAAACCTTCTTGTTCATTGAATCATAAAATCTCTGGCTTCTGCGATTTAACAGCAGATGTAATCGGCCCAATATGGCTCTTTAATGAGACCTGCAACCTGCAGCTCAGTATTGATTTGAGAAATTGGATTTAGTCAAATGTATTAAAATATGAAAAAGCAACGGGGGGCACTGAACGCTTGTGTAAACGTGTGTCGAGATAATTAAAGCACTGGGAAAACAGGCTTTGTTGTTACCCTGAAGATAGATTAACTTTCTGACTTGGACTAATTGATCCATTTAAAGTTTATTCCTGTGGTATTTTGTGCTGGGTAATGCTACTGTTTAATTGAAAAGGCCTTTATTTCAAACTTTTGTTCCAGACTTTTGAGTCTTAACGCACATTAAGATTTATACAGTTTCACATTTTCAATAATGTATTGTATTGCTTTTAAGCAGGAGCTCAGAACTTGTATTAATGTAATATATGTGGGGCTGCAGAGTGTTTCCCAAAGGCCCTCAAACTCACATCTTTAACTGGCTCGATTCTCACCCTGCAGCTCTGGGGATTCCATTGGGATTTATGTCGTGAGCGTGAGTTATTACGCAGATTGCAGCGGGAACCCTCAGGATGCAGGCAGTGAATTATCAATGTAGCTGAACGTCGAGAGGAAGGTCACTGAGAATCCCTCACTGGAGGTGAAAGTGAGTCAAGATCTCATTTGAAAGAGAGTGCCTTCTTTCCATGGATACATGTCAGGAGCTGCTGCCTGGTGTGAAGGTCGGGAACAATAACCTGCTCCAGTTGCTGGACATCCATTATCGTTATTAACCTGAGAGTTCTTCTTTACCATTCACCACTGCAGTATCGTCTAGTTATTCATTCAGCCTTCACCATATTGCTCTGTACCGCTGAAATAACCTTGATAATGACTGACCTCTGCTGGTATTAAAAGAACAATGACATGCTAATGAGAAAGATGCACACTTGAATGTTGTCATTACGTGCATCTTTCTATCGAAATTGGCTGAAGCACTAGCAAGCTTACGTTTGACGGTGCACCATCACGCTGCTCGTCTCGAGGTATTGAGCTGTGAGATGATGAGGAGGAGGGCTGATGGTTTTAACACACTCTTCTATGAAGGACATACATTATCACTAGCCCATAAATGGATGGACAAGTTGAAGTGATTTCTCCTTTACTCCCCTTTTTCCATTCGCTCATTTCAGGTACTAGATCTATAGAGAATGGTCTTCTTCTTTTCTTATTTCGTTAGTTTTATGGTTTGGAATGAAAGATTAGATATAATGGGAAATGGTAAGATGCAAAATAGCTGAACAACAAGAGAAAATGCTAAATTAAACTATAAAAGTAATATTGGTTGTTAACATGCTCCTACGTTAGCAGCTTTGACAAATCAAACTAAAAGCTTGAGTAGGTAACATTGGAGAAACCAGGAAGAGTAGGCTACAAATATCAACCATAAAGCCCAGCACAGTGATGCCAACTCTTTTGCTATGAAGTAGCTTGCAGCACTAGCTTCAAAAGCCAGAAGATCCAGTGAGACAGTCCCCATGTTGGCAACCCTGACTGCCTGTTCCTCCGGTCCTTCCTGCAAAGCCGCAACCCCCAAATTATCATTTTGAAATTAAACAACAAACATGGCTTTTGTGAGTAGTACTTACTGTAGCTGTCATGCTAGCTGCTGCGATGTGCAATGCGTGCATGAACAGTGTGCGCAGGTAGACAGGCGGGTCGGTCGTACAGACTTTTTTCTTTCTTTTTTTTAAAAGCATTTGATTTATTGATTGCTGTGGAGAAATAAACAACATGTTGATGACTATAACAACAATTGTTTCTAATACACTCGACCTATCTTTATACATGTAAATGAGTCAAGGAAAAAATACTAATGGGGAGTTTTAGAGTTGTTATTTTAACTTAATCCTAAATACTTTCGCCTAAGTATGAGTTACTGAATACCTTAAAATATGATTTGGCTTCTGTATAAATGCATAAATATTCATGATGCATGATGCGTGTTGAATTGAAGTGCTGAAGTTGCACTCCTCTTAGCTTATTGTTATTACAGCTAATTCACTTTAAGGGCTCTCCAGTAATTTAGTGTTTGACCTTTATACAGCTGGCTGACTCACAAGAGCCACATTTTAATTATAATTATTTTATTTATTTATTTGCATTTCCAATAACAAGTTACAAATACATAACAAAAACAAAGGCAATGAACAGATAACTTTTATATACAAATATAACTGATCCTGTTATAATGATAAGGGAGGTATGAACTACTGTATTAAATATAGCAAAAACAAGAGAAATAAAAACTGAATAATAACCAGTTCAAGAGAAAGCGCTTCTGAAAATGAGATTTGAAAGGAGAAACAGCTAACCTGCCTTGGGCTTCGGGGAATCGACAACATTAATGCAGCAGAGACTGAGAAAACCTACCTTCAATCCTTGGGCCAACTCTAAAATCACTGGCTCCTACATTTGCCATAATACAATCCAGCAGGGTCTTTAGTGAAACCCTCCTTGCCTGATGATTGCCCACATCTTTCAAACCCAACGGCCCCCAGTCTGTTTGGAGATCTGTTATAAATTATCTGTCAGAGATAAACCTGAAGACATCATTAGGGTTATTTTTCACAGACTTTTTAGAGCTCCCTTCAGAGCTACAAAGCAGCATTGAAAAACATGTTTTCACAGGCTGAGTATTACTTAAAAGGAACTTGTGGACTGGAGTTCCTGTCACCTTGAGAGCAATCCTTTTGCTGCCTTAATTCAGGGCCCAACCCAGACCTCCTCCCTATGTAATACATTTGTATATTGTTGACAACAGTATGATTTAATGGTATGTCCCAGCAGAGCTTCACTAAAGAGCAGGGCCCAATCCTTCACTTAATGCCTTAGTGACTCAAATATAGTTTAAGTTCATCAGTGTGAGCATACATTTATGAAACAACATGATGTTTAATATGAAAAAAATATATTAGACTCAGATACTCATCAACAAAAACAAGGCTTTTTGCTATTATGAGCTCCCCATTGATACCAGAACGAATCTTTATTTGCAGACTGAAAACCCAAATGTTTGGCCTTTAAAACCTATTAAAACACAAATATATTTAGAACTTAAAATGTTTTTCCTTATTTCAAGCTAATGCACCAGCAGTTTAAATGGATGGCTTATTTGAAACTAATGTACTTGTAATTTGTCTTGCTGAGTTTATAACTTCATGGTTTATTGCACTTATTGTTAGTTGCATTATTAAAAGTGTCAGCCAATGAAATGTGATAATAATATTCTCCCCCTCTCTCTCTGTGCCTCTCATCCTCAGGCATGCACACCAGCATCAGCGAGATCCTGAAGGAGAAGAGCCCGAAGCCGTCCCGCCGCAGCCTGCCCTGTCTGGCCCAGAGTCAGACGCATCCACTCAACCTCAACCACTTCCTGTCTGTGCCTCTCAGCTCGGAGCCCAAACCAGAGGCCGAGGGTCTGAGTCAGAGCGTCAGCACCTCCTGCAGCCTCCTGCCGCCGCACACAGGTCAGTCTGCTGGAGGACGGATGTCTTCCTGAAGTCATGAGAGAGGAGACGTCAGTTTGCATCATGTCATGTGTGGATTGTAATGTTTACTTTGGAGGCTTTAGTGGCAAGTTAAAGTAAAAAAGATTTAAAGAAATATATTTTAAACTTGCTAGTAAATTACATATTATAATCAATACTAGCCAAAAGGGAATCGTTACTTCCTCCAACTGAAAAAAACAACATTTACCTTTTATAACACTATTTATTTAACTTATTTTATTCTAAGTTGATTTAAAGAAAAATATGTTTGCTTCATGAATGTAAGGATTTTTCAAAAAGCTCTTTATTTTCCTCAGACTGCCTGTGCTGCTGCACCTCTTTTCACCCTCTGTCTGACACCAGAGTCTGCTCTGATTGGTTAGCTGGCCGGCTCTGTTGTGATTGGTCAACCACTTAGAGATGTCCCGACCCTTAGCCTATCACGTACAATGTGTTGGAGCGCTAGCCTATACTGTAGTGTTACATAGTGATGTCACTATGTTGCATACTTGCCAACCCTCCCGATTTTCGCGGGAGACTCCCGATTTCATTGCCCTCTCCCGGTTTCCTCCCGGGGTCATATTTCTCCCGCATTTCTCCCGATTTCTGACAAAATCAGATTTACTCAGAACTGTTTCCACTCGGACTTTAATACAGCTACACCATTGTTTGGTTTTCATGGTAGCACATCTCTTTAGCAGCGCGCGCAACTGAAAGTCTGAGAGGGTGAGGAAGATTGTCACAGAAAACTGAACAAGAATCGACAACAAGACCCTCTGCTCACTCCTTTCCAGGTCCAGCCCACACATGTGCAAGGCAGTGCACTTACCACTACAATAAGCATGTTAATGTTAATGTTAATCTAGTACAGCTCCGGCGATGATCCACTAGCACCCCCCCCGCGGTGGTTTTGAAATGCTCCCGATTTCTAAGTGCGTTCGACCATCAAGATACAAACTTGAAGAAAACAGAATCATATAAGTACATCAGGTTTCATAGAGCAAAAACATTTCAAGTGCTACTCAACTGGCTTTAGATAAGCCAGCCCTTTGTTAGTATATAAGTGCTTTGTTAATAGTTCTATCGCTCGAAGTGGAGTTGAAAGAGATGAGTTTTCAGTCTCCGCCGGAAGGTGTGTAAGCTATCTGCTGTCCTGATGTCAATGGGGAGCTCATTCCACCATTTTGGAGCCAGGATAGCAAACCCACGTGTTTTTGCTGATGGGAACTTGGGTCCCCCTCGCAGTGAGGGTGCAGCGAGCTGTTTGGCTGATGCAGAGCGGAGTGCACGTGCTGGGGTGTACGGTTTAACCATGTCCTGGATGTAGGAAGGGCCAGATCCATTCGCAGCATGGTACACAATTACCATTGTCTTGAAGTGGATTCTAGCAGTTACCGGAAGCCAGTGAAGCGAGCGGAGGAGCAGAGTGGTGTGGGAGAATTTAGGAAGGTTGAAGACCAGACGAGCCGCTGAGCTGCAGAGGTCGGATGGCACATGCAGGTAGACCAGCCAGGAGGGAGTTGCAGTAGTCTAGGCGTGAGATGACAAGAGTCTGGACTAGAACCTGCGTCGCTTTCTGGGTCAGCTGGGGACGTATCCTCCTGATGTTGTAAAGCATGTATCTGCAGCAGCGGGTTGTAGCAGCTATGTTTGCAGTGAAGGACAGTTTGTTATCTAGGGTCACACCCAGATTCCTTGCAGTCTGAGTCGGGGAAACAATAGATGTTGATTGTTAGGTCAAGAGTGGGACAATCTTTTCCCGGAAGGAAAAATAGTTCAGTCTTGTCAAGGTTGAGCTTGAGGTGGTGAGCAGACATCCACTGAGAGATGTCAGCTAGACAAGCAGAGATGCGTGCGACGACCTGGGTCTCTGAGCGGGGAAAGGACAGAATTAATTGGGTGTCGTCAGCGTAGCAGTGGTATGAAAAACCATGCGGGCTAATGACTGATCCGAGCGATTTTGTGTACAAGGAGATGGGCGGTGGTGGCGAAGTCCATAGGGACTTGGCTTGGCAACGGGAAGGTCACCAGTTCAAGTCCCGGAAAGACTAAGTGCTACCGAGGTATCCCTGAGCAAGGCACCGTTCCCTACACTGCTCCCCGGGCGCCGTACATAATGGCAGCCCACTGCTCCTAACACTAGGATGGGTCAAATGCAGAGAAACCGTTTTGTTACATGGTACCTGTACTGTGTAATGACAATAAGTTGAATCTATCTATCTATCTATAAGAGGAGGGGACCAAGAACAGAGCCCTGAGGGACCCCTGTAGTTAATTGACAAGGGTCGGACTCCGACCCTCTCCAAGTAACCCTGTAGGTGCGGTCTTTGAGGTATGAGGTGATGAGGGAAAGTGCAGAGCCTGAAACTGCAAGTTCTTGGAGAGTGCAAAAGAGGATCTAAACAAAGTAGGCGTAGGGGGAGTGCGAGAGAGAAACTTCCTCGTTAAGGAACTTTGGGATGTTAGCCTTTGCAGACCATTTACAAGCACACAAACCTATATAACACACTACAGGATAGGGAAAACCCCCCAAAAGCATAATAGGGCCCGCTCCCTTTAAACTTATTTTTTACAGATGCACTGGCAGGTTTTACCCATTGTTGGATCTGCATGGCATCCTTTAGCTGGCAAATATTGAACTTCATATAAACCAGCTTTGTATGCAGTCTATCCTAAGTTGAAGCTCTTTTTTATGATACGTTAAAGTAGTTTTCCTATTTAAAAAAATTAAAATACCATCAAGGAAGCCTTTTGCAACACATCTGCATCATGTTATTTATGTGTATCTGTATGTATTGCTACTGACATTGTGTCCGTGTTGAATGTGTATTCTCTCTCTTCTCTGCCCTGACTGTTTTGAATGCTGTGCTCAACAGAAACAGAGTTGGTTGCAACACAGATTTTCATAATGTTGGTGATATTTAAGGCGTGTGCATAATATTTATTGAGCAGATTGTGATACGATTTAGCAAACATAATCACATGTGTCTTATGTGTGTTCAGAGGCAGTGAGATAGTGTGGTGGGAAAACTGTTCCGAGGAAACAATACATCACAGTCTGAACTGGTAAAAATACAAATGCCTATTGGAGAGAGACAATTATTCAGTTTGAATAATATCTCCAAGAATATTCAGAGGCCAATGACAGGGATGGCTCTAACCCATGCAGCAACTCATCATGTGGATTCTTCTTGAGACGTCCTTTAGTTGACCCTTTGGTATTTCACTGCTGCGTGCAGGGTGCTAAAGTGGGACGTGAGACGCAGGTTCATGCAAATGAGGCAGCACAAGGTGAGGTGCTGCTATTTTTGGAAGAAGTGGCTCTCAGTTGTTGTGCTGAAAATAGACGTCTGAGGAACAGGTCTCTTTTGTCTTGGCCTGAGGAGGGTGCAGACAAAAGGAGAGAGTAAAGACCAACCCGTTTCCTCACTGTGTTATGTGACAGATGTGTCTGATGGTGATACAAATACTTTAATGTCAGATCTTATAGTTGTCTTGCATCACAGCTCAACATCAAACATGAAATTTCAGAGAGAAACAAGGATTTAACACAACACTAAAATCACCAAATATGATATATTCAATGCCCTTTAACATGCATTTGATCTAGAATGAAGCTCCATCTTTAATTCAAGCATTGACTGACTGGTGCTTCAGTACTGTTGTATTCATTTCACTGTTGCCTGCACTTATGTTATCAATTATGTAACGCAGCACCTTAAACTGAAACGCTTCAATAGACTCCCATCACATGACTCAGCACAATCCAGCAGTGTGAATTCAGAAAGCTTTTGGATACCTTTAAACTAAACCTATGCACTTTGATATTGCGTGTATTTGTGACTGGATGAAATTGTTTTAAGTTGATGGTTCAGATTTGTGGTGGGTTGAAGATGCATTTTTCTTTTTTACTTTCTTATAATGAAATCAATGGAAACTATTCCTCAGAGATTCAGTGAATCTAAAAATAGCAGGGCTCAGTTGTGGTCTTAAAATAGACAGAAGATAAGAGAGTTTGTGTTTGTTGATAATAAAAATAGAAAAAGGGGAAAAAGAGCACAGCTAGTGGTTCTGCATTACAACTGAGTTATTTTGGTCCCAATAATATTCTTACACATTTAAAAACACATTATTGTCTAGGGACTCTAATGTACTTTCAGTGAAATGAAGTGCTAAAAACAAAGCAAATGAACCAATGCAGCTTTTTTCGTCGTAGTTCCACATGTTAGAATAATGTAGATGTCTTGCACCATATCTCAGCAAAGCAGTATAAAGATGTTCTGACTGCAGTCTCACTCAGCAGATCTGGTGCTGAAGTACACACATGACACATTTCACTGGAGATGTGAGCCAAGCTGTGCTGTGAAATGATGCGTCTCCCTATAGCTATAGGAGCATGTCCATGTCACGCAATTAGAGTGTATGTATGAGATTTAGTCATTGCCTCAATCAACTTCCACATGAGAGGAATGCATATCACATACCATTAAAAATAGAAAAGCATCCACACCGTATGCTCAGTTGCAAAATAAAATGAGTAAAAAGTTATCACTCGTCATTAAGGCTGACTTTTTGTGGCAAAGGAAGGCTCTCTGAAACGGTTCAAAACACTTTGAGCTTCAGGAAAAGATTTCTTTGTACAATCTGATTTGTTTGTCTTGCCTCACAGTGTGGGTTAAACACAACTTTATTTTGTCTGTGCACTTCAGTGGGATGCATACAGATTTAGCAAGGAAGGAAGCACAATTGGCCCTCTTTCAACATCTTCATGGATCTTCTAAATAGCTTCAAGGTGTCGCCTTTATAGCTGGCGACCACGATTAAATAACTTGGATTTAGCTCAGAGCTGATTGCAAAGTGGGAGCTGGATTGAGGAACATATTGATTGAACAACAAAAGAATAATTGCTGATAGGATACTTTGTGTGGTGCCTTACCTGTTCAATAACTGTCTCCTTCATCACGCTGTGTCTGTTTGCAGCAGAGGAAGGGAACGATCAGTACGTGGAGGAGTCGGAGGTGACGACATGTGAAACAAAAGCAGACGAGTCAATTCCACTGAAGAAGCCTTCAACCCGAGTTAAACTACAGGCCCGCAATGACTCAGTTCAGGTACCAGGCTCTCAGTTATCCACCATTATTACCACAAATGACACTGTAGTTATTTTGTCACTGACCTACTGAGCCGTCTTGTTACTTCGCTGCATCGTCCTAAAAAGTCTTCTCACCACAGGGAAAGAAATCAGCTGGTTCCTCTGGGCTGTTTTTCCGAGATGGGAAAAAGCGTGTCGACTACATCCTGGTTTACAAGAAGTCCAGTCCCCAGGTGGAAAAGAGGTGCACCTTTGAGAAGAATCTACGGGCTGAGGGTCTAATGCTGGAGAAGGAGGTAAAACATGTTTGGTTTTAGAAGACTTGTATGTCCTTGATTCATCAACTCAGTTCTCAAAGTCCTGTGTTTCATTTTAATCCTAAAGCCCTCCTTGACCAACAACGATATCATGTTTGTGAAAGTCCAAGCTCCTTGGGATACACTCTGCAAATATGCAGAGCAGATGAACATCCGAATGCCTTTCAGGTAACTGTAGAAAGAAAAAACGATTACAAGTTAATTTATGGAAAGGTCAGTTTTTCTCTGAGTGGCTGGTAACCTAATTCATCCTGTCTAACTTCTTCTTCTTCTTTCTCCAAGGAAAAAAAGTTACTTCACGGATTGGAAGAGCAAAACCTTGGGCAGGTAAGTAGATTTAAGAATAGGACTATTTTTCTGTGTCGCTCTCTGGGGGCAGCAAGCTGGATGCTTCACTGCCTCTAATGCAATTCGTGAGAGGCACAGCTGCCACGCGTCAGCCGTAATGTGAGCTGTGGATGCTGTTTAAATGTTTTAATACTATAGTTATCATTCAGCTCACTGAGAAACTTAAACTGTGAAAGTTTGAGTGAAACGTTTATTGTCCTTTTCAACCCAACCATTGACTACATTTTAATGAATCCAGGGTTAATCAACCTTTACATAAACTGAGTAAATATACAGTATGCATCAGGGATTAGTTAGTTTTAATTGGAAAGTCACACACTGTGTGCAGCACTGATAAGGACCAGCAACTAAAATGGTTTAAATAGTGTTTAAAAATCAAGGTTAAGTGCAGTTGACCTTTGTTTGTTTAGATTAATGTGATTAATTAAGCTTTATAACCTTTAAAAAAGCACAGCATCCTGTTTGGAAGAGTGCAATACTTTAACACTGATGCCGCTCTTCTATAAAATATGTGTAATCTATTAATCAAAAAGATGGAGCTGCACAGAATGATTAGCATAATGTTTTTAGAGGGACGCTATCATACTTTGATGTAATGTTCAAGATGCTCTGAAAGGATTACACATTTCCATCTCTCAATGTTGCTTGAATGCGAAAACAAGAATGACTTTTTAAAACACCTTCAACTCTATGTACATTTTATTTCTGCAAACTCTACAAACCATCTAAGGCCCTGAAAGAGTATTATTATTATGCTTTTGGGGGTTTTACATCCTTAATCAACACAATTATGAATTCGAAAAAATGAGCATCATAGGGCCCTTTAAAACCTGTTTCTCAATTACAATGAGTAATGCAGAACCTAAAAAAAATGACTGTTACATGTAGAGCAGTATTTAAATATTATCTAGACATTTTAATAGTTTTGCTCATGCCCTTCTCACTACTTGAACAGGAAACATTTCTTATCACATACTTTAATGTGACATCCGTATTAAACAACATTTTCAGAGGCTTCTCATTTTATATCTGTTCCTTTTTGATCTCAGCATTGTCCATCAGGTGATGAAAGAAAATGGAAAGGATGTTTGAACCGCGCCAATGATGGTAGACTTGTATGTGTAACCTTTGAAAGAGCCCTTGTAAAGCTTTGAACAGGCAACGGTTAGTGAAGTGCGATATTACCGGTCATGAAGGACGGCTAGTCATTAAACTGCAAACATGGTGTGACTCACGCTGCTTCCACCTTAATGCTCGGTTTTGATCTGAGATTATTGATGATAATAAACAAGATAGCTGCCACAGGACAAAGTAACTGCAATAAACATGGCTGCTTTAGTGTTTTATGATACTTTATAAGCTTACTGTTTCAATAACCTCACAAACACATTATTGAGTTGATAATATGGCTGATTTGAAAGTGATAACATTGTTTTTTCACCTTTTAGATACAGTATTATATGTTGTTTAAATGGTCGTGCTTGCAGGACACACACACCTACACACACAGACAGACATCGCAGGAATCTCTCGCCCACTTGTCCAACTGAGAACAAAGCACTTTCAAACCTTGTGTGAGAAGCATCTTACGTCACTGTGAACAATGAGTACCGTTATGATTTCTTCACAGCTCCTGCGGAGCTCCCAAAGCTTATTTACCCAAGTAGTAAATATGCGTTATGTGTTTCCTAATGATCTGTCTCTAGCTCGCGTCCCTGTGAAGCTGAACAAATGGGCTCTGTGCAGGCGGTCACAGCTCATTGGGTGGATATCATTACTTTGTCTTTTTCACAAGAACATTTATAAAACGCTCTCTGGCTTTGGTGTTTTTTCACCCGAAGTTCACATTTGTATTAATTTGATCCATATCAGGTCAAAGCCTGACAAGACAAGAGACTTCTCCAGCAAGTCTGTAATATTCTATATACTCAGCCAACTCATGTTAGCTCTCGGAGGTTCATGTTTGTCTGACGGTAGGATCACCTCTTTGGTCCAGACTGTAATACATCCCAATTACTGGATAGATCACCGTGACATTTAGTGCAGCGATGTGAGGTGCCCTCAGAGATTTATCCTTCTAACTTTTATGATCCCCTGACTTTTCACACAGCACCATAATAAGGTTGAAATGTTAGCATTCAGCTCAAAGTGCCACTGTGTGAAGCCTTAAAGAGCTGCACATGGCTGCAGACTCTTACTCTGCTTTGTATGTGTTGATTATGAAGGGGCCTGGGGAATTAGAAATGTGGCTGGAGAGGGTAGACAGAGACAGACCGTGACAATAACATTCTAATTAGATTTAATTTAGTGGGTGTGCAAGAATATATTGGGTTTGTGATACTATATTGAGCAGTATTGATTTTTTATTAATTGTTTACATGCAATTAATCATGGCATAGTGCTTGAAAAGTAGTGCCAGGAACTGTGATGGATGCAAGTACAATCAGTTAAGTCAAAAAGTGAACTCTTTGTAATCATATGTGTACGTAGATGTATTATAATATGAAGATTCACTTTAATAATATTTTAACAGTATATTAAAATGTTTATTGCTTACAGTATTGCAATATATTGACTCATAATCCCTCTTGAACCATATTGTGTCACCAGATAATCGCTAACACACAGCTCTACATTTTAGGAAGTCCATGCATGCCTTTACATTTTCTGCTCTTAAATCATGACTGTAATCACATTTAAGAAATGCCTCATGATAAATAAATAATCCTTTGAGTTGGATTTAGCAAGCTGTTCCCCTGGATCAGAGGCTCACGATTTATGAGCAATATGAAAATAAAAAATAACATCTGCATAGTGATGCCTGCTGTGAGTGCGTGTGTGCGTGTGTGTGTGTAAACTTGTTTTCAGTGGGTGTGAGGCGGTGTGAGCTTGTCAGGGTTGTCAGAGAACAAGGTTGGGAGCCCCTGTTCCACATGAAAGAATTCAATCTTCATGTTAATCTGTGCCCTTAATCCTGTTTTCCCTCTCGTGCGTCTGTGCAGCAGGTTTCATCTGAGATGCCGACAGATAAAAAGCTGGCTGCCCAGAAATCCCATGAAGCTGGACAAAGAGGCGTTGCCTGACCTGGAGGACACTGACTGCTACACCGCTCCCTTCAGCAGAGCCCGCATGCATCAGTAAGGAGGACATGTTCACAAGTCATTCAGAAACTCACGCACATGATCAGGGTGTCACATAATGGCTGGGTCTGTAGTCTAAGCTGATATAACCCTAGTTCCCCTCTCACCCATATCATCCATTCATCTCCTGAGCTCTGAATGTGAAATGTATAAACCATCAGTCTTGTATATTGTATATCTTTCAGTCAGAACTCTAAAGACAAGCAGATCATAAATAATATATTGAAATGCAGCTGCAGATGTGCATGACACGATAGGATTTCACCTCAATTCCTTCCTGTTCCTTTCATTTTCACTTTGATGAATCCATCTAATCATTTCCCAGTGATGCATATCTTTTCTTTAAAAAAAATGAAACAAAGTTTTCCCCACAAATTGAGTTTTAATGAGCTTTGCTTCATTGTCTGGCTCCGCACTCATTAGAGGCTGTGATTGGATGATATTGATATATTGTTACATGATGAATAACTGAAGGAGTGTGCTGTTACTTTCCAGCTTCACTATCAACAGTAGAGAGGCCTTCTTCTCCAATTCCACCAGAAGCAGAATAATTCATCACGTGCTGCAGCGCACCAAGTATGAGGACGGAAAATCAAAGATGGGTAAGGCTTTCTCTTCTTGCTCTTCATGTACTGAACAATATTTCCACTGGTGTCACATTAGTGTCGGGGGGTTCCCTAGGCTCATTTATATGGATATAATAAAGTACAAGTATCATCATAATGACCTTATTAGGAAATGTCATTCACTGAGAAGACTCTACATATTCTAGAAATGTGGTTCATTGTATTGCTTTATTCAAAAGAAACTTTAGTGTTGGGTAGAATAATCGTTGAATAATAAATACCAATGTGAGGAAATGGAACAAAGGACACAGTAATGCTGTCTTCATTTGTATCGCTGTGTTTTCCTGCTGGTGGGTTTGTGTTCATTGTGTCACTAGCAGAGCCATCAGGGCACCACTGAAAGAGAGCAAATGCAAGCTAAAGGGGGAATTATTTATTTGTTTATTGTATTGCTTTGGGATGATTAAAAGCTTTTGGTTTCCTCCAACTTACGGCTGATCCCTCCTTTCCTCCTGGATGTTTTGTCTTTTGGTGTCGGCTGTTAAACTGCCCGTCCACTCCCACATCTACTTTCCTCTCTGTCTGCCGCCAACATGTTTTGCTGCGGAAAGTTTGGCCTTGAAAGGCGGGAACCTCTTTCACATCAATAATTTAACACTGTTGACCACTTTTCTCTCAGACAAATAAGATCAGCTTCCTCCCCGCTGCTGTTAGCACTATCTACTACAGTCTCAGTCAGGGCCCAGGGACAACAATGGAAATTAGTGCACTATTGTCCTGGGAAACATTACATAACATTTCTTTCATCACCAGTACCTGCAGCCAATTCACACTGCTTATTGCGATGAGTCATTTTACACCAAGTAATTAGAGTCCAGAAAAAACAGAGCAGATTATTTTGAAGTGTTTGCTAATGCAGCTTGCTGGTTACATCATGCAGTCAATTGTTATTACTGTGGAAGAGTTGCTTTAAATGAGTCTCCCATTGGACCCTTCTCATAATTGTGACCGGTCTTGAATTTTGTATGTGTGTTTCTACCTGGTATATCTGCATTCTTAACATTACGTGCTTTTCTCCTGCTTTAGGTATCAACCGGTTGTTGGGAAATAACACATATGAGGCTGCATTTCCTCCACATGAGGTGAGAACGGTTTTCTTTTTGTGCTGTAGAGATGAACAGATTGTCAAAGTATAACGTTTCTCCTGTAATTAATAATGTTCTTCTCTTTGTCTCGTCAGGGCGGCTACAAGAGCAGACATCCAATTAAGACGCACGGTGCCCAGAACCACCGGCATCTTCTGTACGAGCGCTGGGCCCGCTGGGGAATGTGGTACAAATACCAGCCTCTGGATCTCATCAGGTAACCAACACAGCTTCAGGAGCTCTTTCTGAAGACGTACACATGCTGCAGTGTCCTGGTTATAAGCCTTGTTCTGTCTTTGATCCTCTCTACGATGAGATGTTTAAATAGAACATGTTGTAACCCAGTTGTTTATCTCCCTGATGATAAAGATATTGAGGTTTCTGATCACAGTCGGCTTTCTGAACTGGCTTTTTCCCTCCCTAATGTTTCAGTATGTCGGATATTTCTGAACTCATGGAGCTAATTTACGAGTTGAGAAGTTGTGGAAGTTTGATTTCACTTAAGTTTAAAGCTGCCTTGGCACTGCTGTGTTTTAGCACAGTTTGACATTATGAAATATGCGCTTATTCACTTCACACTCTCGCCAAGAGTTAGATGAAAAGATTGATAACACTCTTTTGTGTGAAGTACAGATCTGGATCCAGGAGATGATTAATTTAGCTTTACATTAAGGCTGGAAACAAAGGAGAGCACGATATAACTATTATAGTTTTTAAAAATCTCTCACACCAAAACAGTTAATCTCTAATCAAATCAAATCAAGTTTTATTTATATAACACATTTATAAACGATTTTTGGTCGAGCCAAAGTGCTGTTTGTACATATAATAAAATTAGCCTACAGTAGAGACACTTTACAAACTTTACAATATCAATCTAGTAGTGGTTGACAAATGTTTAAAATGTCAGGAGGATATATAACTATTAAATTACGCATTTTCATGTAGATTTGTTATTGTAGGCAGATTCTTTTTACCTTTTGGACAGGCTCATTTCCTCCTGACATTTTAAACATTTGTCAACCACTACTAGAGATTAACTGTTTTGGCGTGAGAGATTTTTAAAAACTGTTTTATTGTGGCAACATATCTCCTGGGTGTGCATATAAGAAACACCTTCTGCGTATCAACCTAAATGGGTGATGATACTGTATGTCATGCTGTGTTCACTAATCTTGTTAAATCTTGTTAATGCATCTTTAAATGGTTACTCAATTAAACATTGTTTTATAAAGTTATAAATTGATGCTGTGATAGAATATCTTTATCTCCCACCTTTGTAACCTTTGTTCAGTACCCTGAAACTAGTGTGCATATAAACTAACTTACGTGAGTGACTTCCTCATTGTGAATAGAGTGATGCATACAGATTTAGGAGTTGCCTGATACTGAGCTGATTTACTGGAGCATTTGTGAAATACGTGTCTTGCTCAAGGGCACCGTGACTGCTGTGGTTTAGGAAGAAGACACAGCTACTCATCATTTCCCACCACAGCATTATACTTTCAGCCCAGCAGCCCCGTTAGAACACCACAGTCAGCCCACAGTGCACTAACGACACACTCAACTTCACTGCAAGTAAACACCGCCAGCTTTAATTAACTCAGTTTGTTGGTGAATTCTGACCTCGCTGTCTCTCTGTCTCTCTGTCTCTCTGTCTCTCTGTCTCTCTGTCTCTCTGTCTCTCTCGCAGGCGTTACTTTGGTGAGAAAATCGGTCTGTACTTTGCGTGGTTGGGCTGGTACACCGGCATGTTGATCCCCGCCGCCCTGGTCGGTGTTTTTGTCTTCCTCTACGGTCTCTTCACGATGGACTCCAGCCAAGTCAGGTCAATACACACAACCTGCCTACAATATATGATTGTATTTTTTGGGGAAAAAATCAATTTGTGTAAGAATCCACGTTCTTATCTTTTTAAGATTCTGAATCGATTTTCGCTTTCCAAAAATTGATTTTTGGAAATGTTTTTTACAAAAGAACCAGGATGTTGCTGGTGGTGGACAGTTATCTTAAACACCAAGTCTAAAGTGTGTCAGGCATTATTGTGTGATTGGATGAAGTATCACTAAGAATATTAGTATAAAGAGTTATTAGTGTTCAAATCGTTTTTGAAATGTTTTGAGTAAAAAAGCCTAAACCTACATATTTTATTTATGTAACAGGCAGCACTTTTGTTTTTGGGTCATTTGTTATTCTTGCTGACACTAACATTTGATTACAACTTTTAAGTTTTATTCAAAAGTGTTTTTTTGTGCAATTTCAGCATGAATACATGTTATTTTTTGTCTTTGGTTATTTAACCTAAGGCCACCAGACCCAGGGACAGTTTTGTATTGTTATGTATTTATATTGCAATGTTTGAGAAACCTGTGACCCAAGTTTTTCATTACACAACTACGTACACTGTAGCTGTATATATGACATTTAACAAATCTTTGAATTATCAGTGGACCGGACATCCTGAAATTAACAATTGATATTGAATAGTGAGATACCTAAAGATCGAAAGCTCTATTAAAATATGTAAATCGTGAACATTCCTGATTGTTGCTGTCATTTTGTGGTTCCTTGTCCCTCCAGTAAAGAGATCTGTGAGGCCAACAACACCATCATGTGTCCTATGTGTGAGGACACCTGTGAGCCGTGGACGCTGAGTGACAGCTGTGTGTACGCCAAGGTCAGTACTCACAGCATTTGTGTGTGTAAGAGTCATCCGCTTCTAGCACCTTACAAACGTGTTACAAACATGTTTAGGACTAAAACGCCACCCCATAAGCTAACTCTACTTTAAAACGTTCTAGAGTATTTCATTATCAAAGAAAGCCTGGAGCTCTAAAGGGATTATATCTTCTTTTTAAGTATTTAATTCAGATTTTGAAACAAAATCTATATTTTAAAGGTTCAGTTAGACATTTTTGGAAATACACTCAATTATTTATTTTTTATTTACCAACTCTTAACCAAGAAGATCAACACTACTTTCATGTATGTCTGTTGGAAGCTACCTCTTGTAACCTGTTGTCAGTGTATTTACCCTAAGCTAAGCTGCAGGATCTGTCTTCTTATTTACCTTACTCATTTGAGACTGGTATCAATCTTCTTCAAGTCTAAATCTAACTCAGCAAGAAAACTTATTTCCCCTAAATGTCAACATGTTTCCTTCAAATGTCTCATGAGAGCCCCTCTGCAGCACGATGTATTTGAGGCTGTTGAAATTGGAAAATGTTCAAAGTCACATTTCTGTTTCATCTGTTAGTCCACCATTTCCAAAAGCACTTTTTCAGAGCAGCTCTTCCTGTGCTTGTGTTTCTAGGTGACCCATCTGTTTGATAATGGCGGCACTGTGTTCTTTGCCATCTTCATGGCTATTTGGGGTAGGTCGAGGCTTTCTTTTGTCCTTTTTTTCCTGACTTTGTGAGCATTTGTTGTCTGACACCAACTCTATGCTTGGCTTGATTCAAACCCTCCTATAATTCAAATCTATTTTTACCACAGTGTGCCCGAGCTTCTGTTTCTAGTCTCCACTCAACTCCTTCAAATGCGATGAGCTGAGATTTCAATATTCAAGTAAAACCCTCTGCAATGCAAATACAGAATCTTCCCTCTGCTCATCATTTGTCAGTGAATAAATCGTGGACAGGTTTTCTCTGATTGAACGTCTGTGCTGACACTCCCAGTGCCATCCTGATGTAATTAGTCGGATAATTAAACATTTCTCCAGGGGGAGTCGGTATCGTTCGGCTGACAGAGTTGTGGGATTGTGCACTGATAGCAGTATATTGCAGCATTGGTTCCCACAGCTATAATAACCTGGTGATGTAGAGTATGAGCAGCGTCTGGCCCACATCCATCTTCCTGACAGCGTGGTAAATAATCACCTGTAACAAGAGGACACACTTGTGTTTGTGTCTGGGTTAACTGAAGGCCGGGGGGGTCCGCGGCTCTGAACCCAGCATGGAGGATTTTGGCAATGTGGGCCAAAATAACAGTACTGCACCACTCAGTGAGTGCACTAGCTCTGCTGTCTGTGTGAGTGTGTGAGTGTGTGAGTGTGTGAGTGTGTGGTCGAGAGAGATATGAAAAATGTGTTGGCCTAAGGGACCGAATGTCGGCATCTGAGAATGTTTCTTCTCTCTCTCTTCACACAAAAGTGGGTCAAGCTATGTTACACTTCAACATCTTTAACAGCAGTTTAAGTTGTTCTGACTGAGGATTCACTTTTTGCTGCTTTTAAACGCCACAATTACTTTGTGTGACCTACATGTATCTTTATCACTGTAATCCTTTACATTTACTTTAATTGTATCACAAATAACTGCACCTGTGTACAGCTGGAATATACCTGTGGCAATATGCAGGTATTGACCATAACTGTGATATTTAAGGAGATTTTGATACCAGGATAATAATGGACATATTATAATATCGTCTTTCCACTATCCCTGAGGGTATTTATTATTTTTGTAATCTTTTCGACAGTTATGGTTTCAGGCGCACTGTCCACACCCCAACACTCATATTTGTAGTGTAATTAATTTGCCGAAAAACTTGGTTAAAGAAGAATATGACTATCAAAATAATGTTTTATTTATATTTTTTTTAATATATCAATACTGTGAAAATATCTTTATTGTGAATTAATTTGGCTATGATTTATAGGGTAGTGAAAATATGAGCTGACCTCGCTACAACTAACATTTACTGTAAATGTAATCTGCTGGTAATTTTGGTAACAAATGCCATAACCCCTGAGTCGATGTCATGGTATTGCTTGCTTTGTCATACCAACAGTATAAGACATACAAATAAAAATTTATTCTAATAACTCAGTATCTGGAACTTATATATGTTTGTCAATATTGTTTGAAATATTACATAATTGTTCAAATAGTTAAGGATTGTTGTGGCTTAATTGATTCATTGACTTAGATTGATTAACTGTTTAAGCACTAAGTAAATGTAAATGTTCAGATGTATAAAAGCGCTGTGTTAAGGCTGCACAGCACTGATTGAATACTCCTGTCAGTCTTTGTTAGACGTTGCTTCCTCGGCCGAAAAATCCCATGTGTATAATGTGTATCAATGAAAACGGACAAAAGGGCTGAATCAGTACTATAGTGTTACAGTGTCTCACGTAGCTCATATGTGATTGCGGTATTCATTTCCACTCCGAGCTCCGCCTGTCACTACCTTTGCCCTAATGGTACCATTGAACCACATTAATATTGATTCTGGAGCGTGCGTGCCATTCAGCCTCTAGAAAGATGCTTTTCTTTCTGTTATATATCTGTGATAAACCAGAATACATGAGAAATCTTCACAGAGAAAGATTACCAACATCAGTTCTGGTGTTGTGAGCAGCTTGAGTTTCAAAAGATTTCCACACAAAGGGAACAATGCCTCCCAAGTGAATTCTGCCCACAGAAAGATTCTCTTTTGAAGTCAACTCAAAGAGGCGCCTGCCTGACAAAGACACAACTTAGAGTGAAATATTGTACAAGTAAAGCTTGTATGCTACTCTCCCTCAACCTTCCCACAGAAGCTAAGCGGTCTGTGAACTGATGGCTGTAATCAGTTTCTTTAATGGCCGATGGACGTCACTGCAGCCTGTGTTTCACTCAGGATATCTGGTGTTGGTTCTGCATTGTGTCCACAGTGAACGGCCAACTGCAGTCTCATTCATATTAATCACCCTGTCTGTTATATATGAAACTATAATGTGAGTGTATCCTGATCCCGTCTGCAGCCACTGTGTTTCTGGAGTTCTGGAAAAGACGGAGGGCAGAACTAACTTATGACTGGGATCTCATCGACTGGGAGGAGGAAGAGGTGATTCAGCCATATCCTCTAATAAATTACCTCGCAATTTTAATTCATGCAGCACATCTTTTAAATGTGACACTGATTACACAATTATAAAAAAAGAAGAAGTGGAATTAATTGCACTGACTGTAATGTGTGTTGTTAATCAGGAGGAGCTGAGGCCTCAGTTTGAAGCCAAGTACTCCAGGGTGGAAAGAGTCAACCCCATCTCCGGGAAGCCCGAGCCGTTCCAGCCCTTCTCAGACAAACTCAGCCGGCTCATGGTGTCTGTGTCTGGAATATTCTTCATGGTAAACCCTTTGATCTTTGAATAATCTCCCCTTTTGGGATTCAGGCTCAGAGTGAGATCACTGTGTTCCCTGTGCCACCTTTGGAGGGTTGTGATGTGCCAGCAGCGGCATAACATTTCCCCCTGCTGGAGGAAAAGGGAATTGATCAATAGGATGTCTTACTGATGGATTTTTTACTGATGACATTTGAATGATGAGTTTTTTGTTTACCTGAATAGTTAATTGTTTCTTAATCAATAGGATTCCTCTTTATTCTGCACTGTAATTCATTATAAGATGACATCAAACAACCTAATCTAAAGTATTCATCACACACATGCATATAACATCCCCTCCTCTATTTCTCCTTTTCTTCGTCACCGCTCTTTAGATTTCCCTCGTTCTGACAGCCGTGTTCGCGGTGGTGGTTTTCCGTCTCATTGCCATGGAGAAGTTTGCTTCCTTCAACTGGTATTTTGTGAAGAAGAACTGGCAGTTTGCCACCTCTGGCACCGGCGTCTGCATCAACTTCATGATCATCATGTCTCTCAATGTGGTGGGTGTCCGGACAAGCATCATCTGGCATGTTTACATATCCTGTCAAACAAATGCCATGAAAGATTTACTCCGAACTTTGTTCAAGGAAATATCAAATTCACTGCCAGAGAGACTTTGTTTTTGTGTTTGCTGAGATTCCTGTTTGCCTCTCTTTTTCATATTCATAATCCTCCTCAACCTTTTCCATGTTGATGCTTACGAGTACTATCATCTTGTCAGGTGTATGAAAAGGTGGCCTATCTGCTGACAAATTTAGGTGAGTGTTGTCCACATTCTGCATGCATGAATACCTTTTGTTATCTCTAACATGGTTGACAAAGATTTATTTTCTCCCTCCCAACAACCCCTTTTTCTCCCCTTCTCAGAGCACCCACGGACAGAGTCTGAGTGGGAGAACAGCTTTTCTCTGAAGATGTTCCTGTTCCAGTTTGTAAATTTGAACAGCTCCACATTTTACATCGCTTTCTTTCTCGGAAGGTAGGCTGGCTGCCATGAACTGTTCCTGTTTACAGTGAATTGAATGAGCGATTGTGAAAAGATGTTTTGTTTCAAAGTGTCATGTCATCCGCCAAGACTCCTTCCCTTTCCCTTCTCACTGTATAGTTCTTTGGACCTAATCTTTCAGTATTTCCACAAACTGCCATGACTAGAAATATAACCAATCAGTGGTTTATCAGACATAATTTGCACCTTTTAAGTACCTTCATTTTCTCAGATTGGATTTCACAGCTAATAATGCCAATCTCAATCTGTTCAGGTTCGCTGGCCGGCCGGGAAAATACAATAAACTCTTTAATCGATGGAGACTGGAGGAGGTGAGTGCAATTAGGCATCACTAATTCTAGTTAGGGGTAGTTATTGCCTTCTTTTATCAAATATATTTATAATTGTCAATAAATTAATTTGTCCAATGATCAGCCTAATAGTATATGAATCATTAATCTCCCACATAATTACTGGGGTTTTGAATTGTAATGATCAAAAACAGAATGGGATAAAGTGTGTCCCAGGATTCAGTCGTGGATTTGAATTATCGGGCACTTTTGTAATATAACTGTATTTTTCTCAGTGTCACCCCAGTGGCTGTTTGATTGATCTGTGCCTGCAAATGGGAGTCATCATGTTCTTCAAACAGATCTGGAACAACTTCATGGAGCTCGGTTATCCGTAAGTAACATTATTTCATAATCATGTGTTTCTCTTTCTATGAACCGTTTAGAAATGCCACCAGTGCTGTATATTCCAGTGATTGGCAGTTTACAAACCGTATGTCATTTCTGTTTAGTTTTTTTGTCCTTTAGCTCATTAGCAAATGAAAAGCTTTTTCTCCTGCAGAAACACATTAAATCCTCTTGTGTGCGGCATAGGAAAAGGCTTCCTGCAGTGCTCAGTCAATTGTCAGAAATAATTGCTTTGAGTTGACAGTTAGCTACTCGCTACGTTTTCAGTTTGCTGCAGAACTGGTGGTCTCGAAGGAAGATGAAGAAAGGAGGTGGCGGAGGGCCCAACGTAGAGAACAAAGCCCAGCTTCCTCAGTGGGACAAAGACTGGAATCTGCAGCCCATGAACGCCCATGGACTGGTGGATGAATACCTTGAAATGGGTAAAACATTAAACCCTCTTTAAATGTCGTATTTTGCTTAAGAAGGAATGGAAGAAATCAAAGAATGTACGATGTGTGTGCCAAAGTTAAGACGGACATCCTCTGAAGTTCATCCAAACGCCTCTTTTATCTGCAGTTCTCCAGTTTGGCTTCACCACCATTTTCGTAGCAGCCTTCCCTCTGGCCCCTCTCCTGGCTCTGCTCAACAACATCATTGAGATTCGTCTTGACGCCTACAAGTTTGTCACTCAGTGGAGGAGACCCATGCCGGCCCGCGCCACTGACATAGGTCAATGTGATCTCTGACTGCCCCCACACTTCCTCTCCTCTGTGACTCTGTTGTGTTTTTAGATCACAGCCTCTTCTTCTAACAGTAAAACACTGCAGGAACAACACGGTTTTTTTCATATGGAATTAGCTATGTTCCCGTTTCCTCTGCTTCTGTGCCCACCATATGCTGCTTCTCGCCTCCCACCAGCCCATCTCCCCATATGATTACTAACAACGCCCTCAACTGCCATATAATATATGACCAAATGCTTTTTGTGGCACGTTGTCCTGTCATTAAAGGAGGAATCCACGCTGTATCATTCAGCATTCTTGAGCTGTAATGAACACATTATCTTTCACTCACACTGAATCAAAGAGAGAAAAAAGCTGCTTCTAAGTTCAAGCTGACATTTACAGATCACACAGAGTCTTATCTATTGCAGAAAGGGCAGAGAGATTTCTAGCCTGCACAGACTTTTTGTAATGCCGCCAAAAAATAAGTATTTTGAGTCTGCATTTCAGGGCGTTGTTAAACTCATTTAGGTTGTTATTACTGTGCATAAGTACATTAGGTATTTTCCTTTTCATTTGTTTATCAATATGTTCTGCATTATGCACTTTCTATTTCAAAGGCTTTGCAAGACTCGTAGAACTAAAGCTCCAAAGTGTTGTGTATGAGGACATGCAGGTTTCTGACTCTTTTTTCTCCTCTGGTTGGGCTGTCAGGTATCTGGCATGGGATCCTGGAAGGAATCGGCGTGTTGGCAGTCATCACCAACGCCTTCGTCATCGCCATCACTTCAGACTACATCCCCCGCTTTGTTTATGCCTTCAAATATGGCCCGTGTGTGGACAAAGGACACCACCACAAGAACGAGTAAGCACTACAAATAATGTGAAAGCTTGAGGTGTATCCGGCAGAGTGTTACAGTCTGATAGCTTCTCCTTTCCTCCCTCAGGTGTTTGCGAGGCTACATGAACAGCAGCCTGTCTGTGTTTGAGATGAGGGACCCGAACAACAGCAACCTGTCCATATACTGCCGGTACAGAGACTACCGGGCGCCGCCCTGGAGCTCAGTGCCATACGAATTCACGCTGCAGTTCTGGCACGTCCTGGCTGCCAGGCTGGCCTTCATCATCGTCTTTGAGGTCAGTCAGCATTTCCTTTTTGTGTGGTAACCAGCCAAAAAGTATGTGACTGTTTTGTAGGATTATATTTTTATTTTAATGAATTTATGTTCGGTCTTTGATAAGTGCAAACCTCACAAGCCCAATTTTAGTAAGTTAAAAGCTGTGATCCTGTTTTGAGGAATTTCACTTGAAAACCCACAGAAATAAATCCCAAATGGCATGGTGGTCCCGCTAAAAATAGGCACCATGTTTCTTTCTTCTTTCCTTGAATAGTTGTCAAGATTTTCCTCTAACAACACTGCCTTGTGCAATGATTTATATAGTCAAGAAAACTGGCAACACATACACCTATAAAACATTACAGGGAACATAAAAGTCTTTCTTTTGGTGCCCACAGTGTTATCCTTTTCATGCTTATCGAACTGTGCAACACATACTGGCAACTAAAGCTTGTCAGATCTGTGGACGGTAACTCATAACTGATTAATGCCTCCCTCAGCACCTGGTGTATGGCATCAAGTCCTTCATAGCGTACCTCATCCCAGACATGCCCAAGGGTCTCTGCGATCGTATGAGGAGGGAGAAGTACCTGATGCAGGAGACGATGTACGAATCAGAGCTGACTCACCTGCAGAAGGAGCGGAAGAAGAAAGGACGGCGTTATCACCATGAGTGGCCTTAGCTTTAACCCCTCCACTGAAACAGCTCCCAACTCACAGGCACAACCTCCCCCTGCCTGCTTACTTATGTGTTTTAGCTTTGAGAGTGGAGCTCCACTTGGCTGATTCTGTACACCAAAGACACCCCGAACCCAGTTTCAGGTTCCTGAAACTGACCGCTCCCTCGCCATCTGTTCCACGTCCAGTGTTGGCGCTGCTCCTGGTTTCTAGCTCTGACCCCCCCCCCCTCCTGCCCCCGACCCCTCGCCCGGCTTCCCCCAGCAGGTTGCCCCGGGGTCTGTGCTGTGTCTCGGCTTCACTTGGAAAAACCTGTGCAATTGTAATGTTTACTATGCAGATCAAGGGCTGCAGATCACCACTGTTCACCTTTGGCACCCACCCTGCACTCTCTCTATGTGGCAGCTAGCTCTCCGCTTCGACTCTGTTTGGTGCCGCTCGCAGCATGGCCGTGTTTTCCTCCTGTCACTGGTTATATGTGACAGCGCTACTTTAGCACTTAGCGTTTCTTGTTACAAAAGAGATTCTAGTGATGTGGTTAACTAAGTACAACGGACACTGTTCCTGCAAAGCGACTGTATATTGCCCTTGAAGCATGCTGATTAATATTTGCGGCAAGAAAAACAAAAAACAGCATTCATCATGGAGGATGTGAACATCCATTTAGTACTTTGACAAAGAATTATCTTTGACAATATATAAAGTGCATGGAAATATTGTTTTGTATCTTTTGATAGACCGTGTTTGTCATGAAGCCTGGTTCACGTGTGTCTGTTCTAGGTGTGAGCTGTGTGTTACTCTGTTTGTGCTACTGCTGAGCTTGACTGTCTTGAGGTGAAGAAATGTGAACTTTAGTGCGATTTGATTGTGCCTACAGTTGTGCGCACCACAATTGTGTCACCAACATCACGTGTGCCTGTTTGTGCTGCACGTGCTTTTTTCAAGTGCAAGAAATATTCTCTCGTCGTTCTGTCTTGTGATCTTCTGTGAATCTCTCTGAACTCTCCTGTTAGGATTTGTTTTGGATGTGAGTCACAGTACCTACTCGGGTCTCAGATAATGGCTCTGAAACACGGCATACGTTGTAACGTGACTCTCATCATGAACAATGTACACACTCGCATGCAGGAGCCACAAATCTGCTCTTCCGTTCTGCACTCGCAGCCTGTTTTTCATTTGTTGTTGGAAGCCCCGGAGCGTGGTTGAAACTTGGATCACTTAGACATACCTGTGGCTTGGATGTTCAGCTTGCAAAGAGCATCCATCCACTGTTACTCACTCACAAAGAACACCAACATAATACATGTCTAGTCCTTTGCTAAGCACACGGACTGATGCAGTTTCAGCTGCTTCCTGACTTTTACTGATGATAAACTGAGAAATTAGGTTTTGTTTTAAGCTGTGACCTTTGTTGTGGTCACCTTTGATGTTAGGGAGAAGCATGTTTTTGGGAACTCAGGAAAATGGGCAGCATGAGCGACACGTCCATCTGTGAGTCAAAATAATTTCCTGTTTCATTCATGGTGAGACACATAGTTGAAGAGTGAGTAGTATTGATGAGAGGGTTCGGCGCGAGAGCTTCAGTACAGGTCATGTTGATCAAATGACAGTAAATAATATTAAGTAGACGGGAAAGTTACACCAAACTAACTACTGAAAGATATCACTACCCCGACCACATTGCACTAGATTGAACACTGACAAACGTACTTATCATTTTACATTATTTAATTGTATTTATTTATTTAGCATTTTATGATGTATGTAATATTTTTATACTTTCTTTTATGATCTATCAGTATGAGTTCATCCGTATTCACCCCCAGATAAACAAAGTATCGTCCACATTTCTCAGGTGTCCTCTGAATGTTTTATATTTTCTAAGATGTAATCAAAGGTGTCCTGCTTTTTAGGAAATATACTTTCTGCACTGTAGTCCATGTGCATGACTATAATGCAAACTCACAGATACTGCATGTTTGATTTGACTTGATTTTCACGAAAAGTATATCAGAGCAGAATCGCAGGTAAAATAGAGACAAACTGCAGGTTGTTGGTTAAGAAGTAATGATGCTTTCAGGTCATAGTGTTCAATCCATTGATCACAATCATGTCATTCACTAGAGAGATTTTGTAATCCTCGTTCCAGTATTTAGAAAAACTAGTCCAGGTTTTCTTCCCTGCTATGTGAACATTAAAGATCTGTGCATGTTGGTATCCTTGAGTTTGAACAGATGCTTATGGCCTGGTACATTTGTACAGTAGAGTCTGCATGACCTAACACCTGTTAAGTTATTAACAGCGTCTTAAACATATCACCCCCCCCCCTTTTTCATTTAATCCCTTTTGGAGGTCTGGACATGATGTCTAGTTTCTTGATGAAGCAGAAGAGTAAGAGTATTTTCTAAATAAAAGTTTCAGTCTGATTTATATATTTTGGTCTGGAAACAACACTTTTGAATCCTAAGATTTGTCCACTGGGAATGAGAATTGTAGAAAATGTTTACTTTCTAGCAGCTGTGTTTGAGCTAATGGGATAGAGATAAATATTATAAATGTAAAACACCTTGGATGTTTGACTTACCCAGCCACTTATCCTTTCTTATCTTCTCCTGTCTAAAGGCATATGTTCACTTTCTCAATAACACATGCTGCACAGTGGTGAAAAGGCTGCCTTCATGCCTTCCACTGTTGGCGATAGCACAATAAGGGTATTGCATAATGAGTAATAATGGCATGACCTTGCACATCTCTGAAAATATAGCAGTCTAGGGGGATTATGCTTCCTGTATGCCTCCTAATAGGATTGAGCTTGAGCAAGTGATGTACTTGACGTGGAAGCACAGTGAAGTCAGAGCGTGGATTAAACTGTACTATAAGGTGGTACCAGTCGTGACATGAAGTGTATCAATAACATTGTTTACTTCGTTCCTGTTTACATGTAAAAACCATATTGAAATGTATAAAAATAATGTAACATAAAATAATTTGGATATCACTCTTTTCTGTAATAAATCATGGATTGTATCTTTTAAAGCAAATCTGGTTTCTTCCTTTGTGTTACTAACTAATGATATTAACAACAGACAAACAGCCGCAGGGCCTGGATGGTATCTTCTTCATGAAGTTTCACAAAATCTGCTTACAGAACAAAGAAGAGTGCAGCAAAGAGCAGGGGTTGTTTTCTTTATTCCCCCTCGCTATTATCACAAACCACAAATCTTCTTGCCAGAGAGAGTTCATATGACATGTTGTTGAAAAAAGGAAGAAACCCACTATTTGAGTAATGTAGGATTTTCCCTCTTCTTTATGCTCAGCTCTCACTTCAGACTGTTTTTCCGCTCATGTCATGACATTTAAAGAGGAAAAAACTAAATGGTTTACTTTAAGCTGATGAAAAATGCTTAATACTTAAATTATTTCCTCTGTTCGGTATTTCTGTTGGATGACTACACCCAGATATTTGCTTTCACGTCTCAAACCAACAGACGTCACAAACTGACCTAAAAAATCTTTGATTTCACAAGCCTACCACTGTTGGGTCCCACAGAAAAACATTTTCAGATAAAGATTGATTGCGTTTCTTTCTTGTTGTGCAACTGTCCCATATTAAGGAAGGTAGATGTCGTGGTGTGGCACTGGAAAATATTGAAGAGGATGCTGAAAAAGTTTAGGTGTAGGCACAATCTAAGCAAACATGATAATTCTTTGACCAAAAATAATGAAAATGAGGCAAAACACAACTTAAAAGGTGGGGAAATAAATAAGTAAACTTTCTTTAGAGAAAAATAAGGTGTAAAAATTCATCATTGCAAGTATACCTCCTAAATACATTCATCCTGCACACAGAAGAAAACGTGTTTTCACCAAAATGTATTCCAAGTATCATTTGTAAAAGTACTTGTTTTGTAGACAAAGGGCCACTGGTTTTTATCTGTTCTTTTTGTGACAAGAACAGGAACACATAAAAGTGCCACTTCAACCTAAAGAAAATCCCAGTAACTCAATGGTGAAACAATCAGCAGTGTACCTTGAATAATTAAATACACAAACATGTGTTATGTTATATCACATACATGTGTTTGCACAGTAACAGATGCTGGGCGAATAGGATGAAGCTGCTGGTATCTTCTTCCTACAAAAAGAAAAATGCTTTGGTTTAACACAAAATGTACAAAATGGAACCTAAAGCTCAGTTGCACATTGCTGCCACAGTCGGGGGCTTTCTGCAGGGCGAAGGTTAACCTGTGGGTCTGTTCCTCAAGCGGCGCTTTTCACATATTGAGCATTTTTCCAGAGATGTAACTCAAATCAAGGCTTCATAAATCAGTTTTGTTAACCACTCTCAGTCTCATACAGCCTGTAGACATTAGATATCGGTACCTAACAGCACCTCCCACTGACTGATCCGCTGAGATTTGCAGTGCGGGTTAGGAAGGCAATCAGTGGGCTCGCGGAGAGCGTGGCCATAAATCCAACAGAGCTAAGGTGTAAAACAGGAATAGGAGCCAATGATGACCAGCAGGGGACAAAAGAGTCACATTAACGACGTCCACAAATCATCATCAGCTAGCTGAGTGTAAGAAACTGTTTCAAACAGTACTGAAGGCCTACAACCTGAATTGGATTGGATCTTTTATAGGAATGGAAAATACGTGTTTTCACAAACATAACATTTAATAATGTTGATTAAAATGTGTCTCACTGACTCCACCTGAGGAGACCCAGTCAATGTTTAGCCAAAGTGGCAGCTTGGCTCTGGAGTCAGTCTGTTGGTCTTTTGATCTATCCAGCACTTTGGTTCAAAACAACTCCTACTCAGCATCTATTATGAACTGCAATGACATTTTTCACAGACCTTCATGATCTCCAGAGGTTGAACCCCACTGACTCTGTTGATTCCCGTTGTGTACAACAATCGGGAAATGTCCATTTTGTAGATGTTCACCTTTCCTTCAGACTTCAATATAAATTTGATTTGTGATATCCTGATTTTACATCTAGCGCCACCCACATGTCTAATCGAAGTTCCCCGATACTTTCAGGTTTTTGTTTTTGATCAAATACATGCAAAAGTATTGACATTCTCATTGGACACAGCTGTACTTCATGTAAACTTACTAGATTAAGATGGTGAACCTGGTAAAAATGATAACAGCATTTAGCCTTTAGCTCTAAGCACTGCTGTGCCTGAGTGAAGCCTCACAAAGCCGCTGTCTGTAGACTTGTGTCAAGTCTTGTTAAATTGTTACACTTTCAAAAAACGTATCCCTGTCTCAGGCTGTCAGCATATGTTTCATCAATTCATTGGATTTGAGTCTAAACCAGCTCCTGTGTGGTCCTTTCAAGATGACTTATAAGCATTTGAGCTGACAGCTTAAGACAAGCCTTGTTCAGCTTGTTAAAAGTGGGAACATTTGAAAATCTGTTTTCATAAGTGAGCCATTTCAAGCAATGCATCCAAATTCTAATATTTTGTGCATAATGCATTTTCCACAGCAGCTGGTGAAGATAACAGTACAGCAGGCATGGTGTTACCATAGCTGGGTGAAAGAGGGGTGAGATTAAGATGTGAAGCATGAGTGACAGATGAGTTGACCTGAGTAAAGCTTCGCAGCAGGCCCGGTTCTACGGGGGTGCATAAGGGTGCATTGCACCCTCAGTCTGCTGCATTTATTTGGTCAATTTAAATGGTAAGTAACGTTATTATGTCAGGTGCGCGTGACCTGTGCCGCTGCGCGTTCGTCATCTGCAAGTTGCTTACACAGCAGTCAATGATGGACATCAGCAAATGGTTAAAACAACCATCCCTTATCGCCAACAGTGACATTGCATCTACTGCAGGTAATAACAGTTCAGATCATGGGGACATTACGTTACCCGCGGCCACTGTCGTGGACACTAACGCTCGACTCGCTGGCTTTGCCCGCCTCACCCACGGAGGCGGAGCAGCCACAGCCGTCTTCGTTGCCCCAAACACCGCCACCCCTCGGCGGCCTGCAAGTGCCAGAGGACCTCGGCAAAACAGAGCCTGCCCAGGTATATTTAAAAAGTACCCAACTCGCCTGTACAGTGGGGTAAGGCGCTCATTTTGCAGCTCATGGTTTCAAAACAGAGATTGGCTGGAATATTCATGTGAAAAAGATGCCATCTTCTTCTATGCAGACATTTCGGTCTTAAAAGGGGAGTGATTTGTAAAATATCCATAAAGAAAAAGTATATCTGTTTACAGTTCTGTTTCATATGGGTGTTGAGATGTATCCATAGATCTCTTCATTTTGCCCTCAAAGTGCACCAGATTGATGCTTTTAACTTCAATATTTTAAAAAAAAATCTTCCCGGGGGAGCATGCCCCCGGACCCCCCTAGAGGAGGTGAGGACCCCCCTTGTAAAAATAGCACTTTACCACTGCACCCTCTCTAATCTCAGATACACCCTGAGTCATTTTGTTCTGGAACCGGGCCTGCTTCGCAGGGAGAAGTGGCACACTCAAATGACTTTGCAGAGCTTGACGGATGGAGGAACGGACACATGTACAGAGGGTCAAGGCAAAATGCCGCTATGAAATCTCGAGAAAACAGCACAGTTATTTAAAGACATTCTGCACAACTAGACATATGAAACATCACCATCAATGCTGCAATAGTAAGTTGTAGCAGTAAAAGTGTAATAAATACTTTTTGTGTTCAGCATATCTTGGATTTGATATTGGGAAAACAAAACAATTAGAAACACATGAGTAATTTATGAACATCTGTGCCTTTGCAAACAATACAAATCTATTTTTATTTTATTGTTCAATGTCTCCTAATCAGAGGCAATAAAGTGCAGGCTGCAGAGTAAACACCTGCAAGTCGATCCAACAGCTTTTCCTCGCCTGTAAAATATGATTTATTGCGTTTGATTGGCTGTCTGAACACCTGTCCTGCTGGTTTGGGTTTATGCTCTGCAGAGCAGAATAATGTGTAAATAGCATTGAGCAGAATAATGTGTAAATAGCATTAAGCAGGTTTTGTGTTTACACAAATGTTTTTGAGTCCAGAGGCCTGTACTACGAAGCTGGTTCAACCTAACCTGGATATGTTTGAGTTAGCCGGTTGGCCTAATCCAAAACATATACGCGCTCTCGCTAAACGGTCCTACGACGCTGATTATCAAGTGGATCGCTCAAGCCAGCCATGTTCTATCGAGTTAGGTGCACGTTCACATGAAACGGGTGGTATTTGGAGCATTCGACCAATCACAAACATGGACAAGCGTACTGACAGCGCAGCGTCACACTTCCTGAATGAAAAGTCAACTAGCCTATATAATTAGACAAATATGAAGACGTTAAACTTTAAACATCCATGACTTAAACACTTTATCCAGGACATAGTTGCACCTGCAAGGTGAATACAGCTGGTAAATAAATAAAGTGTTTAAGTCATGGATGTTTAAAGTTTAACGTCTTCATATTTGTCTAATTATGTAGTTGACTTTTCATTCAGGAAGTGTGACGCTGCGCTGTCAGTACGCTTGTCCATGTTTGTGATTGGTCAAATGCTCCAAATACCACCCCTTTCATGTGAACGCGCACCTAACTAGATAGGACACGGCTGGCTTGAGCGATCCACTTGATAACCCGCGTCGTAGGACCGTTTAGCGAGAGCGCGTATGTTTTGGATTAGGCCAACCGGCTAACTCAAACATATCCAGGTTAGGTTGAACCAGCTTCGTAGTGCAGGCCTTTGATGTCAAGGTTGAGAGCTTAGAGAGTCATTTATCATCAAAACTCTTCAATTTAATAACACTATAGCAGCAGCATGATGAATACCTCCACTCTCTTTTGAATGTATACATGTAACCTTCAGTAGCAGCGGACCCATTTGTAGTGCTCCCACTCTGCAGAACATTTATGACTTTATCGCTTTTAAACAATGGTGAGTGTGTGGGCTTGTGAACATGTCATCATTCACTGATCTGTGTGTAGGAAGAGAGAGAAAATGCTGTGACAGTGATTATAACTGGTAGGTGAAAGATAGCACAAAATGATTGTTCCTGTATGCATTATACTCTATTGAAGATTCTGACAGTTGAAAATTACCTCCTCTGCTGACTGTTGAACATCGTTACAGAATAATAATCTTAACAAAAGCACTTATTTTTAGGAATAAATACAGAAATGTTTGCTCACAGATGAGGATTTGAAGGTGTAACTGGTTATGTCGGTTGCAACTGCTCTTGACATTTACAATGTTAATGTGATCATCATCAACTAATTTTCCCATGCATAAAAGGTATTGCCTTATGATAATTTCAGAGTTAGCTCAGATTAAAAAGCACTGCCATGTGGCCTTTTTAAATAAAGTAATTGTTTAGCTAAATTGTCCCTAGATGTGTTATAGTACACGTCTCTTTCTACATATTAATAATTTTTCATTTATTCCAAATTTGCTTTTTTTAATCACCTACAGTATAAACATTATCATCAACCAAATAGTCACATAAAGTAATTTAATGAGGACAGATTCATCATTTCTATCAGTGTTGAGGGTTTAATAGTAAAAGCTGTATTCCTGCAAAAGATATTAGCTGCCAAATTTGACCGGATTAGCATACCTCCTGAATATATCATGCAGTTACAGCAATGCATACAGACATGCCATCCAATACTCAAAAATGTGCATTGTGCTGATAAGTGGCACTACACTTACATGGTACAATTTAGACAGGGTTTTACTTGATTATTTTCAAATCCATTCTTGCATTGAGTCTTGATATTTCCAGACAGAATACTGCCAGTAGCTCCAAAACTCATAACGACCACCGGCCAGGCTGATTGTCTGTTTGTTCATTATTGCATTATTCAAAACAACATCATGCAGAGGTGTGTGCTCTCTGTGTACTTTTTTACATTGATTGTTGATTAGTAAGAGTTCTGTTCCTCTAGACTAGAGCCTTGTTTTAATGAAGGTCTACTTGAATAAACAATTGCTTCACAGATCTAAACTTGTCTGAAATGATAATGTTGGGGTCATAGGGACACAGTGAGATAGTGAGTCAGCTGCCTCCCCCACAGCCTGCATGCTCTCACCCTCCTGCTGCCTCACATCAGATCTGAGGAGGAATGCATTACCACAATCATGTCTTTAGGTCTTCGTACACACACACACACACACACACACACACACACACACACACACAAAGGACAACTGTATACAGTAGAGGATCAACAACAACACCCCTCCCAACTCCTCTAAATGATATTTGTCACATCTGTTGCTACATCGGCCTCAGGCGGCTCTGCTTTGACTGCCGGTCAGTTTACTCTGTGTGTTTATGTTGAGACGCTTTATTTATTCAGGTGTGTAACTGAAGCAGGAGAAACAGAGAAAGGCTGCATGCTGGGAAGCTGTCTTTCCTTGTATCCTTCATGCAACAGTGTAAAGCAGAACAACTGTGGTTTCCAAACAAACAAAAAGCTCCACTCTGGGGCCTATACTACGAAGCTGGTTCAACCTAACCTGGATATGTTTGAGTTAGCCGGTTGGCCTAATCCAGTGTTTCTCAAACTTTTTCATACCAAGGACCACTTAACCAATAAAAAAACACTCGCGGACCACCTAACGCCACAAATATCCAAAATCACATCGTTTTTCTAGAACAGATTACAAATCGCCTGAAAATGGTACAAACAAGTGGCAACATGTGTGATGAAGGTGTGGCGCTGGGCTATATCATGCAAATGAAAGTTAAGCTCGCTCCATTGCAGAGATATTCCCGCGAGAGGAGAGACAGCAAGCGCATTTCGTGGCATCTGCAGGCAGTGGTAAGTCCTTCCGGCATATGCCACAGAGGCCGCTACTCTGTGGTATCTGTGGCAAGTCCTTCCGGCATATGCCACAGATGCCACAGCTTGCCGAGGCATCTGCCGCTGCTCAACGGGAGTTGCCACAAGATGCCAGAGTAAGAGAAGGTTTACGGTAGCTGCCACTCGCCTTCCGTGGCAAATGCTGCTATTTAAACCCGTATTTATCATGTAAAATGTCGCTGTTTTGGCATGACTTTATCGAACTGATCTGTACACAGGACTGATGATCTGTACACAGGACTGATGGTCCGATCTCTATTTTTTTAAACATTATAATTTCTATTCAATTTTACTTGGAGCATGGTTTGCTAAAATAAACAAACGTGCTATATTTATGATGAAATATTGGCGAGTGAGGGTTGCAACACCCTTGACAATTTTCGCTTCTTGAGGGGAGTTTCCACTGCTTGTACGATAAACCAGGTGTATGACTAGTAAAGACAAATAATTAACAAATACATATCTGTATTGACACAGCAACGTGTACACTGGTGTTATTAGACTTGGCTACAGACTTAGGGCAGCTGTAACTGATTGCAGTTGCCACTGCTAGTGAGATGCTAAGGTTTACTTTATAAATTAGGCAAAGGACTTATATTTGCCCCATGCCTTCAGCAGCAGCAGGCCATTCACTTTGATTTGATCCAGTTATGAAATGTCATCATTTCGACAATAAATAAATGCTACATAAACGTTATCTTGCACGTTTTATCGAACCATCTCCGTTTCTAACTTTCAATATATTTAAAAAGAGATCTCTCTCTCATCTGCGTGCGGGGGCGGGGCCTCACATACATGCTGCTGCGCTGTGCACACAGTTCTGCCGGTAATGAATATTAGGATACATTTTGTGAGGAAACTTTTCCACCAATAATTCTAATAAGTATTCCAAAATGTATTCACTTCAGGTTTACGAAAGTAACTGTATTCGGATTAGTTGTTTTTCAAATGTAACGCGAGCTGAATACAGTTAGGCTACTTGGTTTTTGTATTCTGATTACGTAACGCCGTTACATGTATTCAGTTACAACCCAACCCTGTGCACAGATCATCAGTCCTGTGTACAGATCAGTTCGATAAAGTCATGCCAAAACAGCGACATTTTACACGATAAATACGGGTTTAAATAGCAACATTTGCCACGGAAGGCGAGTGGCAGCTACCGTAAACCTTCTCTTACTCTGGCATCTTGTGGCAACTCCCGTTGAGCAGCGGCAGATGCCTCGGCAAATTGTGGCATCTGTGGCATATGCCGGAAGTACTTGCCACAGCTACCACAGAGTAGTGGCCTCTGTGGCATATGCCGGAAGGACTTGCCACTGCCTGCAGATGCCACGAAATGAGCCAGGCCCTACTGCGCGAGAGTGCGGATAGCTTACATTTATTTATTTATTTATTTAAAATGTGAAATTTTACCAATATACTCACGGACCACTAGGGGGCACTCACGGACCACCAGTGGTCCGCGGACCACACTTTTGCCCCTTTCACACCAGCGCTTTTTCAGCTCCGGCTCGGAGCTGGAGCCTGAAAAGCGCCGGTTTTTCCTGTTCACACCGCAGCGGCGCCGGCTCTTAGCTCCGTTATCCGGTTCACTTCCAGCTCCAAAAAATTGTCGGTCTAGAGCAGGGGTGCCCAACCTTTTTTGAACCGAGAGCTACTTTTAAAGTTGCTAGTCTGCCGAGATCTACCAGTCCAAATAGAGAGGCGTAGCCATTACTGACAGCCTACTACCAGGTAAATACACACTTCTACTTGTATAAAACTGACCTTTGTACGATGAATACTTCATAAAACACTGCAGATCCTTTATCTTACCTCTTTCTAATCTACACACATACAAGTATTGAACTGAAGTTACACAACAGTGTTGTTATAAGTGGGTAATGTATTCAAGAAACATTGAACAGTGCTGCCACATATGACACAGGAAAAAAAGAAAAGACTCTGAACCCTTTCTTTGCCATTATATAGAAATAGTGTTGCTACAAAAGTATAAATGAGGCTTACTAATAAGACAACTCAGATCTGAAGCTACACAGGAATCTGCTGCAACAGTGCAATACAAAAGACAACATTAATAGAATCAAACCCTTTTTTGTTGCATTTTAGTAGATTATAAAAATAAATGCCTTTAAAATAGGATGCAAGCAACACTCGTTTCTTAACCTGAATTGATAATAGACTATAATCAATTTAAGTTTGCATTCTTATACCATTTTGTACAATAATTATAATGAATAAGTTCAAACAAACTCAAACTTACAGCTGATTAATAACGGTATCTAACTTGAGTTTTATCATATCAAAAACCTGTTGAAATGCTTCTGTTATTTTTATTACGCATCGGCAGCCTCCAGGAATGCTTCTTTCACAACTTCGCCGTCTTTGAAAGACTTCATGTGTTTCGCAAGAACGTGACAGACACGATAAGATGCTCTGGTAGCAGCAGCCTTGCTCTTGTTGTTGGGCCTGGTGAAAATGGACTGCTGTGCATTTAGCTGTCCTCTCAGGCCCCTCCCCTTTTGGAGCGTAGGGCAGAATTAGGAGGGAATTCCGTCTCGTAGCGTTTGTGCACTGTTTTGAAATGCCGCTCCTAAATGACCCTTCTTCGATAAAGCCACGCTCGTATTGCAGATGAGACAGATGGACTTTGAATTGGAATAGATACAAAAATAATCATCCTCCCACTCGGAGTGAAAATTATATATGTTTTGCTTCTGCCATAATTGCGGTCTTGTGTGTGTGCGGACTGTCACTCCTGTTGACAACGTTAGCGAACTAGTGCACTGCCCACTGCTCACCAGCCACGCCCCGACACATGGGGTCACGCCGGCCAATCACAAAGCTTTGATGCGTTCAAGTGCATTATTCTGGCACAGGAAGATTATGTTGCAGGACATTAACGATAAAACAGAATATTGTTGTTCTATTTTAGACACATCTCGCGATCGACTGGGAATCTCCCCGCGATCGACCGGTCGATCGCGATCGACTGGTTGGGCACCCCTGGTCTAGAGCATAGACTGTATATATAAATGGACGTAGGTTCCGTGACGTCACCCATAGGATTCTGCAGAGTTGCCGTGAAGCCCTTAGTAGGCGGAGTCGGCCACTAACGGCTCGACGGTGTCGTCAGAGTCTAACTCCCGCCTTCTCCAAATAAGGGCAAAGAGGCGGAGCTGAGGCGGAGCCGAGGCGGGACAGGGCGGGACCTGCTGCCAACGAGCGTGACGTTCGAGTCCTAGCTCAGGCTAAGAAGCTAAGCTAACATGCTCTCAGTATCAATCGAATGTAAAACATGATTGATGAAAGTAGTAAATCGGTCAGATTTGACCCGAAGACAACAGGAGGGTTAATGCCATATTCACTTAGTAACGCATGAACAACTTTTACAAATATTTCTATATAGTCTGTGTTGGTAAATGTCATCTAGGTTGCACATTTCCTGCTGAAATACATGCATACCAAGTCACTGCGTGGCACTTTGGTTTTGATAAAACAGTGTAGTTCCACTATATAAACGTTACATTCATAATCAAACGAGACAATCTGCAAGATAATTAGCTATTTGGTATTATTCTTAATGCTTGTCATTCACACGTTAATAAAATAAGTACCGATACATAGCAGAATAATTGTGGCGGTGTTCAGCTTAATAAGCCTTGCTCAACATCATTTATTTAACTAATACTACAGCGGGCTGCAGGCGAACCAAGTCCGCGTTACGATGCATTCCTTGATCTCCAGTTATAACGCCGAACTCCGCCGCTGGCCGAAGCTAACGGAGCCCCAGGGTGCTAGCTACGGCCGCCGGGACGCGCTAGCGAGCTAGCACCCTGCAGCCCCGTTAGCTTCGGCGGCGTGGACTCCGGCGGCCCACCCCTTTTAACATTTGCTCCCGTTTAGCATTATGGGCGTCATAGCCATATAGTATAAAAGTCTTACCCAAGGCTGAATCATAAACTAAACTGTATATATGTATAAAGGGTTACGTCCTTAGCTGGCTAATAAGCTACATAACAGGTTAAGCTAACAAGCACACAAACACCTGCTAACGGGGTTAACATGTATATTATTATCATTTTACTCACCGAAAAAAGCTGAAAGTAGACTTCTTGGAAGATCTGTTAGTACATTCAAGCGCACAGCACGACATTTTAATTATCTGGTATTTGTAACAATATTCCCTAACAGGCACGATCACCACAAACACAGCTAAAGGATCAAGTACAGTAACTACAACTAACTAACGTTGTAGCCTCTATGGTTGTAGCCTAGCAGATTGGACAAGTTGCTGTTAGCTGACAGTGAGGCACGTATCTGTCAATCAAAGTGACCACGCCCTAATGTATGCACAAACTTTAAGACCTAATATACATATAAAGGGTCGCGTTAGAAAACAATTCACTCACAGATCCATAATCATGAAGGTGGAATCTAACTATATCGATAATAAAATGTATGGAGCCAGGGGTAGAAACATGTTTTTTTCTGCTGTAAAATCGGGCATTTTAACATGGGGGTCTATGGAAATTGCTCCTTTCTGCAGCCATCGCCTATCGGCCAATATATGAACTGCAGTGTGTGGCACTTCCGTATTGGCTTCCCGGCTCTACCCCACAGTTTGCCGCTTGGTCTAGAGCAGGGGTGGCAAACATACGGCCCGCGGGCCGGATCCGGCCCGGGAGGCATTCCAGCTTGGCCCACGGAGCTGAAGGATTTTGCTAAGTAGGCTACTGTATGAGAGGAGGGAAAAAAAACTGCTATTTTGAATCCTTCCACTAGTGGGCGCACTACCGCACCGGTACCAGTGAGAGCGCAGCCAGACTGTAAAAAAAGTGATGAGTAAGAGTAGTGATTGCAGTCAATAACCTCTGACACTCTCATCCCCAAATGTCTCTGTCAAAAAAGAGAAAAGTGGACACGGAGTGCCGAGTTTTCCAAGAAAAATGGACCGCATCCTATTTTTTTACAGAGGTAAATGGAAAACCTGTATGCTTGGTGTGTTCGCAGCAAGTTGCTGTGCCCAAAGAATATAATATTCGCCGCCATTATGAGACTCACCATGGAGAGAAATACGACTGCTTGCAAGGACAACGGAGAAAAGAAAAGATAAATGACCTGCTATCAGGTCTAAAGAAACAACAGGCCGTTTTTACCCGGAGCCGAGATATAAGTGACGCAGCCGTGAAAGCCAGCTATCTCATTGCTAACGAAATAGCATCAGCCTCAAAGCCATACTCTGAGGGTGAGTTTGTGAAAACATGCATGCTGAAGGCTGCAGAAATCGTGTGTCCTGAGAAGCGACAGGCTTTTTCCAACATTAGTCTAACGAGGAATACAGTGAAGGATAGGATTGCCGATCTTTCAGCAGATTTGGATAGCCAGAAAAAAATAAAAGTCAAGTCATTCGTAGCATTTTCAGTTGCAATCGATGAGAGCACTGACATTACAGATGTTGCTCAACTGGCCATATTCATTCGTGGTGTAGATGAGACTTTGACGGTCACCGAAGAGTTCCTTGAGTTGGTTCCTATGACAGACACCACTAAAGCGGATGACATTTTTAGCGCTCTCGTTGAAGCACTGGACAGGGTCGGAGTGGACTGGACCCGTGCTGTCAGTCTGGCTACAGACGGCGCACCATCAATGATCGGGAAAAAAGCAGGTGTTGCCACGAAATTCAGGGAGAAAGTACAAGCAGCAAATGGAGGAGATCGTTTTTGGACATTCCACTGTATTTTGCACCAGGAGGCATTGTGTTGCAAGACGTTAAAAATGGATCACGTCATGAAAGTGGTTGTCCAAACTGTTAATTTCATCCGAGCCAGAGGGCTGAATCACCGTCAGTTCGACAGCCTCCTCAGTGATAAAGACATCACCTGTAGCCTACCATATCACACTGAAGTAAGGTGGTTGAGCCGAGGTGCCGTGCTGAAGCGTTTTTCTGATCTACGCGAGGAAATTGGACAGTTCATGGAGAAAAAGGGTAAGCCAGTGCATGAATTAAAAAACCCAGAATGGCTGCAGGACCTTGCATTGATGGTGGATATTTCAGAGCACTTGAATAATCTGAATATAACGATGCAAGGTCGCAAAAAAGTTGTCACAGAATATTATGACAGCATACGCGCATTTAAGTTGAAGCTGGCTTTGTGGGAGACACAGCTGTCAAGTGGTGACCCTGCTCATTTCCCTCATCTAAGAAATGTGCATATGACCGGAGTTACTGCTGACATGAGTCGGTACAAAGACAACATTACGGAATTGCTGCGGGAGTTTGAGCGGCGGTTTCAGGTCTTTGGTGAGCTTGAGACAGAGTTTGCAGTGTTTCGCTCGCCATTTGCAGTTAAGGCTGCGGATCTGCCCGTCGACATACAACTTGAGATAATCGACTTACAATGTGATCAGGATTTAAAGGACAAATTTGCCTCATCGGACTTGGGCACATTTTATCGGTATCTTTTGCCAGGATACCCCAAATTGACAGCCCTGGCAGCAAAAGTTTTGAGCATGTTTGGGACCACCTACCTTTGTGAACAGGTTTTCTCTGTAATGAACATTACTAAAACAAAGCTGCGCTCAAGACTCACACACAAGTGCCTGAATGAACTCATTAAATTGGCTGCTAGTCAGGATTTTTAGCCTGATATTGATGCCATTGTGAGGGCTAAAAGATGTCAAGTTTCAGGAGCAAATTAATCAGTGACGTGAAAATAAGAACCTACTGAAATATTTGAACATGTTATATTATTATGTCATAGAACATTGTGTATTATAATGTCAATCAGCAGCTGCATTAGGCAAACAATAGTTTGATTTGATGTGGCACTGCCCAACTTCTTTTTAAAATATAGAAATGTTATATCTTCAAGGCAAGGGGGGTAACTCAAACTCCTCACTTAATAGCTCCCACGTTTTTATTTGTATTTTGTGGTGAGTCAGTTCAGGTGGAAACTGTGATCTGTTGTAAAGAACATATGTGTAGCACTTGAAATTGCACTTGTTTTTTCTTAATAAATGTCAGTTTGTTCATAACATTTTGCGTCTCATTACATGTGGACATTTTCCGAATGTACTTGTAGCCTACTTATTTGCACTTAAACAGAAATATTGTCGTTATAGGGCCTGTGGGTTATTATGCTATGATTTTACTGGTCCGGCCCACTTTAGATCAAAGTGGGCAGTATGTGGCCCCTTAACTGAAATGAGTTTGCCACCCCTGGTCTAGAGGCAAGAGCTTCGGAGCTAAGAGGTGGCGTCGCTTACGTCTCTCTTACGTCGAGGCGTGCAGGAAACTAAACCCACCTCCCCTGAACATGGACTGTCATGCCTGCCTTATAAACACACTTTATAAAGTCAGGCAACACTAACCCGGCTTCGTGTGATTCTGTTTATTTGTACCTTACTTTGACCATCCGTTCACTGTTATTGATCATTGTGGAGAGAGGCAGACGTGTTGTTTTGTATTATAGCAGCTATCTGATGGAATCAATACATGGGCTGCACAGGTTGTCGTGTCCGACTATCACAAGTAGAATCATAATAAAAATACGCCGGTAAAATGTGCCTGTAGAAAACGGTTTATGCCACAATAGGATAGCAATAGCAAGTAGTCAGTTTAGCTTCGGTTGCTATGCTAACATCACCCATTTTATACCAGAGAAACTTTCATAACAGCGTTGTGATGCCAAACAACGTCAATTCAGACTGACACACATTCACTTAAGGGGAACTGGGGATATGTATCAGCTGCTTGTGTGAGTCGGACAGTGAATACTTTAGAGCGGCCAGTGTGAGCTAACCGGGAGCTAACGGGAGAATAAACTCCCGTGCAAGAGCAGCCAACACTGCAGCGGTCGGTAAATGCCGCAGAAATACATTAATAAACAATGAACCACGGCACTCTGGAGAAAAGCATAAGGTTGGAGAAGTCGTTATTCAATTTATTCTGGCTTCGTGTGATTAAAAGCAACACGATCATCGACCCGATGCAGTTCCCCGTTGTTGTTGTTGTTGTTGTTGTTGTTGTTGTTGTTGTTGTTGTTGTTGTTGTTGTTGTTGTGAGCGCCGTAATGCCGTTGGGGAGCAAATCAGCGATGTAAACGGTGACGTCATGACGCAGCAGCGGCAGCACCAGTCGGGTGCTGGGCGGTGTGAACAGAGCGGGAGCAGAAAAGGGAAACCGGAGCTGAACCAGAAAAGCTCTAGCTCGGAGCTAGAAAGGGAAAAGCGCTGGTGTGAAAGCCGCATTTGAGAAGCACTGGCCTAATCCAAAACATACCCGCTCTCGCTAAACTGTACTACGACGCTGGTTATCAAGTGGATCGCTCAAGCCAGCCGTTTCCTATCTAGTTAGGTGCGCGTTCACATGAAAGGGGTGGTATTTGGAGCATTCGACCAATCACAAACATGGAGAAGCGTACTGACAGCGCAGCGTCATACTTCCTGAATGAAAAGTGAATACTTTAATACTAGTCAAAATGAAGAAGTTAAACTTTAAACATCCATGACTTAAACACTTTATCCTGCAGGATAAAAGCCACATAGTCTGCACCTGCAAGGTGAATACAGCTGGCAAAAGACAAAGTGTTTGAATGCGTACATTATCAGGTTTATGATATCACTGCCCCGTCCAAGACACGATCTGACATTAATTACATTTGTCTCGAGTGTTTCGTCAACTTAATGTGTTGCTCCTTTGAAAAAGAAGAAAATAAAACAACATAGATTAGCTCCATGGCATAATGCCGAAACCCGCAAAATAAAGCAAAAGTCGAGACAACTTGAAAGGATATGGCGTTCTACTAAACTTGAAGAATCTCGTTTAATTTGGCATATTACTCTCAATGAATATAAGAAAGCATTGCGTAAAGCGAGAGCAGCTTACTACTCTTCATTAATAGATGAGAATAAGAATAATGCAAGATTTCTTTTCAGCACTGTAGCCAGGCTGACAGAAAGCCACAGCTCGATTGAGCCTTCTATTCCCATAGCACTCAGTAGTAATGATTTTATGTGCTTTTTTAACGATAAAATTGTTACTCTTAGAAACAAAATTAATGACCTCTTGCCTTTGACCAGTATAGTGTTATCAACAGCTCCCGGAAACGTAAGTTCTAATATTACACTAGATAGTAAACTAGAATGCTTTTCAGCCATAAACCTTGAACAATTAAATTCAATGATTCTCTCTTCTAAACCATCAACGTGCATGTTAGACCCAATTCCAACTAAGCTGTTGAAGGAAGTTTTTCCATTAATTAGCACTTATTTATTAAATATTATGAATATGTCTTTATTATCAGGCTATGTTCCACAATCATTCAAAGTAGCAGTGATAAAACCGCTTCTTAAAAAGCACAACCTCGATCCAGAGGTTTTAGCCAACTATAGACCTATTTCTAATCTTCCGTTCCTCTCAAAAATTCTTGAGAAAGCGGTCGCAAAACAGTTGTGTGATTACTTAAAAAACAATGATTTATTTGAAGCTTTTCAGTCTGGCTTTAGAACACATCATAGCACAGAGACAGCTCTGGTTAAAGTCACAAATGACATTCTAATAGCCTCTGACAAGGGACGTGTCTCTATTCTTGTTTTGCTCGATCTCAGTGCTGCATTTGATACTATCGACCATGATATCTTATTGCAAAGACTAGAGCACTTAGTTGGCATACAGGGAACTGCTTTAGACTGGTTTAGGTCCTATCTATCTGAACGCTCTCAGTTTGTACGTGTCAATGATGAATCTTCCACGCAAACCAAAGTTAGCCATGGAGTGCCACAGGGCTCAGTGCTCGGACCTATTTTGTTCACATTATATATGCTTCCGTTAGGCAATATTATAAGGAATCATTCTGTAAACTTTCATTGTTATGCGGATGATACTCAACTATATTTATCAATCAAGCCTGATGAAATTAATCATCTAAATAAAATTCAAGACTGCCTTAAGGACTTAAAAACGTGGATGACCTAAACTTTTTGATGTTAAACACGACCAAAACTGAAGTTATTGTACTTGGCCCGAAGAATCTACGAAACAAATTATCTAAGGATATACTAACTATGGATGGCATTAATTTGGCCTCCAGTGAGACTGTAAGGAATCTTGGTGTTATATTTGATCAGGATTTATCCTTTAACGCCCACATAAAATCAATTTCAAGGACCGCCTACTTCCATCTACGTAACATTGCAAAAATCAGGCATATCTTGCCTCAAAACGATGCAGAGAAACTAGTCCATGCATTTGTTACTTCAAGGCTGGATTATTGTAACTCTTTATTATCAGGGTGTACCAAGAAGTCAGTCAAGTCGCTTCAGCTGATTCAAAATGCTGCGGCTCGTGTACTAACCAGAGTTAGGAAAAGGGACCACATTACTCCTGTTCTGGCTGCCTTACACTGGCTCCCTATAGAACACAGGATAGAATTTAAAATTCTTCTTCTCGCCTACAAAGCCCTTAATGGGCAGGCGCCATCTTACCTTAAAGAACTCATTATACCCTACTGTCCTACTAGGGCATTGCGTTCCAAGAATGCAGGGTTGTTGGTTGTTCCTAGAGTCTCTAAAAGTACAATGGGAGCCAGAGCCTTTTCTTATCAAGCTCCACATTTGTGGAATCAGCTTCCAGTTTGTGTTCGGGCGGCAGACACCCTATCCGTTTTTAAGAGTGCGCTTAAGACCTTCCTTTTTGATAAAGCTTATAGTTAGGGCTGATTAGATCCAGCCCCTAGTTTTGCTGATATAGGCTTAGTTTGTCGGGGGACATCTTACTTCTTCCTTCTCTCTGTCTATACCTGTGTACTCTCATGTTCCGATTAACCCAGCTTCCCCAAATGTCTTTCTTTTTGGTGTCTATATACGCCGGGATCCGGAGTCATGGATGATCCTGCGCTCCTCTGTCCTGGATCGCGAGCCCTGGATCTTGAGTCGTGGCTGTGGTCCTGGATCATAGGTCCTGGATGGATATCCTCGTGGATTCATCTTCCTATTATACACACATGCATTTCCAAACATTTGGACTACCTATGTTGCAAATGTATTATCTTTTCAATTTACACACGGCATCTATTGCACGTCTGTCCGTCCTGGGAGAGGGATCCCTCCTCTGTTGCTCTCCCTGAGATTTCTCCCATTTTTCCCTTTAAACTGTGGGTTTTCTCCGGAAGTTTTTCCTTGTACGATGTGAGGGTCTAAGGACAGAGGGTGTCGTATTGTCATACTGATATTTTGTACAAACTGTAAAGTCCACTGAGACAAATGTAACATTTGTGATATTGGGCTATATAAATAAACATTGATTGATTGATTGATTGATTGCTTAAAATAATACTTCTGCATACAGTATGTGACACTGTGAGTGTTGCACGGCCAGACACGGCTCAGCTGACTCAGATAAGAAAATATATGATACATTATGAACTAGTGATATGCCGCGGACTGTAGCCTACTTAATGTTACTCTGATCCGGTTACTTATGTTGTGGCAGATATTTAAGTAAGCTTTATTAACGCTAATGTTATAATAGTCAGATTGCTCTGAAGATGGGAGGTGATATTCTATTAATGTTCACGTTCACACAGTCGGTGATTTTTGCCGGCCGTCTTTCCTGCGACGGCAGCTTTTCTGTATTTCTTTTCTCCTGTAATATGACTTGATCGCTTTAAACTCCGCACACTGAGCTCTGATTGGTCAGCAGGCAGTGCTTTCACTGAGTTGAGCTCTTAGCCTACAACCTAACCTGGTCCCGACCAGGGGGGTATACTACGAATCTAGTTCAATATCCTGGATATGTTTTGAGTTATCCGGTTGACTTAATCCAAAACAAACCCGCTCTCGCTAAACACTGCGGTCAACTCAGCCGTCTCTCAAATTTGCTTGGTCAAATGAGCAGTTCTTCATTTTTGAGTGCGCGATTTATAGCACCTTTACGGTAATCACTGAGAAGCGGCTCTAACGCTAATGCAATAGGTGTTTTCTGCTTCTGTTTCTGTTTGACTGCTACCAACAATAAAATGAATTACTTTTACTGTCTTTTTTCTGGGTAATACACTCAAATTCCCCTCCTGAGAACAAAATCACGCCACTTCTGCTATATTTGATGAGATAAAATGATTTTTAGCCATACATTCTTAATAAAAGTGATACTGTTGGACTCAGTAGCCTACTTGTTAGACTACTACCAAAAGTACAATCAAGTACTTTTTGAGAAATACCCTGTCAAACTCCCCTCCAGAGTACAATAATGTATGTTTTCTGCCATCTTTGATGAGAGATAAAATGATTTTCTGCCATAAGTTCTCAGTGAAAGTGGTACTGCTGGACAGAGTACTACTTGGACTACCGCCACAAGTACAATCAAGTACTTTTATCGTGTACTTTTTGAGTAATACCCCGTCAAACTCTCCTCCAGAGTAGAATAATGTATGTTTTATGCCATCTTTGATGAGAGATAAAATGATTTTCTGCCATAAGTTCTCAGTGAAAGTAGTACAGCTGGACAGAGTACTACTTGGACTACTGCCACAAGCACAATCAAGTACTTCTATCGTGTACTTTTTGAGTAATACCCAGTCAAACTCCCCTCCAGAGTACAATAATGTATGTTTTATGCCATCTTTGATGAGAGATAAAATGATTTTTTGCCATAAGTTCTCAGTGAAAGTGGTACTGCTGGACAGAGTAGTACTTGTACTACTTCCACAAGTACAAGCAAGTACTTTTATCGTGTACTTTTTGAGTAATACCCTGTCAAACTCCCCTCCAGAGTAGAATAATGTATGTTTTCTGCCATCTTTGATGAGAGATAAAATGATTTTCTGCCATAAGTTCTCAGTGAAAGTGGTACTGCTGGACAGAGTACTACTTGGACTACTGCCACAAGTACAATCATGTACTTGTATCGTGTACTTTTTGAGTAATACCCTGTCAAACTCCCCTCCAGAGTACAATAATGTATGTTTTCTGCCATCTTTTTTTTTTTATATATATTTTTATTGAAGACACATAAAAAAGACATTTGGTACATTGACAGGGACCACAGTTCAAAGTTAGTAGTAACCATTTAGTCTCTACTATTGTGCATCAATTGACAAGCCATACATGGTTAATTTTCTCTTGAAGGCATACAGTATTTAAGCCACCTTTATAACTCAAACAGACCAGATAGCCAAATATAAGGGAGTATAGTGTACCGACTGAACTAAACAAGATAATAATAATAAAATCAAAATAATAATACTAAAACAATACAAAGACAAAAAATTAACATAAATACGTAATAAAGGGGAAGGGGGGGGGTGTCCATCAATCAGTAACCAAAAATGCGAGAGATTGGAAGAAGGTTAAGAAGGGTTGCCACTTAGTGTAAAACATAGAGGTTCTGCCTCTTAATGAATACTTAATTTTCTCCAATTTTAGAAAATACATGACATCGCTGCGCCACTTAGCATTGGAAGGAGCTTTTTTGGATTTCCAGTGAAGAAGTCGTCTTGCCAATAACGAAGTAAATGCCAAAATATCTAATTGCCCGAGTTGTATCTGTTGTAATCTTCTGGGCACCCAAATATGGCAATATGGGGACAGACTTTCACAGTGAGTGAGAGTATTTTTGAGATATCCTCAAAAAACTTCTACCAAAAGGAAAACACTAATGGGCAGGAGAAGAACATATGGGATAGGTTGCAGGGAGAGGCTTGACATTTGTCACAGATGTCAATAACAGTGGGATATATTTGTGACAATCGTGTCTTTGATAAATGAACCCTGTACAGCACCTTGAACTGTATGAGAGTGAGACGAGCACAGGATGAACTTGTATAAATCCTATTAAGAGCAGTGTCCCACCAGTGATCACCCAAGTTCACACCTAGCTCAGCCTCCCAGGCAGCCTTGATTTTAGTGGTGTGTGAGCTGTCATCGGTCAGGAGTTTGTTATATATTTTTGAAATAAGTGACTTTTGAAGGGGATCGGAACAAAGAAACTCATCCCATAGTTGATTAGGGGGTAGAGAGGGAAAGGATGGAAACAGGGATTTGGTACAGTGTCTAATTTGGAAATAACGAAAAAGGTGAGATGTTGGGAGTTCAAATTCCCTTGATATATCAGTAAAACTACGAAAGGTATTATCCGTATAAAGCTCTCTAAAAGTCCTCAGGCCCTTCTCATGCCATACAGAGAAAGTGGGGTCAGATAAGGCAGGTCGGAATAAATGGTTTCCCAATAAAGGAGCTAAAGTGGATGCAGAAGTAAACTTAAAATGCCTCCTAAATTGGTACCAGATTTTAAGAGTAGAACTCACAACAGGATTATTTGTATGTCCAGAGAGGTTGGTAGGAATGGAAGAGGTAAGTAGGGCCATAGCGGAGGATGAGCCACAAGACTGTGCCTCAAATCTAGACCATGGAGGATGCACTGATTTTGACCAAAATGAAATGTTGTGTGTGTGAAGCCCAATAATATAATTGGAAGTTCGGGAGAGACAGTCCAGCGTTATGTCTACATCTTTGAAGAATAGATTTACTTATTCTGGGTGCCTTTCCATTCCATAAAAAGCCAGAAATAACCTGATCAAGAGTCTTAAAAAATTGTTTAGGTAGGATCTATTCCTAGACATTGGAAAATAAATAGGTACTTAGGAAGAATGTTCATTTTAACTGTGTTAATTTTACCTATAAGCGACAGAGGTAAACTCTTCCATCTTTGAAGGTCTGACTTGATTTTAGACATTAAAGGGGAGATATTGGCAGCGAAAAGGGAACTTAGTGTTCTTGTTACATTGATTCCTAGATACTTAAAGACAGAGGGGCTCAATCTGAAGGGGACATCGGACTGGTTCAATTGTGATGCCAGAGCGTTAACAGGATAACATTCACTTTTGGAAATATTCACTTTGTAACCTGAGAATGAACCAAATTTCGTAAGAAAAGATACAATTGTTGGTATAGAGTTACTGGGGCTTGAGACATACAACAATAAATCATTCGCGTACAGGGACAATTTAAATTCCATCCCCAGCCGCCATATCCCAGTGAAAGTGGTTGAGGTCCTCAGATATATTGACAAAGGCTCTATGGCTAACGCAAAAAGCAAAGGAGATAGTGGACATCCCTGACGGGTTCCTTTCGATAAATAATATAAGGAGATTGAACGCCATTAGTGGAAATACTAGCTTGTGGGGATGTATAAAGAAGGCGTATCCATGAAATAAATATATCACCCAGCCCAAATTTACTCAGTACAGTAAGTAAATAGTCCCACTCAACCCTATCGAATGCTTTTTCTGCATCAAGTAAGATCACTACTTCAGGGGTCGTAGCGGTGTTTTTGGAGTAGATAATATTTAAAAGGGTGCGGACATTGTAAAATAGTTGACGTCCCTTTATAAATCCTGTTTGTTCTTCAGAAACTATGGTTGGGAGAATATTTTCTAATCGACGTGCCAAAGCCTTAGCAAGTATTTTCGCATCCACATTTATTAAGGAAAGTGGCCTGGAAGAGCTGCAGAGATCCGGATCTTTGTCTTTTTTTAAAAGCAGACTTATGGAGGCTTGTCTTAAAGTGGGAGGAAGAGAACCATTCCGCAGAGATTCCTTATACACCGAGTGTATTAATGGGGCCAATTTAGATTTAAATCTTTAAAAAAAATTCTACTGGGAATCCATCAGGGCCAGGAGCTTTTTGATTTTGCATGTTATTTATAGCGAGGGAGATCTCATCTGGGGTTAATGGAGAATCAAGTTCTTTTGAAACACCAGGACCTATAGTAGGGAAATTGAGATTGTCAAAGAAAGCGCCCATCTCAGAAGTGTCGGATGGCGATTCAGACTTGTATAGAGAAGAATAGAATGAGCCAAAGACTGAGTTAATGGTACTAGGATCGGTATGCACCGTGCCTGATGAATCTTTTATCTGGAGGATTATACGTGAGGCTGCCTGACGACGCAATTGGTGGGCCAAAAGGCGGCTCGCCTTATCACCATGCTCATAATATGTTGAACGTGAGCGTAAAAGAAGGCGCTCTGCATCAGTAGTTGTTATGAGATCAAATTCCGTCTGTAATTCAACTCGATCTTTGTGTACATTGGGAGAGAGACAAATGGCTAATTGCTGATCTATTTTTTTTATCTTGCACGATATATCTTTAATTTTGGCAGAACGAGTTTTATTTAACTGCGCATAATAAGAGATGATTTGGCCCCGTAGGTAAGCTTTTAATGATTCCCACAACAGAGAACAAGAGATGGGTTCATTGTCGTTTTGATTGTTTGTAATAAAATCATCAATTGAAGTTGCAATACATTTATTAAATGTGTCATCTGACAACAGCAAAGTATTAAACCTCCACGGCGTTGAGTATCGTGGTTGCGGTGAAATCCAAATATCCAGAGAAAGAGGAGCGTGGTCGGAAATTACAATAGGGTGATATTTAACTGACGACACTTTGGTAATAAGTTTGGCATCGATGAAGAAATAATCAATTCGAGAAAAGGCTTTGTGCATATGAGAAAAGAAGGAATATTCCTTAATGCGGAAAACATACATTATTGTACTCTGGGGGGGAGTTTGACAGGGTATTACTCAAAAGGTACACGATAAAAGTACTTGATTGTACTTGTGGCAGTACTCCAAGTAGTATTCTGTCCAGCAGTACCACTTTCACTGAGAACTTATGGCAAAAAATCATTTTATCTCTCATCAAAGATGGCATAAAACATACATTATTGTACTCTGGAGGGGAGTTTGACAGGGTATTACTCAAAAAGTACACGATAAAAGTACTTGATTGTACTTGTGGTCCTACTCCAAGTAGTACTCTGTCCAGCAGTACCACTTTCACTGAGAACTTATGGCAAAAAATCATTTTATCTCTCATCAAAGATGGCATAAAACATACATTATTGTACGCTGGAGGGGAGTTTGACAGGGTATTACTCAAAAAGTACACGATAAAAGTACTTGATTGTACTTGTGGCAGTAGTCCAAGTAGTACTCTGTCCAGCAGTACCACTTTCACTGAGAACTTATGGCAAACAATCATTTTACCTCTCATCAAAGATGACAGAAAACATACATTATTGTACTCTGGAGGGGAGTTTGACAGGGTATTACTCAAAAAAGTACACGATAAAATTACTTGATTGTACTTGTGGCAGTAGTCCAAGTAGTACTCTGTCCAGCAGTACCATTTTCACTGAGAACCTATGGCAAAAAATCATTTTATCTCTCATCAAAGATGGCATAAAACATACATTATTGTACTCTGGAGGGGAGTTTGACAGGGTATTACTCAAAAAGTACACGATAAAAGTACTTGATTGTACTTCTGGTCGTACTCCAAGTAGAACTCTGTCCAGCAGTACCACTCCCACTGAGAACTTATGGCAAAAAAATCATTTTATCTCTCATCAAAGATAGCATAAAACATACATTATTGTACTCTGGAGGGGAGTTTGACAGAGTATTACTCAAAAACTACACGATAGAAGTACTTGATTGTACTTGTGGCAGTAGTCCAAGTAGTACTCTGTCCAGCAGTACCACTTTCACTGAGAACTTATGGCAAAAAATCATTTTATCTCTCATCAAAGATGGCATAAAACATACATTATTGTACTCTGGAGGGGAGTTTGACAGGGTATTACTCAAAAAGTACACGATAAAAGTACTTGATTGTACTTGTGGCAGTAGTCCAAGTAGTACTCTGTCCAGCAGTACCATTTTCACTGAGAACTTATGGCAAAAAATCATTTTATCTCTCATCAAAGATGGCATAAAACATACATTATTGTACTCTGGAGGGGAGTTTGACAGGGTATTACTCAAAAAGTACACGATAAAAGTACTTGATTGTACTTGTGGTCGTACTCCAAGTAGTACTCTGTCCAGCAGTACCACTCCCACTGAGAACTTATGGCAAAAAAATCATTTTATCTCTCATCAAAGATGGCATAAAACATACATTATTGTACTCTGGAGGGGAGTTTGACAGGGTATTACTCAAAAACTACACGATAGAAGTACTTGATTGTACTTGTGGTCATACTCCAAGTAGTACTTTGTCCAGCAGTACCACTCTCACTGAGAACTTATGGCAAAAAATAATTTTATCTCTCATCAAAGATGGCATAAAACATGCATTATTGTTCTCTGGAGGGGAGTTTGACAGAGTATTACTCAAATAGTACACAGTAAAAGTACTTCATTGTATTTGTGGTAGTAGTCTAACAAGTACTGAGTCCAACAGTACCAATTTTTTAAGAAGTTATGGCTAAAAATGATTTTATTCCTCATCAAATATCATTGATTGATTGATCAAATATAACATCAGCTCGTGTACTACCGTCAGCGCCGCTTCTCGGCGATTACCGTAAAGACGCTATTAATCGTGCACTCAAAAATGAAGCGCTGCTCATTTGACCAAGCAAATGCGAGAGACGGCTGAGTTGACCGCAGTCGCTAAACTGTCCTACAACGCTCGTTCGCTCAAGCCAGCCGTGTCCTATCTAGTTAGGTGCGCGTTCACATGAAAGGGGTGGTATCTGGAGCATTCGACCAATCACAAACATGGAGAAGCGTACTGACAGCGCAGCGTCATACTTCCTGAATGAAAAGTCAACTTTAATACTAGTCAAATATGAAGAAGTTAAACTTTAAACATCCATGACTTAAACACTTTATCCAGGATCAAAGCCACATAGCTGCACCTGCAAGGTAAATACAGCTGGTAAAAGAAAAAGTGTTTGAATGCGTACATTAACAGGTTTATGATATCACTGCCCCGTCCAAGACACGAGTGGATCTGACTTTAATTACATTTGACTCGAGTGTTTCGTCAACTTAATGTGTTGCTTAAAATAATACTTCTGCATACAGTATGTGACACTGTGAGTGTTACACGGCCAGATACGGCTCAGCTGACTCAGATAAGGAAATAATGAAGTGATATGACGTGATATGAATGATAATGGGACACATCGATGTCTGCACTCAGTGCCGCGGACTGTAGGCAACGTAATGTTACTTTGATCCGATTACTTATGTTGTGGCAGATATTTAATTAAGCTTTCTTAACATAATAGTATAGGCCTAATAGTTATAATAGTCAGATTGCTCTGAAGATGGGAGGTGATGTTCTATTCATTTTCACGTTCACACAGTCGGTGATTTTGGCCGGCCGTCTTTCCTGCAACAGCAGTTTAAACTGTATTTCCTCCGCACACTGAGCTCTGATTGGTCAGCAGGCGTGGTGCTTTCGCTAAGTTGATCTCTTATCCTGGAACATATCCTGCTTCGGAGCACAGACTAGGGCTGCTTCTCAGGTCGATTAAATGAAATCCTTGCTTCCCTCACTTGCGTCGTTTCCCTGCGTTTAGTCCCTCCCACCAGGGAAGCATGGAGGGACGCAAGGAAACCACGAGAAGCAGGGAAATGAGTTTTAAGAGCAATGGGACGTCCTTTCCTCCGGAGCGTCACGTGAAGCGACGTCCGTTTGTGATGACGCTGCACAGCTGATCGTCTGACAGCAGCTCTGTCCACGTTATTTCCACACACCCCCCGCCTCTGTTAGTACACATTTACTGACACAAACATTTGTATCATCTGTTGTAGACCCCAATAAATAAAATAAAATAAGAACTAATTCTCAAAAAAGATAAACGCCATTCTTAAAATTTATAAACGAACAATAGTTTGATTAATATTGATTAGAGTGCACAATATAAATAAAATAATTGAGAGAAGAAAAATAGATATGTTATCTATCAAAACCCAGTTAGATTAACATTCATTGGATTGCACACTTTGTTTGTTTGTTTGGATATGTAGTAAATTAACATTTCAATAGCACTTAATGACTGACTGAATGGAAATGACAATAAATGAAAATGTAAAACGAAAAGAGCGATCATGAACATTTTTCCAAAAAATGAATTAAATGATTTTTGACCACTTTGTTGTTCAGATATATCACATATTTGTAACTAAATGAAACATGAATTGAAACAAAACACGGTATAAACTGAGGAGTGACTCCCGTGAGGTTCATGTATTTTCTTCACTCTGCTCTCATGTCAAGAAGCATCAGATCAGTGCATGCACTGCCTCGTCCAATCAGTGAGCGATACACAGTAAGGGGGCGGGGTGAGTATCTGAGGATTTCATCGGAGGATGGTCTGGTGGTTCCTCGGTTATCGCTCCTCCATGATCGCTCCTCGCTCCTCGATCCTCGGTCCTCCGGCAGAAATAAGAGCCATGGGACGGTACTCAAGATGGCGCAGGCAAATCAACTTCCGGTGAGACCGAGGACCGAGGAGCGAGGAAATGAAAATAGTCGACCTGAGAAGCAGCCCATGTTCCAGGATACGTCTATATGCCCTGGCTGCGGAACGCGGAATGGGGCGGGGTCGGACGTCCGACCCCTCCTCCGCCCCATTCCTATAGGCCCTGGCTGCGGAATGGGGCGGGGTCGGATGTGGGCGGGGCTGGACGTCCGATGGGCGGGGTGTATGGATATCCTAATGACACAAACAGCATCATCGGCTGGACAACTACAATAACTACAAATACAAATCTGCACTCGACTAAATATAATTAAAAAACTTCATACTAATTAAATGCATGAATGTATTTAAATATGTGGTATAAAAAGTCATATTTTCTATTAGTGTATTTAAGTTCATTATTTAATATTTGTTTTAATTGATATATTAGTGTATTTAAGTATATTATTTAATATTTGTTTTAATTGATTATTCATTTAGTTAGTTCTGTGCATACTCATATCTAGTCCATATATTTCAAATGATACATTGCACTGCATTTCATAGAATGATAGAAAAAGCATTTATTATTTACAACATTTATCATATAACAGAACAATCATTAAGATAACAGAACCGAAAAAGCAAATACAGTAAATATAAAAACCAAACCAAGTATACAAAAAAAAAATCTATACAACAGTGAAAGGCTTTGCTGATGCAAACATTCAACCGCGCTCTTCAAAACAGGCATGAACCTTAAGGTTTTCTTTGTCAATGCACTGCTCAAAAAACATTAAATAGTCCAACTCAAATTTGAACCTGAACATAAATGGGTCCATCCTGTCTTCCCAGCTGTCTTCGTCCCACAGGTTGCTGGCTTCACCAAGGTTATGGAGAGCTGCTTCTCTGTCCAGTGGGGCCATGGAAAGAATTTGTGGCAGGATGACTTTATCTCCCATATTCTTTGCAGAGCACCACTGAGATGCCGCCATAGCACTACTTATAAAGGGGTGCTTCTCCTACAGCAGTGGTTCTCAAACTTTTTCTGTCATTCCCCACTTTGAACAGGTGGGCCTTTTCAAGCCCCACCTGTTCCTCTTAAGCTTAATTTGTCAAGCTTAAAATTGTCAAATGTATCGTTCTATAACAGTCTCCAACCTTTTTTAGGATGAGAGCTACTTTCAAAAACTAAAACTAAAAAATGTGCTACTTTTACTCCTCTTTTTGGTTGCACATTTTAACATTATGCTACCTTTAACCTTTGTGTGCTGCAACTGACAGTGGCTGACAGTTAACAATAGTTTGCAGCTCTTTTTGGTAGCAATACATGTATGTATGTATGTAGTGCTTATATGCTTATAGATGCAGTATATTTACAGTGCATATTTAAGGCTATTTCTGCTGTACACCAGTATAAAGGTAATACCTCAGTTTTCTACTTGTTTACTTTTACCCTTTACTAGTATTTTAAATATGTATCTTTCTACCTTGCTTGTGCATCACTTTCCTTTGGGATACATATAGTACCTATATATACATATGTATGTTGTCTGTTCACATGCATTTTGTTTGTTGTTCAAGTTATGCCCTAACATTGGCTTTTACCTTTATGTTTCACCGTTGCATGATTTTTTATGTGGTTAATCACCAAATGCCTTTCTGCAGTCTTATAAGAGCAGAATGGGCACTGATAAAAAGGTGAACCGGCGGACTGTAGGGGCACAGGTTCTTCTCCCTCAGTAAGAATGGTATGGTGTCTGAGGAAGAACACAAAATGGAATACATTCAAATAAGAGTCTACATGTATCAAATGTTGTTATTTCTTTAAGCAGATCGATTCAGTTGGTTTGTAATAATTTAAAAACACATCAAGATGAACAATGTAGATATTCTACATCTATGGATTCTTACGAACATTTCAAGACCAAGCATGCTGCGCTAATGTATTGGTACGGCCATACAGACAACTTACAAGGTAGGAACTTGGCAGCGAATGTCTACTGGGTTGCATAATACATAATGTATTACCTTCGGTCGTTCCCTTCCATGATAATGATGATGTATAATCGTCTTCAAATGTAATAACGCGGACAAACAGACCAACTAGGTGATCACATGGTTCTTCTATCTTCTTCTTCTTCTTCTTCTTCTTCTTCTTCTTCTTCTTCTTGGCGGTAGGGAAACAGCTGATGTGTAATGTGGACTCACAAGGCGGGGTCGCGGAATGGGGCGGAGGAGGGGTCGGACGTCCGACCCCGCCTTTTATCCGACCCCGCCCCATTCCGCGTTCCGCAGCGAGGACCTTCTCGGATACGTCACCATGGAGATCTAGCCCGCTAAAAGTGAACCAGCTTCGTAGTAGGCTACCGGAAATCCCAGAAGTTATCTTGCTAAACGAAAATCCTGCTTCGTAGTATACCCCCCTGGTTAGCCGCTAAGCATAAGTTACCATGGCGATCTAGCCTGCTAAAAAGAGAACCAGCTTCGTAGGACCGGAAAGCCGGAGTTTTCCCTGAATTTAGCCGGCTAAGCGAAAATCCTGCTTCGTAGTATACCATGAACCAAAGTTAAAGCTTTGTGTCAAAAACATGTGCACGTACGAGGCTTCCCACGCTTGTTGTACAGGAAGATTACAAAATATGTCTACACCTTCATGTTGAGTGTTTATGGCTGCTCGTTTCTAGTGTATTCAACCTTTATAATTACCATGATACTGACTATGTTGTTGTTGACGTCTATGGCTTACAAGCTCTAATACTGTTAGGACATGACTTACCAATGGAAAGAGGATGTTTATAGTTACAATCTCAAGTAGCATTTTCACTCACTCATCCCTCAGCTCAGTGTTTTGGTTGTCTGAGAGAAACTTCACTGTTTGGGTTTCAGCCCTTCGCTCTAACCAGCGTCCCATCCAGACACAGCAGGCAGCTCCATAACCCTCTGTACACTACCTGCTCAGCACTAAACCAAAGACAATCACACTTAGTGACGGTCTGGTTACACAGTGCAGCATTTAGCAGCTAAAGAGCCATATCATCTCACATAGATCTGCATTTGATTAATCACCCTGTTTGCACTAAACTCTCCTGACCTTTAAAGTCTGCTTTGGGCCTATTTCCTCAGTATTCATTAACAATATCGATATGAGGTGCACTCTATTTATCTTTGCTAGTTTCAAGGCCCTTTGACTGTATGTTGTTTCATTAATACCATATAAAGGTATGATATGTGTGCACTGATATTGTCCAAAGAAAACACAAGATCGTTGTATATGGGTTTATTTTAGTTGTGTACTTACATTATTCAAAATTCTTCTTTTTAAGCCTTGAGAAATGTGTAATTTATATTAAATACATTTTAATTAGATTAATACTGAAGGAATCCTGACCATTAGAAGCTGACTGCAATGGTATAAACAACTCCCATGATGCTACACTACTTCCTGACGTCTCTTCTTTGTTATTGTTTTTGATTGAGCAACACCCCCCATGTCTGGTCTAAAGAAAAGGCCCACCTCCTCCAGTTGTTGACCTTTACCGCCACATAAACACCTGCTTCTGATTACCTCATCAGTTCCCTTTGTGGGTCTGCCCTTCAGCACATTACTCCTGACAGATTCTGCCTCGCAGCCATAGTGTTCCAGCTTTGTTGTCTTGCACTGCCTTTTTATTGTTGAGCCTTTGATCACAGCAAGTTGTTGGACTTCTTCCTGCACAATCTCTTGGTTTTGTAGCTGCTGACAGCTGACCTGTATCCTGCCTGTTGACAAGGTAAATCCTGCTTTCATCCCTCTACAGCTGTCTGAGGAGTCTGCTGCGCCTCTCAAGTCAGAACTGTTGGAGAGAATAAAACATACACAGCAACGGCTTGATATAAAATCGTACTAAATGTGATCACACATTTGATTCCCCATCCTATTTAGTTTCAGACTAGATCAGATGATTCATATACTTTTCCAGGAACTTTATCATCTTAATATTGTTGTGTGTAAAACACAGACACATCCCCCCTGCTGCTCAAAACACTTTATGTAACATGAATGGATGGATCAAACAGAGGAGCTTTATCCAGCTCGGTGTTTATAGCTTGCCATATGTTTCCAGTTTGTGCAAAACATGATGAGAGCCGTATCTGAGACCACCCTGTGCAATTACCCACTACAGGATGTGCAATAGAGGGTATCGCAGTGGGCTCTTATACTCTCTAAGACTGAGAATACAATGGAAATGCATCAATTCAGAGCCCCTCGCTCTTGAAATGTACTATATTTATTGTTAAAAGTAACCTTTTGGAAATGATATTCCCATGTACAGTATTAACGTCACCCTCTAGTATTTTATTGCATGTGGTTTTTTGGAATTACTTACGCGATTTAATGAAAAGCAAAACTGATCCATAATTTCCTTTTAAATTATTAATTTGTGTATGTATTCTATGACCATAGCACAAAGCTGATGGTAGAATAGATATACCATACATGTAACTTGTTGGCATCATTCCTGAATTATTAAATAAGAGATATTATTTATTTATCAATACAAGTGAGTGAGAATAAGGTAATAAATGCAAGACTTGGACTGACAGTGGATTGAATTCAGTCAGGCCTTGAATATTTAAAGTGTAAAATAAATGTCCTGGAAAAGGCTTTGGTCCGCGGCTGGGCTCTTGGGGGACAGTGACACATATTTAACAATGTATACTTGATTGCTCACTTAAGTCTGCTGTCCAAAGGGCATGGGAGAGGGAGCTTGGCAGCGACGGTCGGGAACTAGATTGGAAAATAATATGGTCCAACTGCACTACACCAATAAATGTCTTCCTAATGACGACTCATCTGTATCCCTCTCATTACATTACATTACATTGCATTTAGCTAATGCTTTTATCCAAAGTGACTTACAATAAGTGCGTTCGACCAACAAAATACAAACTTGAAGAAAACAGAATCATATAAGTACATCAGGTTTCATAGAGCAAAAACATTTCAAGTGCTACTCAACTGGCTTTAGGTAAGCCAGTCCTTTATTAGTATATAAGTGCTTTGTTAATAGTTCTATCGCTTGAATCAATGTGGACTGCAGCTGGCAGGGCTTACTGCAGCTAAAGAGACCTAACTGATCATTTGCTTTCTCCCCAGACTTCTGATGATTGAATGCTGGATGGCCTCCTATGAGTGTACAGTATCCCTTGAGTGCACAATGGCATTCAATAATGGAGCCTAAGCAGCCACTGTGCTGGCATTGCAGGGTCTTTTAGGGACCACCTTAAAGGGAAAGCTTTTCCCCCTCACACTCCTCCATGGCTAGGAGCCTAAAATCAGAGCTAAGTTAGTGGACTGTGGACATGTGGTTGTACTTCATTCAAGGATTTGTTTTTAAATATTTATTTAAAGTCTTCTGTTATTTGTATTTGCTTTGTAATTTATATTTTCCTTTTAATGCATCTTACCGCACTGTTGTTGTTGTTGTTGTTGTTTGAAAATACTTGTCTTTGCTGTAATGAAAAACTTTTTGAAGAGAACTTTGGTTTTATGCAGGTTTTATGTGAAAAAAGTATTCATGTCAACATTTGGTGATCTTGAAGATCGTGATTTCTTACGATTATGACGACAAGCTCTGGTTATATAACATTTGTTTTACGTGGTAATATAACTCAAGTAAATAGTTTAAACGTGTAAACTGAGATAGAATGTTCATTGGGACTTCCGCTGGAGAGTGTGTTTTGAGTAAGTAACCAGCGCCAGCAGGGGCCCTCCGGTCTTAAACAGGCGGTCTGCGCCTTTTAGTGACGGGGGACATTGTAACATGAGTCGGGATGAAAACTGTGCTCCGGATCCGGCAGCCAGTGCAGATGCTGTTCGCCAAAGACAGAGAGGAGGTGCATAATGGAACCCGTCCCGCTGCTGCTCGTCCTACTCTCATGTTTGCCGTGCGCCTCGGCAGTCTACACCGGGCCCCTCCAACCGGAGATCTCCAATGGCACCTTCCACCACTTCTTTGTCCCGGACGGAGATTACGAGGAGACGGTAGACCCGGAGAACTGCCAGATGCTGTTTAAATTCTCGGACGTTTATCCCTGTGGGGCCTCTGAAGAGAGGGACTCCGTGGTGAGGGACGACTTAATCATCTCCAAGCTGCAGGCGGAGGACACGGCGCGCCTGCTGGAGAGCATCGGCCGCACCGTGACGCACGACCTGGACGGAGAGGACAGCTACGGCAAGTTCCTCCAGAGAGAGATCTCTCAGATCGGCGAGGCTTTTTCAGACGTGGACAAGTCTCTGCTGGAGCTGGAGGTAAAGTTTAAAGAAAGTCAGGAAACAGAGTTGAGAGAGGAGCAGCAGCTGAACGTATATGTGATGAAGCAAGTGAGTGACATCCGGGGAGCTCTGAGGGAGACTACAGACATCTCCGTGGGGCTGAAAGATAAACACGAGCTGCTGTCTCTCATCATCCGCAGCCATGGCACCAGACTGAGCCGCCTGAAGACAGAATTTCTCAATGTTGGCTCATAGTGTGCGAATTGAAAGCTTAGTGTGTGTGTTTGTGAGGGAATGTGTGTGAGTGTTTGAGAAACAGACCCTCCAGTTCAACAAACAACTGGAAAGTTATGTGTGACTTATGAATAATATCTTGAATATCTCTGAACTTTGGTTACCCACTCCTTGAACATGTGACATTGAAGGAAGCTAACACAAACATGAAGGCATTCCTCTGAGTCAGGAGGGAAATGTGAACATCAATCTGCATGGAGCCCTCTGTGCCACCTCTCTGGAAGAGTTTTTTTTTTCTCCAGAAGAGTATAAAGACTTTCAAGTGTCAGCATCTAAATCTATAGCAATTGTTTTGTCTGAATGGTTTAAATGATGTTGTGTATATACAATATACAATTTATGTTTATTATTCATACAATCTTAATTTCCCCTTTTACTTTAAAAAATGTTACTCATACTTTACTTATTTGTCCTGAGACACAAACTATACTTTATTTTTTAAAACAATCTCCACCTTTTGAAGTTTGAGGTTTACATAAACAGTACAAAAAAAAAACGTTTGAAATCGGAACTTTTGATTTGTCTGTCACAAGTGTAGTTGACACTTAAAGTGGCAGACCCGACTGTCCAGTCGAGTGGCCTTGGTCTAAAGTCTGTCATTGCCTCCCATTTCCATCTGGAAGTCATCTACTGGAAAATAAAGTATGGTTGTCCAAGGCGGCCACTGTCGTCATTATCTATTCCTTTCTCTTTCATGGTCTATAAAGTGTGTGGTTTATATGAAATGTCTTTGTGTTGAAATTCTGAGTGGTTTTGGATTATGTCAATGTACTAAAAATATACTTATAAATGACGTGCAGCTTGTTTAAATCTCTTAAAAATTAAACTCTCTTGCTGTTCTGCTGTCGACATACAAATGATGTTCAGAGACATTGTTTATAGAAGGAAAGTTGTTTTAAAATCTTATAAAAGGCATTAACTCTATCCTGCAGGGTCACACAGACACATAAACCTACTCTCAGGATGTTTTCATTTGCATTGTCTTTAATTTAATATTTGAAATGCCTTTTGTAGAAATAAGTGTGGTTTCTGTTTTTAACTACCGTTTAAAACTCTTGTTCCTGTCAAAGTCTGTAACAACCACAGAGTAACTGCTATAAGCGTGCCCACTTTTACAGGTCGTGTCTGTGCAGATGTGAGCGCAACTGGGTGTGATTTCCTCTGTCTGGTTTTCCTCACAGCCCAGCTTCCCCTTGGGGACCCTTTTTTAAAAACATTTCTCTGTAGCTCAGCACAGTGTTGGCCAACCCTGTCAAAAAACCCAGAGAGAAACCCAATATGGCTCCTAATTTCCAGAGGTACTGCACAGGGCTCACAATATTTGATTGAATGATTGAAAGTTAGATATTTCCACTGAGTAAGGAAAAGGTAGAGCGTCTCACTAAACCCACACATGCTACTTAATTTGTCTTTTTTGGCTAAACAGTTAATTCCACCTATACAAAAATGTTTCCATTGATTTGTTTAAAGCCCCTTATGCTGAGATGGAGGAAGGTCTGAGCCTCAAGGACACTGTTAGAAGAATTAATTCTCCTCGCTGAAATATTCTAAGAACAAACAAAGAAAGGTCAGGAATGCAGAGCGGGGATGACCTGAGAGCACTGATCCCTCTCTGTGCAGAAAATGAAGCCCCAAAACCACAGGCCTCTACTGTGTTATTATTAGAAAGATGAGAGCTATTTGAGAGCTGCTACTAGTCCCACCATTATTATCCCTGCAATGAATACTACCGGATAATACTACTAATAGTGTAACCATCTGTCAGCTACATCTGACACTAAATGTTTTACAGTATGCAGGAGTCCTTGTTGAAAAAAAAAACTCACACTTGAATTACAATAGAATGATTTTGACAACATAATTCCAAATTAAAAGGAAATTGTTTCCACCTTTAATCTGATATCTAATCAGATTTGAGGGTAAATGTATACATTTGAAGCAATCAGCCCCTCAGTGTGTGCTAAATTGACCAAGAAAGATGAGTTCATTGCTGCAAAATCTGTTGTTCTTCCTGCATCCAGCAGCATCATTTGACCTGACAATGATACAATTGTTGTTAGTAGAGTTTACATTACATTACATTACATTGCATTTAGCTGACGCTTTTATCCAAAGCGACTTACAATAAGTACATTCGACCAGGAAGACACAACCTTGAAGAAAACAGAATCATATAAGTACATCAGGTTTCATAGAGCCAAACATTTCAAGTGCTACTCAACTGGCTTTAGATAAGCCAGTCCTTTATTAGTATATAAGTGCTTTGTTAATAGTTCTATCGCTCGAAGTGGAGTCGAAAGAGATGAGTTTTCAGTTTGCGCCGGAAGATGTGCAAGCTATCTGCTGTCCTGATGTCAATGGGGAGCTCATTCCACCATCCTGGAGCCAGGACAGCAAACCCACGTGTTTTCGCCGATGGGAACTTGGGTCCCCCTCGCAGCGAGGGCGCAGCGAGGGCGCAGCGAGGGCGCAGCGAGTCGTTTGGCTAATGCAGAGCGTAGTGCACGCGCTGGGGTGTACGGTTTAACCATGTCCTGGATGTACGAAGGGCCAGATCCATTCGCAGTTTACTCTCCGCCTCTGAGCAACCAGAGCCTGGGATCTCGATGGCACTCAAAAACAAAACTTCATCGTGTTGAAAACTACTCATTTTGCAAAAATAACACCCCAGACAATGTTGTGGACATTTGACAGCGTTCACATTGGCTCAGATTCTCAGCCATATTTGTTTGCGCCAGACTGTATGGCTGAAGAAGTCAGAGAGAGGCTGAGGCTGAGGCAAGAGGATTAGCCGAGCCTTCAGGCAATGCTTTCTGGTACATGTAAGAGAACTCATCTTTCTCAGTCAACACACACTAAGGATTATAATGCTTAAATTGGCTGTATTTACCATTAGCCCTGTTTGGACATCCACATAGATGGCGGATACATTTCCCTTTAAGGTTAACTTTCTGGCTTGTTCCGGAGGATTTTGACCTTATCTCATGGTCCTCATCAACCTGGTTACTAAGCTTTTTTTCCCGGAGCTTTCAAAAACTCCCACTGGGCAAAAAACATTCTCTGATGAAGACCATTAAATGTGGTTAAAAGCTTTAGAAATGGTTTAGGAGTGGATCTTGAGTTAAGACAAGTCATTTTAAACTGCTTTAACTAAAATCTGGATAAAGTATACCCCCTTTTACCAAAAGTAAAAGTGTGATTTATACCCATCTTAAAATAATGTTATTTGGTTATATTTATCCATGTGTTCATCACATTAACGTTGCAGCCGGTACAGGTGGAGCTTATCATAACTTTAAATACTTTTGGTGACAATAAATGATATGATATTGTCATAAACTATGACAATATAATATAATTTACGATTTATATATATTATTATTATATATATTTTATATTGAAGTGAAGTAACTTGTAACTTATACTATCAGTTGAATGTAGTAGGGTTAAAGGTCAAATTGAACCTCCAAAATGTAGTGGACTAGAAGTACAAAGTAACTCAAAATGGTAGTTAAGTAAAACACTTGGTGTAAATGCACTTGGTTGCTTTCCAGCACTGCTCAGCCAGCCATATGTACTCAGACATGCACTCATGCTCACTTTTGAAGCACTGGCCATTTAAACACATCACAGTTCAGGGTAATTATTTCCACGACATGTTTCTGCCAGCAGTAGTCACTGTGCAGAGTGAACTGTGACATATGACTGAGCTCATGAAATGTAATGCACTCTTTAAATAGCCAGGACTTTGTGTATAAGTAAGAGGGCCTTAAATTACTTTTTAATACAGTGGGCACATCCAGGAGGTGCAGGTGTTCTGTGTCACTGTTACCAGACAGAGTTCAGAGCAATGCAGCAATGTAACACTGCAAAAGGACCTCTTCTTTAGTATAGGTTTAAGATGTATATGTTATTCCAAATTAAATTCTTACTTTTAAAACATATAAAATAATGTATAATACTTACAAAAACAATGTCCAGTGGCCACTATGGTTTAATCCAACGACAGGGATGTCCTTCTAGGCTGCAGCGGAACATTATAAATCTGTAAAGATAACAAAATGGGATATTAGCAACGCAATAGTGAAAAGGAGTTACTAAGTTTGGAGGTTTTGTAAGTTTGGGTTGCTTACATTTGCACATTGAAGTGTTCAGAAGTGGTTATACAAAATAGACTCCTTGTAAAACTAACAGAAACAGCTGCTGTTGATGCTTTGACTCCATTAGCAAGCCTCTCTGCTGACATACCAGTGGACTCATGTCATAATGCAAGAGAAAAGATGACCTCAAATACGTTTATATGGCGTCTGTTCAGTGTTACACAGCAAGAAAGAATTATTTTGCAAGGCTGTTTTATTTTTCAAAAATATTTTGATGGGAGTAAGACCTCAAGAACAACAACACATTTTCCTCAAACACAGTTTGGTCTTAATGTTCATATTTACCTTGAATAAACACAAATGCATCTGCATACAATTCAAAAAGTACATGTACATAATTGTTTTAAATGGGTAAATAATGATACACTGTTGCCCTTTCAAATGTGACGTTACACATCCATATTTTGATACAGATTTCAAAGTTGTGCTATTGATTGTCTGCCAGTGTTTATTTTTCTCTTTTTTTCTTCTCCCACTGGCAGACTTTACAGGAGGACATTTTGTATAACTATTTTCCTCTTGAAGAGCAAGCAATTAACACTGAAGAGTTCATTCGTAAAGAGAGGACAGAGGGAAAGCACCAGAGGAACTGAAATCATCTTCAGCCAAATGTCTCCTCTTTTTATTTTCATGTGAGCGAGAGGCCTGTGCTTTCTCTGTGCCAAGCTGTGTGAAGGCTTTCCTGCTCTGAGTCCCTGTGTGTAACTGTCTGTGGAGCAGGGCACGTCACGGCTTCAGGATGAGACAGGTGTCTGTTAGACGTGCATCGGCCTGTCACACACATCCGTTCTCTGGCCTGGGCTTGTGCACCACTGAGGTGTGTGGAGGGTAGAGGGAAGGAGCGAGCGTGCACAGGAAGCCAGCCAGCAGCGTCAGGCCCAGTCCGCCCCAGGCACAAAACATGGACCAGCCATAACCGTGACTGATGTCCTCTGGTATTCCAAACATGTAGCGAGGATAGCGGGACAGTTCAAAGTTGATGCCAGCCACACATGTGCAGAGGGAGATAATGCAGCATGTCCCTGCCAGAGAGGAGAAGGAATACAAAGTCAGACAACCCATTTGAATTCCTCTGATGCACCACCCTCTCTTTCACAAAGACTTCACTGCCCCTCTGTGGTGATGCAGGGTAGTGCTCTCTCTTCATACCTTACCTCCCATGAGGAAGAGGAGTCCGGCCACATACTGCATCAGATCATGCTCCTTGCAGCAGCCCAGCACGCCTATGACCCATCCAAACAGGATGATGGATATGGCCATGCCTATGAAACTGGCAGTCATCCTCTGGAGGTCTGCAAAGAGAAGCGACAGGGTTTGTTGGTGACAAGTGTCTGTTGGCACCAACAAACATCAAATTCATCATAGAAAAAACGCATAATGAGCAACTCACGGAGCGCGTGCCACTCATCCTGCCTTATTGTCTTAGTCAGATTGATTGGCAGGTTTTTGGGCAGCGTTGAAGATGAGTAGTAGTATTTTATTCGTGTGCAGCGTGGAACCAATCCTGTGGATGTAAACAACACAAAGAGGATGTCACATAAGCACTGAGATCAGATGAAGAGGATATCACAAGGCTCTCTGCTGCCACCCCCTTCCCTAAAAAAAATAAAAACACACACAACCCCCTTCTACCACCACCCACCCATCCACCCACACAGCATTGTGGAGTAGCTTATTGTACTCATCTCTCGGGTTCTGTTACCACAGCTTGCCCATTTCGTGCTGGAAACAACACGGAACGTCGACCTGTACTGTAATACTGCGTAGGCCTCGAGGGTCTGTGCGCAGCATCAGCACCTTGGATAGCGCATTCGTGCACAAAGTGTTCACTGACAGCGCCTCGCACACAACAACACAGATGTGCAGAACAAACACAATTCAGCAGAAAATATGCCCATTAGAAGCCAAACCTTTAAAGATAAAATCCTCTATCTCCAAGTCAAATCCGCCTCGGTGGCACTTTCTCCACAGCCCGGTGATGGTGGAGTTGAACTGCCGACTGCAGAGGGACTCCATGGCCGGGGCAGGAGGCAAGAAGTGCCGCTTAGCCCGCAGCAGCGTCTCGCCGCTCCTCCACTCCACATTTCTCTCTTTTGGCAACATGCGAAGTGGAAGGTTGTTGTTGGAGATGTAAATGTAGCCGGGGTCGTTTCTTTTGTTTGAGTAATTCTTGCAGCGCTCCCGGTGCCTCCTCGCATCAGTCTCGTACCAGTTGTCCGTGCTGATCGCCACTGCTATCAGTCCCAACGCGCAAAATGCCAAAAAGAGACCTGCCACGGTTAAAGTCCTCATAGCAGCCATGTTCCATCCGTATCTCGCCTCGGTACCGTGATAGATCCACGGGACAACAGGGCTCCGCTCCTGGCTGCTGCTGCTGCTGCTGCTGTCACTATACTAGTTGAGGTGGGGAGCAATTTCAGCAATACATGGAAATCTGAAATTCCGATGAATCCCTGAAGCCATCATTCCTCAAATGTGTCAACTGATGACGAAATAAGCCATTCCGATGCGGGGGATAAATAAATATGGGCCTCGATGAGCTATTTTGGTTGTCTCCTCTCTGCCTCTGAACTCAGTCTAGCCTAGATACTGGTCAGTCCAATATTTCCTTCCAGTAGATGGAGCCAGAGCAAATGTTTGAAAGCACAAAAAGCCCCAGAGCTGCACTTACAGTGGAGCATGACAGGATGGCTGAAGTTTGACACAGTCACTACAGGAAGTACCCACCCTCAGCTCAAGCTTCATATGTTGTATCAACTCGGCTGCTGTTGTCTAAAATGTTCAGTTAGAAACACTTGAAGACAGTCCTAATTAAACCAAACACTGGGCCTCATTGTCCTCTGTCTGGTAAACAGGAAACAGTTTCATTACATCCAGCAGATTGCCTCTGGTAGCTTTCCATCCCAACAAGGCAAAACATATCAAACAATAGAATATAATTTTCATCATTGTTTGATTTGACATAAAGTATCATTTATTTGTAAAGCCTTAAAAAGTAGTCGTCTAGTATCTACCATTAAATTCAATCATAAATTATTACTTTTAAGATCATAATGTCTAACATAGCAGGAATATTACAACACAAAGAAAGGACACAGTGGCTCCGGACATTTCAGTCATGTTTCACTGGTTTCATTCTCATGGTCAATACTTCCTCAATTTAAACCATAATGCCAAACTAAAAGAGGAACAAGCTCGAATCCAAACTTTATTTTTGGTTTCAGCTCCTATGTACAGTAGCTCTCATGTGCTATGAGTAAACTTGGCAGGGATTTAGTTGTGATTAATATTAAGAAAAAAAGCAAATCATATTTTCCTGTACCGCAAGTGTAAGAAAGCCTGATTTGTGTTAAATTAAATAACAATTTAAATGTCTTAAGGTTTTTCTAAGGTCACATCACTGCATCCTGACAAAGGGGGAAGTTGAGGCATACAGGGCACACCATTGAGTATGTGTGATAACAAGAAACGTCTATTTTAACAGCGTGACTGTTTACACAATCATTTTTGGATAGTTTATAAATGCCTATAGTTTTTTTGTACAGTTAAGTGAAAACATAATGTTTAAACTACACACAATACCTGCTGCTATAACCATTTCTCTGCAATAACAAAGTGTTTAAATAATTGAAGATCAACTGTAACCGCCTATAATCTACTCTCAAAAAAGAGGAATCATTGTGAGCCCTTGCACAAATACCTCTTTTATAATGCAGGAAATGCATGTACGTATGATTGGCTAGATGACATTCGGCCATCAGGAACTATCTGATCATATGAATTAGACAATTGGTTGATATGAACGCAGACTGTGTAGGGTCCAGCTTGTTTCTCACTTTCAGTTCCCTTTTGTCTGGTGAAGCCATCGACGTCGCGTGTTTCGGTGAAGCAATAGGAAAAAGTTAACGTTCATTACAAACTTTAAGAACTAAGACTCTCATGCTGTCTTGTTTACATGATGGAGGGATATGTCATATCATCTGTAAGTGCTGCTGCTTCATTGTTAATTGGCTTGTCTTTGATCATAGTTTGTGACCTTTAGGATATTTTTCCATTTGTTCTACTGTTTTTGGGTTAACATGGCTAGTAATCAAGTAATTCAAGTGACCAAAGTGTGGCATTGAATTTAGTTGATTGATTAACATGAAGGCTTTGTGTGTGAGTTTTGTTTGTGTTTAATGCGGACGTATATTATTTTTGCTGTGAAAATTATAATTGTTGCTGCGAAATTATCTCCTAACAGTACTTGCCCTCATGTGGACTTATATATTTCCCTTGGGGACCTCTGTTCGGTTTCTTTATTCTATTACTGTTTTCGTCTTTATGTTGAGATTAATAACGATCAAGCCATGTAAATTCTAGTGCATCAGCTAATTTAAATATTTCCTCTTAATTTTGCCAGTACAAAGAGACTCAAACATTTACTTTGTCTGTGACAAAATCAACTTTTTCTCCAATACAAGGTGTCAGAGGGAATCATTCCAAATGAACCAGAGAGTTATCGCCCCCCTACAGAGCTGTACCCCTACCTCACTAATGTGGGGGAGATATATGAAGGTGAGACGATTGGTTTCAACAGTAGCAAAAATCATCACACTACTGAGTGCCTTACCTTCAGTCACTTTTCAGATCACAGATGGACTTTCCACACGGAGCGTGTCCACCCGACAGACTTTGAGAATTCTCCGGTGAATCACCTCATAGAGCTTCAGTCCGTGTCTCCTCAGCAGCTGGTGCAGCCGTACCGCTTCAGCAGCGAGTCGCTGCCCCTTCACCTGGAGCCGCCACTCATTCCTCTCTCTGTGTCACCACAGGTGAGTTCATGTGTAGAAATGAGAGAGGAAACTACTGTGAAAAGACTTCATCTTTACATATGTGACTTTTGAAATGATAAGAAGAGTTAAAGAATGTATTCAATGTAATCTTATTATAAACAGTAGCATTCATTTTTGCACAGAGGTAGCAATATGTCTGTCAAGTGTTCAAATGAAGCCACTGATTATTCATTCAGTCCATAACATGTCAGAACAATTTGGAAAATGTCTAGGATTATTTTTCAAAAAGCCCAAGTTGACTCATTCAAACTGCTGGATGTATCCAGCCAACTTTCTAAACCACAATATATACGTTGACTAGGATAAAAGACACAGAGAAATCAGCAAGCATGCAGAAATAAAATCTTTGTTTCACAGACAAAAAAAACACTTTTGCTGATACTTTACATAAAAGTGTGAAAATATATGCTCCAGAATGAATTACTAGGTAACTCAGAGAGGGTTCTTTGGACGGAATCTATTGCGCAACCATAACAACAAAATATATTTTAGGAAAAACTCTTGAATAAATCGACATGGATTTAGATAATACATAAAAGCACTTTTATCTTTCCAAATGCAGTGCATGATTTGGACAGTCTGGAATATTTTCGCTTAAATGTCGTCTACATCACATGGTCTTACAGAGCATTGAATTCTATTTTGGCAGACTTACTTCCTCTTTTAGTACAATGGGGTAAAATGTCAGACGTTGGGCGATTGCAAAACAAAATAAATGTGCAGCTCTATCACTCCTCTGTGTAAACTTCAAACTATGACATGCTTTACATTTCTCCCAAAGATCCCATATTACACCCCATCCATGTGCTACCAGTACCAGGCATCTGCCTCTCCTGGACGTTACTACTCAGAAGAGGAACAGAGAGGAGTCAGCCCTCCGTTCGAAGTATCAGAAGGAGAGGATGAACAAGAAGAACACAAACACTCCTTCAGGAGGGACACTAGTGAGTATTTCCAAGGCTTATTGTTATGGAATATTTTCCAAGGCCCATAACTTTGACCCAGTGTATCAGTTCAAACTGTCCTGACTGAGCACAGGCACCTGTAACCTTGGGCTGCTGTGCTCTCAGTGTTTTGTCTCCCTGTTCCTGCCTGTTGGCGTCAGCTGATAGAGGTGTTATCATTCTATCTTGTTATGCAGCATGTTGATGATGCTCTCTGAACTAGCTAAATACATGGGTCTGGGGTAGAGTTCTTCAGAATTGACGTGGCAACTCTACCGTGAAGTCAGAACCTCTGACTCTTGGACTTGTGATGTGAATCCTCCGGCCGTTAACTCCAAATAAACCATCATGTGTTTGACATCAAAGCTACTGCTCCTACCGTGTCTCCTTCCTGAGTCGGTGACTCCCACTGCATAGCTACACAGAAGTTTCCTCTACACTTATGACATCAAGTCCTAATGTCCTGAAATCACACTACACATAAAACCTGGGGAATCTGATGACTGCCGGACAAAATTGTGTAAATAACTTTTATATTTCCCAACACAGGCAACAAGAAGAAAATCCGCTTGTACCAGTTCCTCCTGGACCTGCTAAGAAAAGGTGACCTGAGTGACAGTATCTGGTGGGTAGACCAGGACAAGGGCATCTTTCAGTTCTCCACAAAACACAAAGAAGTCCTGGCCAGCCACTGGGGTACTCAGAAAGGAAATCGCAAAAAAATGACCTATCAAAAAATGGCTCGAGCTCTGAGGAACTATGGTAAATCTGGAGAGATTAAGAAAGTAAAGAAGAAGCTAACCTACCAGTTCAGTGAGGATGTGTTGAGGAACCTCTATGTACGTCAGTATCCTCACTGATCAGGGAACAAAAGCTGTCTGTCATCGCGATGAAATCTCTGAACTAGCCATGATTGCTTTTTGTTTTCAAATTTCACTTTGTTTTACTGCCAAGTTTTCTTGCCTATTTATTTTGGATGTTAGTGTATATCCTCTTGGGCAAAGCTTTTTAAGACTGTGGACCTGTGGACAATCAGAGGAAGTTTGAAAAATAGGCCCTCTTAGTTTACTTGGATTTGCTCGATTCCTGGAGGTTAATGGGAGCATTAATATGTTATTTGATCCAATAGAGACTCAACCATTCAGCCAAGACCGCATTATATTGTTGTTTGACATAACAACAGACTAGATCAAATATGTAAAAAAAAGTTTGCCTTAAACTACCCCCAAAATACTGTATCTTTACTATCTCTTTAACCATATTATATACATTTAGGCTATTCTATGAGATCTTGTTTTGCTATATGCAATGTAATATTTGTTCACTTCTACTCACTAAGTCTGACCTCAAACAGTTTGAAGCCCCACTGGAAGCCCTTCTCAAACTTTACAAAAAACCTCTGCTCCACAGCATTCACCTCCATAAACGTCCATATTACAGACTCAGAGTTGGGCCGTGTAAATTATTCTGTTAAAAGATAATTCAACTTTATGGACAGCTAAAAGAAACACAAATATTACAAATGTTTTATAAGATATTTTGTTATAAATGTGTGTAAATAAATACTATGTTCTATTCTTATTCTGTCAAATTACTCAACTGAATGGTTAAAACCGTGGGTCAAACCAGCACACGTCCTATGTGTTTATGTTTTAGAGTTGCAACAGTTGTGTCACTTATCAATTAGTCCATTGATAGAAATATAATCTACAATAATCAAATTAGTTGTTCAAGTAATTTTTCATGCAAAAGAAAGATTTAGCCTGATAGGAAACATGGGTACAAATTAATATCTTGTTGTTTTTAAGTCTTGTCTGATTCGTCTGTACATTGCTGTTTTAGTCTGTGTTCTTCTAATTAGTGTCTAGTGTGCCATATTGAGCCGTTTTGAGCGACGTGGGTCAAGCCCCGATGTAGCCCCTCTCTCTCACTGTCTAAGGCCCATTCCCAAACCGCCCCCTACACCCTACCCCTCAGTTTGCGCGTTCACGCGGAGGGTCTGCCATATTGAGGGATGTTCCAAACCAACGAGTGTGGAGCGGGGTGGAGTGGGCTATCGAGCCCTCAAACAGCGAGTCTGCAGCGGCTGACTTGAGACCGGTCTCTACCTGACCAGTCTCAACGCTGTGTGTGTCCGTCAGGAAACAAGCTGTTAACAAGTAGTTCCAGCAAACATCCACTGATAAACTGCGATGTTAACAACCTCATGATAACCTCATATGTTTTTAATTTAGGATCATACCTGTGTTTAGTCTAGAAAAAGGTAAATGCGTGCATTTTATTATAAAGTTGTGTATATTTACAGACTGTTGCAAAAACTAAGAAGCTTATAAACATCAGGTTTAAAACTAAAAGAGCTTTGAAACACAATGAAAGATGTTTGGAGTTTTATTTGAGTTATTAATTTAAACTTTTTTTCTAAGAGATGCTGATTTGAAACCGTTGTTACATACAGTTACGGCATTTCCTGTTTCTGCCGGAGAGAGGGGAGGCCGTCCCAAAGCTTGCTGCTGTATTTACTCCCTCCATCTGACAGGAGGGAGCCTCGTTGAGCTGCGAGTGTGGCTACAGACGGAGTTCACTCCGTCACGGAGGGGTATGGTCGAGGGAGTGGTTTGGGATTGGGCCTCCGTCTCGGAGGGGTAGGGTCGAGGAAGTGGTTTGGGATTGGGCCTATGTCAGGGGTCTGCAACCTTTTTGACCAAAAGAGCCATTTTTCCCCCTTTTCCAACAATTTGTTTTAGCTGGAGCCGCAAAACATATTTGATAGCTTATAAAGTTGTATTTATTGTTATATCATAGACAAAAACTACAGTTTTTTCACATTTATTATTTATTATATTATAAAATTGAGTACAAATAACCATTATAAGGAGAATACCAAAATGATACACATACCTACTTTAAAATAAATTAAATACAGCACTTGGGGAGTCCTCTGCACATTTGAAGGAAAAAAAACCCTATTAAAATCGACCCACTTTGAAATAAATAAAACATATAGCTGCACCCTAAAAAGAGTTTACTGATTGAATTGTTTTGAATCTGTTGGGACTTAAAGGTGGGGTAGGTAAGTTTGAGAAACCGGCTCGAGATACACTTTTTGTTATATTCCATGGAATTAAATAAATAAATACATTTAATTTATATAGCGCTTCTCATCTGCCAAGACAAATCTCGAAGTGCTTCACAACAAGGGATATTGATACACTTTGAGAGATTAAACAAATAATTGTAATAATAATAAGAAATAAAAAAATAAAAAATAAAATAGAGTACATCATCATCATCATCATCTTTTATTTAAAGAGACTCTTGGTCCATTATTACAAAAACATACAACACTCAAATATAAATTAAAAGTACAAAAGTACAAAAGTAAAAGTCGGAGATAGCGATAAAAATGGCAATACTCCAGGTGTACCATGCTCAAAGTTTATTGGAATGCTCTTAACATCCCGATAGCAATGAATATCTTAAGTGCTTTGACAAAAAATCCATACAAAAATGTCACCTGTGGAAGCCAGAGTAGGCTACTGTAAAAAGCACGACCAATCATTTTAGCCGGCCCGGCTAAAATAACTGGATGGCCTACCTGCCTGTCAGCCTTCCATCTGTGTGCACACATTGGTCATGTGCGCGTTCATGTGTGTTGGAGGAGGGGCTCTGTAAGGAAGTGGCAGATTTTTTCCGGTTGTGCATTTTCAAATCCTAGCACACTCGAGCTGGTTTCTCCAAAATTACATACCCCACCTTTAAACCGTGTTTTCGTTGCCTCCCGTTCTTTGTTCGTAGCTAATCGGTAAACATAAGTAAAGGCATTAAAGAGTCCACACCAGGGGCCAACATGGAAGGAAACATCCATTTAAACTCAGTTTGCTGCTGTGATGCTAGTTCAAGCCAGATACTTGGCATCTCATCTTGGGTGCAAGTTCATCAATGTTTGGGGTCAGGCTCTGAGCTGAGGTGCTAGTGGATCGCCGGAGCTGTATTATATTAACATTAACATGCTTATTGTAGTTGTAAGTGCACTGCCTAGAGTTGTCGATTCTTGTTCTGTTTTCTGTGATATATCTCAGACTTTCAGTTGCGCGCTACTAAAGAGACGCGCTACCATGGAAACCAAACAATGGTGTAGCTGTATTAAAGTCCGAGTGGAAACAGTCCTGAGTAAATCTGATTTTGTCAGAAATCGGGATAAATATGACCCCGGGAGGAAACCGGGAGAGGGCAATGAAATCGGGAGTCTCACGCGAAAATCGGGAGGGTTGGCAATGGCTACACCTGACCGGAGGCAACAACATGAGCAACACAACAAACACTGGCTGAGTCAGACCCAGACCAAAATAGACTGGGAAACACAGACCAAAGGCAGGTTTTTAAATATATGTCTGAAACCGACACATACAACTGAAAAAATGAATTAAATTAAATTATGTTTATAGATAGACTGACCTACCTTATTTTAAAGCACACTTGTACTTTTTTTTTTTACTCGTTTAAAACAGTTAGCTAATCCTTTGGGGAACAAAATATGCTTGCAAAAGCAAAAGGCATGATTTAAAACGGATTCTTAATGTATGGATCGGAAAATAGTATACATGTTTTTCGGCTCAATCCATGAAACCTGTGTATTACATTTGAAATGTTTAAATAACAACCACCGCCCTAAAAACAACTTCAGGTGACGTCACTCCAACCAGCCAATCGGAGCCCAGATGTGGTTTCGGTGCAGATTTCAAATCCGTAGAGTGGACAAACGAACCGTAGAGACTTCATAGTTAGGACCGCTTCTGCGTTAGGAAGATTGTTTTGAGTCTGCAGTGGAAACATGAGAGTGAGGTTAGTAACGTAGACTTTGAATATGAATTGGTTCTAAATTGTTTACACTTAAACAATATTATTCAGTTAGCACACATATTTCCTTATTAGGCTGTGGAGATAAAGCTAGCTAGCTTTAGCTACATTGACACAGTTTGTGTCATGCTGGGACGGAGTAGCCGTCCGTGTATGCTGCAATGACTAAGTTTAAATGGTAATTAAGTTGAATGCTATTCTAACGCTCCAGCTGGTAATATATAACTTTACAGCTAGCTAAGCTAATGCTACACGACAGCTTAGGGGAGCTAGCATACATCAATTTAGCCCAGCGGTATCTAACGTTAGCCCTCTGCTACTGACAGTCCGCTAACGTTACTTGATTTGATATTATCCTCTAACGTTAATATTGTACTGGTTTGACTGCTAACAGGTGTTTTTAAACGTACCCGTCACACTGCTGCTTTTCTTTTCCAGTGAAGTCCACGCAGCAGAGTCTGTTGCTTATCTCAACAGAGCTCTGGTTAGGCTGAAGGATATTTGGGATGAAATCGGTATTCCAGAGGAACAGCGCGTACAGAGAACCAACGATGTCCACAAGCACATTAAAGTGAGTCATCAGTTTAAATAAGATGTCAAGTCTGGACTTACGGACGGAGTTTACAAATGATTTGTTGTGTTACTCTTGTCCTACAGGGGCTGTTGGACCTGATGATTACAGAGGAAGAGCAGCTAAAGAAGAGATTAATGAAAAACATTCGGGAATTTCATGAAGAGCTTGCAGAGTTGTGCCGTGAACTTCAGCTGCCTTCCTTTGAGGTACAGTTTCGTTCAGGAATATATCTAGGTGTTTTCATATTACTGTCTGGAAAAAAAGTTTCTTAAATTCTTGGACTAACTTTCTGGATTCCTCAAGGAGGAAGAGGGCTGCTCCATGTTGCAGATTGAGAAGAATAACCGTACACGTTTGGAGTTGATGAAGGAGCAGAAGAAGCAAAGAATGGAAGAGCTAAAGGTCCTCCTGGGACAAGACCGTGAGCTGTGTGACATTATGTGCACTACCCCATTTGGCATTGACCAGGCCGCCATCCCATCACTGAAGCAACTTGAGGCATATCACGCCTACCTGGATGATCTGACCAAAGAGAAGGTGTCACTGATGTTCTGCTCATTTTAAATACTCAATGCCTTTTTCTTATAACGGTTGGAAGTAAACTTGAGTTATCTTTTTAGGATTGTCGTCATGATGAATTTGTGAGCCTCAAAAAGGAGATCTCCGTATGCATGGATGATCTGGAGCGGCATCCAGAGACCCGTTTTGAGATGGATGTGATGTCTGAGGACGAGGAGGCATTTTGTCTCTCAAATGACAACATTGCTGCCCTTAAAGTTCTCCTCAGTCAGGTGAATTTCAAACATTTGTATCTTAATGTTTTTGAATCTGATTCTCTGGTCAGATTAAAATAAGTCTAAAACAAACATGTATTATTTCATAGTATAATTGATTGTTTTATATGCTTCCTTCCAGTTACAAGAAAACAAGGCTGAGAACAAGCTGCGCTGCTCATCTTTGCGCATCACCATCAAGGAGCTGTGGGAAAGACTTCAGATTCCCCAAGAGGAGAGGGAGCCCATCTCTGAGCATATGGTCTTGTCAAAGAAGAGCAACGTTGAGGCAGTAAGAAATCTGAATTATTTGAGCCCTTACATCAGGGGTCGGCAACAGGCGATCCGGACCCAGACGCCGACCTATACGTACCCGGACCTATAATAAATACATTAATAGGGGATTTCAATTTTGACAGGGCGATTCTATTTTAACCGCCGCCGACAGGGGGCGAAAGAGACGAGGGAGCGATACAGGGAAAGAAACACAGAAGAAGAGACGAGAGCGCGGCAGAGAGGAAAGTGAGTGAAGAGAATAGTTAGTGATACAGGGAGAGAAGCGGAGAGTGAACAGGCGTGTTAGCGGCAGACAGGGAGAGACAAATAATTACACATGGTGCTCTCCAAGAAGAGGAAAGTGGACAGAGAACAGAGCTTTTAACCCTGAGTGGACGGACTCATTCATGTTCATCCTGCCACTGGGAGCACAGAACCAGTGTGTCTCATTTGTTCAGAGACCATGGTGCTCATTGAAAATGCCACTATGAAACAAACCACAAAGTGTTTGACCAAACATTCCCTCTCAAGTCAGAACTGAGGTCACAACAGTCTCAGAGCCCAATATGATCAGTCCACCAGGATCAAAATTAAAACTAAATATCGTTCCAGCGCAGGCTAACCGAGGCTAACCAATGAGCACCTGCATGTGTGTATGAGAATGGCCCTGACACCATTTACAAACTCCTGGCAGGACAAGCTCCAGCTCAATTCTCGCACTGAATACAAAAAAGTGAGTGAGGGACTGCAATATAAGACGGAAAGAAAGAGAAACTTTAAAACTGTTAAATTGTTATGATGTGTAAAGACTGATATTGTTCTATAATCGTCTGAAACTGTTAAGTCATGATGTGAAACGGTTAACAAAGAAAAAGGGAAACTCAAGTTGCTGCTACACTTTATCTAAAATTAAGCACTTTTAAGATGCACACATTTTCAAAAGCTATTTTATTTATTTTCTCTATTTTATTTTTAAATGCAGCCCGAGAGGAACATTACACATATCCACAGTATTTACTGTATATCTGTAGAGTTCAATGTTAATTGACAATATATATTGTTTATGAATTGTACTTTATTTATTTGATTGGCAGTCAGTTGTTGATTACATGCAGATGTTGATGCAGGCTACTTCAATATATATCACACTAATTCATAAAGCAAGTTAGACATTTTGATGTTCCGGACCTTTGCATGGGGAGATTTTCTCTAACTGGACCTCGTTGAATTTTAGTTGAATACCCCTGCCTTACATTAATGATTTCAGACAAACAAACTCATACATTAACAATGTGTCTTTCCAGCTCCAAGCTGAGCTCCTGCATCTAGAGGTGCTGAAAATGCAGAGCATGAAATCTTTTATTGTGGCCATCAGAGGGGAGATCGCCCTTCTCTGGGAGAAATGCTTCTACAGCCAAGAACAGCAGCAAGCCTTTTTTTCATATCATGATGGTAACTATCTGCTGTTTTCTAACAAAGCCTGTACACCTAATGTATATGCTGTTGATCATCACAAAGGAAATGTGGGTCTAAGTGCACGTTCTCTCTACCCAGATGACTTTTCAGAAGACATCCTCCTCCTGCACGAGGCAGAGGTCAGCACGCTGAAGAAGTATTACCAGGACCACCAAGAACTCTTTGAGGGAGTCATGAAATGGCAGGAGAACTGGACCCTGTACTTGGAACTTGACGTGAGTACTATTTTTGAATATAGTATGGCAGCATTTAAAACAGACTTTTCTAGGTGGTTACATGTAAGGATGTATGTGCTTCTCTCCCTCTCAGAAAAAGGCCAACGACCCTGCAAGATTCAACAACAGAGGTGGGAACCTTCTGAAAGAAGAGAAGCAGAGGGCTGACCTGCAGAAGAGCTTGCCTAAGGTTAGGAAGTGTTTAATTGTATACTTTGCTCAGTAATTATAGAGCAGGATTAGTAATTAACTGTTTTAAACTAATCAAAAAGCTGTTGGTAGGGATTCAAAACAACATTGGATAAACTAGCAATAAAACAAATGAGCTCAAGCTTACCACACGTTTGGAGGCGTGTGGTGCAGTGGGTTGTGCGTTGGTGTTCAAACCCCACTGCAGTCAGCATGTCGTTGTGTCCCTGGGCAAGACACTTCACAAACTGACTTTTTTTGACATGGAAATAATTTTTTAAGATTGACAAACATCATATGTGTAATTCGTGGCACAATTCAAACGGGATCGAAAGATACGTTTTCTCTCCCCATTGACTTCAATACATACTTTTTCCGAAATAAGGTCCCATGGGTCGGAAGTAGATGGGCGGGACTTCGCCACTCTATAGAAAATGAGAATATGGAAAAATATTTGCATTGACAGACTATTGGCTCTATGGTTTTCTTTTAAATATAAATAAAAAATTATAGATTCCACAAGCAAGCTGTTTTTCATTAAGTTTGTGGAATTAAGCAAAGCCAACATTACAACCCGTGTGTGAGAGAGCCAGGGCCAAGGGAAGCATGATTATCAAAAGTGAGGAACATGTATAGTAGAATGAGACAACTGCAAAAGTAAACATAACATGTCAACAAGGTCAAATGGTAGTTTCCTGTTTGTTTCAGTTGGAAAAGAGTCTTAAAGCCCAGATTGATGCTTGGGAGCAGGAGCACGAAAAGGAGTTCCTGGTCAATGGACAGAAATTCCTCGAGTATGTGCAGCAGCAGTGGGATCACCACCACGCTGAAAAGGAGAGGGAGAAACTGGAGAGGGTGTGTTTTATCTTTGATTTAAAAGGCTAAATCAAGTCTTACATTTCTTTGTCAAAGGGATTTTATATGACTATATTCTTCTTTTTTGTTTAAATTAGCAAATGAAGAAAATCAAACAGATACAGGAAGACATGTTGTATGGAACTACAATGAAAACACCAACCAAAAGGCCGATGGGAGGGACTCTCACACCTGGAAAAGTGAGAAAGGTAAGATGGTGCTGCAATTTTATTTTCATTTATTTCATCAACTGACTATACCTCAGTGACTGAATAGATTTGAAGGTTCACCCGGCCTTTTTCCTTCTGTCTTTTAGCTCAATGGCATCTCCACCATGTCCACTCCTAACAGCTTCCTCAGTGGAACGTTCCAGTCGTCCAGCTCCAAACCCCCTCTGTCAGCCAGCAAGGTAAGCCCCCTGTCTCTCTGACCCCTCACTGACCACATTCACCATACATTTGAGAGCCTGTTGGATTTTGGATTAATTAGCAGGCTGCAATATTGTCTCTGTTTTCTTTTACCTGCATATGTATGTCAGGGCATTTAAGCACCACACGATGTATTTTTGTATCTCACGTTTTGTCCTTACTGATCAACACCTAAGTATAATACGTTTCAAGTATGCTGCAGACCATGACATGGAGATGGAGAGAGAAACAATGGGCTAGAAGTGAGCCCAATTGTAATAAGAGGAGGCTCATGTCATATTTTATTCTACTAAATACTGTGTGAAGCAATCGTTTTTATTTTATAGTACACATGTTCTGTTTCACCTCTGTATGGTCATATCGTTTGGTCAAATGAAAGGGTTGGTGAGAAAGCACATTTTGATTGAAGCTGCTCTTGTTGCAGTTATCCGTCCTGCGAACCCTTGGACCTCCAAGGACTCCCCGGAGTGCACTAGACCGAAACAAGGAGAACATCTCTCATCTTCGAAACACTCCAGGAAGCACACCAAGGTCTCAGGATACTCAAGAAAACACCATCATTGCTGGCTCCTATTCCGACTTTACGGTATATACATTTTTATATCGATTTAGTGAATCCCTTAACCCAAAACTCCACTTAAGTACTCTAGTGAAGGAAATGACTGCATTACCCTAGATCAGTACTATGGCTACATTCCATTTGAACTAGGGCTGCACGATATTGGAAAAAACTGACATTGCGATATTTTCTTCCCCTGCGATATAAAAAAATACAGGAATTGAAGAATTTTTTTGTCTGCAAACCATCCTTTCTTGAACTTTAATGCTATACAATTGGTATTTTTTAATCTATTTAACCGGATGAAGGATTTTAGTCACTGACTTCTGGATCTTAAGTTATCAGAGCAACAAGCTGAGCTAGCTCGGTGATCCTGCTGTGATCTGATTAAGAATGGTTGTGATTGGTGGTTTGCTGTGCATGCAGAGCCTGCATGTCACTCAAGTATCCCTGACATGAGAGCCGCGCAAGTTTTCCTTTTGTAGCAAGCAGCAAAATAATTGTAACATGACGTGTTTGAGTTACTTTGCCTACTTAATATCGCACGTCCTAAAAAATAAATAAATAAATCGCACATTCTGCGATGTCAATATCGCGCATAATGTGATTATCGTCATGGCACGATATATCGTGCAGTCCTAATTTGAATGCTTAAGAAGTTATCCTCTGCCGTATGGCATCACTGTCAAGTCCTACAAAATGACCTAATGCATGTCTTACGGAAGAGTTGTCTCTTTGTATATACTTGTACCGGATCATGTCATTTTGGATGTACATTAACCATTTTGGTCATCATCAAATGCATCATCTAAAAGGCAATCACATGTACTCTTAAGACTGCATAATGTTTGGAAACTGATATAGACAATCCGTATATCCCTAAAAATACACATCGCAGTATATTTTCATTATTTTTAAATCATTACAAGATTGTGAACAAATAAATCAACTTCGCTGTAAATCCTTAAAACAGTTCCTGACATCCCATTGGCTCAGTCATTTGTAGCCGAGGCAACAATGACATTTTCCAACATATTTCTTGAAATCTAATTGTTTTCCAAAGTGAATGCATACAGAACATACGTTTATATTACTCTCTATATAATAAGCATTTATATTCCCATGCCACAACAATGAATGCACATACAGACATTTCAACTCCTTCCATATTCAAAAAAACATACTGAAAATGTTTCCTTTTTCTTTCAGAGAGACCTCTCGAAGGCTTCTAACTCTGACATAAAGTTGAACTCGACAGTCAGCCATCAATGAGGATGCTCTCTGGCGCTGCAGATCACCTCTTTACGGCAGTTGGGTGTCATTTTTATAAAGAGGACAGGAGGGAACCTTAATATAAACTTCTTACCAAACATGTAAATATTTCACTCTGTGTGACTGTCATTTCCCTCTGCTTTATGTATTGTTGTGTCCAGCTCGTGGTATTTGTAAGAGGGCTTTTTATCTGACTTTTTTTTCTTTCAGGAGTTACAGCCTTTTTTTAAAGAAATGCTGTTAACCATATCTAGGGCACTACTTTGTGTTAGTACGTTGCAGCTAGCTATTGCACCCTGACTTTATTTCTCCAGCTGGGATGACGGCTAAATCTTCAGTGTTAATTTTTTAATCAACCTGTAAATAAACCTTTCGGATACCACTTATGATCTTTTTAATGTACATTCATGTTTTCATACATACCGGTGTGGTTGAATTGCACAGGTTGTCAGAATGAGTCTGTTGAAGGATCTGTTATGTATTATGCTTTGGGACTACATCAATAAATATTATAGTACATTTCTCAATAATTAATAATACATGCAAACTGGAAATAGGGGGGGGGAATGTTTTGTTTAAGTCATGCGTGTCATGAGTTCCTCCAGAGCCCTCTCTCTGTGATTTTCATGAACAAGCAGCACTTCTTTGATTGCACTTTGCTGGAAGCCCATCTCATTAAACTGAGTCAGAAGGTGCAGGAACGCCGCAGCCTGAAAAGTAAATTATTACAGTTAATACTAATACTTATTAAAGGTTTGCTATTTTTGTTTTGCAATCTTTTTTGTTTGAGCACTGCTGAGTGGGAATCACCTTGCTCTCACAGTTCTGAAACATCTCCAAGGCCTCCTCCACCTGAGCCTCATCGTAACCCAGAGCACACAGGCGCTCACTGGCCACTAGGTATTTTAGGAGCTGTGGATTGCAGAACAGATATTTATAAATCAGAAATCCTTCAAATGTCCCTCAGCGGGGATATTTACAGCTCCAACAGCAAAGGGGGACATTTACAGGGTCACAACAGTACATTACATTACATTGCATTTAGCTGACGCTTTTGTCCAAAGCGACTTACAATAAGTACATTAGTACATAAGTACGGGTTTATTGCTGATAAAAGGCAACAATAAAGAGGTAAACCCAGTAATAAAATAAATTCACATCCGTGGTATAAAAGAAACAAAACATATAAAGGTATTGAAAAAAGTAGTCTGTTATAAACAATAATTTCTAAATAATTAAAGTGTGTATTGCAAATGGCATTGATTATTACACATGAGTGTATCAGCAGGTAATAAAAGAGTATTGCACATAGGGTTGGTTAATAGGCTGATATGCTAGGTCTTGTCAAAGTGCAAAAAAGCACGAGGACACATCTCTATATAATGTTAAAACGTCAACGGGGTTTTTAACCTCTTAAGCCCTGAGCCTGTTTTTCAGGTTTCAGGCTCGAAAATGACACTAACACAACAAAGACTATATCTTCACTTCTAAAAAGGGGTAAATTAATAATCTTTTCTCTCAAAGCAAGGTTACATCTGTGAGTTGGATGTAGAAGTGTCAGAATTTATTTTAAAGTAAATTCAGATGGAACATAGTAAAAACATGTAAATTCTAATGTCCGCCTAAAAAAATTACTTATAGTGAAAAGCCACCCTTGAATGATGGGTTAGTAGACTAAAAGCTTTAGGAATCCAAACTATAACATATAAGTACCCTGTATCAAGATTGATGCAAAATAAGTGAAATTTGACCTTTTTAGAGAGGTTTGGAAAAATAAAGTCCAGGCGGACTCACCTCTGGGTAATTTGGGAACCATCAGTTCCATTTGAACTTTTTCACTGTAAAAATCATTTTATTACTTTGAATTATCACTATAGGTATTCATTCCATCCAAATACAACTGTTGTGAAAAAAATAAAAACATACTCTGTTATCCTCTTAGGCCCCACGGACCCGAAATCGCGTCATTTGCAGGAAACAACGTCTAAGGAACCTTAATATTTAATAAACTATGAATATTGTATATCCATATAACGGGAAAAAACTCATTTAACTGATCTTATTCATTAATTTTTTCAAAAAAAACACACAATGCTAACAGTGAGCCTCTGAATTAGCCCCAAGCGAAAAATGCTAACCTATTACTGCACCGAAAATCACTCCTAGCTCCCTTATTACTTATCCTAGCTGCACATCGAACACATTGTTTATGATCGTAAAGACACAGAATCTAACGGTGCCCACCTCAACCCTGAAAGATACAAACTCGCGACGTTATCAACAAAAACGTACATCAAAACAAGTGGCGCTAGGTACTAACATGCGCTAGGCTAACATGGCTCACCTTCCTCTTTGTCTGGTCTAAACTGGTCTTCAATGGCATTAAAACGATAAAAAAACGATGATGTAGTTAATCCATAGGTTAATATCCAATGTGGCTGTGTCCCCTTTGAAATGTTCTGATAATCTATAAGCAATAAAACTGCAATTCCGTTATCTACTGTCCGCTCTGTGTTCCGTGCGCTCTGGGTCCTGCTTCCTTACGTAGTAAACAATAAGTAAAGTCTGCTGCGTAATGTACTTAAGCTGGCTGGCATTCTTTATACTTTACGCAGGACCATATCTCTGGAACCCATTGGTCGATTTGGGTGATTTACACCTTTTTATTAACCATTACATCCAATAGAATCGATGGGCAGTTCCAAAATCCATGTAAACATTACCATTGCGGACGTAATAGAGAAGCAAACGAAACATATCTGAAAGTACAAGCCTGGACGGCAAAACTTTATACCCAGTATATTGCCATAAATATGATGATGGATTATCAGTACAAATTTCTACGTGACACAAAGACATTGGATTAACCTTGAGCGGTGTTTTTATTCCGTTGAACACAACTTTTGATCACAAATCAAAAAAGGTAAGACGTAATTATTGTAATATTTTTTAAACCGGATGTTGTTTACTCTCTCTTTTCTGGCTGATAGCTCCAGGAATTCGGGGTCCTACAGTGATGACATTACATGTGTGGAATCTGTGGAGTCTCAGCTTTAATCGGTTATCTTGTTTGTGCTGTTACGATAAGTAATAAGGGCATTTCTACCAGGGCCGTATTCACCATATACATTGGGGGGGGGGGGGGGGGGGGGGGGGGGGACATCCCCCCCAATATTCAGATACACTCAAAATGTCCCCCCCAATAAATAGCAAAACATTGTTTTTGATTTTTTAATTAAAATAAAATTGCTATTCTATGACTTCTTTATTTGTATACTTGAAAATCTATATTTTCTGTTATTGTGAACTTCACCAAAATGATATTTCTTTTCATATGTAAATTAGTTCCTTATTTTGTACCCGGTGATGTATTTCGCTGTTGCACGTCTGAGTCCACCTTCAGTTAGCTTGATGCTCCAAGCAGGTCAGTCATGTTTTAATTTGCCCTCCATCAGTTCTGGTATCTTTTCTAGTTATCCCTAAAGTAATCTATATTATTTTATTTCGTAATCGTAATGTTAATGAACCCTCCGGTTTAGCTTCTTTGTGTAAGTAACTTGTAGTTCTGATGTTAAAACCGAACTTTTCAGGAATAGTAGCTAACTAGCTGTGGGCTAGCTGGTTTCAGTTGTTAGCCAGGGTTTGGCGGGCTAGTGTCAGCTATGTGGAAAATGACGGTGTCGTTTTGGATGTAATCCAATAGATATTTATTCATGTGGATTATTTCTATTTTATTTTGTAATTTGTAGGGTGTGGAAAGATTTAAAAACTGTGATGTGTGACTCTATGGAATACCAAAGGTGCCAGAATTAATTAAATAATAAATACTCTACAATTATTATGAAATAGTATTTCATAATCGTCAGAAGCATTTAAAAGACTAATTATTTTTAACGCATGTGTATTTTTTGTCCTCGGCCGCCCCGTAGTTTCAGAGCGCATCGAGTTTAAAATACCATTTACAAGCTGATGCTGACAGCCCCGCTCCTGCCGTCCGCTTGCGGCAGACCACACTTCCACGCTCACCGGCAGGCACCGACTGGCCATTGGGAGGACCGGGAGGGTGTGTGTATGTGTGGCGCGTGCGAGCGAGAGAGAGAGAGACCTTACGTGTATTGTTGTTGTTAGCATCTGGTGCTAGCTAGCTGCGCTAACGGATATAAGGAGCTGTTTCAATGAAAACAGAGGAGCGACATTTCGCCGACAACTGCGCCGAGCACTTGACTTTATGCAGGCAGCCAGACAGTGGGACATTGTACGAAAAAGTCAGCACACTCAGCACGGATAGTGCGCGCAACATGATTGCAGCGTCCAGGCAGCTCCCGTTCGAGCATAATGCCTCCCACACACACACCACACACACAGCACACACCACCACCACACACACACACACACACACACACACACACACACACACACACACACACACACACACACACACACACACACACGACACACACACACACACACACACACACACACACACACACACACACACACCACACACACACACACACCACACACACACACACACACACACACACACACACACACACACACACACACACACTACACACACACACACACACACACCACACACACACACACACACACACACACACACACTTTTTATTTTATTATTGAATGAGAGAGGTTCCAGGTTGAATTGAGGCGAATATTTGTAATGTTCAGAGGTTGTTGTGTTTAATATTCATGAGAATATTTGTCATTGTTCAAATGATAATAAACATTTGCATATAGCCTATTTGTCCACTCATATGTTGATAAGAGTGTTAAAAACTTGAAAAAATATTCCTCTAAGGTACATTTAGAACAGATAAAAAATGTGCGATTAATTTTCGATTAATCGCGATTAACTATGGACAATCATGCGATTAAATATTGTAATCGACTGACAGCCCTAGTTTAATTATCTTATATCCAGCGCTGCTGACCCGTATTCATCACATCAGCAACTGCAGATCGCCGAGGTCAAGCTGTAAGCATAAGCAAGAGGAAGGGTGGCAGTGACATTAGACAGTTTTTTGGGCAGCCTCAAAAAGAAAAAAAACTAAGTTAAAGGGATAGTGGAAATGGAACCTCAAATAGTTTCGTTTTAACTTATATACAAGCATAATTACGTACCAAAACAATCACACCTGATTAAAAAAATATAATAATTGCCTTACGCATGTTAGAAGCACTTTATTGCAGCTTCCCCGAAGTTTTTTAGAAACTAAATGTTCGACTCAGCCAAACCGGAAGTGACGAAAACTCAGGAAGACGATACGATAACGAACTATGGCGTCTATGCAGAATGAACGTGGAAGGGCAAATATACCAGACAAAGAAGAAGGATTGTACGAGGTATCCAGTGATGATAGCGAGTCAGAAACATCCTCTCGGCTTTCCTACGAAAATGTCGTTTTAGGAACTGAATCCGATTCAGTAAGCGACGATGGTGAGAATATTGAGCCAGACGATGGACCATTACGTCCTTATTTGTTCGAGCCCGAGGTGATGGTTCACGGCATGGGCAATGGCGAGGATGACCAGGACCAGGCGCCAGATGATGCACAAATAATCTTGACTGGTAGGTCCCTAAGCATAGCTCACGCATCTTAAGATCACCTGTAGCCTTTACAAATATTAATCATTGTTAACCAGTTAAGCCAGGGTTGCCAACTTTGGGTACCTGGCTGGAGTGAGATTTTGATATCATGGGTTTAATTACACATACGCACAAAATGACTGCTATCGTGTCAGTAGCGGGACCTTAGCATATATACAGGATATATATACAATATATACAAATACACAATATTGGACAAAGACTATAAAGGACACACAGTTTAATTCACTAAAGAAAGTCAAACACATGTTTGTTTCCACTGTTTTATTATGTGCCTGTCGCGATAAGCAATTAATTGACTTATCGTACGATAAATAAAAATGAACTCGATAAATTGCCATTTACATGAGGATGTGACTAGCAGTTTGAAAGGATGTACTTTTCTTATTATTATGTCAGTGTTCTAAAATGGTCATACAACGGTGCCGACAATAATTTCCAGGAAAATGTATCCAACAAAATTAATTGTCGTGAGAGGCCTATACATGAAGCACGCACACACACACAAACAAATCTACAGACTTACTCCAAACTGCCAAATATATTAATTAACACACTCTCACTCTCATACTCTTTGATCTATTTTGGCCTAGAACAATAAGCAGCAGACTTTTACTTTTTTTATAATTTCTACTAGATCTTAGATCTGCGCATGCGCAATACGGATAGGCAGTTGCGGCACAAGAGTATTTTTGTTGGGTAATCTATGGTAGGCCCCATACAGTGGTGGGGCTCAAGTCAGTATTTGCAATGTAATTACACGCTCCCCTTGACAGTGAAACGCCACGCGTGAGGGTTAGATTATTTCCCTGTCTCAATCCAAATTGAACTGTATGAAATAAAAAGGCACATTTGTCTTGTAGTAATTAAAAAGGGCGACCTGGAGCCAATCCTGCAATTTACCCACAGGTGAAAGAGTTAACATGCTGCAAATCCAACCCCTGCAGGGGGGTCTGGGGGGATTCTCTCCCAGGAGATTTTTTGAAATACTAACATAAAATACACATTCTGGTACTCTCTTGAGAAGAAAAATAAATAAATCTATTACTACCCGACATATTTAAAAAAAAAATGAATGCCATTTTAATTTTGTGTTACTTTGTTCTGAAAGCTGAACCTGCTGCTCCTCACAGAGGGAAGAGGATGTGTGAATTACTTTACATTTACATTGTTCTGTGTGCCAAAATGAAAGACAGCCCACACACCTATCAATCATCAAACCGTGGGGTCTTATTTCATTACGTGTTGATTTCTATCAACACGTAATGTGTATCGATGTATATAGAGATGTACTACAGCAAAAGTATTCTCCGTCGGGACTTCCTGCAACAACACCACGCCGTTATCTTGATTCTGATTGGCCAGAAGACATTATCAAAGATGTTCTATTGAGAAGACGATCACTACGTGACAAAAGTTTTCAAAACCGTTTCTAATCTTCGGTATTCTTGTTTTTGGCGTGAGAATAGTTTGGGCAGAGTGAGAGCGTGAGATTGAGAGTGAAAGCGTGTGTCACACGCCAGATGCGTGAGAGTTGGCAACCCTGGTTAAGCCCGAAGGTCCCCCCAGTGGACCCCTCCCACAGTTTTTTTTCTCTCACATGTCTCAGGGCTTCTTAACATTTATGAAACTATTAATGTTTCATACCCTTTTAAAGGTAAGAAACTCCGCTAACTGACAATAAGAACAATTGTTAGCTAGAAAAAACACAAGAGTAATACCAAGCCTTTGAATTAGCATTGAGCGAAACAATGCTAACTAATGCTAACACTTTTTTACACACAACACACGGTGGAAATGCCCTTATTACTATAACTGCACAAACAAGATATACGATTTAAAGCTGAGACTCCACAGATGTAATGTCATCACTGTAAGACCTCGAATTCCTGGAGCTATCAGCCAGAAAAGAGAAAGTAAACAACGTCCGGTTCCAAAAATATTACAATAATTACGTCTTACCTTTTTTGATTTGTGATCAAAAGTTGTGTTCAACGGAATAAAAACGCATCTCAAGGTTAATCCAATGTCGTTGTGTCACGTAGAATTTTTTACTGATAATCAATCATCATATTTATGGCAATATACTCGGTATAAAGTATTGCCGTCTTACAGTCTTATAGTATTACCTATAGTGAACATTTCTGAACAAATTTCACCCACTGACGACGAATGGCTGGGTTTCTTGGAAACGCATGAGTCGATACGCCATTCTCTGCATTTGCTGTCGCACTACAGCCATACAAAACACATATATTCACCATAATAAAGGTCGGCTATTCACATGCAAATGCTATTGAATGTCCGCCATTGTTTGTGCCCGTCTTCCTCTGCTCTCGTCATCACCCGAAGATTCCCGACGATTCCCGAAGTATTTCGTTTCATTGAGAGGGCGCAGTAAAATTGAAAATAAAATGAAACTAGGCGCATGAAATAAAAAAAAATTGTTTATTATGCTTATTTTTAATACAAATACATAAGTTAAACCACTATCCCCTTTAGAGCAGTGAGAAAGTGAGTATTGTTACCAGTCAGATAGCTTGTTTACTGATAATATTTTCTTCCATGTTCACTCTGGTGTGTTCAGATGAGAGAGAGAGAGAGAGAGAGAGAAGAGAGAGAGAAGAGAGAGAGAAGAGAGAGAGAGAGAGAGAGAGAGGAGAGCAGAAGAGAGAGAGAGAGAGAAGAGAGAGAGAGATAGAAGAGAGGAGGAGAGAGAGGAGAGAGGAAGCGAGAGAGACGAGAGGAGAGAGAGAGAGAGAGAGACGAGAGAGCATGGTGGCGACCAGACAGGGAGAGTGTGCGCTGGTGACATGGAGGTAAGTCAGAAAGGGAGCTATATTGATGGTTAAGACAGAATAATGACAACATAGCAGTCTAATGTTAATGTACAGACTCCTGTGTCCCCCCATATGTATAATGTGTATCAACAGTCTTTCTAGTCAATAGTTTACTGATATTTCTTCCATGTTCACTCTGGTGTGTTCAGAGTAAAGAGAGAGAGAGGGAGAGAGAGAGAATGTGAGCATGGCGACCAGACAGGGAGAGTGTGCGCTGGTGACATGGAGGTAAGCCAGAAAGGAGCTATATTGATGGTTAAAACAGAATAATGACAACATAGCAGTCTAATGTTAAAGGGGACCTATCATGCAAAATGCACCTTTGTACGTCTTTTAAACATGAATATGTGTCCCCGGTGCGTCAGGGAACTCACCAAGAGTCAGAAAACACAACCCTCTCTATTTTCCTCCGTGCACAAATCTCTAAAAAAGGGGCTGCAATGGATCTGAAAAAAACGGATCCAGATTGAGCACCGTCCTGACGTCAGGACGGTGGCGCTACGGCTATTGGGCCAACTCCACCAATCAGGAGGAGACAGCCACGTGCTTTGCCGTTCTAAAGCGCTGGAGAAGCTGTAGAAGCTGTAGTACATTTAAAAGGCCAAAAGATGGTGCTGTTCTCACTGAATCCAAAATGTCAGGCTCAGTGTTAATTTGAGCGAAATGAGGAATGGCTAAAATGCATGATCTGTTTGGTATTTAGAAAAAATCTATATATAAATATGCCTTATATAGGTATGGTCCTACACTATATTATTCAAATATAGCATGATAGGTCTGCTTTAATGTACAGACTCCTGTGTCCCCCCATATGTATAATGTGTATCAACAGTCTTTCTAGACAATAGTTTACTGATATTTCTTCCATGTTCACTCTGGTGTGTTCAGAGTAAAGAGAGAGAGAGGGAGAGAGAGAATGTGAGCATGGCGACCAGACAGGGAGAGTGTGCGCTGGTGACATGGAGGTAAGCCAGAAAGGAGCTATATTGATGGTTAAGACAGAATAATGACAACATTTCAGTCTAATGTTAATGTTAATTTAAGATGAGATCATCCTCATATGTATTTCAGATAATACCATCAAGCAGGGAGAGTGAGTTTGACAATGAGAGAGAGAGCAGCCAGGCAGGTGAAAATGAAGGTACAGGAAAGGAAGGGGAGGAGCTTGGACTTTGCCCAAATCATCCAAATGTGAAAGTCATACCCAGTCAAACCCTATCAAATAGAATACTCTACTTTCAGGAGAAGTGGTTTGAAGATCATACATGGCTCCATTACAGCCCCTCTGTAAAAGGGGTCCTCTGTTTCTATTGTGCTAAATACTTTGCAGCACAAAAGTCTAAGCTTGCGTCAAAAGCAGATTCAGCGTTTGTCAAGACTGGTTTTAACAATTGGAAGAAGGCACTGGAGAAATTTAGTGTGCATAAACACAACCAGTGTCACAAATGAGCTGTGATGACTAGGATTCAGGAGCCAGAGCCAGTTAATGTGCAACTTTCACATGAGCTTGAAAGACGGCAGCAACAAGCAAGAAGAAATCTGATGAAGATTGTTGAGGGTGTGAGGTACTTGGTGCGGCAAGGTTTGGCTTTTCGAGGCGATCAGAAGGAGAGTGGGAATTTAAGCCAGCTTCTAAAGTACAAGGCAACGGGCGATGCAGAGCTGACCTCCTGGCTAAAAGGTGCCCTCGATTTCACCAGTCCGGAATTGCAGAACGAACTGTTGAAGGTGATGGCCAATACAATCATCAAAGAAATTGTGTCGGAAATAACATAAATGCCAGTGGTCCAGTTCGCAATTATCATTGATGGCACCCAAGATATATCAGGAGTTGAGCAGGAGTCAATATGTGTGCGCTTTGTAGATGCAGATCTACAACCAAAGGAAGAATTCCTGGCCAAGTGTCATCAACAACAGGGCAAAATATAGCCAAGATGGCATGTGATGTGATGACGCGCCTACAGCTTCCTCTGTCTCAACTCCGAGGACAAACTTATGATGGTGCCGCAAACATGGCTGGACGATTGCAGGGAGTACAAGCCATTTTAAGGAAAGAACAACCGCTGGCTGTGTATTGTCACTGTGGTCCCCACTGCGTGAACTTAATTACGCAGACTGCTTGTGGAGCCTCTCCACTAGTAAGAGATGCAATGGGTCTGGTCCATGAATTGGGGGGCTTCTTTAATCAATCTGGCAAGTTCAAGTTGATTTTCCAGAATATCGCAAAATCAGAGCATGGTTCAACTTTCACCTCATTAAAGCCTCTCTGTCCCACCAGGTGGACTGTACGTACCCCAGCCATCCGCTCAGTTCTCAAGCAGTATGAGTCAGTGCTGATGGCCCTTGAAGAAATGGCATCATGCAGCTCACCTGAAACTTCAGCCAAGGCCAATGGTCTTCATGGAACATTTCTTAAAGGGAACACTGTGCTCTGCCTTTTAATGGCTGAAGACCTGATGGGGGATTTGGAGTGCCTGAACACCTCCCTGCAGCTTAGGAAACAGACCGTTTCAGGCATGTTGGAGGCTGTAGACCATGTCAAAACAAGCATGCAGGTCAAACGAACGGAGGAGCATTTTGATGTATTGTTCTCGAAAGCAACTGCTGTGGCAACAAAGTTGGACCTACAACCAATTCAGATCCCTCATGTCCGCAAACCTACAAAGCGTTACACCGGTCAGGCTGCAACCCATATCCATCCCGATGCCCAGTCCTTGTACAGAGTCCAATTCTACAATGCCTTGGACACAGTGAATACTCAATTCATAGAGAGGTTTGAACAAGCTGGATTCCACAAGCTGCAGCAGCTTGAAAATGTGCTGCTACACGGAGACATGGACAAGGTGGTAGAAGAGTATCCTGAATTTGAATTCAAGACTACTGCAGGTGCAGCTGGCCATGTTTGGGGCTAATTACACCTATGAAACAAGCTCAGATGTTGCTAGCATTATTCGAGAAATGGTGCCAGAGGTGAGAGGTCTCTTCGGTCAGGTGGAAGCTTTAGTAAGGCTTCTGTTGGTCGTCCCTGCCTCTTCTGCAGAGGCTGAGAGGAGTTTTAGTGCCCTGAGGAGGCTTAAGACATGGCTTAGATCATCGATGAGTCAAACGAGGCTGAATAATGTGGCCATATGTCATGTGCACCAGAAGAAACTGGACAGACTGGACCTTGAAGGAATATGCCAGTCTTTTATCAGTGCCAACGATAAGCGCAAAAAGGCTTTTGGGTCCTTTACTTGAGGGTTGGGCTTTTTGGGCGGGTGTCTGGGAGGAAGTTGGGGGTCTTTTTGATTTTGAATGAGCGGCAAGCAGCTAGTGCGAGTCGTGGCTGTAAAACAAAAGGGCAATAAAGTGTTCCTGTTTCTACTGAAATTGCGTGGCACAGACCTTTCTATGGATTGAAATGCTTTAATGTGATTATGGTTATAGTTGTAGCTACTTTATTCATCCCTAATCTCTGCCATTACAAACAACAAAACAAGAAAAGCTAAACTAGATAAAATAGGGCGATGTAATACAATGCACAATTAGACATTATGGTAAAACATTTTAACCAGTTAAGCCCCAAGCCTGTTTTTCAGGTCTCAGGTTTGAAAATGACATTCCCAGAACAATTGACTATATCTTCACTTCTAAAAATGGTTAAATGAATAATCTTTTTTCTCAAAGCAATGATAAACCCGTGAGTTGGATGTAGAAAAAGTCAGAATCAATATAGATGTTTTTAAAGTAAATTGAGATTGAACATAGTAAAAAAAATGTAAATGATAGTGTCCGTGCAAAAAATAAACCATTACTTATTGTGAAAACCACCCTTGAATGATGGGATAGTAGACTAAAAGCTTTAGGAATCCAAACTATAACATATAATAAGTACCCTGTATCAAGATTGATGCAAAACAAGTATTTCCAAGGCACACCTTTATATGATCATAATAGTTATACAAAATAAGAGAATAACAGAATAACAGGTATGAAATCATTCCAACTCATACTACAGTTTAAAAAGGGAGTGATTTGTAAAATATGCATAAAGAAAAAGTAAATCTGTTCAGTTCTGTTTCACATGGGTGTTGTTGAGATGTATCCATAGATCTCTTTATGTTGCTCTGAAAGTGCACCAGATTGATGCTTTTAACTTCAACATTTAAAAAAAAATCTTCCCGGGGGAGCATGCCCCCGGACCCCCCTAGAGGAGGTGAGGTCCCCCGCCCGCCCACACCCCCGTCAAATTGTCCCACCCACATTGAGGATGCTTCCTACACCCATGCCTGAGACACAGTTTTGTGACTATTGTTGTGTTTTGCCCCCACATGGGGGTTTAACAGGTTTTCAAGTATCCAATGTGTTAGTGATTTTTTATGTATTTCCCTTTAGAATGGCAGGCAATTAGTATTCAAATGTGTATTGAATTTTTGGTCCCCCCCAATGTTGCCCCCATGAATACGGCCCTGATTTCTACCGTGAGTGCTGTGCAAAAGTCCGTTAGCATTAGTTAGCATTTTTTCGCTCCATGCTAATTCAAAGGCTTGGTATTACTCTTGTGTTTCTTTTAGCTAAAAATGGTTCACATTGTCAGTTAGCTGAGTTTCTTACCGTTAAAAGGGTATGGAACATTAATAGTTTCATAAATGTTAAGAAGCCCTGAGACATAGTCTCGTAAAAAAACGGTGGTAAGGGTCCACTGGGGGGACCCTCGGGCTTAAGAGGTTAATTGAATATGTTTACCGACTGATACTTGACAGGTCACAAACAAGCTGTTGTATAAATAAGACCATTTGTTGCCAGGTAGTGCGCCCACACATTAGTCTAAGTAAAGATCTGCCGAAATGAACACATGTTCGAAGATGTGAGTTTTATTTTTAACATTATGAAGTCTTTGAAGGCAACTATAAAGTATTGTATTCATGCATTATCAGGGTTGATTAAAAGCACAAAGACTAGATCATATGGAACACGCAGTGGTGTCTACCTTCTCTGGGCTGTGGTAGCCTGTCCTTTGCAGAGCCAGGATGGCGGTGTGTAACGGGAAGCCCCTCTCCGTGATGATTCCCAGGAGCTCCCTCTCCTCCTGACTCAGCGCTGACAACAGCTCTGCTGCGGAGTCAAAGAAAACCCCCCGAGAGCCTCCGGTCCTCTGGGCCTGGTGACAAGGGAGGAATAGATACAACTATTGCGTTATAAAGAAGAAGAAACGAAATGATGAATAGTTTTCTCATAGACTGGGACAGAAAAACCACAACCTGTCTGCAGTTTTTGACAAGGGGCCCAGCAGAGGAGGGTCTTGGCTGCCTGGGGGTGATTGGAGCAGGGGTGGTCTGGGAGTGTTTTCTGCCCAGTGAGCGCTGCCTCTTCTTGCTGCTCTTCTGTGAAGAGGAAGGACCAGGCTGTGTGTCTTTGACTCTCGAGAGGGGCACTTTGGGTGCAGCGCTCCGGGGCCGCTCTCTGTTCATTATGGAGAAATGGGGGGGGTCTTCAGCGGAGGAGGCTTCATTATCCTCGTGGTACCCATCTTCCTCCTCAGAGTCAGAGATGAGGAACCTGACGGTGCGCTGGTGCCCGCGGGGGTCTGCAGAGTTCAGGCTGTGGCTGCGGGGTCGAGGGGCCCACATCTCACGGCTCCTGCGATTGGCCCTGTGGCTTTCCTGAGGGCTGCTGAACATCAGCCAGTAGGGGGGGCAGGAGGGGGTCTCAGAGACTGGCTGCTGCCCGCTTAAGATCCATTTCTCCAGGTTGAATTTATACTGGAGGTAAATAAATAAAAAAGAAGATCTTCAGCAACAAGATGTATACACAGCAGTCTTAGTAACAGGTGTTACTGATACTGATGGCTCCTTTACATTCAATTGTCTCAGTAGGCTAATTAAAACCCGGACCCTGAAAATGACACAGGTAATGGGATTCATCTATTATTTATTTACAGCCAAGCTTTTTCCTTTGTCTCATACCACCATTGTGTCTTACTTCAAAAACACTTCAATAATAAATGCAAGAGAAAATGCATGAATTAGAAAGTCATATTGTGGTTGTATGCCTCTGCCATCAAGCTGCAGCCTTAATTCATATCCGATCAAAATTGAATCACTTTAATTAATTCATCATATTAGACATTTGTGTGGAATTGTCGCAATAGACAAAATCTTGGCCAAAACGAAAAAAAACGTCATAAAAAGTCATTGTATAGGACGTCATAGAAATGGATTTATAATGATATAAACTACAATGAGAAATTGATTTAGAAAATATGGTAAAGCCATTGAGTCAAACTTCTCACTGGCATTGAATTGACCCCAGTAAAACTTGAAATCTTAAATATGTTGATGTTTCATCAGATGAGACCTCAGTGTCTCGCAGTATCCGAGGGCAGTCTGGCAGAGCGATGTCTGGAGCCGTCACCTCCTCCTGCAGCGGGCCCAGCAGAGTCTGAAACGGGACGTCCTCCAGAGTGCTCATTGTCCCAACAAACAACCTTCACCAGAGAAACAGAAAGAGCTTCTGAGTTTTAAGTTTTCAAACCAGAGCTTCAGCGAACTTGTTTTAATTCTTACCTTTGTCAGCTCTTCTCTGAGGTCCGCACTCAGCCATCTGAAGAGTTGATGGTGAGGAAACACAAAGACATTATCGTACGTGATAAATCTCATCACTAAGCCTCTGACATCATGTGAGGAGTTGTTTACAAATGCACAGGTACAGATTAATTTAACCATGTATACAAATAATGATATGCAAGACTAACATAAAAATGATTAACCAATAGCACAAATTAAAATATAATTTTTACTATTATGTTTATATGAAGACACATTTTCGTATGACTTTTTAATTTGAATCTCAATTTTCCCTCGAAGGGGATTAGAGAGTGCTGACGATAATATCCAGAGATTAGCCGATTACATAAAGCTGACAGCGTGGCAGGGTGGAACAACAAGTGATGTAACAATTGTTCATATTTCATGCAAATGTCATCATATGGTTTGCAGTAAAAACATGAATAGCAGTGATAAGATGTTCTTGTTTTCATGGACACTTTATTTTTAAATGTGCCAAAGCTACATTATATGTTGAAAATCAAATATAACAAGAACAAATATGTTTATCAAGATCATTTCCTGTTTCCTGTGTGGAAGAATGTTGCACTGACTGATAATGAAATCATTGTAGAGCATGATGTGGTCTGTAGAAGTAAAAATGGGAAGCACAATCGAAAAGTATTGTACAGAGATTTACATTTTATTTATATATTTTAAACAATCACAATAAATGTTGGATTCACAAACTTGGGTCGGGGGTACAGGTTCTGTAACAGACCTCTGAAAACAGGAAAAGCAGTTTTAAACTTAACTTAAAAGAAAACTTAAAAGCAAAGGGAGAACAGGTCTACTTTAATCTCATGTTATAGCACAGACAGCGTTTTAAAGAGTACAGCAGCGTGGTTCAGTTCTGTCAGAGAGCAACGAGGCTTGATTACAGACGGGTGCACCGAGATACTTTAGTAACAGGATATTACATCACTAACAGAGAGGTGAGTTTCCAACACTGGGGTACGCACAAAGAAATAAAAATACTTGTGCTGTTCTGAGGGGGGACTGACACAGCAGGTTCAGAGCCAACTGGAAGAGATTATCCTTCTGATTATAATCTGGTTAATAACGCTTGGGTAGACCATTTTAAAATGTGATTTTGTCAGGTACTGGTTATCTGTTCATCTACCTGCTGATCCTGCAGAGTCCTGTGGGGAGGTGTGTGAGCAAAACGATACATTTTCTAAAGACTGGGCTACAAGAGGAAGCAAAACACTGAAAAATAACCATTCTTGCTGCTTTAAAAAAGGTCACCATAATTATTATTATTAACCTGCTTGTTTAGTTTGCTGGGGCGTTACACTTCACAATGTGTTCATCTATTTAAAGTTCAAGGCTTACAAACTGTTTACAAATGCTACGTCAGCAGCACTTACAGCCCAGTTTGACTGTGAACACCATTATTACAATGGTGGTAAAGAAGACAACATATTGATGTGCTCGTGGAATTATGCCCTTTTGATTCAAGGCATTACTTGACTTGGTAACATCACGTCTACACTTTTTCAGCTCCACTTTTTTTTTTCCAAGTGTACAGTATGATCCCATCGTTTCCATTTGCTTCCCTTGCCTTTACAGTCAGTCACCACAAAAAGAAAAAAACTAGCTACAGATCCTTTCATGAATAAAATTGCATTATCTTTATATAGATACAAATTTGAACAAATCCCCAGAGATTGAAATATTTTATAAAGGCCCACCCTGCGAGTGCACCGCTAGAGAATTAACGTTTCAGATGCACGGGACCAAAGGACTCGTCGTGAAAACACCAGCCTTCAATACTTCTACTACAGTGTCCACAGCTTGTTTGTCGGGGGTGTCCAAAGATTCATAGCGATCTAATGGTTTCAGAGACTGTCTTTAGGTGAATTGAGAGACATGTGGTTCAGTTGTTAGCAGCGTCCGCCTGCCGAGGCCAGTTCTCCTCCTCGACGCCCGAGTCGTATTCCTCCTCTGTAGACTCCTTGGCTGGAGCTCTGAAATTCAAATGGAGACTCAAGTTCAGGTTTCACACCGCAAAACATTGTGGCCTCAAGGAGCTTGATTGAGGAATCTGATCTCCAACATTACACACTTGTGGATCTGTGAGCAGAGAAACACTGACCTGATATATCTGGGTTGTGATTTTCCCAGGACGATGTCTTTGTTCAGCTCAACAGCCATGATGTCAGAGTGTGGCACCTCAAACATGGGCTCGAGGAGGAGCATTTCCTATGAAGAGTGAGGATGTGTTCAATGAGTGTTACATCAACAGGACAACAGGAGTATTCAAGTTTGAAACCTGTCATAAAGACACATACCATGATGGACCTGAGCCCACGAGCTCCGGTTTTCCTCTCCAGAGCCATACGGGCTATGGCCATCAAGGCATCTGGGGTCACGTTGAGTTCACACTGAAAAAACAAACACTGCAGATTAATTTGAAATTCTACATATACAAACATTCAGAGTTAAACAAATAGACCCCTGAGAGTTACATCCCTGCACTCTTTTTTATGCAGATCTGACACAAGAAAAGCGAGCTGCCTGTCAGCCACCAGTGAGACGGAACTCTACCAGTAATGTGTACTCGCAGGTTTTTAATTACATGACCCTGCTTTGTGTTGTGACATCAGCTCAGTGGAAACCCCCACTCAATGGCATCCGCACTAAGCAAATGCAGTGGTCTCATTCAAATAAATGAGGGGGCTGTGTTTGCTTAACACAGTGCTGCTGCCTGTCTGAATACAGCTTTACAAGTCAAATAAATAGATTACAAAATATATAGATTGTTTTGACGGGGGTTAATCAGTGTTAGAAATATTGGACATTACTCCGGATAATCCACAGCAACTTGCAAATGTATCACCATGCAGAACCATGCATGCCTGTACTCATGGACAGAGGCTTGTGCTCACTCCTTAGCGGTCGCTTTGTTACAACAAGCCTATTTCGTTTCATTACATGTTAAAGAAGGCAGACATTTCTACGGCTGATATCTCCAACGCGAGGCAACTCAAAGCAAAACTATCAGGATTGACATTTCCTAAAAATGATGGGGTATTATTGGCTCAACGCTCCCTTCAACACAGTACTGTAGCAGCCACCTTACATTGTCCATGCTGAACAGAGCCTGGTACTGGGGCACCACAGCGTTGCGTGGCTCCGTCAGGATTCGGACTAGCGTCTCTTGGTCCAGGCTGTGCAGAGGGACGACCACAGGAAGACGCCCCACAAACTCTGGGATCATCCCGAAATCGATCAGGTCTCTGGCCTCCACGACCTTCAGCAGCCGGTCCTTCTCCTCGATCTCCAGCAGGGTGTCCGTCTCTCCGCTGGTGTTGGCCTGGTCTGCGGCGGCCGCTGCACGGCGGCCCTGCCCCATGTTGGAGGGAGTTCCAAAACCCAAATACTGGGGAGTAATGAAACAAGAGGAACAAGTTAGAGTGACTCTGTGAGCTGACTATCTGAGGACACAAACAAGTCACATTAAAACGTACCTTTTCATTCTTTCTTCTGCTGATGATTCTGTCGAGTCCGTTGAAAGCACCGGATGCCACAAACAGGATGTTCGTTGTGTCGACCTGCACCGTTTCTCCTCTCAGCTTCCTGGAGTTCTTCTCAGGAACATTGACGATGGTGCCCTCCAACAGTTTGAGCAACCCCTGACGGCGAGGAAAAGAAAACAACCATCAATATTTAACAACAAAGCATCAGGATACTCGTAACAGTAAATAAATCCAATGTGCTGCCGTATTTATAAATCAAAGCTGTGTCTATAAAGAAATGCGTTGAATGTCTTTTGAGTGCAATCGGGTTGAATACTGACCTGCTGGACTCCCTCTCCTCCTACATCTCTCAGCTGATGGATTCCAGGCACACTGCCAATCTTATCCACCTCATCCAGAAACACAATACCTGCACATGAAACACAACACAGCATTAGTTTCACATCTCGAAACTGCATGACGGCAGCCTCAGTCTTAACTCCACTGTCTGCAGACATTTAAACACTCTTAATGTCATATTAGTAACATCACATAACATGATAAAAAGGTCCAAATGATCCAACCACTGCAAAGTAAAGTAAGTCGATATCAGTTTCATTTTTGACAAGGGTGACTCACTGCTGCGGGGAGAAACCCTTGTCAAAATGGAACTGATGTTTATTTTTGTTCATCCAAGGTTTTTTTTTTTTTTTCCTTCCTCTCCATGCTAGCACCTACGATAAGATCAAGCCACTTATACAACACCCATGGAAGGAATTGACATAAATATGCACAATGAAACAGTTGAGGAATAATGCGGTTACTGCTGTAGAAGTAAACATTATTTTAACAAGGGTTGAGTCTCCCAGAGTTTAGATTTAACAAGATTGTCATGGCATTGCTTTATAGACTTGAATCTGTAACAATGTAACATTTATAAGCTGTTAAAAGATCTGTGTATATATGAGCGAGTGCAATGAAAACAAAGGTGGTTCTGTTTTATACTGTATGACGGCTAATGGAGGATAGAGGTCACAGTGTCGTGATGTTTATATTGACGAGACTCTTTCGCCTTGTATAAACATCTGCACTGTTTTGGTTTTCTGCTAAATTTCTCTTTTTAACACGGCTAACAAAACCAACTGCACATCCCTTTAGATTTGAATATGGAGTACTGTGTATGTGCCGATTCAGAATGCCCATATGACATGTGTCCTATCAGAGGAGATTTGTCCACCTTTGACTGCATGTTATTTTAAAGTCACCTTGCTGTGCTTTCTCCACTGAATAGTTGGCATCTTGCAGCAGTTTGGCAATAACTGACTCGATGTCTTCTCCCACGTATCCAGCTTGAGTTAGTGTGGTGCAATCGCATATGGCAAAAGGAACATCCAGACAACGTGCCAGGGTCTGCGCCAACAATGTCTTTCCTGGGGAAAAGAAAACACAAAACAAACATAGTACAAACTATTTTTGAAACACACTTATGTTAACACGTACACTGAATATTAAAGTGTTTAAAACTGAATGATGAAGCATACGTTAGTGCTGCATTTACAGTATTAACAACAGTTCCTAAGAGTGGTGATTCTTTTCCAAAATAAAAGGTTTTTGACAGCAGGGCATTCCTAATGCTTTTTAAATACATGGTGAAATCCATTAAATGTACTTTTTCATTCCACAAAATGAACCATACTTTGATGTTTTACACAATAAGAATAAGAAGATCTTCCGGCTGTCTGGTTTGGTTGGGGATTGTTATCAAACTGATATAAAACAATATCATGTAGGACAGGGCTATTCAATGGGCGGCCCGCGGGCCAAATCCGGCCCCGGGGTGATATTTACTGGCCCTTTGAGTATAATGTTAAAAAGTAATCACATTTTGTTTGTTTTGGGCCAGAGTGGCTTTATTCCAGAGAGGGCGCTACATTGAGAGATAGAGGGGAAGACATTGCCTGAAAACTTTGGCGGGCTCTAGCTACTGTAGTGACAACTCCTGTCATTGATTGCATCTCTGCGTGAATAATTAGATAATTCCACCTAAATGAAATCAAATGAAATGATGTTGATGGTTAAATCAGCTTCACATGTAGGCCTACTGAGTTCTGAACCTGCCATTTAGATCTAGAAAGGCCTTGGGGCGATGTTGTTTGATTGAATTAAACACAATATACGCACTCCACTATGCTGTTCTATCTGAAGCTCTTAATATGATTGCTCATATTTCAAGCCATCTTTTCCCCGGCCCCTTGCTTTGGATCATTTTCATCAACTGGCCCCCGTTCCAAACTAATTGAATAGCCCTGATGTAGGACATAGTGGACAGGACACTGACCTGAGCCAGTGGGACCTAGAAGTATGATGTTGCTCTTCTCCAGTTTGATGTCGGTGTGTGTGGAGTCCAGCACCTCCCCGCCTCTCTTCTCCTGAGGCGCCTGCTGGCTGGCCTGCTGCTGCATGGACGCCCCGAGAGCGTTTCCATGAGGACTGATGCCTGCAATCTGCAGCAGCTCTGCAACACAAAGCAAAGACACAGGGGTCAGCTGAGTGAGGATAGGTTTCAACTTCTGCACAATTTAAACAGGCCATCCATTTTAAGTAGGGATGCTCTGATCGCCAATTTTGGGGCCGATCGCCGGAATCACTTTTGGCCGATACCGATCCGATCGAGTGGGCGGGGCCTATGGGGATCTTCCATTTAAAGTGATGTTTAAAACTCAGTTAATGGGGCTCATTCACTGGCGCTTCCACAAACAACAACCAACATAATTATTACATTCAAATGAAGTACATTATTCAAGTTAACATTAACTTTGGATAATAACACGGGAGAAATGAGCGGAAGCGCTCTCTTTTCCTCTCTCCCCCTCTCTCTCTCCTGACAGCCCGTCAGTATCTCAAGCAGCTCACTGATCCAGTAATGAGTGACCCGACAGTGAAGAATACATATATGTATAACTAGTTTAGCTTGTTCCAGAGGTACATAAAATAGCTAAGTGTGTGTGTTGCTCCGCTCACCGGTGAAGCCATTTTGGCGAGCTTGTTTTGCCGCGCACAGAGAAAAGTGTCATGTATTTTACGTCATGCTCTCACGATCGGCATTTTTAGAGAGCACCGATCGATCGGCAGAGAGTGAGTATCGGACGATATCGATCGGCGGCCGATAGGAGCATCCCTAATTTTAAGGAAGTTTGTGTCAAACTGTGCATAGAAACATTGCCATGTGCAGTCTTAACATATACATGGCCTAGTCAGTGTGGAGTTACTAGGTGAGGAGAGCAGGGCTGGAAATAGAGAAGGTACAGATGTGAATGCAGGTCACCGAGTTACCTCATTGTCCAGTAAATCAGAGATTAACAGGCTTAAATCATTTTGCTTCAGTTCTGAAAATGATAGTTCAATCAGTCGTCACTACTCTGAAACTAGAGATGTTCCCAAAAAGTATATTAAGTGATTCATTTGCTGTAGTAATGTATAGCTTCTAATCTGATTCTTTATGTTTTGTATAAACTTACAATAACTTACCAAGAATTTCTACCCGAATTAAAATCTGACTGAAGAGCTACAAGTCTGTACAATTTTGGCATTTGTGCAACTTGGAAAAAAAAAGAAATCATAGATTATGATTAGGTGGCTGTGATTTTTTGGGTGGTGCCTCTAATGCAGGGGTGTCAAACTCAAGGCCCGGGGCCGAATCCGGCCCGTGACTTCATTTTATGTGGCCCCACAAGAGCTTGCAAAGAATATCATATGTTTATTATACGGTGACATGCCGCTTTACAGGAGCACGTTGCCCATAAACTACATACAATAAACCTGTTTCTGATTCTGATGTCCCACAATGCATCTCTCATTTGACTTTTCTCAGAATTTGCCTTTTTTTCTTCTAAATATTCATTTTTTCTCAGAATCTGATATTTTTTTCAAAATGTTACTTTTTTTCCCAGAATTTGGCTTTTTTTTTTTACATAACTTTGTGACATTCTCACTGAAGAGACTTGCAATTATTTCCCCTAAAGTTCTGCTTTCAGACGTAGTTAATTATTAAGTTATTACCCTATGTGATAATAATCCAATGCAGAGGCAATAATGTAATATAATGCATTATTTTATATATACGATATATTTATATAGTCTTATATATAAAACTGGCCCTTTGAGTGATGACCATGATGCTAATGTGGCCCGAGATGAAATTGAGTTTGACACCCCTGCTCTAATGACACAAGAGTAAGGCGGACCAATCACTTACTTGTGAACCTGTACTCATCCTCTCGTCTTCTCATCTCTAGCTCTACAGAGAGAGGGTGAAAGTACTCAAATCAATATTATCAATAATCATTACCATTAGGGCACTATGGTTATCAGCTAAAACCTCTATACAACCGGTGTCGTCAAATATTGAACAAATGCCAAAAAGATTACAATTCACAACAAGTTATAATTTAAAAGACACAGCTGCAATCTCTCTAATTAGTTATTTGAATAGATTTGATTAATAAATAGCTCTTGATTACGTCTGAATGTGTAAAAAATGTAATATATTTTCCCTTAAATGTAATTGCTTGAACAATTGCATTTTCTTTCTGTGAACACTGGCATGCCAACAAACGGTAACTTATAACAATGGCTGGAGCCGTTTTGCGCGGTTGCATCTCCTCCGTTTACTTTATCAGGAGATTTATAAAACAGCCTTGTTGGTGGTATAATATTCAAATTTAGTTTTTAATTAGTGTTTGAAATATACTGTTGGATCGTCTCAGAAACATATTCAAAACCCAAATGGTAGAACCTAATCTGTTTTTAATTACAGGTCCCTGTGTTTGTCTCACTCTCTCCCCACTTCCTCTCTGACTGCTGTGAAGAATGGAATGAAAACAAAGATGGCGTCCAAAAGTAGGTCAAAGTTCAGGACTACATATTTGAGCAAAACAAATATAGTCCAAGAAAAACAAGAGACAGAACCTTTTGTGAAAGTCACTTGAAAGGCAAATTGCCTTTTTCGATTGTATCTTGGGAGCTTTGAAGCTCAGACAAGAAATATGTTAGGGGTTTTGTAAAACTTTCATTTTCTTTTCTACATACTCCTGTGTTTACCAACTATCAGACTACAATAATGGTCTTGTTTAAAGTTGGAAAAATAACAGATTATGTAGTGATGTACGTATTAGAATATGTACATCACTATTCATTAACATGAATCTTCTTCATCAAAACAAACACATTAGAAATAGCATGATCTAATGTAAAGCTGGGTGGGATTTAGACCTAAGAGCAGCAGAATAAAACCCTCTACAGACGACAGTAATACTGACCCCGGGGTGTGAGGGAAGGCTGCTTTTCCACCTCCACCTGCTGTCGACTCCCAGCAGGAATGTTGTTGTAGATACGCTTGTAGTGATTGTACACGGCCACGGCTAACACCTTTTTAGCATATGACTGGCCAACAACAAACTTGTCGAGGTAAGCATATATCTGGAAAAATGAATTTATATTTCAATACAGTATCAAACTATAACAGACATGTGTATTACAATGTGTTGTGCAACATGTCAATGGAAGTTTCATAAAAGCACAATATTGTCTTCCTGCTTCGATTTCTCACCTTCTTAGGGGGAGGGGGCGGTTTCTGTGAAAATGCCAGTTTCACTGCCTCCGCAGCGGACTCAGGCTCTTTGTTTAGCCCCTTCTTAGAGTCCGTTTCAGACAGAACCACGAAAAAGTGATGGCATTTCTCACATTTGACAAATCGTGTTGATGCTACAAAAGAACAATGCAAAACGTATTAAACACTGAAACATTTCACACTGGTTGATTAAAAAACATTTGCAACATTTAACATTTTCAAGAAAATGTGTTTTGCAGATCATTAAGCTGACTGAAAATCAAACCAAAAATAACTGTTTAGATTGAAGTAGTTTCCCTTTTTTCTGAAATGAACAAATGGCATACGGGGAAACTTGCTGATAAATCTACATGATGCAACAGGATAAATGGGAAAAACAAATAGCTGTTACACGTTGCACTCTTTGCTACAATGCACTTCAACCGGTCATCAGGCAGTTGATAATCAGAGGACGACACATTGCTGCACAATCTAACAATATAAACCACACTTCTAAGTTGAAGCAAGCAGCCGTTTATCCCATAGTTAATGTTGCAACCCAAGCAGAAAACAATGTTGTTGGATAACAATAAACCCAAACTCTCAGTGTTTACTTGCAGGTTGTCTTCTTGACAAGTTGTGCCAGGAAATGACTTATGATGGATGTTTGTGGTGTACCCTTGTTGTGCTGTTTGTTTATATTTATTTCAGTCCACCATCACACTTTGTAACACAGAACATTTAAAAAAAAATCCTGGATAAAACATTTGCATATCTGACGAGGCACTATGCTGTACTTTTATCTCTGTTTATTCAGTCACTGCATCAACCATCTCCCTCTGTATCCGACTCCTACCTGTCTTGGTAAATGATTGTCTGATATTAAGAAGGTAACTCACACACAAAGGTCTCTACATGTGTGCAGGGGTCTCCACATTTAGGGCAGCGTAGCTGGCTTCCTCCCTTTCCTGAACCACCAGAGCCAGAGAGTCTTTTCCCCTCACTGACGCTTTTCTGTGTAGAAAGAGACCCTGTCAGCACATGTGTCATTGTATTACTAGTATCTGTTCCATGTATAACATTGTGTGTTAATACTCCCATGGAACAGAGCTACAAGTACATGTATCTTCCAAGAGCTTACCTTTCCACCATCACTTCCACTGTCCTTTGTTGTCCCATCTTTAGCGGCATAGCAGACCGCAGTCTCTGAGAACGACCTCACCCTGACCCGGAGAGGGAGGTGAGTTTCCCGAGACCCATGACGACTCAGAGAAAACAACTGGATGCGGGAGCAGGACAATCCTGTAAACACAACAGCAACATGCCTATTGATTTCCAATGCAAACATACATTTTCTAATACAGTTATTTTGTTTACCAATACAAAACATATTCCAATGCATAATAATAGGGCAACAAACTAAATTAAGAATGTCATTGTACTTTTATCGTGGTAATAGTCCTAAAGTGAGAAATTGAATTCAAATTAACAAATTAATAATTCCACTTATTTTATAACCAAACATTTAGAACAATTCCAGTTTCTCCAAGGACATTATAAGTCTGAAAATGTAACTTTGAGCTCAGATGGCCTTTTCTCCTCATTTTGTTACACTTAATAATAAATAAATATGAATAATACATGTTTTGATTAAAAAATAAAATGATCTACAGATTAATTAATAATGAACATAGTTGTTAGTTATGGCCCTATGTGCACCACTGCAGGCATATGTCACAATACATTGGATAAGTAAAAAAAAAAGCTACATAATGTTATATGCTTATATATTTCAGCTGAACACACTGCATACCATCAGGATCATCAGTCTATGAACTGATGATCCTGATGTGAATAAAGTCCACAGTTTATACATGTGCTCTAGCTATTGTACATTATGTATCCGTTATGCAAGTAGGACAGTAGCAAGTTGCTGTAACGATTTAGCTTAGCTATTGCGACATAACTATACATGTACTGATTAGTATTTTTCCATGTGTCAATACAACATAAGGCTAATTACAGCTGTACAACTTAATGAAAAGGCTGGCTGATGTAAGAACTTCAGCTGCCCCACAGCTACACGCTAAGAAACTTTTCCACCTGCTGTTGACATATTACATGACGAGCAGCGGTCTGCAGACCCACTTCACAAACTGTAGCACAATGTCATGCAGCTTTACTGTACAATGTGTCACTTTTCTTACCTCGGTGGGCTGTGTTAAGGAACAACCTGGCAGCCGAAGTGCATGGACAGGACATGACTCCTCTTTTGGCTAAAAATCCTGAAAATAAACACCAAGTTAACACAGTGTAGTGAGAAAGAGACGCTGATTAGCCCTTAAAACATTTCATAACTTCAACGTCACTGTTAGCATTAGCAGGTCATTTGCTGCCGAAGGTGGTTTGCCTGCTGTAAACATAATCTTTTTTAAAAGTGTAATGATTAGTTGGGCTTTTACGACCTCCTGATATCTACCCGTAGCAGGACATGCCCAAACAAACAATGTAGCTAGCTGCTTTCTATAAATACACGTTAGCTACTTAAGCTAGGCCCAAGCCTGCACTACCTGCTGAAACCTCCGTTTGGACTGACAGTCAACACTGCGCAGTGAATAATCTCACTGACTTTACCCTGAAACAAGCTAGTTGTCAGGACTGTTGTTAGTTAAATACCTAGATATATTCTGACATTACTCCAGCTAAAGGTGAAAGCAATATATAACTAGCTTGTTTTACTCACAGGGCACGATGAAACCAGTCCCCTTCGGAAAACAGAAACCAATGTGCAAAGTCACAGCAGCGTTTGCCCTTTGTTTTTGTGTTGTGCCGTAGTAATGTCACAGTATCGCATTAAAATGCTAAGCTTTTGCTCCTTTAGGCCGCAGTTTCCCAGGTGGGACACGACCCAAAGTGATGTAACGCTGTTATGAACTAGGTTACGCGGCTAGCTGATAGCTAACCTTCTCTCCGGGGGTACAGTAGCTAGCAGGAGTTATTTAACCGATCTTAGTGGTAAAAGCAATATGGCGGCTGTATTCGTGTCTATGCAGTTCAAACCCATCCATGTGTGTGGAGATCTAGTGCTTCATAAGAGGCGTTGACAGCATAGACTGTATAAATAAAGGTTAACAGGGATGAACCTGGTGCGTTCAATGATCCTCGTAATGTGCTTATAGTGTTGCCTTTGGGTGACACTCGTAAATGTGTAACACTGTGTTGAATTGAATTAGTTTTAAAGCTGCAAACTACAATTCAATGCGACCCATGAATCATTCATCCCTTCTGCACTCAAACTTTTAAATTCTTGAAAAGGCTTTTAACTTGATTATTTATTTATTTATTTATTTATTATTGTGATGCTTTGAACTATTTATCGTGTAAATTGGAATTATCCACATCTGTGCCCTCCCGGGTGTATCTGTGTGTTTTTCTTCCTTGTATGTTCCTGCCTGTGTACATGACATAACTGCTGCTCATAACCAATTGCCCCTTGCGGGATTAATAAAGTTGTTGATTGATTGATTGATTGATTGATTGATTGATTGATTGATTGATTGATTGATTGATCTGTGCACTTTGACTACACTACATTTATTTCATATATCCCTCCGGTATCATTCGATTGGACTACACAAATTAGTCATTCGAGACAAAAATGTCCACTGCAAAATACTTTGATAAAAACATTATATTAAAAGGTTTTTTTCACAATTTTTTTGGGTTCAATCTTTAAAGCAACTTCCGCCCTAATAGAAAATACCAAAAATGTAATCATTTTCAGGATTTTAACCCTTTAAATGCCATTTTGAATACATGAAACCGCTGTTTTTTTTCATGATGAAAACAGAGAAAATGTGTTATTTTCCAAAAAATAAATATCTGGGGACTGGCTCTTTTTTTTTAATAACAGTCTTGGATATGTCAAAGATTATCAACAAAATGGATTGCAGAATCCTATGGGTGACGTCACGGACCCTACGTCCATTTATATATACAGTCTATGGTGTATATATATTAATGCTGCCAATTATGGGCACAAGCAATATTCACCCATTTATTAATTATATGTTTTAAATGTGAGTGTTTCCTATCCCCTAAACCTCCAGGGATGTACACAGTTTAATACTGGCAACTTCTTATTATGGGAAATACGAAAACGTCTTTTAAAACTACAACTCCCAGTAGAGACATGCCATAGATAGAGAACATGTTGCGAAACAGAATAGCCAGCATGTGTAGTTCTGGGGACGGGGTGGGGGAGGGGGGGGACGTGGTGGACCCGTTCAAATCCAGTTTTGGACTGTCTGCCGTGGTTCCATCCCATTTCAAGTGCTGTTCGAGGCTCGGCGTAACCCTCGGAGCACACTCTCCAATCACAGAGCTTGAGGACTATCACGGGGTTTGTCAAACAGCGCACATGGTGTAGTCCAAACGATAGCTGGGGATTCTGGGTAGTGTAGTGTCTTCTGCCATCCTTTACTCCGAAAATATATTTGTTTCTCCGAATCGAAGGGGAAAAATACAAAAGCATTGCACACAATTTAAACCAATCAATGTTGTGTAATTAACAAGGATAATCTGGTGTTTTTTAGTCGATGAGTAGTGCATATATCACTGTAAAATCAATCGACAGTAAGGGGAATACTTACTTCCGGGTGTACAATTCTCCGTTATCCAATGAGAATGGACGCTCACATTGCATTTAAGGGCAGCCGACACAAACGAATGCCGTGCTTCCATTAGCGTCCATAGAAGCATATGGACATCCCGGAAAGCTGAAAATGGACGCTAAGCCCCCCCCCCTTGCGTTGGAAAAAGCCGACACAGGGGACTTAACATAACGTCAACATATGCCGAACTGGGAGTGAGGATGTGTTGGTCTTTGAGGTAAACAGATGTATGATCTTGACCCAGCTTGACCTCGATGTTTTGAATTGTTTGGAACTTCAAAGTCCTTTGATAATGTCTCTTTAGCAAACAGACATACACAGCCATACATATACTCCTTGAAGTAAATAAAAACACCTGGCTGCAAAGCCAAAGCTTCAAATATGTGTAGTTTAGCTGGATGGTCATTTAATTCCTGTGATACGCAACAAGCAGTAAGATGAAGAGGAGCTTCTCTGTGAGACAAGAGGTCTCATGCAGCCCGTAACTTCAGCTGCAGGACTCATCCTCTGAAACAGAAATACCCTGAGAAGGAGAATCTGGTGTGGATCTGCCTGAACTGTGCTTGAAAGGAGTCAGCACAAGGATAAAACACTTTTTTGCCAAACAGTTTGCCAAACAGTTCATTTATCAGATGGGGGCAGAGAAGAAGGAACAATTCTGCCCCGAAATCCCACGTTGATACAGAGGAATCAATGAGGTCCTTTGCTGAGGAGGTTGAGGAGCTGCTGAGGAACAACACGATGGTGATGAGGTTGAGATGTATGAAGGACTACAACACCTTTTAGATGGAAAAAGCCTGATGTTCACTAAAGTGCTTAGTGATCTCCTCCTCAATCACACCACAAAGGGGACGATAGCACCAGAGATTGCCCCAGGAGTAACAAGAATATTCGTTGCGCCGCCACGTGAAGCCATGCTTAGAGAAATGATCAGATGTTTGTGGAGTCTGATCGTTCTTCGTCTGACCCTTCCCCTGAAAGTGGAGAGGACACAGAAGATCCCATCCCGTAGCTGCGTTACATTCCTCTGCACTATCCTATCCAATGTTTGCTCAAACATCTGTGGCATCAACATCCCTCCAGTTTGCCACCGAACGTCCCCCATGCAGGTGTGTCATGTCAACAATACTACTGATACTACTTCTTATACTTTACCCTCAGGGGTAAAGAATAAATCAAAGAAGGATTCCACGTCATGAATTCTTATTTATGCCACTCGTAATGGCATAACGCGTGGGCCCTGAAACCAAACCTCTGGCAGCAGGAATGTAGTGCGGCGTTTCCTCGTGAGAGGGAAACCAGATTTGAAAATGTTTTGATGTCCACCCACTGCCACGATGGACACGATCCTCCGGATAGGATAGTGCAGAGGAATGTAGCGCAGCTACGGGATGGGATCCTCTGTGTCCTCTCCACTTTCAGGGGAAGGGCCAGACGAAGAAGGATCAGACTTCACTACAAACTCCACATCAGATTCTCATTCTCATGTTTGGCAAAAAAGTGTTTTATCCTTGTGCTGACTCCTTTCAAGCACAGTTCAGGCAGATCCACACCAGATTCTCCTTCTCAGGGTGTTTCTGTTTCAGAGGATGAGTCCTGCAGCTGAAGTTAGGGGCTGCATGAGCAGATACCTCTTGTCCCACAGAGAAGCTCCTCTTCATCTTACTGGTTGTTGCGTATCACAGGAATGAAATGACCATCCAGCCAAACTACACATATTTGAAGCTTTGGCTTTGCAGCCAGGTGTTTTAATTTACTTCAAAGAGTGTATGTATCGCTGTGTATGTCTGTTTGACAAATTATCAAAAGACTTTGAAGTTCAAACAATTCAAAACATCGAGGTCAAGCTGGGTCAAGATCATACATCTGTTTACCTCAAAGACACATGAAACAGCACACATGAAAAACAAAACGCCATGAGAGCACACTTACTCCTGTCTCCTTCTCACACACAATCACTCACACACATACATGAGCCTCATCCCAATACCCCTCCTCGACTCCTCCTTTCCCTCACTCGCGTCCCTTCCTAGCATCTTAGCTCCGCCTCCGTAAGATGCGAGCGAGAGACACGAGGAGGTGCCGCGAGGACGGAGGAGTCCTCAGGTATTAATTGGGATGTCCTCGTTCACTCAAACGTCACTCTTAAACGACGTCTGTTAATGATGACGTGCACAGCTGTATCCCCTCTCGTTGGGCTTAACTGAATAACCCCTTAGAACCGGCCCATTTGTGGTTAAATATTTATTTAAATGAATGAATCTTTCTCTTGTTAGTCAAGGAATTTAATGTATGATGGTTGGTCCTGCTTTTGTGTTCCGTTTTGGTGTAAAATGTAGCCTACATTTAAATAAAAATATAATTATAGCAATGTGAAAGCCTTTTAGAAATGAATTGCACATAATAATTCCCACGGAGCTGTGAGCACTTATAGCACTTGTGACGCTTTTCCACTCATCTTCCAGTTGTCGGTTTTCCTCTGTTGAAATGGACCAGCTGTGAAGGTGGGGGCGGGGCTTTTATACGCGAGTAGTGAAAACACTTCCGCGTAGTCTGCTCGCGTGTATCCTTCCGCACCCCTCCTCCCTAACCCCTCCTCGACTCCTCCGTGTGCATTTCAGCTATTGGGACGTCCTTCAAAATGGAGTGTCTTGATCGATTTCCGGGTCAAGTCCCGGAGGAGGGGTAGAGAGGAGTCGAGGAGGGGTATTGGGATGAGGCTAAGGTATAAGGAGGTTTAATATGTAAGAGTGTGTATGAGTTTGGGAGTGAGGGAGTGAGAGAAAAAGAGAGAGAGAAAGAAAGAAAAATATGAGGCAAAAACTGCGACTTGCTGTAAACCAAATCTACTGTATATTGTTGTCTCTGTACACACACACTGTACATCCATACACACACACACACACACACACACACACACACACACACACACACACACACACACACACACACACACACACACACACACACACACACACACACACACACACACACACACACACACACACACACATTTCTCAGCTGATACCACTCTTCCACATCCATACCAACACACCTACATCATATTAGTTGCATACATGTATTCCAATGGCTGGCAGGGCCCCATTATACAACAGGCAAAGAAACCAAGAAATGACAAGCATGTAATTCAATGGTAAAATGTCACATCTGGTGATATACAGTAAAAAGGACAAATTGAACTATTTTCCTCCAATATAAAACCCTGACATTACCAAATGCATGATTTTATACCGGTATGGCGGAGAGATCAAAAGATGTGGTTATAATGGGAGTGGATGGGACATTTTTGTCCGCGAGTGGCTAATGTGTGACTTTTTTGTTTAATCTGATTCTGTGCAAAAACTAATAATCAACCAAAATCAATGTTGTTGCTAATCTTTGACATATCCAAGACTGTGTTAAAAAAAAAAGCCGACCCCCCCCAACATTTATTATATGGAAAATAACTGCCTTTTTGTGCATGTTTTTCATAGAAAAAGCAAATTCATGTTTTCAAACTGGCAGTTAAAGGGTTAAAATCCTGAACATAAGTTAACATTTGGTATTTTTGATCAGGACTGAAGTTGATTGAAAGATTTAACCCCAAAAAGTTAAAAACAATATTAATCATTTTAGAGCAGTTTTTGGAGGTGGACATTTTTGTCCCGAATGACTAATTTGTAACTTTTTTGTTCAATCTGATTTTGTGCAAAAACTAATAATCAACCAAAATCAATGTTGTTGTTAATCTTTGACATATCCAAGACTGTGATAAAAAAAGCCGACCCCCCCAACATTTGGGATGCTCTAGAAAATGTTTTAGATCTTTGAGTTCATATCATGAAAAATGGGAGCAAAAACAAAAGTGTTGCATTTATATTTGTGTTCAGTGTATTATATAACTACACTAATAATGTCCTGTTTTCGTTTTTGACAAAAAAGTGAGCTCTAGAGTAATATTTTTCTCCAGAGGAGGATTAACATTCCTATCAGTCACACTTTGCAACTTGATCTCTGCATAATACCCTCTTTGTAAATCAACATCTACAAAGTTAACAGACATAAAGTTTACAAGGGTCATTTAAAATTGAGAAAACATGTGGTATAATTGTATTGAGAGCCCCAGGTGGGCTAGCTGCATTGTTGTCTCCTCCTGGCTGGTTTTCTCTTTAAATCAATCACATGACTTTTCTTTTCTTCGCTGCTCATATCACTCTGTTAGTGGGATTAGATCAGTGCTTCTCAAAGTGTGGTCCGCGGACCACTGGTGGTCCGTGATCGCCACCTAGTAGTCCGTGAGTATATTGGTAACATTTCACATTTGAAATAAATATATACATTTAAGTTTTCCGCACTCTCGCGGGAATATCTCCGCAATGGAACGAGCTTAAGTTTCACTTTATATTGCATGATATAGCCCAGGGCAACACCTTCGTCACACATGTTGCCACTTGTTTGTACCATTTTCAGGCGATTTATAATCTGTTCTAGAAAAACGATGTGTTTTGGGATATTTGTGGAGTTAGGTGGTCCGCGAGTGTTTTTTTATTGGTTAAGTGGTCCTTGGTATGAAAAAGTTTGAGAAACACTGGATTAGATCCACTGAAGACAACGTAAGCCAGCCAGCAATAAATAAATGAAAGTAACTTTGATTTAGAAAGAGGACATGATTTTTCTCTGGCTGTGCGATCAGAATTGTAATGTTTGACCGGTATATGTTGTCTTCTGGATATTAAACCCTCTTTTTGCTCAAACTCATCTATCAGCACTCAATGTGTGTAGACTACATCTAAAGCCCTTGTTCATCATTATATGTGTTATCTTACATAACATACCCACAGTGCATCAAAATTACACGATACATTTAGTAAAATATATTTGTTTATTTCAATAACAAATATTGCAACAAATTAGGTAATATGAAAAGATTATTATAGAAGCAGACTGTTGCAGCTCTGTGAATCTCAACTGTTAAGCCCTGAGCCTGTTTTTCAGGTCTCAGGCTCGAAAATGACATTCCCAGAACAAATGACCCTTCTAAAAGGGTTAAATTAATAATCTTTTTTCTCAAAGTAATGATAAACCTATGAGTTGGATGTAGAAAAGTCAGAATCAATATAGATGTTTTTTATTTGAAAGAAAATTCAGATTGAACATAGTAAAAAACTGTAAATTATAGTGTCCGTCCAAAACATTTTTTTTACTTATAGTGAAAACTACCCTTGGATGATGGTAAGGTAGACTAAAAGCTTTAGTACAACATATAATAAGTACCCTGTATCAAGATTGATGCAAAACAAGTGAAATGTTACCTTTTTAGAGAGGTTTAGCAAAAGAAAATTGGATTTCCCCCCTTGGTCGATTTTGCTGATTGACATCTCTTTCTAACCATCAGAGCCAATGGAATCGAGGGAAAGTTCCCCATACACACACAGCTTACCAAATAAGGAGTGAGAGAGACGCATAGAAAAACCGGAAGCTGCGCTATCCTCTGGTGGCTACCATTAGCAACTAATTTTTCTTCTCCGATTTTTGCATAAAAATTGAATTATGGACTATCAATATTTTTTTCAAAGTGACAGACACATTGCTATAACCTATGGATTAACCTTCAGCCGCGTTTTTTCTCGTTTTAATGCCATTGAACACGACTTTTGATCAGAATAACAGCTAAAGTGAGCATATCTCCGTGTTTGTATTTGCTTCCCCTGTCACGAGTTCAGATCGCTCAGTAATGATCCTTATATTTCTATAATCTGTGGACTCTCAGGATGTTATCTAAGCTTGTTTGTGCAGATACAATAAGTATATCGATCAGTGTAGTTAGAGTTCTGTGCTAATGGCCTTAAGATTGTTTCGCTCATAGCTAATTCAGAGGTGCTAGCTTTGTGCAGATTCCTGCAGATGACGGGTTATCCCCCCGGTATCGGGGGTGCTGTGTAGAAGAGGTTAATACAAAAATTACAAATTACCCTTCATCCTTCATGCTGCTTAAATCAAGCATTGTGGTCAATAAATTAATTTCAACTGAATGGGAGTTGAAAAATAACTTTATTACTTACAAGGTTTGTGGTAATTCTTAGGTGTATTTGAGTTTGACCTTGCAGATCTTTACACTGCTGTTGTCCCACATGTACAGAACTTTTTTGTTCGGGTAATAAGACAGCATAGCCAGGGTGCCATTAGCTGGCCTCAAATCAAAACTTGCATCCAGAGGACTCTCTCTCATCAAATCAAAGGCATATGTGACTCTTCTGTCTTTATCATCTGTAAAATATAGCACCCCACATACAATGAAAGCATTGCCTGCTTTAGTTGTAGGGTAGTGAGTGTTAATGACAGACTCCACAGAGAATGTGTCAGGATTTAACTTTGCAACCATTGTATCATCTTCTGTATCTGCTGCAAAAATGACCCACAGTCCGTTTTCATCCACTGCAAACTTGAAATACGTCTTTGAGTTGCGGGAAAGATAGTTCAGGTTGTTATATCTGCTGTTTGCCATGGTCAGAGTTTTGGTTCTCCTGGTGTTCAGGTCAAATCTGTGAAATGATAATCAATGGTTAGTTAAATAGACCTAAACAAAAGTTAGTATAGGCAAGTTAATAAAAGTATAGCCTACCACTAAGACTCACTTTCTAAGTCTGTTTGTTCCTCCGTTGTGAAAATAAAATGAGCTCTTGTAAACGACATGACCACAGCCCTGGAAGAACCCCTTGGCATCTATCGTCTTGGTTCTTGTATCCGGTGATGCTGAAATGTTCCTGTGCTCCACCAGAAGTCGACCTGGAGAGGCAGTGTTTTCAAGTTCAAATATACACATGAACTCTGTCTGACTTTTGGTTTCTTTATAAAATGAAAGGAAAATCACCTGAAAAATGATCGGCCAGCCAGTATCGATCTTGATCCACCTGGGATGCATCGGACATCCAGGCTCCAAAAGTGCTTTGCATTTTGGTGGCTTTCTCTGAACATTTAATGTTTCTAATGTTGCACGCTAAATCAAAGACACATATGCCCTTCAATATTTGTTAGAGCTGATATACACACTTACATTCAAACATTATTTGAAACATGATTTCCATAACTGACCAGTTTTTGTCAATCGTTCATTGTTTTTCACATTTATCCTGTTAATAGTTTGGAGTGGATATGATGAGTCTAGAAAAAGGGAAGAACAAAATCAAAAGTAGAATCATTCATAATTTCATTTTAAGTATTAGAAACTAAAATTAGTAGTTAATATTATATAAATATGGGACACAAAACACAATCATACCCCTTTCCATGGGTGTATCATTAATGTTTCCAGTGTTGTTGACCCTTTCCAGGTCTACAGATAGTGAGGCTGCAACATGAAGGTAAACACAAATAGATTAACACACAACAATAGTGTAATAGTGCAGAATAATTAAATCATACTAAAACCAAGTGTTACCTTTACATATTATTCAAAAAGAATGCTTCCTACCTTTCAATGATGGCTGTGTAGCATTATTGAGTGCATCACTGTTTTGGTCCGCAGACAGTGGAGCTGTTTAATGAAATAAAACATTATATGTATTGTTTTAAAGTCACTTGCTTTCCTATTAATTCAAAACAGAGTGCTCCTTGCCTGTTATTGTCGCCTCTGTAGCATTGACCCTTTCGGTGTCCTTCGATATGTCGTGGCTGTCGTTTTGAGGAAGCAATACAGACTCTGAAATTAAAAGTATTGGGTTTGTTTTCATTTAGTTAAAGTTTGTCTTAACAGTATCCTTGCTGCTCAAAATGGTTGTTTACCAGCTTCAAAGGTTGTGTCTTGATGTTTCTCAGAGTGAGAAACATCTCTGTAGATCTCAGTTGAATATGGTGTTGGTGATTCTGCAGAAAGAAAGAGGATATTCAACAAAAAGCGATGGAACAGATGATAAATAAAAGTGTGAAACCAAATGTGTGAATGATCAATATTGATACCATTTGATGACAGTTGCTTACCACCTATCATGGGTTTATCAATAATGGTTCCACTGTGTTTAAAGGCATCATTGCTTTGTTCTGCAGAATCCGGAGCTTTTTAAAGAGAGGACACATTCAATAAAACGATTTAAAGTTATGGTCATTTGTTTTGCTCATTATTCAAACAACATATATCCTACCTGTTACTAATGTCAATGTTGCCTCTGTAGGATGTTCACTCTTGATATCCTTCAGTGCGCCATGACCGTTTCCTGGATAAAGTGATACTGACTCTAGAAGATAAAAAAAAAAGTATAAGTGTTTTTAACTTTTTCTTCATAGAGTCAAAGTTTGTATTCGCAGTCTCCCTCTGGCTCAACATGGCTTACCAGTTTCCACTTTTATGTCTTGATGTTTCTCAGAGTCAGAAACATCTCTGTTGTTGTCAGTTGAATGTGGAGTAGGTGATTCTGCAGGGAGAAAGATAATATGCAACAAAAAGTGATCAAACAGATAATACATATCTCTCTTTTGAGGGAGGAGGAAAACTAAATGTGTGAATGAATATTGATCCCAAATTGTGAACCCAGTAGACTGTTTCTTACCACTTCTCATGGGTTTATCAATAATGGTTCCCCTGTTACTAAAGGCATCACTGTGTTGGTCTGCAGAAAGTGGAGCTTATACAAATAAATGAAACATAAATAAACATCATAAAGTTATGGTCACTAGCTTTGCTCATAATAAAAACATTGTATACCTCTTAATATTGTTATTGTTGCCTCTGTAGCATGTTCTCTATTGGCATTGTTCAATGTGCCATTACCACCATCCTGGTTAAGTGATACTGACTCTATAAAATTAATAAAGAAAATAGTGTTTATTTGTTTTTCTTCATATATTGAAAGTTTGTCTTAACAGTCTTCCATTGTGTCAACATTACTTACCAGTTTCCACTTTTATGTTTTGGAGTTTCTCAGAGTCAGAAACATCTCTGTTGGTTGTTGGATGTGGAGTTGGTGATTCTGCAGGAAGAAAGATGACATTAAACCAGAAGAGATGGTACTGATATTAAATCATATTCAAATGTGATGTCTTAATTCCTGAACAGCATATCATCAAGTCCTCAGCTCATAAACTTGGCTGTTGTTTATTTCTGTAGAAGATTAAATCCACAGTTTACTCACCAGTAACCTGGAACATCCAGTTAATCCATCTCTCAACGCTAGTTAATTTAGTTGGAATGCTGTTAACAGCATTCCCACTACATTTTTAGTATTATTCCGTCGGGTTATTTTGGCCCTCTTCTCCTCCCGCATTGAACATCGCAGAAACTCCGTTCAAACATCAAAACGTTCAGCTCGGTCGAGAATTGATGGCTATTACTTTTCTCATTCATAACTTTCATAATTCTAGAGATACATCCCATAATACATCACATTTTTAACATTGAAGTCAATGGAGGAAATCTTCAGACTTCAACAAATCTTCATGCGAGTTCAACTGCTAACTGTTCATTCATACTTTCACTCAGAAACCTCATTCCAACTTTAAAATGTTACACATCTTTCTGACATTATTCGTGTAAAACAACTTTTACATTTTAGAGATATTAAACATTGTTCAGACCTTGTTTTAGAGGTTTTCTTCACATTTTAACATTAACTAGAGTGTGTGATGTCACAGCTAGAGTGGAGGACAGCTTGAAATTCGCATTCATAATTTTTTTTTAAACAGCCATAATTCCCAAACCCTACATTCCTGAGACATAATTTATCATGACAAACGTAGGAAAACATCTCGTAGCTTGAAAAATGACAAATAATTAAGCAAAAATAATTAAACAAAATGCCTCTTGAGGGCATGAAGTGACAAAAACGTTCAAAATTCCTCCATTGAAGCCCATTGTAATTTCAGGCAGATATTTCCTCACGGTAGCAGCCGCACACCTTTAGTTAAACTGCCAAAAAGGCCACATTATTAACCCGAAACTACACAAAAATTACACTTCAGATACTCAACTTCCTTGACATGTTTCACGTTTTGAAATTTCACAGATATCTTTTACGGTTCTTCCACAAAACGTTCATGTAAGAGGTTCATCTCTCATTCAGAACAATGGAAACCTGTGATCTCTGCACACCTCGTTAGCTCAAATATAAACATCTGTGTAATGGAACACGATGATGTCCTCACTCCAACTGACATGCAGCAGACTTCAACAGTCCAGCTGTGAAGACATCTTTGAGACAGTTTTGCGATTTCTTCAAATGCCGTTGCCATGGCAACACAATGCTCGCCTTGAAACATGGTTTTCTCATAACTTCAGTGAAGATACTCCAAACAGCCCAGAACTTCACAGGTTTAATAACGATGCAGCCATCAATGCATCTAAGCGTATTATGGGGTGTCATCAAATACCGTTGCCATGGCGACAGACCACTCGCCATGAAACACGATGAGGCTGTAAGTCCAATCGACACGGTCCAATCGTCCCCCAATCTTCACTTGTATATCACCGGTCCATGCCTCAACAGCTCTACGCCAAATCTGAGATCTCACCATATGCCGTTTCCATGGAAATGCATCCCTTGCCATAAAATATGATGTCACTATAACTCCTATGCAAATGTTCAAAGAGTGCTCAAACTTCACATGTGTGCTAACAGTCCAGCCGTGAAGACATCTACGTGACAGTTTTGAGAATTCTTCAAATGCCGTTGCCATGGCAACACAATGCTCACCATGAAACACGGTTTTCTCATAACTTCAGTGAAAATACTCCAAACAGCCCAAAACTTCCCAGGTCTGGTAACGATGCAGCCATCAACGCATCTAAGCGTATTATGGGGTGTCATCAAATGCTGTTGCCATGGCGACAGACCACTCACCATGAAACAGGATGTCGCTGTAAGTCCAATGGACACGGTCCAATCATCCCCCAATCTTCACTTATATATCACCGGTCCATGCCTCAAGAGCTCTACGCCAAATCTGAGATCTCACCATATACCGTTTCCATGGAAACACATCCCTCGCCATAAAACATGATGTCGCTATAACTCCTATGAAAATGTTCAAAAAGTGCTCAAGTGTGCTAACAGTCCAGCCTTGAAGACATCTACGTGACAGTTTTGAGATTTCTTCAATTGCCGTTACCATGGAAACAAAATGCTCGCCTGGAAACACGGTTTTCTCATAACTTCAGTGAAAATACTCCAAACAGCCCAAGACTTCACAGGTTTGGTAACGATGCAGCCATCAACGCATCTAAGCGTATTATGGGGTGTCATCAAATGCCGTTGCCATGAAGACAGATCATTCGCCATCAACTTAGTTCAGAAGTTTGCGGTTCAAATATTCTGCTGCTTTTCCAAGCCTTTTTACTTTATTTTCTTCTCTCATCACACATTCAAGCCCCCAGTGTTCATGTATCATTTCAATCTAAATTCTTCACTTTCTTCTCACACATTTCATTTAAATCTAAATGATTCACTTTCTTCTTACACATTTCATTTTAATCTAAATGATTCACTTTCTTCTTACACATTACATTTCAGCATAGCAGTTTAGCATCAGCTTTTCAGCATAAAGCATTCCCACTAGCAATTTCTTCAGGAATTGCATTCCCTAGTTTCTGGTTGTTATTGTTTTGGGGTGATAATGAAGAGTCTAAAAGATTATACGACAAATAGATATATTGTGAGTAGTCTACAACTTTTATAAGGTTAAGTGTATATTGTGCTCCTCCACCTGTTTGAATAAAGGGCAGCAGATGTGTATTCTGATTCTTACCACTTTTAATGGATGCATCAATAATGGCTCCACTGTTATTGAAGGAATCGCTGTTTTGGTCTTCAGACAGTGGAGCTGTTGAAGGGAATTCATTATTAAATGAAGTTTTAAAAAAGTAATTTTCACCCCTTTTACTCATAATTCAAAACAGAGTTATTCCTACCTGTTAATAATATAGTTGTTGTATACTGTATGTATAAAGGAATGGATAGTAACCAGATAAATAGATGAAACAACGTTTGGATTTAAATGATTGTGATAATTTAACATGGCCTTTTTTTTTTTTATTCCATGTGTTTATGATTTTTTACCAATACATGAATATCAAATGTTTTGCTGAATTTGTATGTCCTACCACACATTGTTCACTTTATGAGTTTAAACTATGTTCTAATATTAAGAAGGTCTGAAGGATTAAAAAGATCTGATACTGACATTTCTATTGAGAAAAATAACAATACTAGGTCTTAAAATAAATCCTTCCAGCTCACCAGAATCTGTATCTCGAAGTATCTCAGTGTCAGTAACATTAATATCATCTGCGGCTTCATGAGCTCGATGTTGCGTTGGTAAGACTGTGGACAGTTAATAAGACAGCATGAATAACAGAATGAAGTTAAGACCACACATTTCATGGAGGAGTCTGAGTATCTCTTACCTGCTAATAACTTTATTGATGCCTCTGTAACATTTCGTGTGCTGTTTTCAGTCCACGTGTCATGCCTGTAGGCTGGACGCGGTGACACTAAATCTGTATTAATTCAAACTGAATTTAGATGACCATATATTTTTTAACTAAATAAAATACTAAACAAGTATATGGTATACTTTGTCTTGAAACAACAGTGACGGGATAACTGTTAACTGGATTTTACATTTGTTTTTAGAGTGATCTAAATCGAAATGTGAATGGGTGAATACTGAGATCAAACATAGTCTATATAATGTGAACGTTTCTTACCACTTTTCATTGGGAAGTCCGTAATGATTCCACTGCCATTGAAGGCGCCACTGTTTTGGTCTTGAGAAAGTGGGGCTGTAGAATGAAACAGTTACAAACATTAACAGTGTTATAGCACCTTTAATCAGATGTTTAATTATAATCCAAAACACAGTTAATACCTGTTAATAATCTGATTGATGCTTCTGTGACATTCTCTGAGTTGGTCTCGTTCAAGGTGTCGTGGCCATACTCAGGATGACCTGATACTGACTCTAGATGGAAACATTAAACAAGATGAAAAGTGTTCTCAGGTCTTACAGCGAAGTTTTCACATAATGGATGCTTACCAGACTCTTTACTTGTGTTGAGAGTTTCTTTAAAGGCAGTAACATTCAATACGTCTTGGCTCTCATTGGCTGCGTGTGGTGTTGGTGGTTCTGTGGAAATAAAGACATCATATAATGTTAAATGAAAAGTAACATGAAGACTAAAGTCACAAACAGCATATCACCTAAATGATTAACTCATAATTGTTGTAGTTCTGAATTTCATCCTACCAGTGTTGTTTATTGTTGAGCTGCTGTTTTCTTTATCCGCCAAAGAAGGAGATGAGTCTAAATATGTAGGAAAAGATTATAAATGAAGTTTTAACTTTTAAAAACCTTTCTTAAAATAATAATAATAATAGAACAAATATGTTGTATAGTTGTAAATGATTTTAAATATTTAAGATTCAGCATTTAGGCCAATAAAATATATCTTTGCATTTTTCAACCACAATTCCTGGCTGGTAGTGTGTAGATCCCTGATTTAGATAATATTAGATTTTAATTTAATAAAAGGAAATACAATGTTCAGAGACCAACACTTGAAAGTTGAACGAAACATAAAACGAAAACAAAATCTAAATTAATAGAAAATATGTTGTTGTTGTCAGGTAATACTTTTCTGTTAGAGAAGAACTAATACATCCCAAGTCCTTGCTACAACCGTGAAACGTGCTGGCTTATTAATAATGATTCAGTGAAGATGTTCTCACCCGTCAACATGTTGTTTTGATGGATGTGTTCTTCGATGGTGTTGTTTCTCACTTCATTATTACAGTACCAAGCAGGACATGGGGAACCAGGTGGGCCGGCTGGGCCCCTCGGACCAGGAGGACCTGGAGATATCAACAAACAACACTGCTAGTCAATGACAGTCGCTCTCTATAACAAGATTAAAACATTAAAGCTTGAAGGGAAATCAAAACGTGTTTTTCCCCCAAATTAGTTCTCAAAGGTTTTGGTTCCCTTTTTTACTATATCCCACAATAGGATTAAGTTTGGAGGAAAACATGGTGACCATCTTATTATTTTAGAACGTCACAAGTAGTGGAGCTAAACAGGTTAAGTTTGTCCTCTATATAAAGAATATACAAAACTTCTTGATGATATCAAATAAAGTGACAGCTTTCCAAATGTTATCTTGAGTCCGATAGATTATCTCTCTGTTAATATACTTATTTATATCAGGTTAAAAAAAATACCTTCAACGAGAATGTCATTGTAGGTCTCTCCTTTAGGTCGGGGGGGCCCAGGGTCTCCTTTGGTTCTGCATTCTCCTTTTTCACCTGGACGTCCTAGTCATTGACAGATTATTAGTTTAAAACCACTGAGTTGAGTTCTGGTGCACGCTCGAGGAAGGGTTAGTCTTATTCTGTTTATTTCAGACGGCAGATCTCTCACCTCTCCTCCCTCGTCTCCCCTCCAGCCCGGGCACTCCCTGCTGTCCTGCTGACCCCGCTCTACCTGGCAAACCTAACAGGAAAAAGTGCCGTGAATGAAGTTGCAAATTCACTTTAATGTAATAGTTTATGCAATTAATTATGGTGCCCATTTTTACCTTTTGGGCCAGGTGGACCTGGGGAAAAATAAAACATTGAAATGTTTAACACAAGTTAAATAGAGTAGAGCAGCACACATGAAAACCACAGCTGATGTATGTCCACAGAGTATGAAGTGCACCTGTTAAACAGACTCCTCTGGAGCCGTTACACAGATCCATGAGGGCTTTGACCTGAAATGAAGAAAGCAGAAAAAGCAGGTGAGGTCGATGTTGATGGTAAATACATCTGGAGGCTTTCTACAATTCATAGTTTGGTTTTTAAATCACTTGGATGCAAACATATTATTTTTCTTTCTCGTGAGACACCTCTCAGGATTTGAAAGACAAAAAACAACTATATTTACCTCCCATTTAAGAGCAGAAACGATGATTTGATTAATTGATTAAACACAATTCTCCCTGGCAGCACTTTTGATAATTAATTAATTGTGCATGTTATCTTTAAGCCAAAAGTTGACTTTTTCTTCATCTTCTAGGATGGACGTGGATCGGACAAAAAAAGCTATTTGAAGTTCCTTCCTCTCGGAACTTGTATTGAGCATTGTTTTTACTATTTTCTGGCACATCACAGTTAAAAACAATGAATCCATGCATCTTGTGCATCCATGCACCCGAGGCGTGTGGTGCAGTGGGTAGTGTGTTGGTGTTCGGATCAGGGGGTCACAGGTTCAAACCCCACTGCAGTCAGCATGTCGTTATGTCCCTGGGCAAGACACTTCACCCCAAATTGCTCCTGTGGGGATTGTCCACAGTATTGAGTATGTAAGTCGCTTTGGATAAAAGCGTCTAACAAGTGACATGTAATGTAATGTAATCTTGAAAAAAGTTGTTCTAATCAAGTTTTTGTTTGAGTATTACTAATCATTACTTATGATTATTTATCTTTCCGGTCAATATTATAACTACATATTGTTTTGGTAAAGCACTTGTGTGCCTCTGATAAATGTGCTGTCAAAACACACAGTAGCGCCCTCTGGAGAAAGGCCAGGTTCCTGTCGGATGTGAGTACAGTAGAGGGAGGAGCCGTCACGCTCCACTAAGTATTTGTCCAGAAAACTCTCAGTGGAAAAAAGATCTCTGCAAAAAGACTTTAAGATTATTTGCATTACTCGGACATGCTTCTTCTCCCAAAAGGGAAAAGGAGAAGGAAATGTCTCTATAAAAGATGACAGCAAGGAGTTATCGATTGCTCCCCTGTTCTGTCTTATAAACACATTCTCCACTAGTCACATGTTCATAGAGCCCACATTAAAATCATTAGGTGTCTTACAGGAACCATGGAGTATGCCATCATCATCATCATGTCCTTCTCCTCTTGGGTCAGATCCTCCTCCTGGTGTCTTCTGCTGCGTTGGAGCTTCCTCAGCTCTCTGGGCTCTGCAGGGTCTTGGTTCAGGACCCCCGCCTGCAGCCTGCAGCTCTGGGACAGCTCCTGCATCTGAGCCTCCAGCCGCACCAGCTCCTCCGTCAGCTCCTTCTGTCGAACCAGCAGGAACACCAAAGCTCCTGAGCTCAGCAGCAGCAGTGCACACAACCCCACCAGCAGCAGCACTTTCCACGCCAGACAAACTCCACTCCTTTCCTTCATGTTTGTGCCCTGTTGCTGCTCCTCCGCTGCAGAGTAATCTGAGCTCTGACACTCACTAGCACATACAGCACATATCTGATAACCAGCCAACAGATGAGACGTCAGAGGGAAACTATGCCGGAGGGAAATCAACATGTCAAGATATGTTTGTAACTCGTACCCAAATGATGCATTGCGTAAGAAAAAGCATCTGGGAAACAGATCAAGTGTGTAGGCCTGCTTGATTCAGAAGCCACTTATGGACATATTTCAAGAATGACATATCCTTCACACACAGTGTAGTGCCTTTCTTTATTCTCATCCTCTTTCTTTCAAAATTTCCACCAGTCAGTCCTACGCAAAATGACATGAAAGTGGAATAAATAAGTGGTGAACAAGGGGATCTTTCTTTGGATCTACAAAAGAGCTTTCACATTGCTTTCAGTGCACGACTGCAAGTGTGTGGATGTGTGTGCGTGCAATACAATATCTTTCTAGTAAATAGTTTTTATTTTCATGAATACTGTTATGGACATCCAAATGGAAGGTTATAGTTACATGTTTTTCTCCCCTTGTGCTGGTGATGTTTCCGGAAATCTATAATTATCAAGTTGAGTCTCTCTACTACAATGAGAGCAGGCTTGGCAGCCAATTCAGGATACCCCCCCCAGGGCGACATCTTCTTCAGCAGAATAACAGCTTTTCATTTAGGCTATTCAGGAGCTGAGCTGGAAGAACAGCTCATCAGAAGCAAACAACTTCTGCACAGACACTGATTTTATAATGTGCATCCAGGCTCATTTTGGAAGTAATGGAGCACGGACACTCATTTCAAATGACAAGTGTTTCCATTTTAAAGATGACAATGTCTTTTCCCCCAGTTCCCTTTTGTGAATGGCTGGTTAAATCCCTGCTCTCTTTGACATGGGTCAGTCTGACCCAGCTAATTAATTTCCCCTGAATACCCTCCTAACTGGGTGAATTGGACAGTAGGGTTTCTTTCTTTTGAAGAAATGTGAATAAACCCCTATTAAAAAAAACTAAAGATAGAGAGTACATCGTATGAAAGACCTGTGGGTTTTGCTTTCTTATGAATAAAAAGACTACACTTTTGGGTCCCTCTGAGGCTGCTTTGTGGTTCAGATGTGCGCTGTTATCCTGCCTGTTCACTGTTCGGCCATGTAAAAGTCCTTGTAGCCCCAAGTGGCAGTGTTCCTAAGCAACCAGTAAAATAAGGGCTTAACTGAGGATTTATAAACACTTGAACCAGTGCGATTTATGAGGAGAATTAAATCATCCGGAAAACCAGCGGATAGACCTGCCTCTTTTCAAACTTTCCTCTCACTCCTCAGGAGCAGGACACTACCAAGAGAAGTAAGTGAAATGATTTGATAACTTGTGCATTTTAGAATTTAAATAAATGTTCGTAATAATAACAAGATGTACATTTAATATATACTATATTTGCTATATCTTTATTTCATTTTATGCTTTCATCACTAAATTATTCTTACCTGGTTTATATGTATTTTAATGTTATTTGTCCATGTTATTCTTGTGTGTTGTTATTTTGCTTATTTGTGCTTTGCCTTGAAAATCAATAACATAATAAGTAAATGATTATAATAAATAGATATAAATAATTGTTTTAATAATCCCGTTGAAGGTGTAGAAACGTCTTGGTGTGCAAGCAAATGTTTAACCACCTTTTTAGTTGATACAAATACATTAAAACATGTGGACTTTGTTCCTGTGTTGAGACACCGTCTTAGCCACATTTTGAAATGTAATTTAAACTCTTATTCTGCATTGTGTTTCGATGTAGTTCTGCCTCAAATATACTCAGCTGTTATGAGCATGATAAAACTGCTGTAATGTAAAGAAGAAAAGGTAATAATACATCAGGACAAGAGAATTACAATGGATTTAAAGGTAGGCAGTTTAAGGTTCTGTTTTGTAACTAATGGATGAGTTTGTGCTGTCCTCTGGCGAAAGGAGACAGACCTTTATGTGCAGAGGACAGACAGAGTGAGGTGAGGTGCGTTTGTGAAGAGGATTCAGCCGCTGGAGAAACTCACCGCCATCCTGATGGAGGTCGACTCGGTGTCTGAAATCACCGCCGCCCTTCTTCTTCTTCTGCTGCTGCTCTTCACTGTCTGGAGTCGATCACACCGCTCACATATACCTGGTAAAAGACTTCTATTCTTATACTTAACTTGTAAAGATTCATCCAATTGTGTGCAAAGGACTGCAGGTGTTGGCAGATAGATACGATTTTTAAAATGTTCAGCGTTTTGCATTTGAATAATCCCAGTAAATGTTCATAATTTAAAGTAAATGTTTCTGCATCATGATATTAACACAATGACATGATAGTTCACTGATTTCCATAAAGTTAGACCTGTGTTTTCACTTAAGGCATTGGAGCACACAGTTCATTTATCACCTGCTTCCCTCTGGCAGGTCCTTTCTTCCTGGCAGGGCTCGGTCCTCTCCTCTCCTACAGCAGATTCATCTGGACTGGGATAGGAACAGCAAGCAACTACTACAACAAAAAGTATGGCAGCATGGTCCGAGTCTGGATTAATGGCGAGGAGACCCTCATTCTGAGCAGGCAAGTCAACTGAAATAAACAACTCTGTACATTTACCCATTATCTGATGAATCTGTAGTAAGTCAAAGCGTCTTCAGGTCCTCAGCAGTGTATCATGTTCTGAAGAGCGCCCACTACACGGCCAGGTTTGGGAGCAAGAAAGGGCTGGAGTGTGTCGGGATGGAGGGGAGGGGGATCATCTTCAACAGCGATGTCCCGCTCTGGAGTAAAGTGAGGGCTTATTTTTCTAAAGGTGAGCAATTACCTTACACAAGAGAGTATGGAGTCAATGTTTTTTGATGCATTATTTCTCCTCTTTCTTTGAAGAAACATACAAAAAATGTAACCAACGTGGACTTTTCACTCAATTAAAACAGTTTTAAGGGGCCCCATTATGCTCAAAGAGAATTCCAATGGATAAAAGGAAAGCTCTCAACAAACATCAAGTGTCTCTTTTCAAACCCCTGCAGATGGCAATCACCACTGTCATTTGTTTTACAGCTCTGACAGGCCCCGGCCTCCAGAGGACGGTGAGGGTCTGTGTGAGCTCCACAGCCAAACACCTGGACCGCCTGCAGGAGATGAGCGACCCCTCCCAACACGTGGACGCCCTCAATCTGCTGAGAGCCGTTGTGGTGGAAATCTCCAACAGGCTGTTCCTCAGGGTGCCGCTCAACGGTCAGCAGCAAATGTATAATACAAACTGAATCACCTGCCAGCAAACATATCACATTGTTCTCATGTTTTATTGTCTGCTTATAACTCAGAAAAGGACTTGCTGCAGAAAATCCAAAACTACTTTGAAACCTGGCAAACAGTTCTTATAAAGCCTGATATCTTCTTCAAGATTGGATGGCTGTACAACAAGCACAAGACAGCAGCGTAAAGCCGCACATCACAACAACTTAACATCTGCCTCGTGGTTTCTTCAAGCTAATCTCTCTGTTAATGTGTGTGCCAACAGCCAGGAGCTGCAAGATGTGATGGAGAGCCTTCTTGAAGAGAAAAGGAAGATGATAAATGAGTCTGAGAAGTTGGATGATGATCGTGACTTTGCAACAGAGCTGATCTTTGCTCAGGTAGGCCTACGTCTCTTTTAATACATCTATTCCACCAGTCCTATAGTTCCCAGTCCACCCTGATCATGTCATGTGTTTGCTGTGTACCCAGAGGTCGCGTTAACCGAATATTTTCCGTCATTTTGACAGATTAGAACAAACTCGGAACAGCGCCAAAGTTTCCCCTTAGCGAGGCTCCGGTGTTATGCCGTGTTATGCATGCCCTCCAAAAAGGAAATTATACAGTTTCCAAACCTAACTGTGCCATGCCGTACAAATCATTGAAATGTCTGTGAGTTTTGGCTTTACGCTGTGCACGCTCCCGCGAGGTGCAGCAGCCATGCATAACACGGCGCATGTGAACTGTCCCCCTCGTCAGAGTTGTGTAAAGGCCGATGGGTAATTCTGGATTTTGACGGACGTTTTACGATCCTGTCCGTCAAAATGACGGGCAGCGAAAAAGTCTAGCGCAACCTCTGTGTGTACCTTCATTTTCTTTTGAACAGAACATCGGAGAGCTTTCAGCGGATAACGTCCGGCAGTGCGTGCTGGAGATGGTGATTGCTGCACCGGACACTCTTTCCATCAGCCTCTTCTTCATGCTGATGCTTCTGAAACAAAACCCAGACGTGGAGCTGAGGATAGTGGAGGAGATGAACACTGTTATAAGTGAGTACATGTGTGCTTCATGAATCTCAGTTTCTCTCCAACGAAACTCTTCCAACAATCCATTAATGCTGCTTTTTCATTTCCAGGTCAAAAAGATGAAAACATTGATTATCATAGCTTGAAAGTGCTGGATAGTTTCATTAATGAGTCTTTGAGGTTTCACCCGGTGGTTGACTTCACGATGAGAAAAGCTCTGGAAGATGACAGCATCGATGGCATTCAAATCCCAAAAGGCACCAACATCATTCTCAACATCGGTCTCATGCACAAGTCTGAATTCTTCCCCAAACCAGAGGAGTTCAGCCTGATGAACTTTGACAAAACAGTAAGTCATCAGAACATTACGTGGTTCTGGAAACAGAGACAAAGCCTCAGTGTTTACCCTCTTCTGTTTGGCAGGTTCCCAGTCGCTTCTTCCAACCCTTCGGCTGCGGGCCGCGCTCCTGCGTGGGCAAACACATCGCCATGGTGATGATGAAGGCCATCCTGGTGACCTTGTTGTCTCGTTACACCGTGTGTCCTCGCCGCGGCTGCACACTGGACAGTATCAGGCAGACCAACAACCTGTCGCAGCAGCCGGTGGAGGACGAGCACGGCCTGGCCATGCGCTTCATCCCCCGGACAGCATGAACCCACACAGGAAGCACCGAGACACACGCAGGGGTTAGATTTGAGGAAAACCACTACAAAGCATGTAAAGTATCAAACTGATACAAAAATATTCCTTGGCCAAAATGTAATAAGTTGTCTTGAGGTCACAAAAAACAATATAAAAGGCAAAAAAAGAAAACTACATGCGATGTGTTGCCAACTTGCTTTTGTGTAATTTGTTTTCACATTAATCCTAGTTCAAACCTGTTGAACTAGGAGTAAATATGTGTTAGTGTGTTTTGTATTCATCTGTGTTTTCTTTGGAAGCTCAGAGACGCTGTTGGTCCGTTTTTAAAATCTCACCCTTGTTTTGTTTTTCTCTGCCGTTTAAGACTCAAGCACAGGCCGAAAAGAAGGTTTGCAGGGATTATCTGTACCGTTTAAAAAAAAACATTTGATCTTTCAAACAGGAGAGCAAAACAAATTGCCAAGATTTCTTTTTGACATCATGGGGAAATGAAATCACACCTGGAAAATAATCATGATTGATTTAAGTGTTATTTAGAACATAGGGTGAGGTGCACTTCCTATCCTGTGCACCTCTCATCAGAGTATTATTAACAGCTGTAATAATGTCTTTTTTTTGCTTCCAGCTAATATGTGTGTATTTAATGAATGAATAACAATTGAGTCATAAAGTTTATTTACATGTATTTATTCATAAGTTAGCAGAATGCAGTGACAGGCACAACATTGATTTCCTCTGTACCACAGGCACAAATCAAACACGCCTCCTGGCATTAGATCATAAGGCGTTGGGTTAGAGTTGAGTTTCACACACATCGTTAACTTCATGCCGTGCCTGCAGTCAGGACACAGGCCACAAAGAACTTCCCTTCAGGTTGGGTAACATAAAACAGGCAGAGACAAGTCAAATCTCTCACAGCACGATCAAATGAAGGAGCACTATGACTTTTTTCTTTCAGAGAAATTAATATAAAATATTTTCTGTAAGAATATAAATCCAATAAATACGTTTTTAATACTGCATTGATACAAAAATATAATAGTCAAAGACCACTAAAAATCCACCTTTCAGCGAAACCCACAGAAACATGAATGCATAGATCACCATATCACGCAGAAGGCAGCGTCTGCAAAACATGAGGGAAAACTGAAACGCTCCTCACATTAACGCACAATATGGACATCGAAGAGTTAAATGATCATTGCTATTTTTAAGACAACACACTCTCTTCTTAGATGTAATAAATACGTGTAACGGCTGCATTCAGTGTCAGCATAATGCAGTCCTTAAGACGTAGAGACAAACAGGGATAAAAAAATGTAAACATTTTCCTTGTGTTTAAACTTCAGCCATAAGGATGAGCAGGTTGAGTTAGAGTGCTTAAAATGTTCCTATCAATGATTCCTAACCAGGAAAAAATATATACATTTCATTTGGTACTGCTAAAAGATCCTTCCTGTGCTTCTCCTCAAGACACCTTATAAATAGTGTCAGCGCTTCACTCAGTATCGCCTTTGTCTGATTACAAATCACTGTAATGATCGTTCTAGCCTAGAAAATAAAGCAGATTTGATATCAATCATTTCACCAATCAGAAAGCAGGACATGATATTTGAGTATTTAGCATGCAGACCAGCAGCACAACACGTACTGTAGAGATTCATGATTTCCCCTTCACACCAAGAAAACTATACTTATTTCCTCCCTAACAGTGTTTCAACCATAGAAGTATTCAAGTCATCATGTAGCCCTGTCGAAATCTTAAGACATTATTGTTATTCTTTAACATCAAACACCCTAAGTAGCTTAAAAAACACAATCTCTTGGCCCTGAGGTTATTATTACCAGCCATGTCTTTCAAATTCTGTAAATAATTACACCAGTTCAACGGTTACAAATGAATGCTTCATGGACAAAACGTTGTAGTGGAAGAGATAAACAGTTGGTTAACACAGTCATACCTTCCTCTTCAGTGTTTAGGGTCAGGTGATTGTGTTGCTCAGCAGTGTCAGTGTTGGGGGGGGGGGGGGTCAGTGCTCCTGTAAGGCTCTCTGACAGAAGTACATCAGGCAGTCGGGCAGGTCGGGGACCGGAGAGCGCAGCCACACGGCCAGAGTCCCGGCGTGCAGGCGACAGTGCATCAAACACGGCTGATCCTGCAGGAGACGGCAAGCTACAATGCCCTCCATGCCTGTAAGGACAATTAAAAAGGTTATTTATGCAGTAATAGCATGAAATATAAAACATATCAACCATTAGTCAAATATTGCATCACATATGTAGGTCAATTTGTAAGTCAATGTGTAGGTCAGTTTGAGATGCCTTCAAATAATAGAAAACAATTCAACAGGTTATTTTAGAAACAGCAGTTACAAGTGGGAATTTGCAAAGGCTGAGACCACGCATGATGCATTTTCTCACACACACAACCTTACAATCATTTGACTTTCATGCCTACTTTCAGCCTCTTATGGCAACAGCTGTGACCAACAAAGATCGGGAAAGTCTTGTTGCCTGGACAGACGGAGCAAGCTATGGAGCTGCCGGTTGCCTCAAGAAATGCTAAATGTGTGTTCACCTATGATTTCCACGACATGAAGCTGGAGTTTCTTCTTCAGCACACTCAGAGAAGCTGCGAGAGGTTCAGGGTCGTCACTGATCAGCGTCAGGTTCTGCTTTGTGTCGTGAGAGAAGTCTAGCCACATTGTCCCGTACTCCTCTGTGGACAGGGTCAAAGGTCTGAAGAAAACGTTTGAAATAACAGTCAGCAACTAAACGTCTCTGCACAGACAATGGGAGAAAAGGAAAGAATAATCACCTGATGAAGCTGGAGAGAGGCAGTTTGTACGAGAACTGCCCCGACTGAGGCGTCCCGACAGGAAACTGGTAAGAAACCGTCCCGACCAGTTCAACGTGGACTGAGGGTCTCTTCACAGACAGGGAGTACTGACACACTGCTACACTGTGGCCCCTCGCCCCCCCCACTGCACCGTCACACTCACAGGACACCTGAAACACATGACAACACACTGCCATTTAATATTATAATAATAATAATAATAATAATAATAATAATAATAATAATAATAGCAAAGTTGTATCTGTTTAGGACTTTTCTGTGTGCTCAAAGTGGGTAAAATAAGCGAGATAATAAATAAGATAAAATAATAATAATTAAATAAAAGCAACACAGAAATAAGACACAATTAATAAATATGATAAAAACTAAAAGTAATAAATAAAAAAATACAACTTTTAAAAAAGAGAAATAGACGTGGGATGTTACTAATTAAAAGCGTAGTTAAAAAAGTAGGTTTTAAACTGAAGTTAAAAAATGTCTGCAGAGTTTTTGACTCATTCTTCTTGGTAAGGTGTTTTTAAGTTTGGGAAAGTAGTCAATAAAAGCTTCTTCCCAAATGTTATTTTGAGGGACTTTTGGAATATAAAAAATATATATATGAAAGGCTGATAACTATAAGGCTACAACATAATGTGCTCCATAATTACTGTACCTCAAGTTCCTCTGAGTCCAGCTCCAGTAGAATCTGTTGGATGTCAGAGTCAGAGGAGTTGTAGATAAAAACCACCAGCACTAAATCACCCTCTTTGTGCACGTGACAGGCGGAGAGATCCAGGCTTTGGTCGGAGCTCAGAGGCGTGATTTCTGAGTGAGAGAGTCCAGAGAGTTCAGCAGGAAGATAAGAACTGAGCAACAAGTCTTTAGGTGGCTCTTCATGTGGAGCCGGATCAGCTGCAACCAGAGCGTCATCCCCAATGAGAGAGGGGCTGCTTCCCTTCACGTCACTGTCAGGCAGCTCTTCATCACAGGAGCCGTTAGCAGCAGCGAGGCCCAGAGAGAGGGGGGGCGTCTGTTCCAGAGGAGAGACGTCCGGCTCGGAGGTGATATGGGAGTCCAGGAGGTTGTTACACATCAGGGTATCCACTGTGATCGGAGGAGAGACCAGGGAGTGGGATACGTTCTCGCTGGCACCAGAGGATGAGGCGGGACTTCTGGCTTTTCTTCTGAAGCGCTGGGGTGTCGGCTCAGATTTCCCCATCTGTTATAAAGAGGATGTTATAACAGATGCACTTTCAGAAATACAGTGCAGGGTTATATTTGTAAAGGGCTTCAATATCACAGCAGAGTGGGAAATAGAGCTGAAACAATGAAATTATAACAATTTTTGTAACTGAATATTTTCAGAACAAAAATGGCAACATTTGGCTCCAGCATCTCTGATATGAGGATTGTGTTTTTTTTTGTATTGTTAGATTTTGGAAAAACCATTTAAAGATGTCAACTTTTCTTGACATTTTATATATGAAAACAATTTCTGATTTAATTGAGGAAATTAATGGCGGATAAATAAATAATAAAATCATTAGTTTGTAAAACATTAATCCTGCATCCCCCTACATCTAGAATTCTGTGAAGTTGCATTAAGCACCAGATGTCACATGTCTGCTGCTGCTTCACAGGCTTCACTATTACCAAATGAAGACACATAAGTCTTCATTTGATCTGACACTAGAATTATAATATCAGACCAATGTGTGCTTTCCCACTTAAACTGAAAAATATAAGAATCCAATATCTCACCAAACACACAGAGCTGTGGGAGCCGAGGCCCACAAACAGCGACGAGGCCAGCTGCTGTTTCTCTAGCTCTGGCTCGGGGGTGGGGGTGTGAGTGGGGGTCTGGCTGTGTGACCCGTCAGCCACTCCCTGCTGGCTGGGGGACCGGAGGGTACTGGGGACCTCCACGTGGGCTGACTCCTCCGCAGGTTCCCTCTGCGCCAGGTAGCCCTCCCTCCCCCACACCCGCTTCACACCATCCAGCCTCAGACTAGAGGAGATGGTACAGAAATCAAAGTATGAGCATTAGACCAGTCGTGCATCTGTGTGTAAGCTGTTGTTGTGTGTGAGTCTACATACCCTCCTTTGTGAGAGAGGTCATTGCTATTGCCCGACAGCCCGGAGCTGATGGACAGCAGCGTGGGAGACTGTCTGTCTGTGATGCTGCAGGAGGACATGCTGAGGGGCAGGGACAGGCCGTATGGCTCCAGGCTCAGCGCTGAGGAGGACAACACAGTCAGCACAAATCAAAACAACGCAGAGCGCACGCTGCCAAATCTGCCACAATCTGAAGCTCAGGGTCTCACCTTTGGCCTGAGCTAGTTCCTCCTGCCGTTGGTGCGGAGGCTTGTATGGAGCAGCGCCAGCAGCCAACGCCTCTGACACAAATCCATCCAGAAATGAAAGAGAGGAATCCACCTGGAAAACAACACCAACATTATGTTAGACTTCTCCTTTAATGGGGATCCTGAGATCATTCTGAGGAGTTCTGCAGGACTAAAGAAGTTACAACTCTTAGTTGTGCAACAAAAGACCACAAAATGACTAGAGGAAGCATCTTAATCGAATTAAGAATATTATTATTGTTCTCTACTTCCATCCGATACTTAATGCAGTTCAATCGAAACCCATCAGACTACTTAAAACATGCCTAAACAGCCGCTTTGATTTCAACTGAAAGGATGATGAAAATAATCATTAATGTAATTAGCTGGTTGCCATGGCGGGCAAGTGCATGCAAGTCCTGTTTCCCTAACATCAGATAATGAGCACTTAACTCTGCCAGAGAGAATGAACTACAAAGAAACATCATACTCTGTGGTTACAAGAAATAAAACGTTTACGATGTTTTTCTTTCCACAAGTTTCAACAGGAGCAGATACAGTGTTGTTATGCAACCTGGTTCTAGGAATACTGATGGAAAACAACATCACATTGATAAATAGCCTACAATGTAACATCATTAGTGTAGTTCTGCAGCCCCACGTTACCTCCAGGGGCTCCAGGCCGGTGTGTCGGGGTAACACCCGGGCTCGTAGCTCCGGGTCCTGGCTGAGGTGCTGCAGCTCCTGGGCCCTCTGCCTCAGCACCGTGTCCAGAGAGCTGCTGTATGTCTCATAGACCCCCCGGGCCACAGAGACACCGGCCCCCCCCTCACAGAGCTTAGTCATGGCCATGAGGACCCAGCTCTTAGTCTCACTGCTGGTGGTCTTCATGTCCAACAGCTTGGCCAGCAGCCTCAGGACTGTGTCCACTTCAAGGTCCGCTCTCAAACAGGAGTATTCCCCAAGGACCTGTGCATGGCAGAGGGGGGGCAAACCTTTAGTGTGTAATCAGTCAATGTGGAAGGAAAGGGTCAAAAGTAGTATTGTTGGCGATTGTTTTCAGTTTTAACTGTGACTTTGTGTCATTCCTGTGAAAATTTGTTCCATGGTCTCAATTTAAACACTTAAAAGTATGCTTATGATCTTGCTGGACATGTTTTAAAACTCTTGGTCTGCAAGCAGCATGACTCTGCTTGTATCGTCTGGGGCCTAAAACTATGATATGAATTCCCTATCTGAGTAACTTAGGCCACTAACTATTTATGATATTTTAGAGCACTTCCACGTTTAAATTATATGGTTTCTCTAAGGCAGTGCTTCTCAAAGTGTGGTCCGTGAGCGCCCCCTAGTGGTCCGTGAGTATATTGGTAAAATTTCACATTTGAAATAAATAAATACATTTAAGTTTTCCGCACTCTCGCGGGAATATCTCCACAATGGAGCGAGGTTAAGTTTCACTTTTGATTGCATAATATAGCCCAGCGCAACACCTTCGTCACACATGTTGCCACTTGTTTGTACAATTTTCAGGCGATTTGTAATATGTTCTAGAAAAACGATGTGTTTTTTGATATTTGTGGAGTTAGGTGGTCCGCGAGTGTTTTTTTATTGGTTAAGTGGTCCTTGGTATGAAAAGGTTTGAGAAACACTGCTCTAAGGGGATTGCAGTATGACGTTTTTATTCTAAACTGTCTGAAAACCTAATTCCTCCTGGGGACCAAAAAGTCTTCCTGTTCTGATTCTGTATTTTATCTTCTTTTAAATGCCTGCAAATTGTGAAGTTATAAGTAGAGTATTAATTAAATCAGACATTTTTGGTTACGCTGCTTTTTGTTCTTCTTATCATTTCAGAACATGTATACAGACTGCTCTTTGTCCCACCAGCACTCACCCAGCTGATGACTTGGAGGAAGCGCTGAGGCAGTTTGCCAGGCTCTCCTTGCAGCAGAGAAACATACGAATCCACAGCAAACAGCCTCAACTTCCTGTCTTCCTCCACGCTGTCAAACCCTGGGTCATTAGAGGAAACAATTGCATCGCAAAATGATAATAAACATCGGTATCAAATGACTGAACTGAAACAGAACAACAAACACAGAGTAAGTGTTGGGGTATCTCACCCTCAGACAGCAGTTTCAGGAAACTGTTGGGGATGTCCGGCTGCATCGTGTCTCCTCCCACTGAAAACACCGTGCTCATGGTCTCAATGAACCACTCATTGTCCGGTGCATATGTATAACGGTTCATAGGAAAACATTAACACAATAAATACGAACTAACAAGGTATAAATAATGATTAACAGAGTTTGTAACCCTCTCTATTTTAAAAAACAAAAGGCGTGTTTATCAAGATCATGAGCTTTCAATGGTCTGAAACAATACTGTATGTTGGTTGGAAATAGGCCTGATTAATTGCCTCTTGAGTTTAGGTACATTAGGAACCTTATCTTTTAGGAAAGTTACTTTTCTCCATGATGAAGTTATACAATGCAAAATGTGCTTCTTGAATCAGAAAAGCAATTCCAGTTGGAGGCTCTTATTGCAACATGTATAGCAGCGTCATTATGTGATTGGTGTACTTCACAATTTTCTTTCCATTCTCTGGGAGCAGTGGGCCACCAAAAGATAAAAATACATGTATTAAAAGATATTTTTCCGCCAGTTCAGCCACCTTCCCCACCAGGTCAATGGTGGTGTAGTCGTCTTTGTTGATGCGCAGAAACTCCAGCATCTTATCCACGATGACTGTGACATTCTGGGCGTTGGTGATCCGAAAGAGTAACTCCAGAGTCTACAAGAGAACAGAACGAGAACTATAATTCATTTCATTTCATTTCAAACCTTTATTTATACAGATAAATCCCATTGAGATCATTGATCTCTTTTTCAAGGGAGACCTGCTCAAGATAATGCTGCAAGCCCACCATACTAAGACACCTAAATCCAGACTCCAGCAGTATCTGCCTCACCTCACGCTTGATGATGAGGTCGGGGTGATCGAGACACTCGATGATGGTCATCTGATGCTGCAGGGCCAGTTTGGGATCCTGCTGGACCACGTAGGTGAGGGCCTTCAAGCCTACAGAAGCAATTCATAAAACAGTTACTACAGTGTACATCTGAGATCCTGATTGTTGGAAAAAAACATCATTTTAATCTTACCGAGATATTTGAGATTAATCTTCGACGACAGAACAAAGTTGCCAATGCACTTTGCAGCTTTTTCCAACAGTTCCGATTTGGGATGAATGGTGTAAATACATTTTACACACTCAAATAATATTGCTGTAAATATAAACAGATTTCAACAAGTCATTAAAGACATTACTGAAATGATTTCACACAACCAAATGTACCACAGCAGTATTTTAAATGTCACATACCATAGGTGATGTTATGATTAATCTCTGCTCTTCGTAGAGACTCGTCGAGGACTTCATACATGATCTCACTTGTACTGTCAAAATAATAACAGACTCAAAACATGTACTTGCAAGCATTTGAGCACAAAAACATCAAGGCATAACCCGCAGATTCCTGGGGAGAAAATAATGGATATTTACCTCTGGTCATTCTTCCCAAGTAAGCACAGTATTCTGAGGAGCTGAATTTGCAGCCATGGAGCAGGAACACTGTGATAGTTGAAATCCATGGGCAGTTTTCCTCCCACCACTTGCTTCAGTATGGTGACAAAACTTGTCGTCAGGTCCTTATAACCTTCTGGATTCTCCTGGAAGAAAAATAAAAAACCAGTGATGAAACTGTCATCAGTAAATCAAAACAGAAAGTCCAGAGTCTAGAAAAATGTATTACCTCGATCAGCTGTAAGTAGATGTGTAGTGAAGCCGTCATGACGCCGGGATCCTTGTCACACAGAGCTTTGCGAAACTTGTTGTGGATGTGTTGAACTTGATTCGGTGCTATGAGGTAGAATTTATACAGTGCCAGGACTGCTTTTCTTCGAATTATTTCCCTTTAAAAAGGTTAGAAGAAATCCTTACAATCAAAAGATTCAGGCAGATTTTTCATGTTGTAGTTGAACACATATTGGTATCTACATAGACTTGAAAGTCAAAGGGCACTTCTTACTTTGGGTGGTTTAGTTTCTCCTCCACCAGAGGAAGGATTGCAGGAATCATATCTTTGGGAAACATCTGGCCGACAACAGTTAGAGCCATGCACACTTCAATGAGGTTTGTGCTCTGAAGATCCTGGAAACACAAAATACATCAACACCTTGTGGCAACACAGCACATCACAAATGCTGCAATACCAAACACCTACCTTTAATACAGTGTTCACAAGAAGAAGAAGCAGCTCATGACTTTCATTCAGAAACAAAGACACAGCGAGATAACCTAAAAGTCAGACGCATAGAATTATTTTCCTGCCTAAAGCACTATAGGAAGGAGCAATGAACTACGGCCAAAAAAAGGTTTAAAAGTGATACTTATTTAACTTAAAAAGATGCTATTCATGAGATTTAGTCAGTATTGCAAAAACACAAATGAGTGATAATGTCAAAAGAACATACCGACTCTTTTCTCCAGAGCGGTGCCTTGTTGAGCCAGTTTGATGGCATGAATATAGCTGAACGAAGCCTCATAGCCGAGCATTTCACAGTAGATCGCTCTCACCATGAGCTCCTTCATCTGCCTCTGTATCAGATTATGACACAAGGAAGAAGTGAACAAAAACATCTATCATTTTAGACATCAATGGACCCATTTCAATTATTTGTGACCAAATCAAATAGGAAAAAGAGGAGGTTTGTACCATGGATGTGTTGGGGGAGGAAACCTGTTCTTTGATGGATGTTAGCTCACGTTGAATCAGTTTTTCCTCCTCCTGTAAAAAGACAGTTATTATCACATACAGAGAAAATGCTTTTTTATGTTGATAAGACCATCAAAACATACTTCAGCTGATGAACTACATATCAGAATCTCAAAAGTATTAAACAACTTTTGTGGTGACGTTATTTAATAAAAAAATATTTTAAAATAAAGTCAACCAAAACAAATATAAAAACCGTTTTCTTTACCATAGCATGGCCTAGTATGTTATGCTAGTGTACAAGACAAGTTGAAAGACAAGTTCTAGTGACTTAAGCGATAGACAATGGTTCAAAGTGAACATTAGTTATTATGTCTAGTTAATAACATTGACTGTGTAACTCATTCCTGATTGGTGCGTTCAGGTGTGTGTGGGAAACTACAAAACCAAGGACTTTAGAATAAGAACAGCAGCAACACTTTTTAATAACGTTCATATTTTCCTTCAGGATTAACTTTTCTGCAACCCAGTGTGTGAATGCAAAGCATAGTGGCAGCTGACTCTTAACACACTTAAAATATCTGGGTTTATAACAAGCACATGAACGTACCAGCAATAACAAGTTTTAAAAATAGTCCCAGCTCTGATTTCACCTGTGGTAGCACGTGATAATAACAACAACAACAACAACAGAAAGGTTGTCTATAAATCACTCCAACACGTAAGGAATATAATAGAAACAGAATATAAAAGCCATTCAGTAAGTAGATTAAAACACAATGCCTCTTTTTTTGTTAGCCCTAAGCTAACCCTAAGCTAACATGATCAACAACACACATCTTATTTCTCCTAAGCTCCAGTTTTTGGGGAAAGACTCACATGTTTGGAGGTCAGCTCGGTGATCCCTCTGATGAGGTTTCCTAGCTTCGAGCTGGAGGACAGTTTATTGGATCCAGGCTGGGAGTCTAGAGACAGCAGACCCGGCAGAGCTGTCAGGGTTTTCTCCACAACATCGCTCATTTTGTCACTGAGAAGAGGGTCCTGGAAGCAGTTTTGTTTCTTTCTTAATACACTTATTTAATCATCTATCCATCTCAGTAAGAGTTTCGTAAACAGAGTCAGGGAAAGTCTATTGTTAAACAGTTACAAATATCATAAGAGGTAAAATGCTAGCTTGCAAGTCGGCCATTGTTTTGATTCAGCAGACTGGCCAAGGCTGGGTGGTGATGTCACTTCCGTTTGTGTTTAGGGAACTTTATTTAAACCTTCAAGGGAGACACAGCAGGGAATTGGTCAACTCTCTAACTAATAGATATCTAACATGACGTTTCCCGTTCGATTACTTACATTACATAAGTTACCTTGCCCATTAAATTGTGTGTTTAAATGTGCAAATGATGAATGCTAATTTGCATGGATTTCCAGAAAAGAGATCTGAACAGGAGGGATTTTTTGGATATCTCTTTTTATTACTTCGTAAATAATCCTGTCATCAGCAATAAAATAAAAAAGCAGACTCAAATAAAAAAAAGTGTATTAAAAAAGACACCTTAATGTGTATTTTGGTTCTTATTGTCTGAAAGATGACATGTTATGGAAGCAAAATAGAACAACAACTCTAAATGAACCTGTGCATTAAACAGAAACAGTGGCTGAAAAGTTAAAATAGATCAGTAGAATAAACTAAAAGAATACAATAAGGTAGAGAACAATAAATACAAAGGGATGATATTCAAAACTCAGTTTATTATGTTTTGTAATACTTTAATAAACAGTCCCTTTATTAACTGTACACTTAACTACAATAAAATAATTACATTAAATATGAAATTACAGCCATTGGACAACTGCATGAGAACATTCTATGAATTTAAACATGTTTTTATATATTAGTATTTAAATATCTAGAGGGCGACCAAAGGTTCAGTGTTTGCACTAAATGTGCACATAGAGCAGGAAATAACAGAAGGATGAGAGGTAAACCTTTTAAAATCATAAGGAAGGGAAATCATCAGCATGAATTTTAGGTTACCTGTAAACATGTGCTTTTTTAGAATAATATCAGCAGGTGAGTTGCTGTCAAGGCTTCTTGGGCGCACTGGGTGTGGAATTAGATATATTTCCATCTTAAATAAATCACAATTCTTTACTTTTGTTCACAATATTATAGGTCTTCCTGTCAAATTCTATTCATAACTTATATTGATTCATTTTTACAAGCCAATCTAAACATCCTCACTTCTAACACTCCCATCGCGATACATATTTGGTCTCAAAACATGTCATAAAAACCCTCAGTGCTTTTCCTACAGATGCGTTTTGTTCCTAGCATCCCATTTTCTTCTACAGACTACATTCCTCCATTATTTATTGTGTGCAAAAAAACAAATTATTAAATAAGTAATGTCCTTTATGTGGGCACATACAATACATCACTTTATTGTGTCACTTCTACCTTAGACTGACGCTAGTCACTACCAATGATATTTTCTGTAATATACATTTTTCATCTTGAGTTTTAAGTTCGTCTGTGCAATTTTCTTTTGAAACATACCGTAGAAGCGCGTGCCATTTGGATACATTTTCTCTCTGAAATATGTAAATCTACCGTGGCCATGAGACTGGAGTATATACAATGCTATTAATATGCCCTATGTACAACCAAAACGGAGTCTCTATCTCTGTGATTGTACTCTAGCAAACAGAAACGTTGGTGTTTCTCAGTAGGTCTCTCTACCGTTTATTCCTCTTCATCCTCAAGCCCAGATCTGGAAAAATCAACAGAACACAATTAGAATCCCACATTGCAAAGCTGTCGGATCAGATAATATTAATAACGGACGTCTCATACCCGAAGAGTGTGGTCCCAGGAACCTGTGCAGAAGGACGTCCCATCCGGGGAAACACGCAGGGTACTGACGCGGTTCTCATGTCCGAACAGAATAGAGACCCGTGTTCCTTTGAGAACATCCCAAACATTTATGGTGTAGTCGTTATAGCCAGCGAACAGTAGCCGCCCTGAAAGAATAAAGAATAAACATTAATCATTTTAACTAAACAAAATAAATCCTTCTAAGCTGTTTGGTCGATGTTATGAAAGATATGGCACATAAAAGAAGAAATAAATTATATTTAACAATAGGAAACACGGTTCAAAGTAGAAAACCAACAAAATAATGTAAAAAATGTAATTAATTATTTGATTATTATGAAGATGCCATTTATAGAAGTTACCACACTTAGCTCTTACTGAATATCTAATCGTATATAATATCACCAAACCAGTGTTTATATCTTACCACTGAGAGAGAAATCCACACTGGAGACCCCAAATATGATGCTCTCTTTGGAATAAATCGCCACTTCTCTGTCTGCCCTTAAGTCATACAGGCGGCACTGAAACAAAGGTCAATGTGTTAATGTTAATAAGATCACTTCAAATGTTTTAAAGTGCACTTTGTGTGGTAAATATCTTATACTTACTGTAGCATCATCTGAGCCAGATGCAAATGCATCCCCACTGGGATAGTATCTATTCAACAAGAAACAGACACTTAAGACCAAATACTTCTGTTTTTATAAGATTTCAATTTCAATGACTTTTAGCGACTCCCAGTGGTGGTGTGAATAATAATATTGCATCTTAGAATGAATTAGCTAAAGCAATTTAAACTTAGATTGAAAAATGTTTTCTACAAACAAAAACATTGTATATCAGAGCAACTAAAAATATGTTATAAAAAATAGCTTTTTACACCTAAAAAGTACCTACCGCACACTATTTATGTCTGATTCATGAGTTTCAAAGGACTGAATACACTGTCCTGAGCGCATGTCCCACACATTGGCCTTCTTATCACAGCCCTGCAACAACAGAGAATAAAGCAGAATATGACCAACTATTTCAAATAATTCAGAAAAGTTGAAATAGTAAGTAGCTGTAGTGAAGGGTTTTCTCACCCCTGAAACAAACGTGTTCCCAGTCTCGGAGGGGGCCAGGTCCAGACAGAGCACGTCTGCTGCGTGTCCATGGAAACTCTGCAACAGCTGACCACTCTCAACATCCCACAATGCACATGTCCCGTCCCCGCTGGACGTCAGGATCTTTAACATAAGCAGAAAATGAGGAGGAAGGAAACTGCTTACTCTGAAGATCAGTAAAAGTTTATGTGGGCTAGCAAAGTGCTATAAATGGATTGTCTTTGTCGTGTTAAACATCATGTGACCAGGACATAAAACCAGGAGCCGCTGTGAATTATTAACTAAGTGGGGGAGCTTCTTCCACTGGAATACTGAAGGCAGTGATTTCTGATTAATTATGAGAGAAATAGGAAGGAAGAAAAGCAGCTGTTTTTGTGAGAAATTGTAATCGGTAGAAAACATGTATTATCTTTCCAACTGATATTTCTATAAACATTTGAATTACTAGATGTGTTTTTGTGTTTGATGGATATTCTCACCTGCATGTCGGAGTTGGTGAAGCTGCAGGCTGACAGGTAGTTTGTGTGCATGGCCACCGACTTCTTCTTAGCAGCCAAGTTCTCATTCTTGTCCAGAGACAGAGGATACACTGAGCATTTATTATCCAGGCCCCTGAGAAAAGAAGATAACCCCAGTCAAAAAAAAAGGGAAATCCAGACAGATGATAGTCACATTTGGATCATCACGTGTACGAATGCACTCACCCACATGCTACAGCACAGCCGGAGGGGGCGTAGGCACAGGCCATCACCCAGGTGCAGGGCATTGTCACAGCATGCTCCTAATAAATATCAAAAGACACAGCTGCATGAGTCGCGCCGGGACAGGCAGATGAATCAGATCAATTCAATCTAATTACAGCAGAACAGGAAGCTTTGGTTACACATTATTGTTGTTATAGTTTTTCCAGAAGCAAAAATGTAACATTAAATATAATTTACTATCACTACTGTACATTCCAGTTTTTAATGAATTTATAATTAACTTTATTTTCAAAGCTATTTACACACGCATATTCGTTAATATTGTTGTCTTTTCAGATTTGCAGTTACTGGACAAAGTCACGTTAAATTAAATGTTTCTGTTGTTACATATATTTATTAATAAAAAGAAAACATCTTTAATAAAGTAATCTAACATTTGAAATCCCTCTTACGTCAAACTCCTCACAAAATCCATAACCTCTGATAAGGTGTCGCTAATTTAGAGTAAATAATAGCGTATTATAATGCTTAAGAGCTTTATGATATTTGCTACAACATGCTAATATTCCTATATTTACTGGATGCATACATTGTTATGAAGTTTTTTTCTTTGTATGTCATATTTTACTTCCAAAGTTTTGTTGCATAACATTTTTTCAAATAAATAGATCAGAAAAAATAAAACACAGGTATGTTGAAAAATAGACATTACCTTATTGGTGGTGAAAGCATCCCAAACGATCACTTTCCCATCCTGCAAAGAGATTAGAACAAGATCGATATAAAACAAATGTACTGTAGGCCACATGCAATTCTAAACCAGCTCTCAAACGAACTATGAGATATTGAAAATATGGACTAATCACCAAAGCATAAAAGTCAGCAGGAGCTTAAAGAGTGTTTAGAGAGTGTGTTACCTGAGAGGAGCTCACGATCCTCCTCTTGTCCTTACACCAATCCATACACAGGACTTTGTTTCCATGGCCCTTCAGAGTCCTCCGGGTCTTCATCACAAACTGACCCAGCCCTCCACCTTCTCTGCCACCTGATGGACTGGAAACACACACACACACACACACACACACACACACACACACACACACCACACACACACACACACACACACACACACACACACACACACACACCACACACACACACACACACACCACACACACACACACACACACACACACACACACACCACACACACACACACACACACACACACACACACACACACACACACACACACACACACACACACACACACACACACACACACACACACACACACACACACACACACACAAACATTAACATTAAACATTGTTTACATCCTGGATTAATTTGTCCAGAAGCAAGAACCAACCATCAAGAGAGCAATATTTTCATCTTTGCATAATCATGTCCTCAAATAGCTCATGTGAGCATCTCATGAAGCAGCATAACAAGAGACTGTTCCTATGATTATTTCCTACAGCTTATTTTTCCATTATCCATTAAGGCAAGCTGAGACATGATTGGTCAAAAAGCACAACATAGTAGAAAAGCAGTGGGCTGTAAAATGGGGAAGCAAAAAAACAGCCTTCTCAGGTCCCCTGTCAAATATCTCAGGTACCGTCAAGCGTCAAGCATACCAGGTCAATAACAATCAGACACATTAACGCCTCTGTCAAAGTGGGCGTAAACAAATCCATATAAAACAGATTTGTGTTTAATAATGAGATGTTGTTCTGTGATTCGTCCCGTCACACTGAGCGCAGCGGAGACTCGAGGCCTCTCCATTTTCAGTACTCACGCTCGACATCGTGCAGCTTCGCTCTCTCCTCCTCCAGCTTCGACTTCAGCGTCTCCGACTCCGTTTTCAGATGCACGAGAGTCTCGTTCAGCTGTACCTCCTGTGTCGCCATTTCAGGGATGAGAGGGGATCTCATATATTTCCTTTGTGCAGGCAGCGATCGGCAGCGAAAAGGCTTAAAGCAGAGCTAACAGCTGATGCTGCTGTCATGACGTCACAGGGAGAAGATGCTCCTCCGGTTTCCAGATGGAGGAGGAAGAGGAGGAGGAGTAGGGTCCTGCATCCTGGTGATGCTGTTGCTGCATCCTCAGCAGCTCCACTACTCTACCACTGAATAATGCATTTCAATAGTTCCGACATGGAAAACCCAATACTGTTTGTTGCTGATTCAAAATCGCAGCAGCAGATAAATAAGGCAAATATGTTTATGGTATCAATTATGCAGCAAACATGTTTTCATATTAAATAGATGTAACAAGAAATGTATCTTTAAAAATATATTATAATGTTATATACTCTTCTGTTTTAGTTAATTATTTTAAATCTTCCAACATGGAAAACTGAATACTGTTTGTCAGTGATGCAAAAACAAAGCAGATACATATGGCACTCCAGGTTTTCAACATAAAACCATTTATTTTAATGAAAACATGTATTCAGCATGTTTTAATAGCTGTTACACAAATCTTTAAAGAAATAGATTAACATTTTATGAAATCCTCTGTTTATTTAAATACTGTTTTATTGTTTCCACTTCCTTTCTTTTCCACTTTAACAGCGCTGAGGTTATGTCCTTAGTTGGATCATATGTCAGTATGAGACTTCCTATATTTCAATTTGGCTAACCTCATCAGAAAGACTTTAAACAGTATTTAAACCTTTATGTTGGGAAACGTATTATTAAAGGCTGCTTTTTCTAGATGGATTGAGCTGAATTCAGGTAACAGTGATGTAACAAAGAGACACGTACAAATCCTAACGCTGAAGAAGCTAAAACCAGGGAATGGCTGGGGTTTTTATTGAGAGAAGATTGAAACACTGAATCAATTAAAAAAAACAAGCGTTGCTGGTTCATTTTCTGTGGTTTAAGTTAATATGAGAATATATGGGTTGCAGTTCGAACAAAATAAATGCTTGAAAATATAAGAATCTATAGAAAATATATTTCCTTATGGAGGTGATGTATTGCGAGACTTCTATTACACCTATATGGTGTTTACTGTTTACATATTTATATATACAATGACATACACAGCCATAGGTTGCTGCACTATGAATCAGTCATGAGGAGTGAAAGGTCAGGATCTGTGTCAGATCCTGGAGAGGAAGTCCAGGTGGAGGCTGCTGGGGACCTGCAGCAACTCCAGGGCCTGTGCGGACGGCCAGAAAGGAAACGTGACCTGGAAACGATAATCTGAGTCCAGCATCAGCTGCGTGGACCCGTCACGATCTTGTAGTAACGACTGCAACAAGGAGCAGATAAGCATATTTAGTGAAGTCCAAGTATGGCAAGTATTTGAAGACATTACACTCTATTTTAAATTGGAAAAACTTGCTCAATTGAAAATCACCAAATCAAGCTCACCTGAACTTTTCGGACAAATGACGACGTCACTCTTTTCTCAAAATCATCAATGGGGGTGTAGGAGTTCAGAATCTTGACAATCTGCACATTTGAATGAGAGTATTGTTTCAGTGTGAAGCTGGATGTTGTTATATAACAGAAATACTGCAGGTGCGAAAATGAATGAAGTACCTGAACGGGGTTCAGTTCAGTGCATGTGCCGGTGATCTCCTTGGCGTCCTCGTCGGTGGACTTGTTGACCTGCAGCAGCCAGGCGGCCTGAGACAACGGCCTCAGAGTGTCCATCGCATTCGAGCTCTGCAGCTCCTTCTCCTTCAGCCATTCCTCCAGGTAACTGATGTTACACCTACACAAACAGAGAAACTATGAAATAATATATTTTTTGTATTTTCTTTTAGGCATTTAATGGCTTTATTAGTACCGCTAAAGATAGACAGGCTGCTGGTCGAATTGAAACCTATATCAGTATTAGTACAAGGGGCATCCTTCTACGCCAGGTGAGCTACTTGGCACCCACTATAACTATTTTGTATCAATGTAACAATACTATTTAATTATCAAAAAACAACCACACACCTGATTTGCATCCCCTTCCTGCAGGAGCACATGTCTTTGCGCAGCATGATGCTGTTGAGGGTGGTCGCTCCCACTTGGTAGAACATTTGTTTGACAGCCTGTTTGATGAGGCGCTGCTCCATGCCGTGCTGGCTCATGGTGGATTGGAAGACACTGAGCTGCTGAACGATGGAGGAGATGGTGTGTGTCTCTGAGTCCTCGTAGATGCTGTTCGAACGCTTTCTAAAACCCGTCGGCTTCATGCTGGAAATCCCTTGTAGACTCTCGTGCTCCAACATACCAGGAACTGTCAGGAGAAAGTAAAGCAGCACATTTGAGGTTGAATACGGTTCAAATGTGATAATGAGGAACTGATGAGGAAATACCAATTGCAGGAGAGAGGGTCTTCTCCATGATTGAGATGAACTGATGGTAGATTTGAATGGCCAGGTCGCTGAGAATCTGTCTGTGTTCAGACAAATCAAAGTTCTGCAGGCAGTGTTTGTTCTGGCGAGGAGTATTTTGTTTTAGGAACTCCTTTTTTAAAACAGAAAGAAAAAAAGAGAAATATAATTTCTACTGTACAAGACTTTGTTAACAGATACAAAAACAGTGTAACCAGTGTGAGTTCAGTGAAGACAGACCTCCTCCCCGCTGTACTGCTTCAGACAGTTGAGCAGCTGATACATGTTGGAGAGCCAAAAGGACAGCAACTCAAAGTCTTTGTGGTGACTCTGAAATGAAAACTTGTCCTTTAATTAATTTTCAGCAGCCAAACAAATTATTTCTTTCTATATGTGTAGCTGTTTATCCTTTGCACATTATCAATATCACAAAATGAATTAATAATACTAAATTAAACAACTGCATACAATCAGGCTAACTAATCTTAGATAGGATTATTAATAACAGCATTTGGATCATAATCATTATTCATTTAGCAAATCCACAGTCAAGATAAAGGCTAATGAAATTAAACTCAATCTCACCATGATGACTTTTTTGACGGCACCGATGACTCCATTCATGAGAGTCTGGAGTTTGACTTCATCGTTGAGGTAGTCGGTGTGGCGCACGCACATGAACAGGATGTAAGCCGGCAGCCCGGGGATCATGTTGACCACCACACCTTTGGGCTTCAGATCTATGAGTAGAATGTATCAAGTTTACTGTAGTTCAAATGTATTCCTGCTCTATTAGCATTAGTAGGGCAGACAAAGTCACAAAATGAATGTAGAATAATGCAGAGGACGAATACCCAGAATGATGTTTTGAATGAGTCTGGATTCATCCTCTCTCTTGTACTCCAACATGCCGAGGAAGTCTTTGGGGATTGCGGGCGCAGACGTTTGCTTTGCTGTGTGAGAAACAAAACAGAGATGAATATGGAGGAGGTGAATACATTGTATGAAACGTTAGCACAAGCCACAATGCTACCTCTCTGTGATGTTTCAAGGCTTTTCATTTGCTTCTGTAGCTTCTTTATTAATCTGTCTTTCTGGTCGAGCTGCTCCTCAAAGTCCTGAAAAGAAAAGCAGGATGTGTTTAAAGTGTTTCGTTCATACAAGACATTCGGACACTTGCATTGTATCACACACCATATTGTCAGCGGTTAATTGTGAAGTCTCCTGTCTCAGTTTGCTCTTGGCCTCGCTCTCCATCTGCAGCTGTCTCTTCAAGTGATTGTTCTCTTCTCCTAGCTCCTCCACTCTGCCTTCGAGCTCCCTCTTCAACTCCTCCAGCTCTTCACTTTTCTCCTCAAAGTGCCTAACGAGCAACAAAATCAGGCCGACTCAGAAATTACCATCACTTCTTTAATCAAGAAACCGACATCAATCCAACTATCTTACCTCCGTTGTGAGCTCTCTTCTTGAATCTTCTTTTGAAGTACGTTTGTGATCTCCTCAGTTTTGTCTTTCAGAGTACATACAAAAAACATTAACAAAAGAACAAGGAATGTGCAAAAGAGCTTCAAAGTGAAACAGATGTACCTGTTAGTTCTCTGCTCTGCTCCTCTACATGGGCCTCCAAATCTTGTTTTTGTCTCTGAAGCTCTAAAGCCTGAACTTTCAGCTCCGGGATAACCTGTGGATCACGTTAAATAAGAGAAAAAGCAGCATGTCAAAAATGACAGCATGTTCCGAACCCCATCTATACCAAGAGAGTAAATGTGGCCAAGAAGGCAATTACGCACTGAGTTCTCGCTGCTGAGCCTGGACAGTTCTTGGCGAATGTTCTCGTTGACATTACTTTTCTCCTGGAACAGGTTTTGCAACTTGCTGTTCTCATTTTCAAGGTGGTCCACTTTCAATGTAAAGCCTTCCACTTGGGTCTCATAGCCCTCCTTCTGCTCCCTCTGGTGGTTTTCAAGGATTCTGCCACAAAAGGTGAAACCATGTCAAACAGGATCAAAGGTAAATAAGTTTGTCAAACAGGCACAAAACTGTTTATACAGACGTAAAGTGAGAGGATTGCTACAGTCGTCAGTCAATATAGACCTGGTCGCTTTCTGTAGACCATCAAAGGCTGCCAGCAAATCTTCAACTTCACAGTTCTTCTCAGAGTCGTCTGGAGTTAGCCTTCAGAGAAATAATGTGTGAGATTAAAATCCTAAATGAAATATGGAACAACTGTGTGAAATAAAAACCTCAAAAATGTGGATTACCCCAAAAGAACGTTCTCTTCAACGACACCACCAAGAAGTTGTCTCGTGATATCGTTCATTTTAGCTGCATGAGATATTCATGGATCATCATCAGTTTGTAGTCATGTGTAATACTGTAGGTATTATTTTCATAACTGAAGGTATAAGATAAAGGTATGTACCTCTGGCTTGTTCCGACTGCTCTCTCATCTTCCGGTCCATGTTATTTCTCTGGTTCTGCAGGTTGTTAAGATCCTTCCGTAGCTCGGGAATGATTTTGACATGTTTGGTGAGTTGGATGACCTGCTCCTGTAGTTCAGCGTTCAGCTGGTCCCCCTCCTCGATCTTTCTCTGCAGGCTGACTCTCTCCTCTTTCAATCTCTTAATCCCCTCTTTCAGAGTTTCCACCTCCTTCTCGTGGTCAATCCTCTGGATCTCAATGTTGTTCTCTGCAATTCTGCTAACAATCAACTCATCACCCAACTTATTCAATTTAACCACAGAGCCACAATGTAAACAAATATTTGATCAGTGCTGTAGAAAAGATGCATTCATGACTCACTTTCTAAACCTTGCTTCATGTTCTTTCTCTTCCTGAAGATTCGTCTTCATATGGTCAAAGCTCTCTGTTAGAGTGTTGAACTAGTTACAAATGTGGTACAAACTACAATAAGGATAGCATAAGAATCATGACCCCTTTTACCTTTGGCTTCTTTGGAAGAAGCGTCAAACTTTTTCTCCAAGTTCTGCTTTTCAAGTTTGAGTACATCTATTTCCTTCTGAAGCTGTGTTGTTATCTGCTGATAGAATACAACTGCTTTAAAAGGGCTCCTGAAGTACACTTCATAACCAAAACAAAATGCAGCAAATACACCAACTACTGTATTCGATTTCAAGCATCAACTTCATGACTAACCTGGCTAGCATCTTCTTTCACCTTCTTCTCTCTGGCCTCCAAAGATACTTTCTGGTTGGTTGATTTTTCCAGTTGAGCCTCCAGACCCTGCAGCCTGTCCACGGTGTGAGAGTGGGAGTTGGCCAAGCTTGAGAGTCTTTCCATCAGTCCACGGTTCTCTTTGTTCTGTACGGAGACAACTATTTAGATATATCCTCGTCATAAAAGCCACATCTGATAATGATAATAACCTTGGAAGCATCTCTACCTGCTCTTCAATCTTCTTCCTGAGCTTCTGCACCCTGAAGGAGAGCTGGACGTTGATCACCAGCCGACGCATGGTCTGAAAACGCCGCCGTGCCAGCCATGCTCGGGCATACTTCTGTAAAATCAGGGCTTTCTGCTCCTCCACCATCTGAGAAGACAGTTAGCAGAGCATGAATCCCATGTGGTTACACTTGGTAATGTCACCACATCAAATACATAATTAATCAACCTCTCTCTGACCTTTTTGAAGCGTTTACGGGCAATCCAGCCTCGTGTGAAGGACTGGATGGTGACGGTGGCCACACGGACTAAATGGAAGACCTGTCTCATGCGGTAACCTCTCCAGTACCTCTGGATCACCAGCGCTGCCCAGCCCTGCTTCAGAGCCGCAGCAGTCACTGTTTTACTGCAAAAACAAGTGGATGATGTTCATGTCATAAACCTGACATACACAACAGGAAGGCAAGCAGGAAGAAATAACTGTAGGCCTCTAACCGGATTGTCTTTGTTCCCCGGATGTACTGTTGCAGGGTGATGGCCGCCTCTCTCATGCGCAGGAACTTCCTCCTCTTGCTCCACCCGCGGACGTGTTTCTGCAGGGTCACACAGGCTCCTCTCAGCCGGTCCAGACGCAGCTTCTCCAGATAAGCTACCTGACCAGCCCGGAAGAAGATCTTTGTCCGACCAAACTTGTACTGGTTGGAGTCCTAGAGATCAAACCACAACAACTATGAACACACAAGCAGTGCCCAATATTGCATGAGAACGATGCATTTCAATTAAAAGTTTGTTTAATGTGGGATGGATCAGTTTGTTTGTGTTATTCTGTGACTTATAATATAAACAAGATATGAACAAGCTAAGCAACAGAGGCAGCGATAGACCAGCATCCCCTGTGGTCTGCATGGTATAATAACTGTTTTTTCTCAATGGATTCTGTTGGCAAGGGGAATAGATTATATAACGCCGGCAGTTTCCCGTTGGCTCCCTCCCGTTGATAGCATTACATTGTTTTACTTCCTTGCCGATACTCTTGCCTGTTTCTCTTGACTATGCATAAGTACCTCATACCGCCCTACTTCAAATAAAGCAAAAAGAAAACTTAAAAAGGCGAAAAAGAGGTGTCTAACCTGAATCAACCTCTGCAGCACGTTCTTGCAGGTCTGTTTCTTGTCACTGAGGTCTCCTTCCTGATGTGACATTAGGATACTGTATCGGCTGTAGAACTCAATGTATGTCCACCTGCAGACAAAAAACACGTTTGCCTTTAAAAACATGAGCATTTGGACATATGTTTGGGAGTCTCATATAATTGAGAGTCACCTGGAGGGATAGCTCTGTGCACTAATACGAATAGTTTCCAGGACTCCACAGGCTCGCAGCTGCTGCACCACCCTCCTGGAGTCATATCTGGAAAAACAAGCAAACACCCGCTTACACCTCAGACACAAACGTGCACAACGATTTAGGAGAACACACAGTGGATGGTGTCAAACACAGTTTAACCAGCACTCACTCAAATGGGAGCTTTTCGTCATTGGGCTTAATGCAGCGCACATAATGAGGGGTGGTAGCATTCAGTGTTTCCATCAGTAAAGAGAGGGAGCTGCAGAACTATAACAAGGAGAGAAAGGAAACAATGACCTTGGTAAATACAGAATATTATGGAAACTTCACTAAGGGAGTTTAATCTCCAGTGAGCAGCAACAGTAGGTAAACACGTTCACCTTATCTCCCACTGAGGCTCTCTGCTGTTTATTGGCTGGTTTCACTCCGGGTCTGGCGGGCCTCACTTTGACAACTTTAGTGGTCACAGGTTTTTGCTTCTCCTCTTGGAAAAAGTTGGCCACAAAAGGAAACTGAAAGCAGTAGAAATGCGATACAATTAGAAAAATAATGCTGCATTGGTTGGCAATCATGACACAGATGACAATTAAAAGCCAGAATAAAACAGGGCCTTTGATTACCTCACTGACTCTCAAAATGTCAACCAGTTCCTCATAGAGAGTGTCTCTGTTCTTTTCTAGAAAGCCTCTGCATTGATATTCCACCTGTTAATGTTCAAACACAGAGATAAAAATCAGTCAGGAATCCAAGAGGCTTATTAATGTATAACAGAAGAAGTAACTTTGTTGCTAAATCATGCATGAAACGGGTTCCTAAGGATTATTAGACTGCACCTTGTCAGCAAAGTGTTGAATCACAAACGCCTCATTTGATAACCTGGGCTTCTCAAACAGAGGGTTGGCATCGAGATATTTGAAGAGCTTTTGCAGCCAGCTTCGATCCGTGCCCTGAGGAAACTGTGGAATCAAATGAAATATGTCAAGGATGCAGAACAAAACATACATTAATAGTTAAAGTTCTCATCACATCCATTAAATTACCAAACATTCTTCATCAAGCAAGTCCAGGATCCCCATCTTTGCTTCAATCAGGTCAATGACCGGCTGGTTGTCATAGAAATCTATCAACGTCCATGGGATGTCCTCTTTCATGTACTCCTCTTGCTCCAGCTTGAACACGTGCTGATTGAAAATAATAAAGACAAGAGAATGACCCTCTGAGTGGATAAAGGTTTGTATGCAGAGTTTTGCAATGATTTGGGACGAGTGTGAAGTTTACTAAGTTAAACTGCTGCTGAAGCTTCTCATTTGCATAGTTGATACAAAACTGTTCAAAGCTGTTGGTGTCAAATGTTTCAAACCTGAGGGCAGAGGACACAAAGATAGCATCAACAATAGCAACTAAAGTGACATGAATCATCAAGCAGCTGAAAAAAAAGTGATGTTTCTGAAGTACCCATAAATGTCCAGAACACCAATGAAAGCGTGTTGCTTTCCTGGAACCTGCAGTGCTGTGTTTATCTTGTTGATGATGCAGTCAAACAGGTGGGCATAGATCTGCTTGGCTAGGGCATCTCTGGCGTTAACTGCCCGCTCTTTGGGCACCGGCTTCACCACCGTCTCCGCCACCAGAACAATCCTCCGGTGGCACAGCCAGCGAGTCAAACCCTCTGCACTCACACCCAGCAACTCACAGAAGACTGCCAGATGTGGATCGCTGGGCTGGAAGATATGGAAACCATATTTTAAGATCTCACCTCATAAACAAAATGCATAGCTGAAGTAGTTGGGACTCACTGGAACTGATGATTTTCCATCTCCAGAGTTTTTGATTTCCAAATTCCCCAAATGCAGAACTGCTGCCAACACTTTGAACACATCTGACTGAAAGTCCTCCATCAATCCTGGAGAGGCAGAGAGAGCAAGGTTACATTAAGCCACACTAAAAGCCAGTTACAGTCTGACAGATTACGTGTTTTGTTTTACCCAGGAGTGAGAAGGTCCGCCGAGTCTCCTCCATGTCTTTCCCATCATCCACACCTTCAATAGTGATCTCACCGCCCATGCAGGTGTAGGCAAACTCATCTGCACTCACTGATGACAGGAATATATGATCATATGATCATACAATCTTATAATACAGTATTTATACAATGAAAATGTGTAAGATTGGACTATAGAATAAACCCTCAGGACAGACACTCACACAGTTTTAGATTATTGAACTCAGGCAGGTGAGCACAGGAACACATCTGGTAGAAGATGTGGTAGTTTCGCTCGTTGTCTGCCTGAATAACAAAGGTATTATTGTTATGGATCGGATATATACAATAAAGAATGTGCTAACAACATCTTTCATGTTATACACTACCTGAAAAACTACTCTGGATTTCTCTAAGAGATAGGTCCTCATGTTCGCTCCAATGATCCGGTACCGCCTGTCAAAGCCGATCTCTGTGTATTTCCCAAAACGGCTGCTGTTGTCATTCCTGGTGGTCTTTGCATTTCCTATTGCCTGAGAGAAAATCCCCTCAGGTCATCAGGTCTCTTTTGAAGTTTTCACAAGGATATCAATTCTCTTAAATCTAGCTCACCACAAGTTGTCTTAAAAAGTAACTGAGTGCTACATATACGTTTTTTGTTGTCAGAGTACTGAAACATTGCCCATTTATCAACCTTTATCAACCTTTCCCAACTTAATAAACTATTGTTAGCTCTGTTCAAATACAAAATAAATAATGCCATCTTTTAAAGCACTGTGAGCTGTACTTTTAGTATAAAAAGTTCTGTACATATAAAGTCATCACTATTGTTTATTGGAGATTTTACTAAAACATACCTCTGTTATCGGATTGGATGCCAGAACTTTGTCTTCAACTCGAGTCTTACTTCCAGATTTGCTTACAACAGCAAAGTACCTCATAGCGTACCGAGCAGACACTGTTTTCCCGGCTCCAGATTCACCACTGACGATGATGGACTGGTCCTTATGGTTTCTGATAATAAAAAATATATATACAACTATAACTAGACTGTATATCCTACTTTATGATCAAACCAGCTTTTATTTACCTGGCCATCTGTTTGTATGCTTCCTCTGCCACTGCAAATATGTGAGGGTCCATGTCTCCCATGTTCTGGCCTGAGTAGGCATGAATGATTGCATCTCCATAGATATGAAGCTGTTTGTAAGGATTTACAGCTACCAGTATAATACCTGAAAATGAGGAAACAGTAAATTGAGCCATGAGCACACACAGTAGTGCTTATATAAAGTGTGCCAGTGAAAGGAGACAGTACCACAGTAGGTGTAGATGATTTTGGACTCCACAAAGCGCACTTTAAGGTTGTGCAGGACTGCAGGTTCATGCAGGTAGCTGAGAGCCGTGAGGTCGTTCTCCCCCACCAAGATGTCCGGGTTGCGAAGAGGAGGGAGTTGTGGTTTTGCCGGGTCAACAGGGTAGTGGTTCTCCTGTACAGAGATTATATAAAGTCAGCTGTCACTTCCAACCATCATAAATCCATTGCAGTTGCATGTGTATGTTTTATTAGTCACGTTTTACTTACAGTGCCATCTTCAAGAAGCAAGTCAAGAACATTATCTCCAAGATGAAAGTCTCTCAGAATCTCAGCTGATCTCCACACATGACCTGCGTCTGGTATCCACACTCTGTTGTACTGGAAAGTTTTAAAAGTTACAATTTAAAAATATATTAATGTTTACAATAGTTGTTAAAACAAATAACACTGTAAATGTAATAATGTAATTGTCATTCATACATTCAGTACAGTTTATATTATATTAACAAGTAATAAAGATTCAGGTGACATTTAAAAAGTTAAGTAAAACGGTTATATGAGAATATAAATCCAGCTTCCTCATAGTTATATCTCTGCAACCTGCCAGAGCCCTGAGAAAGTTTCCATATGTTTTTGTGAAACTACATTAAGGTATTATTTTCTCTATAGTATCACAGACATGTAACTTTTCTCTTACCTCGGTGTAGAGTTCCAACAGAGCCATGTTTAATCATTATTGTCTTAGCCTCTTTTGTCAGTATATTTAATTATCAGCTGTTGTATCATTGTACTTTCCAGGTTACCAACGAACTCCCTCCCTCCCCCTCGCAAGTTCACAAATATGCGAGAATCACCAGTCAATAGAGATATATTTACTTAGCTTACCCGGTTGTAACTTTCAAAATAATGCTCAATGAACTAATCTAAAATATCTAATTTGAAATTCAGTATAAATTGTATTTCACTATTAAGGCATACTTTGTTTTAAATGGCAAAAACATTTATGGCTGTCTGACAGGTGCAATTGTATGTCGCCTATGTGTATTTGTAATATTGGGTATTTTTTGCATTTACTTTGGAATTAAAGTCTGACATGACTATGATATTCAAACATTTATCATTTATTTCCATTCACTGTATTAAACTGATCTGTAAAAATGTGTTTGGAAGACACATTTGAGGAGTTACAAGATGTTATACATTTATGTTTATCACTTTTTTCATTACTCATTTGTTTTTCTGTAAAAGAATGGATACCCTTATCTATTTGGACCTCTGAAAGTAGACATCGCTTCATTTTGAGAGGTACAAAGTGAACAGTATTGAGGCTGCTATAACATTAATAATCTCAAAGTGACAAACCTGATGCTTTTATTTTTGAAGGCCTCGTCCCTCCTGCTGCAGTTGTTTCTCTTCCTGTTTGACAGTCGCTCACCTGCTGCGGACTTTGACTGAAGACTCCGCCCTCTCGTCTTGTGACAGCGGCTGACAGAGTGAGAGTGTACCTTCAAGGATTCTGACGACAATAGAAACCGGATGCTGATCCTCTGTCAGCTCACCATGAGGATGCACTTCAGCCACTGCTTGACCACAAGGACTTGAGCAAAGAATGGAAAATATGACATGATTAAGATACGAGTTTTACAATATCACTGCACTTGTTGAGGAAACAGTGGGAATGCCAGGGTTGTAACTTCTACAAGGACACACATTCCTGGTGCGCACAGTCTGAAGCTTTTAAAAGATGGATTAATCAGTTACGAACTTTTAGGTATTCACAAACACAGAGCAATGATGAACAAGGAAAAAATGACATGCTCTTGCTGCATGTACGGTCCAGATATCACTTTAGACTGGGAGAAAAGAGTTACACTACACTGCATATGTTCTAGATCCAACATACCCAAACAGTTTCCTCTCAAAAAAAGAAGTGGATTCAAGCTTCTTTCGACAAATAGATGAGGATTAGAGTGTACAGTATTTACCATTGTATACCTGATAACACGACTGATCATTACAACAGTTAGTGTGTTAGTGTCAACAAAGACAATACTTAAACATCATTTAAATATTCTAAAAACTCAATGTGGGACTTCCTGTTGTTTCTTGTACTTCGAACAAACCAGATCCAAAGCAACTTCTGAAGTAGTGAAACTCTTTGTGTAGTACTGTTAAGCCCATAGAGATATATATATATACACACACACACACACACACACACACACACACACGGTTAAGCCCTTCAAAACAATCTTTCTGAAAAGCCAGCCATTGATGTTACAGACAATATTGAGAACTGTGAAATACATATTTTATATTAGTCGTTACAGAAATATATGAAGTTACAGAAATAAAACAGAATCTCATCTTCAGACATTTTAACATTTAAATCCAATGTAATACAATTTTAACATCATGGTTAGACTATATTTTTTAAAGATTTGTCCATCAAAACAGTCCTAGGATACATTCATCTATCCCAACAAACTTGCATGTTTTATGATTTGTCAAATGTCCTTACTTATATCTTATATTAGGAACATTGTGAATACCTGTTTTAGCAATATGAGGCGTGGCAATAGATGACCTTAAAAACACTTTTCTTGCAGATTCATTCAGTTCTGAGTCTTTGGCTGGGCAGTGCTGAAAAGCTATAACATAGATGCATGTAAACAAAGTAGTCTAATTCTGCAGCAGTTCTGCAGTAATCAGTGACATTACAACGTGTAGAGACTTTGGTGTTTTTCCTCTCATAAACACAATTCAGTCTCAGAGGTTTCTGGTCTAGATGCGGGCGAGGAAGCCCAGATTGAGGCTGGCGGGGATCTGGATGGTCTCCAGAGCCACAGAGGAGGGAGTGAAGGGGAGGGAGACGGAGAAGATCTTCTTGGCGTCCATCATCAAAGTGGACGACTCGTCTCTGTCTTTCAAAAGGTTCTAAAATGTAAAAGAAAAAGCAGATTATAAAAAGCCTTACTTAACATATGAAATATTGTACAGGTCCATCTAAACTGAAAGTATTATTTAGGAGCCAAATCATGAATGGTTAGGAACAGGACCTGTAAAATCCCATTTGTTATTTCTTGTAACAGGCAACAGTTTGTGAAGCTGGGAGAGTGTTGTTCTTCATATTTGGACATTACATGCGGTGTCCCCCAGGGGTCAGTATTGGGGCCGAAACTATTTATTATGTATATTAATGAAATATGCAATGTATCGAAAGTACTCAAGTTTGTTTTGTTTGCTGATGACACTAATATATTTTGTTCTGGGGACAATGTACAGCTACTATTGGAAGAGATCACAGCTGAAATATGCAAACTAAAGTTATGGCTAAACAGTAATAAATTATCATTGAACTTGAATAAAACAACATTAATCATATTTGGAAATAGCAATACACTAGCATCCATTAAGATAGATGGGATTTTCACTGAGAGAGTTAAAGAACAAACCTCTCTGAAGAACCAGCACCTTACCGTGGTAGAGAGGTTTGTGTGCCCTGATGAACCTGGGGGCTGTGTTGTCTGGAACCTTGTGTTCCTGGTAGGGTCTCCCATGCTAAATTGGTCTCAGGCAAGGGGCAAGACTAAGATTGGTTCAAAAGACCTCATGAAAGACGACACAGGAAGTGAGGATACCCAGCCCGAAAAGGCAACGTGGGCAACACCTCCGCTTCTCCGTCCCGCGGGCCCACCACTTACGGGAAACAGCTATGGGGTCGGGTGCGCTGCCAGAAGGGTGGCAGTGAAAGCGGAGGGTCTCGACAGACCAGACCCGGGCGACAGAAGCTGGCTTTGGGGACGTGGAACGTCACCTCTCTGGGGGGGAAGGAGCCGGAGCTTGTGCGGGAGGTGGAGCGTTACCAGTTGGATCTGGTTGGGCTCACCTCTACGCACAGCGTTGGCTCTGGAACCTTACTTCTGGATAGGGCTTGGACTCTATTCTTCTCCGGAGTTGCTCAAGGTGTGAGGCGCCGGGCGGGTGTGGGGATACTCACAAGTCCCCGGTTAGGTGCTTCGTTGTTGGAGTTTACCCCAGTGGACGAGAGGGTCGCCTCCCTACGCCTGCGGGTTATGGGGGGGAAAACTCTGACTGTTGTCTGTGCTTATGCACCCAACAGCAGTTCAGAGTATACGGCCTTCTTGGAGACCCTGGAAAGAGTCCTGTATGGGGCTCTTGAAGGGGACTCTTTCATCTTGATGGGAGACTTCAACGCACATGTGGGCAATGATGGAGACACTTGGAGGGGCGTGATTGGGAGGAACAGCACCCCTGATCTGAACCGGAGTGGTGGTTTGTTACTGGACTTCTGTGCTAGTCATGGATTGGCCATAACAAACACCATGTTCAAACATAAGGATGCTCATAAGTGTACGTGGTACCAGAGCACCCTAGGCAGAAGGTCCATGATCGATTTCGTTATCGTATCATCGGACCTGAGGCCGTATGTTTTGGACACTCGGGTAAAGAGAGGGGCGGAGTTGTCAACTGATCACCATCTGGTGGTGAGTTGGGTCGAGTGGCGGGGGAAGCCTCTGGATAGACCTGGTAAGCCCAAACGTGTAGTTCGGGTGAACTGGGAACGTCTGGAGGAGGCCCAAGTTCAGGAGGCCTTCAACTCACACCTCCGGCGGAGCTTTTCGGGCATTCCTGTGGAGGTTGGGGACATTGAACCAGAGTGGTCGGTGTTCAAAGCCTCTATTGCCGAAGCCGCGGCGGGGAGCTGTGGTCTCAAGGTCCTAGGTGCCTCAAGGGGCGGTAACCCTCGAACCTCCTGGTGGACACCGGTGGTCAGGGAAGCCGTCCGACTGAAGAAGGAGGCCTTCAGGGATTTGTTATCCCGGGGCACTCCAGAGGCAGTTGCAAGGTACCGACAGGCCCGAAGGGCAGCAGCCTCATCCGTGGCCGAGGCAAAGCAGCGGGTGTGGGAGAAGTTCGGAGAAGACATGGAGAAGGACTTTCGGGCGGCACCAAAGTTGTTCTGGAAAACTGTCCGACACCTCAGGAGGGGGAAGCAGGGAACCATCCAAGCTGTGTACAGTAAGGAAGGGACGTTGTTGACCTCAACTGATGGAGTGTTAGGGCGTTGGAAGGAACACTTTGAGGAACTCCTGAACCCGACAACTCCGCCCTCTATGTTAGAGGCAGAGCTGGAGTATGACGGGGGATCAACACCAATCTCCCGGGGGGAGGTCACTGAGGTCGTCAAACAACTCCACAGTGGCAAAGCCCCGGGGGTGGATGAGATCCGCCCAGAAATGCTGAAGGCTCTGGGTGTTGAGGGACTGTCATGGTTGACACGTCTCATCAACGTTGCGTGGAAGTCGGAAACAGTACCGAAGGAGTGGCAGACCGGGGTGGTGGTTCCCCTTTTTAAAAAGGGGGATCAGAGGGTGTGTGCGAATTACAGAGGCATCACACTACTCAGCCTCCCCGGGAAAGTTTACTCTAAGGTACTCGAAAGGAGGGTCAGGCCGATTGTCGAACCTCAGATTGAGGAGGAACAATGCGGATTCCGTCCTGGTCGTGGAACGACGGATCAGCTTTTTACTCTCGCAAGGATCCTGGAGGGGGCCTGGGAGTACGCTTATCCGGTCTACATGTGTTTTGTAGACTTGGAGAAGGCGTATGACCGAGTTCCCAGGGAGTTACTGTGGGAGGTGCTGCGGGAGTATGGGGTGAGGGGGTCTCTACTCAGGGCCATCCAATCTCTGTACTCCCAAATCGAGAGCTGTGTCCGGGTCCTCTGCAGTAAGTCGGACCCATTTCCGGTGCGTCAGGGCTGCGCTTTGTCACCAATCCTGTTTGTAATATACATGGATCGGGTTTCGAGGCGTAGTCATGGGGGAGGGGGTCTGCAGTTCGGTGGACTAAGGATTGCACCACTGCTTTTTGCAGATGATGTGGTTCTAATGGCTTCATCGGTCTGCGACCTTCAGCACTCACTGGATCGGTTCGCAACCGAGTGTGAAGCGGCTGCTCCAAATCTGAGGCCATGGTTCTCAGCAGGAAACCGATGGACTGTCCACTCCAAGTAGGGAATGAGTCCTTACCCCAAGTGAAGGAGTTCAAGTATCTCGGGGTCTTGTTCTCGAGTGAGGGAACAATGGAGCGCGAGATGGGCCGGAGAATCGGAGCGGTACTGCAGTAGCTTTACCGCACCGTTGTGACGAAAAGGGAGCTGAGCCAGAAGGCAAAGCTCTCTGTCCACCGGGCCATTTTCGTTCCTACCCTCACCTATGGTCATGAAGGATGGGTCATGACCGAAAGAACGAGATCGCGGATACAAGCGGCCGAGATGGGTTTTCTCCGAAAGGTGGCTGGTGTCTCCCTTAGGGATAAGGTGAGAAGTTCGGTCATCCGGGAGGGACTCGGAGTTGAGCCGCTCCTCCTTCGCGTCGAAAGGAGCCAGTTGAGGTGGTTCGGGCACCTAGTTAGGATGCCACCTGGGCGCCTCCCTAGGGAGGTGTTCCAGGCACGTCCAGCTGGGAAGAGACCAAGGGGTAGACCTAGGACCAGGTGGAGGGATTATATCTCTTCGCTGGCCTGGGAGCGCCTTGGGATCCCCCAGTCAGAGCTGGTTGATGTCGCCAGGGAAAATAAAGTTTGGGGCTCTCTGCTGGAACTGCTACCCCCGCGAACCGACCACGGATAAGCGGGAGAAGATGGGTGGAGTTAAAGAACATAAATTCCTTGGAATCACAATTGATGAGAAACTGAGTTGGAAACCACACATAAAACATATTCATTCCAAAGTCTCAAGAAGTATTGCAATATTAAACAAGGCAAAACAGATTCTTGATCAAAATTCCCTCTACATTCTTTACTGTTTATTGGCGTTACCTTATTTAAGTTACTGTGCAGAGGTTTGGGGCAGTAATTATAAAACTACAACACAATCCCTATTTATTCTACAAAAAAGAGCAATAAGACTTATTAAAAATGTCGGCTATAGGGATCATACAAACCCATTATTCTTAGAGCTAAAATTATTAAAACTGTCAGATCTTGTTGAATTCTAAATTGCACAAATCATGTTCAAGGCAAAAAATGTTCAATTACCTGGGAATATTCAGATATTGTTCAATGAAAGACAAGGGAATTATTATTTACGGGGTTCATTTATATTCACTAATGTTAATGTTGCACAACAAAGAGAAGTTTTTGTGTTTCTGTTTGTGGGGTGAAGATCTGGAACAATTAGAGTGAGGAGCTAAAGGGATGTCCAAACATCAAACTATTCAACAAGAGGTATAAAGACACAATTCTCACAAGGTACAGGGATGAAACTGCTAAACCATAACTGTTTATATTGTTTTGTATTTATTCTATTTATGAATTTGTGTTTGTATGAATTTGTGTATGTACATATGTATATATATATATATATATATAAATATATAGAGACCATTCTCCTAACTTGCCTGTATATATATTACATGAATGATTATATAAATTATTCAAAATTATAAGTATACATTTATATTGTATGTTAACATATATTTTTTATTTTAAAAAAAAGGGAGAAGGGGTCGGATTAAATAAGTGTAAACTTCTTCCGACCCCCTTTCGGATGTGTAATTAGCTAAAGCTTTGTTGTTTATTGATATCACACAATGATACTACAGATTATTCAATTATGAATTAAATATTTCGTTTTGTTATTGCATTCATTTGTATAGTACTGTATCATGTCTGTATCATCTTTTGTTTCATTTGTATTTTCTTTGGTTTTACACACTCGAAAAAAAAAAGAAACTAAACTAAAACTAACTAATTGTAAAAGTAATTTCTTTCTGATTGTTTTGTAAAAAGCAAACAAACAAATTAACAAGACAAACATGTCGCTGATGACGATGACCTAATATTTTATTTATAAGGAAAATGTATGCTAGAGGAAACGTGTTTTTTAAGCTTCCTCTTGCCCCTGTTGAACATGACAGACTATTTGAGAATTTATTTATATATATATTTTTTTGTACTTTGTTATAATTATTATTATGAGTGAAAAAAAGAAAAGAATATATATATATATATTATGATTATTGCTGTATGTTTTGTTTCTGACATGTTCAATAAATTGACAAAACAAATATATATATATGACTGAACGTGAAAGTAACGTTCAGTAACACATAGGGATGGGTATCGTTTGAAATTTATCGATTCCGATTTCGATTCCGGTTCTGCTTATCGATTCCGGTTCTTATCGATTCCCCGTTTCGATTCCAAAATTGTAAAATAAAGAGGTCAAACGTTTAGATAACAAAAATATATTTATTCTTAAAAGCTTTAACTGAAATTGTTACTAAAAAATATACATGCAATACAAATGTATTGCACAATAGCTGTGCTTTATTTTAACTGAGCTATGCCTGTGGCAAGCTATTAACAGGCATTACACTTTGCCTTTTCTTTTTTAGTGTAGTGGAGCCTCACTTCAGAGTGTTTACCGCGACCTATCTTTGGTGTTATGAAGTGACTGAGCTCGTGAAATGTCTACGGGAGGGCGGGGGAGCATCGCTGCGGGGCAACTGTGGACCTCTGTCGCCTGTCAGCGCAATTGATATGATGCCGTTTAAAAAAAATGAAGGGCGGTGCCGGCCGTCAGCGTACCGAGCCGGCCGTCAACGGCCCGCTGACGACCGGCCGTTCTGTGATTCTCCAGGTCCGCCCTGTATTCCACCGGGTCACCGCAGCACCACGGTGCAGACGGACCCGCTGGAATACAGGGTCTACCGCGTTTAGGAACCGTTAAGCAGAACCGAAATTGTGTATTTTGTATGGGTACCCGGTACCCGGCATTTTCTTATCGGTTCTCATCTGGAACCGAGTTTCGGTTCCCAACCCTAGTAACACAACCTCTACTCACGTTAAGAGTTGTGAGGAACGTGGATGACACTCGCTCTTCAAACTCAATCACTGGAGTGTACAAGGTCAGCAGTTTTACAATCTGCAAAGAGAAACACACAAAGGTCAAATCACTAGCAGCATATCATGTCTGCAGATTAAGAAGGCAGAACATGTTCTGATGGAGGACCTGTGCTGTGGTGAGCGCGGTGCACATGACGCAGATAGCCTGGGCGTCCTCCTCCGTCTTCTTCTTGATCTGGAGGAGCTGAGCAGCCTGAACCAGCGGCTCCAGAGTCTCCTTGGCTCCGCAGTCGGCCATCTCCCGCTCCGCCAGCCACTCCTCTAACTGCCAGACATTGTACCTGGAGCCAGAGGCATTGGAGACATTTAGACAAAACGGAGGTATTGCAGAGCAAAGACAAACCTGACATCTGTGCTGTGACACCAGAGAAATTCTTAAGCATCCTTAAAGAACTCCTCCCTACTCATAAAAGCTTTTTACCCCATGGTTCTACAGGAAGCAAGGATTCTGCAAATAACTGTTATCTTTTTACAGGATCTTAGTTGTTGACTCTGCTGTGCATGATGTTTTTGTTCAGCCTCATTTATTAACAACCTCACCATGGGGTGTCTGAGAAACAAGGACCAGCACACCTCAATCCAAACCCTCCCACTTCTCTCGTTGCATAAATAAAGTAATGACAGGCCAATGAGCATTCTGTGCAGTACCTGATCTGCAGGCCTTTACTCCAGGAGCACATTTCCTTCCGCAGCAGCAGGTTGTTGAGTGTGACCGCACAGATGATGTAGAACTGCTGCTTGACCAGCTGTTTGATGAGCTCCAAGTCCATCCCGTGCTGACACATGGTGGTGTAGAAGAGGCCGAGGCGCTGCAGCAGGACCTCCACGGTTACAGCCGCCTCTGAGGAACTGCTGCTCCTCTTCCTCAGGCCGGTGGGTTTGGAGCCTAGAATACCTTGGATGGTTTCGTGCTCCAGCATGCTAGCCACTGCACATAAGAAACAGAACAAATATATGTCATGTGGTTATGGAAAGGAGAAGGAAACTTGACGTGTTGTGAGACCTTCTCACCGATCAGGGGCTGCAGGTTGTTCTCTGTGCATTTGATGAGCTGCCGGTAGATTTGGATAGCTAGATCACCAAAGACCTGCTGGTACTCCGACAGCTCAAAGTTGGCGAGGCACTGCTCATTCTGCTTAGGAGTGTTGTGTGTTATGAACACCTATATGAAGAGGATGTACAGACGTCCAGGGTTAAGTAAGGCAAATGTACAGCTGAGAATATATCTGTAGTATAAAAGCTTACCTCGTCTCCACTGTACTGCTTCAGACAGTGCATTAATCGGCATGTGTTGGCCAGCCAGAAAGACACCCTTTCAAAATCATGTCCTTTCCTCTATAGAAGAAGATTACAAATTAATTCAAAAATAAAAGCATCCTTTAAGTTTCTTTCCACAAATCAAAAAGGTAGATACCCCACCTTTATGACCCCCTTGATGCTGCTGATGGTGGAATTGAGCAGCGTGCTGACTCTCTGATCGTCATTCACATTGTCTGCATATCGCACGCACATGAAGATGATGTAAGCCGGAAGGCCAGGAATGAAGTTGACCGCTACGCCACGTGGCTTCAGATCTGAGAAGATTTGAAAGCAAAATTCACAAATGTGTTTTCAATCTTATTTATTTAATATGGTTTACATTACTTTGTATTTATTTGTTCCTTCTTATTTATTTTCATCGTTATGCGGTTGAATTATTATTTCAGACCTGGATATTGCCTTGTAATATTTGTATTGGTGTATATGAGTGTACTTATACACCTGAACATATGGTGCTTATGTATATTCTGTGTATGTGTGAACATATGAATGTACAAAAAGTCACTTGAAAATAAGTGCTCACAATGTTTATATGCAGTTCATATATATATTTTAATATATAGTGTTTTCATATATATGCATTTATTTATTTTTTTCCCTAACCTCTATTTATTCTTTCCCCAGTTTTCTTTATTTCTTTGTACTCCTTCATTTCTATACGTTTTTGACGCAATAATACCAATGTTATATTAGGATGATTCACGGGAGGGCTACTTCCCATAAGCTATGTTCCCGCTTCTACTAATTTTGTTTATCTTTGTGTGTATGAACTATACTTTTTTATTTTTTGGATGAATTAGTAGAATAAATAAATAAAAAAAAATCTGTGAAAAACATTAGCCTGTAATTTTAAACCATTCAGAAAATGGTTTCCTTTAAAATACCTGAGACCAGATTCTTGAGCAGGCGGCTCTCGTCGCCCCCCCTGTACTCCAACATGCCCCGGTACTCTTTCTCCTTGCGGGTGATATTCACCGCTCGGACAGGAGCAGTCATCACGGCGGTCTTACTCTTTTGCTGTGAACTCGCTAAAAACCACAGACACATTATAAGAAAGCACAGAGGTTATGACGTACAAGAGTTATTTAGAAAATGCGCTGTATGAGAACAGTCGACGTGAATACCTTCAACATCTTCAACTTTTTGAATATAACATTTGAGATCTCTTTTCAGCTGGCGCATGGTTTGGTTCTGTTGCTCTTGCTTCTTCATGAGTTCCTAAAATGAAGTAAACATAGAGGTTAAGTGTGTGTACGACACTTTAACACAGTGCTCATGCTTATACAAATGTGAAATTAAAACGTCTTAAAATTGCAGCATTGTGAATTATTTTTAAAAGTCTTAAATCAAAACACTTCAAAAACATTACATTTCTCTTTTGTATTTGTTTTGCATTTTATTCTTTACCAATGCAACAAAACATGTACCTGAAAGAACAGAACATGTCATCTCATTTGAAAAAGAGGAAACCGGTAGACGACCCTTCCAAAGGTACAGATCCAAGATGAGACAGAGAACTGTTTACTATGTGGGAACTCTGCTTTGCGATCATAAGTGTACACAGTCATGATATGAATGAAAGGCAGAGTGAGAGATCCAGTCCAGAGTGCACACTCACCAGGTTCTCATCGGTGAGCCGTGTGATCTCGTGCTTCAGACTGGCATCGATACGGGCGCCTTCAGGCAGGAGGAGGCTCTGGACCAGCAGCCTCTGCTGTTGCTCCTTTTCAACCTTCAACCTGCTCACCTCCTCCTGCAGCTTCCTGTTCTCCTCGTTGTGAACACGGTGCTGCAGCTGCATCTGGCACTCCACGATCCTGTAAGATAGAGAGATTGTATTTACTTCTATGTGGCATGGACTTGCTTGAATGCAACTACAGGATATGATTGGATTACCTATTGGTCTCTTTCAAGCCTTCATAAGCCAGCCACAGCTCCCCATCTTCATTCAGTGTGTGGATGTCAGTGGACCTGAGGAACAGATCATTTCATTAACAACACTTAACTCTACTACCCGAAGAGTTGAAACTGGAGTGGGAGCCACATCTCACCTGTCCACATCTTGAAATGAGGGAACGTCATTGAGATCCAAATTCACCCTTTCCCCGAGCGCAGAGTCCTAGAGGTCAGTTCATGTCGGGTAAAGGTTATTTAGGTATTGTCACATGTCTGTTGCATTAAATACAGATACTAAATAAACAATAAGAACGTATGTAATGTAATTCACTTTTCACCTTGTATTTGAGAGCTTCTTGGCGGACCATATGTGAGCGGAGGAGCAGCACTTCCTCTTTTCGCATATCCAGCTCCTCATTGGAAGAAGTGAGTTGTTCCAGCAGGATGTTGTAGGACATAGAGCCAGCAGCAGGGGGCGCCAGATCACTGTTCTCATTGGTCAGAGAATTCCGCAGCTCATTCAGATCCTGCTTCAACTTCTTGTTGTCAGACTCCAGTTCTTGCCGCTAAGACATTTAGAGAAACAGTCAAACATCCCAAAATGTTGTTTTTTTGTCTCTTTTCACCTTACATTTAGAATAGAAACGTTTTTAGGAATACTATTGTCATGGCTCTTTGTGGACATCTTCTTCATGGGATGTTGGAAGAGAGCTATCTACATGCACCTGTGATGTTTCCTGCTTTTACTTCCTGGTAAAGCCATACTATCTCCATGAACAAGTTGTCAAATGAACTGTTGGCGGATACAGTTCATTTGTATTCAAAGGTAGTTTTATTAACTCTTCAACAACATCGTGACATCCTTACACGTGTGCACGTAACTCTGACAACCAACCTTGTTTCCCATGAGCCCTAGGCTTTCTGTAGTAGCTCTCTGATTGGTTACACCATGTCTGTCTATTGCTATTAGCCAATACCTTGACACAAGTAAACAAATGGGACATGGTACACCTGGAGCACTGCCTTTTTTATCGCTATCTCCGATCTTTTTTTTTTTAATCTCTCAAATGTTATCAGTGTCCTTCGTTGTGAGGCGCTTCGAGATTTGTCTTGGCAGATGAGAACCGCTATATAAATTAAATGTATTATTATTATTAATTTATCATTATTAAATGCACATGCATTGAAGACCTCTTCAAAATATAACTACACCACAACAACCACAATGGAAATAACTCCTGGGACGTTATTGTGTTGTCCTGAACTTTGAATAAGTCCTACCTTTAGTGTTTCCAAATCCAGTTCTGCTCGGCCAACAGTTCTCTGCACCTCCACCTCCTTTTAGAAAAAATACACACAAATCCAACAAGTATCAAGCCACAAAATGACCCCTAGCTTATTGGTGAATAGCAGAATAACACCATTAAGAAACAAGGTTATTTTTTCATTCCATACTTTGGCCTTTTCTTGCTGGGCTTCTTCTCCCTTGTCCAGCTGCTGCCACAGAGAGTGCTTTTCCTGCTCCAGTTCCTTCACTCTTCTCTGGAACTTCAGCAGGACCGGCAAGTCTACCGCTGCCGGGGTCTCCTGCTAACAAAACACAGAAAGCATGGGGTGAGGAATCTCTTCACAAACTAACTACAATGCTGCACTAATAGGATTATAACACAGACAAGAGCAGACAAAGAAAGTCCCACAGCTGTTCCAAGGAATACGTTTCTAGTGTTTTTTTAAACAGAAACCTTGTAGTGATCATTCAGGGCTATTCAATTAGTTTGGAACGGGGGCCGGTTGATGAAAATGACCCAAAGCAAGGGGCCGGGAAAAAGATGGCTTGAAATATGAGCAATCATATTAAGAGCTTCAGATGCAGTAAATACTACAACAGCATAGTGGAGTGCATATATTGTGTTTAATTCAATCAAACAACATCGCCCCAAGGCCTTTCTAGATCTAAATGGCAGGTTCAGAACTCAGTAGGCCTACATGTGAAGCTGATTCATTTGATTTCATTTAGGTGGAATTATCTAATTATTCACGCAGAGATGCAATCAATGACAGGAGTTGTCACTACAGTAGCTAGAGCCCGCCAACGTTTTCAGGCAATGTCTTCCCCTCTATCTCTCAATGTAGCGCCCTCTCTGGAATAAAGCCACTCTGGCCCAAAACAAACAAAAAATGTGATCACTTTTTAACATTATACTCAAAGGGCCAGTAAATATCACCTCGGGGCCGGATTTGGCCCGCGGGCCGCCCATTGAATAGCCCTGATTTATACCAAACATTGTGACTGACACGTCATGTCAGTAAAGCCGTTTTCTGTAAACAACACCAATTTGTCCATTGTGAAAACTGGAATGTGTTGTAACTGTGTTCACACCACAGCTGGTATTCTTGTCAACATATAACATGTTATACAGGCAGCTTTTAGCTCTCAGGGGGAGCTTTGGACACTCAAACATTTACATTGTATTTCTATCAACATCATTCTGATACTGTGTCTTGACATTGTGTAGTTTTCAACATTACCTCTGGTGTGATTGGGCTGTCCTCTCCCTCAGCGGAGCCTAAGCTCTGACCGAACCCAGATGAGTTGCTGCTGTAGTTGGAGTCTGTCCTGGTGTGACTACATTTGCTCGAACTCTGGTTAAGTATTTAAACACATTTAAAAAACGTTAAGAAGCACAAGATAGTCGGACCATATTATGTTTTTTCATGACTACTGAACTCAATTGTGTGAGACCAATGTGAAATTGCCATGTTGATTCAATCCATAGACCAACTATTTGTTGTAATGTCAACAATGTGGCAGCAAGTGAAGAGTTCCTCACAATGCTGAGGTCCAGCTCCTCCGTCAGGTCTCGGTGCCGCTCCTCCAGATCCAGGTGTTCGCTCAGAAGACTTTGGTAGCGAGAGCGCTCTTCAGTTAAGTCCTTCTCCAGCTGGTCTGCATTCTCTACGTTGGTTTTGATTTCTGAAACCAAACAGTTTTATTCATCCATTCATTGTTAATGCAGCCGTTAATGAGAGTATGAGGATGGTTGAGGCGAACTGCTCAGTACCTGTTAGCTGATTGGTTTGTTCCAGGAGTGTTTGGTTCAGTTCATCTTTCTCACTGTTCAACAGAGTGTTCTTCCTATTAAGGTCTTCTACCATCTGATTGGGAGAGGAGGCAAAATCATCTTATCTTAGTTTGTTTTAATAATCATTTCAATCATGTTTTTTGAGGTTCTTGAAACTGAAAAGAGTAGGAAACAATAAACTACTAAAGTTCATCAAATGCCCAAAGGGCTACCTTTAAACCATAAACTCTGGAAATGCAGATATTTAACAAAAAGTGCCATGTAGAAAATGGTATTGAAGTTACCAGTCAGTTTGGATAAGTTCAGAGGAAGGAGACATACCTGTTGTGTGTGCTCCTTGTAGACCTTGGTCTGCTCTGTGAGCTGTGTGTTCTCTCTGCGTGTGTCTTCCAGATGGTGCTGGAGGAAGGAGAGCTGCTCCAGGAGCGAGGGAAGCGTCGCTGCCTTGCTTTTGGCCTCCTGCTCTGATCTGCGTAGGTTTTCAATGTCTCTGCTCTGCTTCTCTCTCTCATTGGTCTGAGTCTTCTGCATAACAGTCAGCCTCTCACTGAGCTCTCTGTTTTCTTTTTGCTGCGGGGGGGAAACAAACACATGTTGTGCATGTGATGCCACCACTCCCAATGACCCAATGTTTCTTCAGCCTCAATTTTTTTTTTTTCACCAGATCCCAGAATGAAGGACTTACCAAAGAATAAACTAAACACCCACACAGTCACTACTCACCTGCTCATTTATCTTGTGCTGCAACTGCATAATCTTGTTCTCCATGCCACTGTTGAGCTTCTTGATGCGCTCCACAGAGCGGGCCTCCACCTTCAGCTTCTTTAACTCCTTCTTGGCCCTCAGGCGACGCACACAGCTCTGCAGCAGCACGATGGCTGCCAGGGTACGTCGGTAACGCCGTCTAACCAGCCAGCCTTTCACCCATTTCTGGATGATAACTGCTTTTTGTTCATACATCAACTGTGAAAGAAATATATACATGTTATGTCAAAACCAAATATAATTTAAAAGTGTAAAAAAGGGTTATAAGGTCTCCATTAGTAGGATTTAGTTAATGATTAAGCTAAACTGAAAAGGCAAATAGAGGCTGATGTTGACATTGCCTCCTTATGTCATTAAGATCTTATTTTGACTTTAAAGCCTTACATCAAAGTACAAAGAGTGTGAAAGGACACCATATCCAGTTCCTTAAGCTCAGGGTTACCTTAAAGTACTGCTTTCTAGCCATGTATGCCCTCAAGATGCACTGAATAGTGATGGCTGCAGAGCGCTGCTGCTGGTAGCTTCTCCTGGTCGCCCACATACGCACATTACGCTGAATGACAACAGCTGCTCTGGTTCTTCGCAAAAACTTCACATAACTGGGAGTGGAAAACAAGTGTAAGAAACATGATGGATCAGCTAGAAACTGAGCCTACCATCAGCTCTTATTCTGCTTTTGTTGAATGTCTCCACTCACCAGCGTGCCTGGTGACCCCGGACATGTCTCTGTATGGTGAGAGCAGATTGCTTCATCCTCAGGTACTTTTTGCGAGCGAGCCAGCAGCGGATAGTCTTCTGGATGCGAACACAAGCATTACGCAGCTTGTCAAAACGAAGCTTCTCCAGGTACGCCACCTGACCAGCCCGGAAGAAGATCTTGTTTTTGCCAAACTGATACTTCTCTTGGTCCTAGGAAACAAACAAAAGATACATTAGCAAATATAATATGTGTTGTTTTATTGGGTCTGTAAGAGCTCCAATTTAGTTTGCTTAGGCTTTTCTAAAACTCAAACATACCTTTATTAGTTTTTCCAGGAGATTTCTGCAGGTTTGTTTTCTGTCAGAGAGCACATCCTTTTGCTTCATCAGGACCCGATAACGACTAAAGAATTCCTGATAGGTCCATCTGCAGCATTCATACAAACAAGCACATTTGATGGATTCTTTTGAAAGGTGAATGTTATATACATGTATAAACTGCACTTGGCCCTGTGCTCTGTACCAGATGCCGTTGAAATTCTACCTCGATGGGAAGCCTGCTGCTGATATCCGGATTGTTTCGAGGATGCCACATGCCCGAAGCTGCTGAACGGCCCTCACAGGGTCCATGCTTCATTCAGGATAAGCAACACAAAAACAAATGTTTTCAAAATAAGAGTACCCCTTCATCTGTGCTTCTTTCTGTGCTACTGCAGATATAAACAGAAGAGTGAAATCATCCTCACATGAATGGAGATTTGTCGTCATTAGGCTTGATGCAGCGTACATAGTGAGGAGTCGTGGCATTTAGTGTGTCCATCAGCAGTTGAAGAGACTGCCGAAACTAAGTCAAAAGAAAAGAATAAATCCTTTATACACAATGTGGAAATAAGGGAATTGTAAAAAGTGTTAGATTAAATCTCTATTATCAGATTTTCAGAGTCATATATTTTTTTGAAAGGCATTTAGATCTGACCAGCTGTGGAAGCAATAAATGAAATCATTTTACTTCATAATTTGTTTGTATTAAAGGTAGGGTAGGTAAGAATGGAGAAACCAGCTCGAGTGCGCTAGAATTTGAAAATACACAGCCGGAAGAAATCTGCTACTTCCTTCAGACTTCCTTACAGAGCCCCTCCTCCAACACACACGAACGCGCACATGACCAATGAGGGCACGAGATAAGTTTGTGCACAGATGGAAGGCTGACAGGCAGGTAGGCCATCCAGTTATTTTAGCCGGGCCGGCTCAGATGATTGGTCGTGCTTTTTACAGCGCCACGGCTTCGCAGATGAAATTTTTTTATGTATTTATTGTCAAAGCATTTCATTCATTGCTATCGGGATGTTAAGAGCATTCCATGGATTATAACAAAAAGTGTTTCTGAAGTGAATTACCTACCCCACCTTTAAGCAAGTCTTTTCGTACTCCTTCCAACATCATGTCATCTGCACTTTTTGTTCATACCTGCTGTCCAACTGTTTTCTTGTTATCCCTCGGAGTCGGACCAGCTCTTCCAGAGACACCACTTCGCTTCTTTGTTGAACTTGTTGCCTTCTCGTCTTCCTCAAACAGCTTCCGCAGCCAGTCAACCTAAAAACATTATTGTTCAGAGATTAAAGTTGCAAAAATACAATCCTTTCATTGGACAGCAGGTGGCAGTGTTTTCAATCCGAGATTCAAAAGTGGGTGTATTTCCTCCAATAGTTGTGGTTGAACAATTCTAGGGTGTGTGCCCAGGAACATGCAATACAAAATACACATTTGCTTTCAAATGTGGGGTGGTGACATTGAATCCCTGCAACGTCCGTGAATAAACTGATTGAAAAGAACCAGGAAGTGAAACTACAATGAACTATTAATAAACATTTCACCTGGCTCTTTTTCAGCACATTGATATGCTCCTCGTTGACCGTGTCCTTGTTTTTCTCCAGGAAACCCTCACATTGGTACTCCACCTTGGCAATAGGAAATAGGTGTCGTTTCAAAGTAAAGGTCATATTCATCGTTCAAAGTTTAAAGTGGACTGATTTGTAATGCTATAATAAATAGAATCATCGAACACTTATTGTAAAGGCATGAAATGGTATCTTTGCCAAAGCTCATGTAATGTCACAGTTGACTTTGGATGCTCTGCAGAAGTTCCACTGACCACTTACACGTAATGCCAACTCAGCAGGAGATATACAGCGCTTTGTTACCTTGTCTGCAAAGTGGAGGATGATGAAAGCTCGGTTTGATAACCTGGGTTTATCAAAGTGAGCATTCTGCTTCAGGAGTGTGTTGTACAGTTTCTGGGCCCATGAGTCGTCAGAGCCTTTGGGCATCTATGGAAACAGGAAGGGCTGACACATGAGTTAGTCATCTTGGCCTTACTCATAACTTCCAAAAAGAGCACGGTGGAGATTTCTCCTGTGGAAAGTAGCTCGACATAAAAATAAATAATAAAACTGGCATTTTACCTTGCACTCTTCATCCAGGAGGTCCAGAACACCCAGCTTTGCCTCAATGAGATCAATACAGGGCTGGTTGTCGTCAAAGTCAATCAGTGTCCAAGGGATCTCCTCTTTCATGTACTCCTCTTGCTCCAGTTTGAAGACATGCTGGAGGAGGGAAAGGATTTACGGGAATGTTCCGAGGACAAAATGAATGTGTTGAGCAAGAGGATACACATACCAGGTTGAACTGTTGTTGAAGCTTCTCGTTGGCATAATTGATGCAGAACTGTTCAAAGCTGTTGATATCAAACGTTTCAAACCTGAGGGGAAAACATTGTTTTACATTAAGAGCTCTGACAATCCAGCGAAAAAATGAAAACGCCACAAACCTGGGGAAAAAAACAAACCCGTAAATGTCGAGCACACCGATGAAGGAGTGTTGTTTTGCTGCAGACCTCAAGGCATTGTTAATACTGCCCACAATCCAGCTGAAGATTCTGGCATAGATGTGTTTGGCGAGGGCATCTCGGCCATTCACCGCATTCATTTTGGAGACAGACTTCACATATGTTTCTGTGGTCGTCTTGAGTTTCCTGTGACATAACCAGTGGGCCATCTCTTCACTGGGCACTCCCATCAACTCACAAAACACCATCAGGTGGACATTGTCCAGCTGAAAATACATTCACAATAAAGCTCTTAGACGGGTACAAATGTTAACATCCTCAGTAAAACAATCGAATAGAAAAAATACCAAATACTAGTGTTTACCAAGATGCTGCTTTTGTCTGCCGACTGATCCTTCACCTCCACATTGCTAAGATGGAGAATAGCAGCCAGAATTTGGTAAATTGACATTTGATCACTTTCATTGATTCCTACAAAGAAACAAACAACATTAAAACAACAACAAAAAGACAGATCATGTAAGGTAATCCAGAAACAAAAACAATGTTTGTCAATTTTGTATACATCAGGGGTGTAAAACTCAAGGCCAAATCCAGACTTCATTTTATGTGGCCCCGCAAGAGCTTGCAAAGAATATAATTAAATATAAAAGAATAACGTTTATTATACGGTTACATGCCTCTTGACAGAAGCACGTTGCCCATAAACTACATGTCCCACAATGCATCTCAAATTAGATTTTTTTTTGAGAATTTGACTTTTTTGCTTCAAAATGTGTCTTTGAGTGCAACCATAATGCTGATGTGGCCCGCGATGAAATTGAGTTTGACCCCCCCGGTATAATGCAAACCTCATTGAAAGGCAACAAGCACTCACCTAACCGTGAGAAAGCCCTCCTGGTTTTACTCATGCCTTTGGCATCATCCACTCCATCAATGACTGGGCTCTGGCCCTGGTTAGTGAAGTGGAAGTCGTCTGCACAACCTTCAAACAGAAATCATATCACATTTAAAATGAAATATTTACAAGATGGATCCGTTTTCAAATCCAGCTTAAATGACAACTGATATTTGAGTGACTCTTATACCTAACTGGAAGGCTTTGAACTCGGGTAAATGTGCAGAGGCGCACAGCTGGTAGAAGATATGGTAGTTCCTCTCTTCTTGGGCCTAAAAGTAGTGCAAGGGATACAAAAGAGGAATCAAGTAAATCACAGATGTATTGCAAACATATTAAGGAAAATGTATACTTCTTTCAGTTAAAGGCGCATCGATAAACTGCAAGCACATATCTATGCCCAAGATTATGTCTCTTTTAAATAGTTCACAAAACCAAGTATGTTGCCATCTTTCTGAGTGAAGGGTCAGGCAGGCTAAAGGGAGTGTTGTTTATGATTGTTGATATTACGTTGCTAAGATATAGACATGTTGAAATGTGACATTCACATGACACTGTTTGAAATCAATTAAGGAGAAACACAGCAAATGGAAAGATATGGAAGGCCACATTCAGACGGTGGTCACATGATGGCATACCAATGAAAATTACCTGAAACACAACTCTAGACTTCTCCAGTAAGTAGGTTCTCATGTTGGCCCCAATAATGCGATGCTTCTTGTCAAACCCAATCTCAATGTACTTCCCAAAGCGACTGCTGTTGTCATTCCTTGTTGTCTTGGCATTCCCAAGAGCCTGAGGAAACAGACAAAAGGCTTTCAGAAACTTGGGTCATTTTATAATTGTTGTCATATTTCCCTGTTGTGTGATTCACCTCCATGATAGGGTTGGAGGCTAGGACTCTCTCCTCAATGTTTGCCTCGCCCGAGGAGCAGCTGACTGTGGCAAAGTAGCGCATAGCATACTTAGCAGAGACAGTTTTGCCAGCTCCAGACTCACCACTCACTATGATGGACTGGTTTCTTTCATCTCTGTGTGAAAAGATGTGATGGCATACATACGGAGGGTATCAGCATAGAGGGAAAGTAACATTTAATTCACTTTGAGATGTAAATTATAATTTATTTGAAGGTAACAAAACCTGGCCATCTGTTTGTATGCTTCCTCTGCCACTGCAAATATATGGGGGTCCATGTCTCCCATGTTCTGCCCACAGTAGGCATTGATGATGTCCTCTTCATAGATGGGAAGGCTCTCATACGGATTGATGGCAACGAGGACGATTCCTAAATACCACAAAGATAATATGAATATGTTATCTTACATGGATTAAAATTAATAAAGTGTGTGTTCCTTTAAGAGCAGCCTGAGCCACAATAATCAGCATGATGTACTGTAGATTATCTCAGAGCGTACAGTGAGCAGGGTTTCAAAGTCTGCAGTGACATTGATAGTGTGACTCAAAGGAGATGAAGCTAGTTACCACAGTATGTGTAAATCGTCTTGGAGTCGATAAAGCGCACTTTGAGGTTGTGTAGCACTGCAGGCTCATGCAGGTAGCTGAGAGCGGTGAGGTCATTTTCGCCCACCAGGATGTTTGGGTTTCTCAGTGGTGGCAGGTCATTGGTTTTGGGATTTATTTTGTGTTCCACCTCCTAGAAAGACACAAGAAGGAAGCTATGAGTACCCACAGTATGAGACTTAAGAAAAAAAAAGACAAAACAAAGTAAAAATAGATGGTTAAGCAATCAAATCTTATCATCAGTTGCACTTCATGGTAAAAGCTAACCTGCAAACACTGTGCTTGGCTTGTTCATGTTCGCTCATGATAATGCTTTGGCCTTATTTCCATACCTGGAGAGCATGCCCAAACTCGACCTCACAGCTTCAGCTAGCAAAGCCCGAGTGAACAGAGTGTAAAAACGAACTGTTGGTCAATCAGTTGACTTATTTTAGACCCAGTAAATTACCCTGACTTCCTGTATTCAAGGTGTTGCATTGTTGCATACAGAGGCAGAATGTCTTTGTCTTGCCTAAGTATTTATAAGCGCTAACCAAACACCACAGCTGCCTCAAATAATGCCACAGCACAGAGAGTTATGAGTCTCTATTACAGTGCTCTTGCAGAGAAATGTGCTCATGGCTTTCTGACAGAATATCACACCTATTTCCACCTCAATGCCTGTGTGTGTGTGTGTGCGTGCGTGTGTGTGCGTGTGTGTGTGTGTGTGTGTGTGTTTTCCTGTCTTACCGTGCCATCCTCCAGCTGCAGAGCCAGCTTCAGGTCGCCAGGAGTGTAATCTTTGATAAGCTCTGCTGACCTCCACACTTCTCCTGCATCTGGCAGCCATACACGGGCATACTGATGGACACAGTGGAGGGGATAAGGGTCAGTGCCATTCAACCAGTTAACATTACAGTCAAACAGTCATTTTTACAAAGCTACAGAAAAACAGCGATGACTTGTAGCTCAGGAGAAAAGCAGGATGGCAAACTTTAAGTCAGCAGACAGCAGTCATGAGAATAAAATGGATGGACACGGGGCATTTTAAGTGGCAGGCAGATAAAAAGTCAGTGGTGGAAGAAGTATTCAAATGCTTTACTTGTGTACAAATACCAACATTATGGTCAAAATACTTCACTACAAGTAAAAGTAATAGTGCAAAAGAATTGTCAGCAAAACGTACTTTAAATATAAAAGTAATCATTGTGCAGGAAAATAGCTTTTATATAAGTATGTGTACATATGTGACGTTTATAAATAATAGTGTTGCATCAAGTAGCATATTAGTGTTGTAGAAAAATATCAGATTTACTTTTTGTAAAATACTAAAATAATTTGACTCTTTTGTGACTTCTAAGACTTTGTCCAAGTTTAATTTTTAGAGATGCATTTTGTTAAAATAAACTCAAGCTTACAGGATTTATCTTCTAAATGTAGTGGAGTAGAAGTACAAAGTAGCATAAGGAAATACTCAAGTAAAGTACCTCAAATGTGTACTTAAGTACAGTACTTGGGTAAATTTACTTAGTTAATTCCCACCTCTGTAAAAGCAATACATTTAGTTATCAAAAGGCTAAAAACTGTTCTGTAAACAGCCCTGACTAATTAACGCGAATAAACCAACGTTATTCAAAGGAACGTTTGTATTTACATTTTGGAATAGCATGACATTAGCAAGAGGAAACCGTTGAATGAGTCAGAAAACCCGTCACAGAAAAACTGTTCCTACCTTCGCGTAAAGTTCAGAGGCTGCCATGTCTCACAAGTCCCTCAGTGAGTCCTCAGAAACGTCCTCTGCCCGCAGATAAAATAAACAACATTTCACTGACTCCCGGAGCAGGAAAAGTTAACTTCTCTGAGCTGCTCTCATAGCTGCTGCTCTCGCCGGAGGACAGTCAAATGTCTGCTGTCAGCTGCGCGTGCCCTGACACGTTTTGCTCTCGTGCGTGTTTCCCGCCACCTAGCGGCCAACACGCTCTTGGCAACTGTTGGCATGGGTAGATTTTGAAACAATGGGCCCCCCGGGCACAGTGATGGGGGAAAAAAGGCCCCGTCAACTCTCCTACACAGTAGCAGGACACACAGATTGTAGTTGTTTTTAATCTTTTGACTGTTCTTTTCTGCCTCTTTATAGTCATTTTAAATCAAGTTTGTGTGTGTCATTTTGTAGTTGTTTAGTTGTTTTTGTAGTCATCTTTTTGTATGTGGTCCTTTTGCCCCATTTTGTGTCTCCTGCTCGATGTTTCATGGTAATTGTGTGTGTTTGTTTTTGTTAAACACCTCTTGGTGGTTCTTGTGATCTCTCTGTAGTTGGTTCGTGTCACATTGAAATTGTTTAGTTGTATTTGTGTAAGTACAGGCGACGGTTGCAGTAACTCTGCTGAGTGAACCGAGGATAAGGCTCAGGTGGTGTAAACATTACTGCCATGGGATGGAAAATCACACCATGAGGCCTAATAGCTCTCTTATTTTGGTCATAATGTAAGAAGGGTAACTTTACAGATATACATCTAAAAAGGGATTGTTATGGGACACACGGCGGCGTGCGTTGAAGCTAACTAGTTTATTTTGCTTGCACATAACTAGCAGTTTACATCAAAAATATAGTATTGTATTTAAGATGATTTCAGTAACTGACTATCACTAATATGTAATAAACTACAATAAGAAGACTTGGTTTCATTTAATATGAAAGTTATTTTACGCCACTTGCAGATGAAAATATACTTACGTTTTTATCTATACTTGGCAGGGTAAGTCTTTACATAAAAGGTTAGACCTGAGGTCACACAAGTGAATGGGAGTTTGCCTCCACAATAAAACTAGTAGTCATTGGTCAAGGTATCAACCATATAACGTTGTAAATGACTGCATGTGTTAAGTATATGTTCTGCTCTAGTCTCAACACAATTAACTCACTTACATTGACATTAATCAAGCATCCATTGTGGTTACTTAGTTGAATTTATTCACACATGTTCCTCACTTTTAGTGATTCATATTTCAGTAAATATAATGAAAATACCAAACCATGTAAGTTGTTTCTAATCTTAGGTGAGTACACCACAAACTGGGCTACTTTTAGTGCAGGTAGTATTAGCAACATTTGAGGGCAAAAATAAAAGCAAGGAAACATTCAATTGAATAAGTGTACTTGTAACATATTATGCAAAACTATTTTATTTACAAAACAAATGGCACAGTGTGACTGCACAGTAAATGCACATGCACACTCCAGACATGTCATGGGAGTTTCTTTCCATAAAATCCTAAGCGATTCCAGTCAGACAGTGACAGACATTTCAGGCAAAATTCATAACTAAGATTCTCACTGAGGGAGCAAATATTGCTCAAGAGGAACAACGATTCATTACTTTTAAGGCCATTTTAGATGTCAGGATGAGATGGAGACCAGCAGCAGTCATTGCAAACCAATGTCACTAAAATGAATTAAATACAACTGGCTACAAAGCATGTGTGATCCAATCTTCAGTACTTGGAAAGCACAGAATCGAACGGCTTCACAGAGAGAGGAAGGGAAACAACCACGGGTTAGAAACAAAGAAAAAGCAGGATTTCACCACTTTTCACTATTTATGTGAAATATGTGCCTCCATACGAGCAGTAGAATAGTCAAAACCATTTGAAACTGAAATACATATCTGTGAATTACACTTCTACTTTTTGAGTACATCAATGCCAATGGTCTGTGGTGGTGACTAGTATGTTTGCCTGTGATGATCAGTTACATGGCGGATTAAGATTCCTCTGCTGCTCTTTAGCTGCTGTTAGACAGGCAATTTGTATGGAGGTATATATCCTTAAAAAGTGAAAATGTATAAGATAGCATTAACTTCCACTCATATTTATAATATTTTGTTGTCATCAATCACTATTCAGTATTTTTAAGATCTTGAGAAGGATTTGCAGCTTTAACTTTTTGTTGGACTTAGCTCACTGGCAATCCAGTGCCTGGCAGTGGCCATTTTTCTCAAGAATTTGGCTTGGTTCATTACTTGTTCTTAGAGAATACATATAAAAAGGTGAACATAAACAAAAATAAACCAAAAAGATATAAAGTGGGGGTTGGAATGATAACATAACGGTAAACATAAAACCCATTAACCAGCCAGTTTGCTGGCCACGATTGATGTCTTTCTTTGAGGCAGATCCTGAGGTGTTGGGATGTGCCCCCCTGTGATCTCGGTCTTCTCCGTTGGGGCTGATGGAAGCTGTTTATTCTTCATCTTTGCCTTTGCCATGTTGTAGTCACCAGAGTCAAAATACTTGGCTGGGAAAAACAAAAATATATAAAGTGAGAATATTAGTATTGGTATTTACTCAGCAAAGAACTAACCAGGTTTACATAAGAAACGCACCCCCTTCTGAAGTCTCTTCCTCAGTAAGTCAGAGCCACCAGGCTTGGCTGCCAGGTTAGGATACCTGGCCTTCAGCTTGGCCTCCTCTGCCTTCTCAGGACTGATTACTGTGTCCTCCATTTCCTGCAGAGAAGAGTAGAGTGTATGGATGGCAAATGCTCCACTCAGCTCACATAATAGGAGAAACACTGTTGTTAAAAATGCATACGACATAAATGATTCATGAATCGGCAGTGATATTATGGTACCAAATACAGCTAGCATGGCTAACGTACCATTTATATTTCAAAAATATCCAAGGGCCGCCATAAGGTACAACTCCAACTGGTGTTTGCACTAGCATGAATCTTGCTAGTTCACTTAAGCTACATATGAACCCATTTCAGATATGCTATTGACTCCGAAACAGCAGGGCTTTTGTTTTAGTTCACCAATATATGCTAGGAGCTATCAGCTCATTACTTGGCGGTTAGCCTCGTTCATGTCATTAGCTAACTAGCTTACTGCTAGCCGTGTGCTAATTCACAAGATTCGACGTGCTAGCAGCGCAGGCTAACTGGTTAAATTAGCATTTTTGCACTTGTAATTTACCTGCTTTTCCTCCGCAGTTCTTGTTCCCTCAACCTCTTCAGACATCGTTGTATGTAATCCCTGGTTTTCTCGCAAAACTGCGGGTGTAGCGCTAGCCGTTCAACCAGCTCTTCTGGGATATGAAAGGTGGGAGCGACTCGGCGGGCGAGGGAACAGCCTGTACAGCAACAGGCCGGGGAGTCGATGCAAGAGCTGCGGATGGGAGACAGAAGATGTGGTGCAGGCTCCTTCAGTTTATTATTTTAATCATATATTTGATACGTTGTGGTCCAAAAAGTGTATTCTATAATATATTAAAGCTGATTTGTAAAAACTTGTTAAAACATTATTTTAAACAAATATAATGTATAATGTAATATAATGTCGATTTTAATAATTTAATTTCAACATTGAATAGGCTATGTTGCGTTATGCTCCAAATTCATTTGTGGAACATCTTTAATGTTTTATATAAACACTTGTAAATTCATATTTAAGACTTTCCATAACTCAATGTTGCCTCTGTAAAATAAACTTCAATAATCAGAATTGTTCTAATTAAAATGTAGGAATAGTTTTTTGCACTTGGTTAGGCTTGAAAGATTAGTTATTTTTCTATGTTTTGCCAATATTAATAACACATATCCCATCTGATGTGGTCTGTGGTAAATACCAATCAGACTTACTTTCCCCACATTGAAGCCTTCATATTTGTGTAAAAATAACAGACATTATCCCTCTGCTAGCAAATAATGAATATGTGTAATGTTTATCCCGGTTATGGCCTAACGGTTTAGATTTGGAGGCTGAATGTGACATTTCAATGTATTTTTAAATACCAATAACACATTTGTGGAATGCATACATTATGAACATTGACTTAGCCTACACTGTTACATCTGTAATGTGTAGATTATACATTTTTAAAATAATTTGGTTGCAGTGTGAGAAAGGCAGCTAATGACCATGGGAAACTAAATCCTTATCAACAAATATCCACAAGTAATTTGCTAATTGAAAAGTGTATCGTTCTGAGAAAATATTTTAGCCAAAGTATAAATACTATGCTTATAGTGAATATGTCACAACAAAAACGAAAGTTAAGAAAAAATAGTTGAAAAGATGTTTATTACATTTTTGTTTGTTACCTTTTTTAAACTTTTCTGTATTACTCTAATACACTTTACTATGCAAAATGATCGAGAACATTCTTTAAAGCACAAACTACCACACAGGAAAAAACAAAGAAACAAACTTGGAGGCATGTGGGTTAATTACTGCTGCTTTAGGGGCAGATAATTGTTAGATCAATGCGTTCAGTCCTCTTAAGCTTTTTAAAACTCAAAAGGATTACAGAGTCCATCATCAGCCAATTGGACATTTTAATTCCAACCAGGAGTACAATATAATACATGTTAACTTGGTCATGAGAGTCTTTCTGAAGATTACAAATCTTCATCCGCCATGTCCACGTCTTCTTGTAACTTCTGCACCATCTTGGCTTCCAGTTGTTTGGCCTTTCCTATGGACAAACAAACACAAACAGATTTTTAACAGTGCTAAAATGACAACCGTATTAGTGAAAACAAACATTACAAAATATACATCATCTCTAGATTTTACCCAAGACAAATGTCTTTCCAATCAATATCCACCTCTACTGATATGAAAAATAATTTTGTTTTATGTCCGGACATTAGATGTTTGTTTGATGTATCAAGCTTCATTGTACTAAATGGGTCACATGCCATCAGTGAACAGAAAAAAATGTCATCAATTAAAAATACTTTTACCTGATTACAGGATACTTGTTGTATACCTTTGCTAAATTTGGTTCCTAAAAAATGCTTACCTGCATGTGGTGCTCTGATAAGGTGAATATTTTTCTTCACTTCGGTGATGGCCTCCTCCTTCTCCAACAGTTTGCCCTTCTTTAATCTATAAAGTGGAGGCGAAAAAGTAAAAAGGTAAGGCAAGCACTGTTTTTCAAATCCTGTCAATCCAGTATTTGTTGAATCAATAACAGTTTAACATAAGATGGTGTCTGTAAGATGCAGAAAGATGAACTCAAAAGAAACATCAAAGAATGAAAACAAAACGCCTTGCTCACCTGTTCATGATAAATCGTGCCTGTCGTTTCCGTTTGATTTCTTCCACCCTCTTCATTGCTTCCACTGTAAAAAATGTAAGTGAAATATGACTACTCAGCTTAAGAATCAAAACAGGAAAACCTACACATAAGAAATAGATTTCTACATTACCTGTCTTATCCCAAATAGCTCTGTTATATTTAACAGGCATATTTCTTCGTTTCTCAAACTCCAATGCGTTATCCTGAAAGAAAGGAAATGTGTTTGTTAAGTACAGTAAAACAAATCTATGACAGCGATAGAGCTCTATTGATAAACCACTCACCACGGTCAATTCCTTTCCTGAGGCCTTTCTGAATGCTTTGGTCCATCTGGTCTTTCTAGGGTTACGCTTCTTCTTGAAGTTCTTGTGGCATTTTGATCTGCAGAATCTGAACGACTGTTTACAAAGAGGGGCAGAAGAACACATTTTTTAGGGTTATGCTTTTGTAACACCATTCATTTTTCCCAGTAAGCAAAGGGAAACTGCAGCAAACAAAGGTATTCTGATTCTTTCTGTTCATCCTGTTTTTCAGTTACACAATAACATTTATTTTACAGAATAGCATGGAAGGAAACGGACAGCAAATGCTTACATTGTAAAATGTAAGTTTATAACAACTTGAAAAACTAGTGGGTTTTATATGACATTAATTGTATTAATATGTATCAAAATATGAAGAAAATGATTAGCCTTCGAATCTTATGTTTTGTGAATCTTGTGTTTTGTAAAGCTTATGTTTTCTCCTTGTTGTGACTTTGTCAGGTGTTAAAAAAACACATGTAGTTCTGCCAATTGAAGCCTTAAAAATGAATGCACATTATTTTAAAGTATCGCTTGACACATCTCACCAACACACCAAAGAAAGTTTAGATCAATAACTGAGGGTGTTTATGATAAGTCCACAGTGAACCTCTAGAGGGCGCAACTACTCCACGAGCCAAACATGAGGCCCTGCTGTTTAAATGTCCGGCCTCAGCATTGACTAGATTTTCATTTAAGGCAAAAGTTGATCTAACATTTCAAAAAGTATCAACATTAGGCGCTCTAACCTCGAAATATAAACCGATGAATGCGAATAATATAATCACCATGTTGAGTTGTTAACAATCTTTCAGAAAGAAAACGCATTTTTTGATCCCACGTGAGTGAGTACAGCACGTTATGTTAGCATGCTAGCTAGAAAGCTATCGTTATTGGGCTAACGCTGACAGTGAATCTATTAAAGTTACAGGATTATTCAGATGAAAATACATTGACATACCTTGCAGTCGTTCCTTACAAACATCATTCCATGCCCGGGATACACTGGTCCCGAGCAGAAATAACATTTTTCGATGCGCATTTTCGCAGCAGAGACGCTGCGTGCGAGCACCGATACAAACAAGACCGAGAAGTCTCTTCTTCTTCTTCTTCTTCCTCTTTCCCCGCCGCAGCTGCAGCGCCTGCCCCCTGCTGGCCCTGTGGCACACTACGCTTCTCCGTGGAAATATACAGTATCTAGCGGACTCAAAGGAGTCCCATTATGTCCTTTCATAATTTACCACTGTCTTTGTTTACACACTACCAATGAACTTCATCCAGTGGTGTAAAGTAACTAAGTAGCTTTACTGTACAATTGTCAGTGACTAGTATCTTACTTGAGTATTTTTCAATGTTTTGCTAGGTAGACTGTATATTTTGACTCCCCAACATTTATTTAATAGCCTATACTTTTAGTTTCTTTGCATATTTAAATGAGACTTTAGTTACACCTGGAATACATTTCACAAGCTACTCTGCAACATACAAAGTAATTAAAATGAGCTGCACCTTTATGAGCTTTAAAAACACTTAAATGCATCAATAATGTGTAATGTAATCTGCATAATGAGTAGGCCTACTTTTACATTTATTATAGCGCTTCTCCAGATGCTCAAAGCGCTTTACAAATAGTCCAAGAAGTCCCACAATTGAATTTAATATTCATTTGACATGTTAACTATATCGTAAAGCGCTTTATGGGAGTAATTGTGGGATGATACATTTTCAAAGTATCACGATATGTATCGGTTGAGTATCGGTATCGTTCAGTGGTAAGTCAACGATATGCATCCCTAGCCACACCGTCCATTTTCACGCCTAGAAGTCATCGAGGCTTTTACAAGTACACATTGATATCATACATGTACTGTGGACATTACCCACAGGAGCAAATTTGGGTGAAGTGTCTTGCCCAAGGACACAACGGCCTGACGCAGTGGCGGCAGGAGTGGGTTTCGAACTGGAGTTCCCCAGCACCCCCCCTTGATCTGATGATCAGATGCACAGACCACTGCGCCTTGTAACCACATTTGACTTATTTATACTGTAATTTACTTTTTTTTCATTATAGTAATGTCCTTTTTCTTTTTCAAAACTGTTTGGATTTTTTGTAATGTTTTTATACCTTTATTAAGGAACAGGTTAAAAGTAATGAGTTTACTTTAAAAGATTAACACAATTTTAGGCTATTTCATTTGTAAATGATTCAATATGTAACACACTATGTTATCATCGTATACAGCTGGTAGAATATAATTGGGAGGGATGAAACCCTCTTTTAATGGTCACACAAGCAGAGCACACAGCAGACACAGTGACATTTGGCCTCTGCATTTAACCCATCCTAGTACCAGGAGAAGTGGGCAACTAGTGGGCAGCAGGAGTGAGGGGGGAAGGGGGTGTCCGGTGCCTTGCTCAAGGCAGGGCAGGAGGTGAACTGGGACCTCTCCAAGTAGCAGTCCACACTTCATATTTTAGGTCTGGTCGGGGACTTGAACCAGCAACCCTACAGCTCCCAGTCCAAGCCCCTACTGACTGAGCCACTGCCGGACTGGCTCAATTTCATGATTATGGAGTCAAACATAGCTCTCTGTGATCAATAAGCCAAACAACAGAAAATGTGTGGATTTTACTTAATTGTGAAAAAGACTTAAAATGTATGAGGAAACCTGCAAGTATTACATCTTCAATTTCATCTTAATGGTACAATAAAGTTTAAAAGGATCAATGCAACACACACACACACACACACACACACACACACACACCACACACACACACACACACACACACACACACACACACACACACACACACACAAACTCAAGGACAACACAACACAACATTTTTCAATAAGAATTTTATTATCTAGTATTTGGGATCGTCTTGAGAGTATCAAAAAGTCTGTTGCAACATCTAAACACTTAAAATAATTAGTTTTGTTGCTCACTTTGGATTAAAAGATACATTTTGGTATTCAAAAGCAGAAATACAAAACAAAAACATAACTTAAATATTAACATTTAAGTCTACACTCTAAATCTACATTTGGCACCTGAGTTAAGTCAGCTAAATTATCTGTGGCTTCAAATGAACCTTTCATAATAATGAATTACACAGACAAACTTTTAACTTGAACTTATTAATTTAGTCAAATGTCACATTTTAATTGGGAAATGTTTTTGTTTACGACATCATGCTAAAAGAAAAATCTAAATTCAAATCTTCATTTTAACCTACTTAAGTATCATTTGGGTAAGATTTCATGGTGATAAAAGGACAGCAAAACAGTTTGACATCTCAAGCTTTAAAAAAAGAAACTATGTTAAAATGCCTTTCTAGAAATCAAAACCATTGGAAATTATATCACATTTAAATGCAAATAATGTAAATGAAACCAAAGAAAATCACTAAATAACAGAGACCTCAAATTTCTTTGGTTAGGATTATTTGTATTACAAAGATATAAAAATTGATTATGTTGCTCTTCACACATTGGGTTTCCATTTTGATAGTCAGTATCCTTCATTGTCACACCTGGACAGGAGTTTTTATGGAGAGAGAAAGACAATTATTTCCCATATAGCATTATTGGTGATCGGTAACAGATGATTCTCTTAAAAAGAATAAATATCATCATCTATCACTGGCAGGACAAACTAGATCTTTGGTCATGTGTCAAATATGTCCACCTCATAGTACCAAGGATCATGTGAATGAAAAGCCATACCCATCTGAGGAAGGAGACAACTCTTTGGATAATAGCATCGGCATCACCGCTGCGTTTAGCAATGGTTTAGAAGGCAAACGGAGCACAAGCCAGGGAGACTTGCGCTAAAGCTTTTACCAGAATGAAGCATCAAGAAAATGTACACTAAGAAAAGCATTCAAACCACCATTCTAAGGGAAATTTACATCATTGGCAAGAACAATATTTTTGGCAAACGCACCCTTAATGTATAATCTTTATATTTTTGGTTGCCTTAAAATATCTTTTGTTTTATCAAAAACTCTTTGGGTACAATTTTTCCCGTCTTTGGATCTCGTCTTCTATAGTATGCAAAAGCCCTTTCGATATTAAGGCCATGTTAAAGCTTTGAGTTCAGTGCACTGGAAATGCCAAACGATACCATGTGATAAAGCTCATATAGTTTGACCATTTCTAAAGCACTTGTTATTTTCACAACATACATCATTCAAAGACAATGCAAATGAAACAAAAAATCTTTCAACTGTGAAAATAAAAGTTCAGAGAATTAAAGAAATGAGCACCTCCAAAAAATAACGCCGAACAGAGGTAGCAAGACATGGCAATGAATGTGTGTCCCCTGAGTCTGAAATAATACTGCACATAATGTGGTGAAAAAGAGGTAGTAATGTATACACAAGAACGTGGAGGTAGATAATCAGTCAAAAGGGTCCAACTTCACCCTCTGCTCCAGTGAAAAGTAATTAAATATAACGAAAATGTATCACAGTACATTTTTGACATTCTTTTTAACATTCATCATAGGTGAGCTTTGGTTTAGGACAGATAACGGCGAACACAGACAAACAGGTAAAAAGTTAAGAAGATGGAAATAAAATGTTATAATGAACATCCATACAAAATCCTGAGGTAGATCCGAAGCGAGAACACCTTTCGTCCATCGTAGCAGCTGGCTTCCTTAACCCTTGTGCCTCAGGAAATAACCAAGGGGCTCAACTCAGGAAGCAAACGAGGTAGAAGTGGCGTAGCTCCGGCTGCTGGAGAGCAGCTTTAGGCCTCCTGATGTCAGGAGCCAACGTCCTGGGCCGAGTGCAGGGCAGGAGGGGAGCCCTGCAAGGTGCAGCAGAGCTGGGTTGCATCAGAGGCGGAGTGATGGAGGGGATGGCTCAGCATCTCCTCGTTTTCCACAACAAAATACTGCTTCAGCTCAGCAACAGTTACAACATCTTCCGGCCCCAAAAGATTCAGGTCTGGAGCTTTGGCTGGTGGAAGGGTTGCTCAACTCTTCGTTGCTTTCTTCGTTGGAGTAGTGTCCCGAGTCCCCCGTCCCCTGGCTGCCCTCACTGGTGTGAGAGCTCTCCGAGTGGTAAGGTCCGAAGATGATCTCGCGGGATGAAGGGGGCAGAGGCGCTGAACCTAAATGCTCCTCATACCTCAAAACAGTTTTTCCAGCCTCGTACAAGCTGGCTCTCCTCTCAGCCTAATGAGAAGGAGAAGAGAAAAAGGAAATTAAGATAAAAGAGAGAAGTCTAAAAAGAAAGTGGATTGATCAGAATAATGTTGCATCACTCACATCACTTTCAGATGTGTTCCTCATTTCCCTCTTGAAGAGCAGCCACCTCTTGCTTTTATTCTTGCTGATTGGACCGCCACTGTTTTTGACAATATTAGACCCGACCTGGAACTAAAGAGAAATAAATCAGGTCGTTTTATGGTCGTGTGTTCTTTTGAACATCAGACACATAACTCAAATGTATATATTACATTTCTGAAACCAGAAGAACCATCATCACACTTTTTGATGTCTCACCTTGGCATCTAGAAAGTTGTGACTGATCATGGGTATAATGGCCTCAACATTCTCTGTATGCTGTTCATTGGGGTGGGAAAACCCAGCTTGTGGACCTTCAGGATCTCCAACAGCAAGGACTTTTTGACTGGAGGATTTCCTATGAATCATACAAAGATAATATTGTTAGAACATTTCAGGAGAATATAATGTTAACTGTTAAAAATGGAGTAAAAATTGACAAATGACAAAATGTACCTTGGTCTTCCCTTACTGATGAGGATTAAGGCACATATTACAATACAGGACAAGGCGATGCTCACTCCAACAATGATGCCTGTCATGGACCTCTGGTCTATGTGGTAGAGGTCATCAGAGTAGACTGGAAGATAAACAACAGTGTTTTAGATGGAATATAATTACATATGTTATAATAACTAAGAGAAATTAATTGAAAGAGGGGTGATAAACCTGAAGGAAATAAAAAAGTAAATGCCCTCAGCCTAAAAAACAATATTTAACAACCCTTCACATTCAAAGACTGATGTTTACAGTTCATGATTAACACTGTGTGAAGGCCTGACGGTATACAATTAAACTAAGCTTTCATTAGAAAAAAACTAAACTTTTCACTTTCCTATTCAATGTGAACAAAAACGAATTGCATGTGGAAAAAAAAATCGTACAACATATATATATATATAATATATGGTTACCAGGTGTTGCTGACATACACCTCCTTGTGGTTTGTTTTCTAACAGGAATTAGCTTTTATTCTCTCCATTTTCACTAATGATTATGAAACCATACTGCCATTAAAGTGTATCACCTCACCAATTTTTTTTATTAAGTTACATTAAAGCCTAAGAGAAATTCAAACCATTTAATTTCAAGACAACACTAACAACTGAGTATAGCTTTACTTTAGTAATGAATGCCACATAACTACCAGCTTAATATAAATAAGAAGCAATCTAATGATGTGTACCTGTTGTATCGGGGACGTTTTCAGAGTGCCTGGGGTTTTTTCTGCGGTGTTTGTTTCCATTCTTCAGAGCCAGCTCCACGATCTGAGAGAAAGGCCCGTCACCCACCTGGTTGGAGGCAGATATTTTCACCAGGTAGACGTTCCCCGCCTCCAGCTTCTCCAGCAGCGCCATTGTGTGGCTCCCTGTAAACAAAAGCAAAACTACAATTAAGTACAAATATAGAAAATGAATTCTAGTGCACATCATTATGCTTAAATAACAGTTACACCCCCTATGACAGGTAAAGCTGAAGCTAGAGAGTTCAGGTCCCTAACATTATCTTAGGCATGTACATTAGTCCCATTCAACTAAGAAATACATTTTGTTTCCTGGAAATGTTTGCATATTTAAAAATAGTCCTACGGCACTAAAATGCTATGAGGGTTAAAAGGGATAAAGACATTTTTAGTGGTTCATTTATTTAGCTTAAAGGATGTTTGTGAATCTCTTGAATCTGTATTGACCTATGTGATGTTCTTAATAAATATATATTTAAAACTGTAATTATATCACCAACAAAACATATTTTATGATGCTGTCCACTACTCACCCTCCCTCTGCAATATCTGCCAGTGTCCAGCCATCCAGGCCTTCTGGGAGGCGTACAGGATGGTGTAGCGTGTCACCACCACATTGGGCTCGGTGGGCTCCCTCCAGGACACCAGGGCGGTGTCATCCTCGATCAGAGTGACTCGCACTCCTTTAGGCGGCTGGCCAGGTGCTGCAAACAGAGAAATCATATTCACGGTAAATTAGACTTGCTGAGAAATGTTCTGAGCAATATGCAATTAACTGATTTGTGTCTCGAGAGTAGAAGAACTGGACAAACAGAAACATAATCATGGTGAAATGATGTTACAGTAAGTTATTACCTGCTTGTAAAGTCTGACGGTAAACAATAGAACTCCAAGGACTCGACATCTGGTCCACATGAAGACGCACAACAAACTCATAGCGAGTGTTTGTTTCCAAATTTTGAACAGTCACGTTTTGTCTCGTGCTGTGGACAGACAACATTTATATATGAGCTTTTGACATACAATTATACAGGCAGCAAATTAAAAAGAGTACAACGGCCACATCATTCACAAATATGCAGTGTTACATAACATAAATACTTAGCAACAAAGAGTATTCTGAGGCTGCATTTGTCATGCCAGATGTAAAATACTGAATTTGTTGGGGGTTCTCGGCTTACGTTTGCAGGTAGCGTATAGCAGAGGCGTTGTGGGTGCCCACAGGTGTACAACGGATGGTATAGCTGACAGCCTTTCCAGACGAGAAAGCAGGACGGCCCCAGCGCAGAGACACTGAAGACGAGTTGGTGGCTGAGACAGTCACATGATCTGGAGGTGGAGGGGCTGTCGCCAGTTGGTCTCTGGCCGCTGAATGATGGAAAAATGTCATATCTCTCAATTTGTGAAAAGTTGTAAGCTCTATTTAAATGAGAAAGATTTTTGAAACAAACAACAGAGAGATGTACTTACACACACATCCCGGGGTGCTAACTGTTTGGTCCGTCTGATAGCCATCACCAGCTTGACCGACAGCCAGAATCTTGACATGATACTTTCTCCTTGGATCTGAAACACAAAGAATACATTTTCAGTCATGGTGTAAAAGCTAAAAGTGAAGGTAGATCAAAGTGACTGCTTTAAGTGCATGAAGCAGCTTTTAAAACCTGAGTAGTCCAACAGGGCCCAGACATAATTCCAAACCCTGAGAGATTTCCATTAAAATGTCAAAAGCAAAAATAGATAGAGCAGCATTTATTAAAAAGAAAAGCAGACTCTTTCACAACTGTCTGCAGGAGGGGACACTTGCAGCTCATTAATGGCCCTTCCCCATGCCCTGACAATATGCATGGCCCCCTGAGTCACCCCAACCTCTCGTTTATCATGCATTGTAATGAGTAGGGAGCATGAGAAAGATCAACCAGGTCCTAGGCCAAGTAAATATGGTGAGATGATTAATAAGCTCTATGAAATTATCACAAAACGATATTGTCTTTTACATTTTCAAATCCTATAAAGATTTTACAACCATGAAAATGGCAGTGCTAGGTTTAAAAAACTAAAACACACACATTACAAAATTGGAGGGAAACAACAGAGGCGAGATGAGGTTCATTTTTTAAAATAAAGTAATTATGGGGAAAACAATGTTGTATCAAGAACTGGGTAAAATACATCAGGATGATCATTGTGGTCTGGGGAGGGAAGCTTTCGTTTGAAAACATCAGTAACATTTTAACTTGAGTAAAACACATTTTTTACTTGGAGCATTGCATCAGCTCCTAAATCAGGGTGTTTGAGGGACTGTTTAGGTTTGTTTTATGCCTCCAGTGTGAAAGGTCAGCCAATGGGGGTATTGACCAGTGAAGGCGGTGTGTCCAGGCCTGATGTGGGGGCTGGGCCAGGGGCTGCCTTCAGCTGCTGGGATCCGAGGCCCATGGGACTGGGGGGGGTTTGCCTCGGGTCACCAGGTCAGGCCAAGATAGAACAGAAGGAATCTGGGCTCAGGACTGCGGGGGAGGAGCTGGGCCTCTTTTGTTCCCCCATTCACGCCCTTCTTACTGGCCTTGTGTTATAGCCTTAAACTTAGATCAGCGCAGAAAGAAACATGGCTCCAAGACAGAACTTTATATATCAGGGATATAATAGAACATGGAACCAGTGACAACAACTTGTGTTATTATTAATATGGAATAAAAATGAAAGGGCTTTTACAGATCCAGCAAATTTAATCAGCTTGTTTGATTATTAATAAAGAAATAAAGTGAAGGGTTTACAGATAAAGAGAGTTTTACTGCAATCACACATTTAATTTTAATTTAAAACGGCTTATGACATGAATATACAGATTGGTATGTTACTTTTTTTTAGGTATAAACTGCATAGGATGCACACTTATAATATTAACAGGCCCTGGTTATCTGCATATAGATTGTTTGGGTTATTTACATGGACAGCGCAGATGACCGGGGGGGGGGGCAGGGTCCTGATCCAGGACTGCTGTCTCACGGCTAAAGGTCAGTGTCTCAGTCCAGTTTTGACCAATCCCAGGGGTTTTTGTTTGTGTGATTCAGTGTCCGGCTAAAGGGGGCAGTGGTCAGGGTCATACAGGGCAGGCCTGGCCTTGGATGGAATACAATGGCCAGGGGTAATTATGCAAGCCGCGGGATAGGAAACGGTGGTGGGAGGGACATCTGGATCCTGACCTCTAACCCTGGGAGCCTGCTCTCACACTATACTGCAGCAGGACTGAAGGGGGCTACTGGTTAGGCAACAGGGGTCAGCCCATATTGATCAGCACAGAGGGTGAAAATGCAAATGTAGCTTCCAACTGCCCACCGGATTAAATTGGGACCCATTTGAACCCATCGGTCACTCTCTGTTGTCTCTACGTCAATATCCCTGGTCTAGATGGCAGAAATGCACTAACATTCAAATATACAAGTGATCTGTTCTTCACCCAATCCACTTCCCATCATCTCACAACACAGAAGTTAGTTAGACAAGCTACAGTGCATTACTCACCAAGGCCACTGATGGTGTAGGTGTAGTTTTGAGCCTGCAGCTGGATGATGGGCTGCTCTGGTTGGCCTTCCTCATGGTAACACAGCCGGTAACCCTGGACAGCCACAGACTGAGGGGAGGTTTCCCAGCGTGCCATAATGGAGGTGCAGTTAAGCGGCTCAAGTTGAAGAGTAGGGGCTGAAGGCACTATGGGGCAGAAACACCAGACATGGGATCAATACACACATTTTAATTCAAAAATATTGCTAAGCACAAAGGATGAATAAACCAAAAAACAACAGGACACAGGGTATAGAAAAAAGATGGATGGTAGGTGATCTCATTATCACAATGGATGGGTGTGACAGAGTTATAATTTAAGTTGCACTGCGTATAAATGCATTAACCACACACATATCATCCCTAGTTTTCATGTTCTAGACCTTGATCTATAATAAAAAAGGTATAATTCTGTCGACTGTGCTGCTCTACATCAACTAAATATACAACCAAACTTTTGAAAGAAGAAGTTCAGCTTTGGTGGACAAACAGCCTCCCCCAACACACCAGGCCATGAAAAGAGGCTATTCTTTCCCCCCGCATAGACGCCTGAGGCCCTCTCTTTATGACCCGTGACTGAGGCTACTTTAACATCACTGACAGCGAAGGGCAAAGGTTCCTGGGTAACCAACACAAAGACTGTGGGACAATGCTACAAGAGCAAACTCTAGTCCAAAGCCGGCCACTCTGCATGAGCCCTAGTGATCCTCCTGGTATTCTAACAGCAGCAAAACAAAATGATGTTACAAAAGCAGAAGCATAGCCGGCTACAAGTTTGGTACCACGATATTCTATTACTCTCTAGCATGTACTTGTTGTTGGCTTTTTACCCTGCTAAAGATGCCTGCTTTTGACCCTAAGAATACATTCAATTACACTTGAAAACTTTGTCACAATTGACCAAAACTGCTCTATACATTAGAATGACATTTAGCTTTCACTAGCTTGCAACATGATTTCCCTTTCCACTTTCTGCAGGTTTACCTTTGCTGCTGGAGATCTTAGGTGTACGGTGGGAGGTCCACGTAGGAGGCTCACACCAGCCCACACGGGTGGCTGCAGCCATGCGGAGCAGGTAGATGGTGTCCGGCTGAAGGTCTTGCAGCAGATATTCAGTGCTGTTCTGAGGTATCTCCACAGAGATGACAGTGCTGTCCGCAGCCGTGCGATAAGAGAGTCTGTATGCAGACAACCGACCGCGGCTCAACTTGGCGGGCAGCGGCTGCCAGGTCACCTGAATATCTGTGGCACTGTGGCTGGTCAGACTCAGCTCTGGGGTACGTAAAGGCACTGCAGAAAGACATAGATATTAGAAATGTATTTTGTCCAATGCACTTCTTCAACATACAAGCATGCTGGCAGAAATCTCAAATGTCATATTTCTAATTAGCATTCACATCAATTAGCTTGAAGTAAGCAGAAAACTGTGCTAATAACAGAATGCCCATCCCCCTTATTTCAACTCAAAATGTGCTCACATCACTTGCATGCAAGTTAGCTTAACTACCAGAGTGATTTATAGCAAGGAATGCTGGGAGTCTCAATGCTTTATGCTTACCATCCTCCAGGGTATGTTGACTGACTTGGTCTGACATACGACTGGCTCCCATTGGCATATAAGCCACGATGTAAAAAGTGTAGTTTCGAGCTGGCTCAAGGTCATCGATGATATAACTGGTTGTGTCGTTGCCAATAACAATTTGGTATTCTTCGTTGTTTAGACCTGAAAGAGGTAGATCATAAAGTGTGTTAAGATAATCCAAAAAAGAGAGGGACCTCTATGACAGGATGTAAGGCCATGACCCTGTAAACAGTCAGTTTTATAAACAGTTATTTGAAAGGCTTGATGCTGGCTTTTTCCAAATGTCACTCATCTTTTCTATAAACATGGGTAATGAGAGGCACAACCATATACCAACCAACAAGGCTCTTCACACAAAGCTGATAACCTCTTAAAGTGTGTTTACTACAAAGGCAGATATGACATATAGGGTAACTTCAATGTCAATATAATGGTTAAAGTTAAATATCTCCTGATGCTACTGGTCTGCAAGACTGTGATGTTTTTAAAAAGCTACACTGTCCCTTTAAGTGCAGGCAGATTGAGCTGGGGAGTGGACAATGGGCTGGCTAAGCCTGTTGTTATTTCAGCAAAGTTGCCTTTCTGAGTCCTCCTTGACCTCTGATCTGCGCAGCAACAACAGATGGCCTTCACCAAGGAAAGTTGATCACATGTGAGAGAGTTAGATAGCGTATTGTGGTCACCTTGCATCTGTTCACACCTTTATCTCTCCCAATTCATAACAGCTCAAATAAAAAACCATGAACAGAATTAACGGGTTCTTCCTTTTGGTCTCACCTTCAGCCTTCATATAATGGATGGAGTAGGCAATGACTTTGTGTGCATTATAGAGAGGTCTCTGCCAGGCCAGTAAGATAGCAGAGCTGGAGATGGTCTCAGCGTGGATGTTTCTCGGTGCACTGGGCCTGTCCTCGGACATTACAACAATAAGGCGAGCCAAGGACAGCACAGAGCCCTGATCATTCTCTGCCATGCACTGATAGATGGCATCATCCTCTGGGATGATCTGAGTAATCACCAATTTACTGTGAAACAAGAAACACAATATTAACAATCAGTACTCACCTCAGAAAGTAAATTGAATGTGATTTAGACAGTTTATTGGTATGGTACTTGGTTATGTTTGATTTCAATAATAATAATAATAAATAATAATGCATTATTATACCTGTTGTACATCTTGATCCTCCCATTTAAGTGAACCTCTTCTCCATTCTTTAGCCAGCTGATGCGTGGCGAAGGCACTCCCTCTGCTTGGCACATAAACCGGGCAGTACCTGCTCTCGGACGGGTCTGGCTCTCCGGCCTCTCAACTAAGGATGGAGGCACTGAAACAGACGTGTAAGAGAAAAGCAATGAGCACATAGTATATTGCTTTACATTTCTTAACCCATAGCAGACTACTTGAGTTGCTTCTTGCACCATATCACTTTCTCTATAAACAATGTGGACTTATCTTCTAAAGTCAAAAATATTTTCACATCTCAAAAAGCTTTAGCTGTATTATGGAATATAGGAAGCACGTATGATATGTTGTCAGAGAACCAGTGCTATATAAGTGAGACTCCACTGCACCTTGTACTGTGATGTTGGCTGCAGCAAGAGTGTAGTTGCGGGTTCCAGGGGTGGTGGCCCTGCAGAGGTACACTCCACTGTGCTTGGAGTTGACATCAGAAATAACAAGGTTCCCGTTGCCCAGCACTTTGGCGTTGTACACGTCGATGGGTTTCCTGTCAGCGCGGCTCCAGGAGATGATGGGACAGGGGTTGCCTGTGGCCACACACTCCAGGACAACCGTCTGGTGAAGAGACACTGAGACATTCTGAGGTCCTGCAATGATTCTGGGCCTCTGACGTGGTTTAGGGCCAGCACCTTAACAAGAAAGGAAAATGTTCAAAATCAATTTCCAATATGATATGATGACTTAATGGTCAGCCCTTACATCCAGTGGATGCACTCGCTGTACCTTGGTTGACTGTCAGTGTGGCCTCTCTACTCTTCAAACGGCTACCAATGTTAGTTGCCACACATTGATACTGTCCGGCGTCTTCCAATCGTACATTGTGGATCTGAAGAACTCCGTTAGGCAAAACTGTGATTCTGGGAACATAAAACAATAACTTTAGGCACAAACTCTTTTAACAGTGAAATTCAAGCACCTTGAAGGGACAGAAACAAAAAGGTCTATACTCTCAAAGCATCTATCATGAAATCTATATTGCTACAATAAATGCAATTGTGAAAAAATAAAGTTTACAGAAATCATATAATCATATATTGAAACTTTGTCTATTTACTAGCTGTGTATGTAAAATTAAATTGCATGTTTTGTTCATGATTATTCAATGATGCAGAGTAAGGAATTAACAAAGGCCTTGAACAACCCGTGAACACAACAAAATAACTCTTTTTTTAAATGAGTGGTTGTGTAGATGAAACAGGATATCATGTGTAAAATCAAACCTTTTACAAGGGGCATATCCATATGAAGTCATATACCTAACCTTAAAACATATTAAGTATTACAATTAAGCTTTTTCCAAATGTTCAAGTCTTTGTTCGAACCCTGTTTGCAGGTAAACAACAGTTTGGTAGCTGCTTCTAAATAACAACTTCACATTGCCCACAAGACAATAAGATATTATGGGGTCTTATGATGGGGAAAGAAGGTGTGTTGATGGGTACCTTTCGGTTTTTAGAGGTAATGTGCTTTGGTTGAGCTCCCAGGTGATGGTGGCTGGAGGGCTGGAGGTGACGGCACAGGTGAGTCGTACCACTGAACCCTCAGTCACGACCATAGGCACAGGATGCAATACAAACTCTGAGATACCTGAGGGGGGGAAATAAATTATCAATCAATGTAGCAGCACATTAAAAACATATTTATTAACCTACTCTGAAAATATTCAGAATTTCTAAGTAGTGGGCTGCTGAATTAAATATGTACTAACACCGATTTGTTTGGCACTTAATTGTGTTTGTCACTTACTAAATAGAGCATATTATTTCAATATTTGGTAAAACAAACCATACATTATGCATGCAACACCCTGACTGTGATGGATGTTAAATGATTGTATGAAAGGTATTGATCTTTGTGCGACACCATGATCTTGCTTGTGTGCAGATGAGCTATCGGGTCATATACTGACCAGCTGGTCCAATCAATGGATCAATTGAAGAATGACACTGAATGATGCATTGTTATAGGTAAAAACGAATCAATTCACTTTGCATAAGGAGGAGGGCCAGAAACCTTTAATGTGGGGGAAACTTCTGTAGCCATGGAGAGTCAGGACTCAGAGAGACACGAGGAGAGCTGGAGTTTTGATGGCAAACACTGGTGGTTTATTTGGAGTTACGGCCGGAGAATTTACAAAACAGGTGATGTGTCACGAGTTGACACAGCGGTTGCCAAACCAATTCTGAAGAACTCTTCTGTAGCTCGAGGTTTTAACTAGTCGCAGTGTAATAATCAACATTCTTCATCAGTGAGACTAAACAATTATGGACCCTGAATCTAACTAGAGCTCTCGTCCATAGAAAAGAATGTGCGCCAGGGAACCTACGTCCCTGAAAGGTAAACTACCTCATGGCGGCTTGTGCTCTGTCATAGACTGGCAACAACAATGCGCCCAAGCTGCTCCTCCTTAAAAGAGATAGCAGCAATACCCAAGGCTGTAGACCTATGCCATGAGAAAGGAGATAGTGAGAAGAGAAAATGATGAACTGTGTCAAAGGTTGAATACCTAAGCAAATTATTCCCTAACATTTAATATAATAAAACATATAAAAAATACTGTTTAAATATAGAAGAACAACTATTTGTTGCAGAAGTCAACATGACACACCATGTTTATAATTTGAATCTTGAATTGAATCTTGTCGGCTTCATGTTGCACATATTACATACAGCTATGCTTCAAGATCAAGTATAACTACATTTGCTTTAAAACTACTAAAACCACTGGGATCAAGTTCATGACTCACATTCTGTCTATGTGTTTTCAAAAGATCTTTCAATAATCACCACAATAAGCAACTCAAAATCTGCATTTGTCTCCAGAAGGATATTACAAATGACCTTCATTCATTAGGGTGATAACTCTCTCCCTTCCCCCTCACTCACAGGAAGGAAGTCAATATCATGTTAAAGAAAATCAATGCCCTGTTCCCCCACTGAAACCCCACGTTTAAATCCTGAGCTTTGGGACATCTAAATTAAAGAGCAATCCTTTAATTCAAGACCTTAACTCATCAATATTACACAAATAACTAGCAACCCTGCTGATGTCAAGTGAATAAACCAGGGCCTTAAAATTATCCATGAAAGTTTGATTTTGAATGATTTCTCGGAAATGGCAGGTTTTCCTTCAGTGTTAGTACATGACAACCTCTCTATGTGTATAACAGGCCGTCTTCACTTAGGCAGGGATCAGAGATGTAGATTGTGGGTGTGGCCTGCACAGACACAGCCACTAATATGGTCACCTCTGTTGTGAAGTACAAATCAATGTCTAGGTCAAAAAGCACAAAGGTTTCTCTAAAGAGGTCAAAGTTCGCCTTTACCCCCTGTCCATTCAATTTTAGCCCAAACTGGGAGGCAGATCGAAGTCAGTCTACCATTAGTCTACAAGAGTGAACCTTGTGATTTCTATGTTGTTTATATCCTATATAAAATGCTACAGTAGTATTACATTGGAATGACAAGAGACGTAACTTCTTCTATAAAGGTAACATTCTCATGGATTTGTGATACCCTGTGAATCCAAAAGGTGCTTAAATAAGTTATGTAGTCCTAGAAACAACAAGGAAAACACCTCCTGAATGTAAGCATGTTTTGAAAAGATCATCACTATTTACTGCAATATCAGGCCTGTTCACACTGGCCTTTCTTTAACAAAAGGGGCTCTGCTTGACAGGGCAACAGAGCGGCTGATCCAGTGAAAGGGATTGGGGGCTGGGAGAAAGAACAACAGGGCGGCCGAGCCCAGGCAGGCCTGTGACATCACAAAGCCTTTCCCTGCTGACCCCCGACCCGCAGGACCTCTGGACAGAAGGGGAGCCCAGAGGAGGCCCATCCAACCCCTCCCTGCCTACAGCTGACCAAAAAACCTTTAACCCTTTCACTGACAAAGGCTGGACACCCGGCCACATTTGAGGGTTTTTATATCTTATCACACAAATAACTGGATATTTAAGTTTTCTTTTAATAGATTGACAAACGTCATGACATAATTGTCAGAGTAGAGTTGGGGTCTCCATTTGTTTTCCTACTTGTATTTCTATTATTATGATTAATAATCTCTTGCTGTGGGTTGTATTTAGGCCTTCAAAGTTTTGTCCTGTTAAGTATTGGGATATATTGGCCCAACGTTTTTATCCTCAGTGTCAAAATCAGTATATTTCAGAAGGCCATGTTGATTTCCACGACACAGCTGATGGGATATCCTTTCTAAGACCTCTGAAAAGTGTCCATGGTAGACCAGGCCCATTGAAGAGACACAGCTGTCCTGTCCACTGATATGTGGACACACAAATGACCTGAAACCCTAACCTTTTCTTCTGGGGCGGTCAGGGTGACTCCAAACAAAGGCTAAAAGCAGAACAGCCTTTCAGAGATTCCTCTGTGTGGCAGACCATTCAACAATTAAACAGAGCCACAGTCCTTATTGACAATGTAATCCCACTAAACATAAGAAGAGAAAAGGCTAAATCCTAACCTTTTGCAAATGTTTCTTACTTTAATAGGAGTAGAAGTTTTAATTGTACTAAGAACAGTAAGAAGATAGTTTACTCTGACTCATGGCTGCCAGTTAATGGAGTTTTTATGAGCTTTTAGATTGACTCTCCATCTACTTTGAACTGTCTCTTAAAATGATCCTATAACTGGACTGCCAGCTCTGAACTCAAGCATGACCAAGTCTAAACAACTTCCAATAACATGGAAAGCCAAACTTTAGAGGTTTTTCCTAAGTAAAGAATAAAAAGAGTGGGGTGGGGTGGGGTACATCTGCTTCCCATCTCCAGGTTAATAACCCATGAACTTGCCATTCTAATGCCTGCATGCTGACAACACAAAGTGGATATCACCGAAAAGTAAACTCATCCTCATCTTGATCCTAACCATGGAAAATAGGAACAAAATCCATGTTGTCTTCAGAGAATAGCTTTCACTTTGAACTCCATACTTACTTGTGATAGTCAGACGTGATCTTTGGCTTAGGATAGCTCCATATTTGTTTTGGGATAGGCACTGGTAGAATCCTTCATCTGAATCCTCCTTGGTATGTTTTATCTTTGGTATGTACAAGGAGCCGTTGGGCAGAAACTGTATGTGCTCACTTTCTGTCAGTCGAACTCCATTTCTCAGCCACTTGATAGTGACTGGAGGCAGCCCATGAGCCTGACAGTCAAAGACTGCAGAGTCCTTTGGTAATAAGGTTACATCACTGGGCTCTGTGATGAAGGATAACTCGCTGAAACAAAAAATACCTAGAGTAAAAAGAAAGGGATCATTAGTAAGGATTTGTCTGTGCAATGAGACTACGACTGCACAACAATATCTACTACTTCCATAAAGACCATAATGTAATAAAACAAACTTCATTGATATTACCTTTTTTTTTAAAGAGGGCATGCAGAATGCATTGATTTCGTAGTATGATTGACACTCTAATGATATTTGTAATTAGAGACAGCTGTATTAAGCATACATAATCATACTTTAATATAGGCCTTCGTTGATGTATAATTGGCTGGATAAAAAAAAGTATATCTGTCAGAAAAACAGTGATGTATGGTATGTTGTTTTAATATTTGCATTGCATCTATAAATATTAGAATGAAGTTTGTCAGAATCCGGACCAGGTTACTGACATTAATGACAGAGAAACACAGAACAAGAATAAAATAGATAGAAAGTATACGGTTAAAATATAACAACATGTCTTGTAATATTCTCATCGTCAACAAGGTTCAGAATACAATGCTGTCTCTGAAAAACATAGTTACAGAAGGCATATTTCATATAGGAACAATAGATAACGTTAGCCTGCATTATGTTCACCTTATGCCATCAACAGTACGCGCTCGGAACACATGATATCAGGTAAGCACTAAAAACTCAACAAAAACAAGACACTCACCTGATAAAGGAAGAAACAAAACTAAAAACAACCAGTGCTGGTGGACTTTCATCTTAAACTTCGCCATTTATCCAGGTGTATGTGTCATTTTCCCCCAGCGCGACCCGCCGCTCTCCTGCGTGCTGCTGTCCGTATATCCCCAAAATCACTTCTGATGTGCCGGCAGCGCAGCACCAGCGGCTCTACAGGGGCCCCACACCCGCCTCCTCACGCATGCGCAGACCGCACAGGCCAGCAAGTGTGTCCAAAGTGAGGTGTGGGGACCCCAGGGGCCTCCAGGAGGAACTGTCACAAAACAGGAACTGGATACATTTAATTAATAGATAATGCAATGTTTAAAGAAGATGATACTTGTACTCACCTGGAGTGGAAACAGCCTACTCAAAGAGGGTCATATGTGTTACACTATAACCACTATCATGTATGTGTCGGCTAACAGTGTGTATCTATCTTCCTAATGAAATAATAATAATGGGTGTACAGATGATGTAGGTCACATTATTTAACAACAATTGTCATTCGGTTTCCGTGTTGTTATTTCTCCAATGCTTTTTTTGTCTACTTTGTATACAATACATTAATTGCATGTCTGTCCTGACAGAACTAGCCCTACTCTGTTGCTCTTCTGTTCTTGTGGTACTCCTTTTATCAATGTTAAAAGGATTTTTTAGGGGTGTCCAAATTCAGATAAAGGGTCTCAGGACAATGAAGAATGTACTGTACATTATGTAGCTTGTAAATATTGTTCTGACACAACTTTTAGATATTGGGCTATGGATTTGTGACTTTATACTTGATTCAAGTCCAACAAGTTGAGCGGTTTTTAGTTCTTTCAATCAATCTATATAAAGCCAAAATGCACATTAACTGGATGTCAAGCTTGTATCAGGTCCATATGATACATCTCTAAACAATATTTTTCAGACGACAGATTGATCAGACATCAACCTATACTGATTTCCCATGTAGCAACCTAGCATTGTGAGGTCTTCTTTTTTGTGCATCAGATTTAGATATAAAATAAGATGAACAAAATAAATATCAGTTACCAAGGGCCACTGGTTATAAGGTCACCCTGGACGGCATCTGCTTCTAACACAAAACCTGGTAATTATAAGGAGATATTGATGGCTGCAAGTCAGCTGCCTAATGAATTCAGTTATTGATCCAGTGACCGTGCCTTTTGACAATGACCCTGCCGTCTCCCAGCCCTCATTCAATAGCAATACAATGGGCTCCAGCTGCGAGATCAGCCATGCTGTATCAGCAAAACACCCATTCATTGGTACAGGTAAATGCAGTCGTCACATTTAGAACAGGAAGTGTGTTATAAATATATTATATAACGCGTGTTTTCAACAACATCTATGAATTGTTGATTAAGTATTTGTATGGATGACTGTCATAAACATGCACCCCCAAACTTCAATATCCAATCAAATGAAGAGGGCGGAGTGTAATTATGTATTGATTAGAGCTAACTATTGATTTAATCATCCAAAGCCTTATAGTTTTAATTCAAGTCTCAAAACCTAGGGTCAGGTTAATATCATCCTTTAATGTGTTGACTTAATAGTTTAGATTTCAAATGATGTAATTAAAGATTCTATACCCGGGAGAAACTACTGCATCTATTATTATATATTTAAATACCCATTTCTTTATTGGGACATCACTTATGTTGTAGTTTATTAGTTTTGTATGATTTTTAACTAGTTCAATTGATTGACATGCATTCGTTGGCACTGATGTAAAAAGCATTATTTAGTTTATTTGGAGGCAACAAATATGTCTTCCTCACACTGATGATTTTAGAAGTGAAGAGAATAAAAAAAAAATGTAGGTGGCTAACATAAACAAAACATGAGTTATCTGTATTGCTGACACACTTTATATCTGTGCATTATCTGGTTATTGATAGTTTGTATACAAACAGGAAGCATTATCCAGTATTGCTAAATCTGTTGAGTCACAGATGTTGTGTTGCGTAGGTTACCGCTGGGCTTCACATGGCTTAAGGTTAGGCTGTTTGGCCATGATCAATAGGGTTAAGGTCATTAACATGTTATGAATATCATGAGGCCCTGGGAAAGCGGAGCAGTGGACCAACAAACTGGCCTCTGATTGGCTGCAGCGTGAAGAGGCCACCCCCCACTGACCCCAGAGGTCATCTGAAGAGCAGATGACCTCTGACTTCCTCTCGAGGGGGAGATGAAAAGGTTTGGATACTCGACTACTACAATATTATAAGTGTGTGGGGTTTACCCAAGAACAAATAAACATCAGTATTAGTTTGACAAAAATCAATACCATAATATCACAAGCTGGGGTCAGATCAATCAAAACTTAGTTTTATCCTGCAATGTTTGTATTGGAGACAGATACTAAGCATCTTTCCTTCAATCTAAAATCTTTCAAAAACATTATAACATTACCGGCAATGATATTTCATATAGAATTGTTTAACTAATAAATAAGCCAATTGAAGTATTTATAATTAATATTCTAAGTCCTGTGAAGTTACTTCATGCTTTGAAGCATAGTTTTATTTAATGGAATAAAATACAAAACCATGAGCACATGAACACAAAGAAGATTCTTTAAAAAAGTTTATTGGCTTTTAAAACCACTTTAAAAATCTCACCAGTGAGTACTTTCCATTGAAAAAAGAAACAACGCGTTTGCAATATTAACAAGCTACTGTACATTAAGCAGTACACCAGACAACACCACAGAGGAGGGTTTTTTTTTTCTACCGGTAGAAATGGACAAGATAGTCAAACAGAGTTGGTTCTGGGTCAGTCAAAGGTAAAGAATCAGAGTCACTGCTTGATGGAGCTCCTGTACTCATTAGGAGGTGCATTTCCTTCTTTCAAATTCAATTATCAGTGCCTTATTGTTAAAGAAAGAATTACAAGTTTCTTCACAAATGCATTTAGCAAAATAGGAATATGTCAAATCAACAGAAAACAGTCATCAACATAACATGTAGAACAACATTAACTGAGTAAACAGCACACAACAAAATAATGTAACTCATGAAACTAGCACTGCCAGTCTGGTTAACAGAACCTGCCCAAATCACAGAAGACAGTGGTTACCAATAATACAAAGTACAACAGAAGTCATCACACATGCGTGCGTACAATCATTTATCAACATAATGCGCATGTAGGTTTTAAAAGGTTGTTTAACATTTTTTTTCCCTCAATGCTTTTTATTCTCATGTATGAAAATGGGTAAGAAATGTGTATCTCACTGAGATTAATGCACATTTTGCTACAAGACAATTAGTCATTTTCCGACAGTTAATTTCCCTACTCATCTCGTCATAAAAAATATGTTTTTTCTTTTTTGTGGGCACCCATCATTACATTTGTCCATAAAGATGTGGCAAAGCCGTGTCATAAAAATTTAGTGCAATAATGTGAACCTCCAAAGTTTGTTGAAACATGAGTAATCGTTTTTTTTTTTTCCAGTGTCTGCTGAAAGGCTTTGAGCACAATGTCTGTCACAGAGATGTTTGCAACCAGCTAACAGTATCACAACTTTTTTTCTCAATATACCATGCTATTAATCCTGCTCAAAGCACACATCACTTCTGCAACTGCAGAGACCTATTATCTTTGAATAGAAAAAAAGTAAAAGAAAATCAGCAAGCGAGACCAGACAGCATTACTTTACGACACATTGAGCCAGAAATGTAACACACAACATACAGTATCTTGCCGACTATAGATCTGTTAAGCTTTTTTTTCTTTTGAATGGCACATACTTGGCTAGAATAAGGGCCATAATATAGTGTCTTGATACATCAAATCTCTATGTATCTATTCTATTTACAGATGGAGCTTAAACATGACTTATACAACATTGACAATAGCCAAAAACTCAAGCAAGCATCCTACTGTATCACAGAGCCTACCTGGCTAGCAGTGATGGTTTCAACATGCTATCAGGTCCATGGTTACCTATAAAACAATAGGACAGCGACCATTTCACAAATTTACATACTGTACATAAGATTTACGCAACTTAACTCTTTTCCTCAAATGCAATAAAACTCTTTTATATCTCCGAGGCGCCACGTTTCTTATTGTTGGTAATGTTTCCTAGGAGTGTCTCGATGTGTCATAATCTCATGTTATTCAAATGGATCATCTTTGGTATGGAAATAAGGCTGGATTCTCCACAAACATAATTTCATTTCCTCTTGATCCCAAGATGACATCAAAACATAAATGTCAGCCTCTAGCTTTCTACGTAACTAAGCCTTCTCCATACCATTGATATTCTTATCCAAGCTGGGAGTATAGCGTGCCAAAAAAAATCTCATGACTGAAAATGTGCCTGCCATGGTTGATGGACAGCGTATCAAATTCCTCTAAATACATTATTAATAAGGGCACACACAGTGTAGTCGTTCGCCTATACAATACGCATCTATATTGTAACACTGCAAAAACAAAAACAATAAGAAATAGTACAGCTGCCTTGATATGATGAAGCTCTGGATGGTTCAGAATGTTCTTAACATTATACTATTTACAGTCTCTCTACAGATGGCATAAGGCCTTGGACTTTGGGAATAAGGCAGCCAGTTGTTTATTCCTTTCGATGTATTGTCCACAAAGTGGCCTGAATTCAAATTTCTTCTCCCTACTGATTCATCTACTCCCTTTATAAGATATTAAACAGTACAAGAAGTATAGGCTTTAAGAAAATGTCACGCTCGGACAATGCTCAGATGTGAATTAGTTTTCCAATGATTTGGTATATGATAAAGTATAAAGAATATGTCATAAATTCAGCACCTGGCAGCATGAGATGCTACTCTTTTTTAATATTCCGATATGGCAGGCAAATGTACTACAACTATTATGTGCATATACTTCAATCCCGATATTGTCTCCATTCGGTTGAACTTGAACTGCACACACTGAAAATAGTATACAACAGCATAGGTTTTTTGGTCTTTTGTGCCAAATTTCATACCCATCTCTTTCTTTCATTAAGTGTCCGTTAAATACAAATATTGCATTATTGATTGGTTATAACATGGAAGATTATGTTTCTCTTAATATCCATACCATTTGTAAGTGCATGCTGCCACCAAGTACTCACACTTCTTACTTGAAATGCTTCGATTTCTAATTTCAGATGAGAGAGAGAGAAAAGTACTGAGTACTGAAACTCAGGGTGACAAATGAAAAAGGGGAGAAGAAACCAAAGGTCAGTAGGAGAGATTTTCTGGTAAGCCTGGCACTTTGAACAGAACGGATGGCAAAGTCCAGACAAATCCCAACAAACTATAGTTTGAAAACAGATAAAATACATACGCACCAAACAGACAACAGAAATAATACAGATTAAAAGATAACGTTAGCCCAGCATCTCTACTGTAGTTGGCTGGTCTTTGCTTTCTAGCCAGTCAAAACCAGAGTTCACAGTATCACTGCATATCTGCTGAAAAAGCGGGTCGTTCTTCAGTTCTTCCAGTGTTGAGTCTTCATATTGTTCCTGCTGTTGATTGGGATCAAACAGCAGGTTGGTGTCCAACGTGTTAAGGTCAGTGATGCTACTGGACAGATCTGAGGTCAGTCTCATGTCATTTGAGAAGTCAGACGCCACAGCGTTGAGCTCGGAGGCTACCTGACCCACCAACTGGGAACTGGGGTTGAGGCCATCGTGCCCCAACAAGTCCTTGACAGTGTTGTTGAAATCCAGCTGCTGTTGCTCGTCCTCCACCTCCTGCTGCTGTGTGCTCTGGAGGAGGAGCTGTGATTGTGTCTGCACGGGATTCTCCTGGAGCTGCTGCTGCTGGTCTTGCTCACCAGGACCCGCTTGTGCTTGGCTGTCCCCAGTGGAGAAACTCACCTGTTCCCCACTGCCGCTGTTGAGGTAGCCATGCTGCTGCATCTCAAAGGCAGCAGGGCTGGAGCTAACAGGCAGCTGATTCTGGTGAGCTGTTCCTCCAGAGAAGCCAGGGGTGGTCTCCAGGATCTGTGTGAGGTTCATACGGGCCGTGTAGTTAGAGGGGAGGTTGTTTATACCCAGGCCACGGACTGAATCGTCCCCATCAGCCTCCATCTTGCTGAGGAGAACATTGGTGATTTTGGCGGTGTTACTCTGCCCCTGAACAGGCATCATCTCACTCTGCATCATGATGTTCAGGGGCACAGATTGGCTACGCTGGACCATGCTGTGGACAGAGCTGACCGTCTGGCTGTTGGACAGTATGTTGAGCACCTCGGCGGTGATGGGGGAGTTAAAGGGTGACACCACGGTTCGGGTGGTTGTGGTTGTATTTGTGGTGCAGGTCTGAGGGCCCGTGTTGCCACTAGAGTTTCTCTGGAGCACTGCAGGGCTGACACTGCGGCAACGGAAAGTACTAGACGCGGATGAGGTTGATGCTTTGTTGTCTAACGGTGCAGGCACAGCAAAACTCTCCTGTTTGGTGGGAGTAGTGACACCTGTTAGCTGCTGCTGATGCTGTTGCTGCTGCTGCTGCTGCACCGGGGAAATAGGAGTCAAACGGCCAAAGTGAGAAGCATTCTGTCTCGTCTGAGCCTGAAATGACTGACCGGGAATTGCAAAGGCATGAGGCTTACGAAACTGGTCATCTACAAGGTCTTGGTAGCTGGGCAGAATGCCAATGCTATGGTTGGGCAAAGGACCTGTGGAGTTGCTGTTGTAGCGGTTGTTGATCCATTCCAGTTTGGCTTTGTCAGGGTGAGTAGCCATCGGCCTCTGCATGGGCTTTACAGGGCTGCTGGAGACAATACTGGCGTCGTGGTAACCTGTGATACTTGAGTTAATAGGCGTGAATGCAAAAGGGTTCCTGCACTCCACTGGGCTCGGGGGGACGCTGCTGCTGCAGTTGGAAAGCGGTGTGCTGATGGGGGTGTGGCGACCCATGGCTCCATCCACCGGGGTGATGGGAGCCATGCGGGAGCAAGGGCTCTCTCTCGTCATGCTGTGCCCAATCGTCATTTCCGAGGTGGGGGTGGGAGTTGGGGTCGGTGTTGGGGTGGGAGTTTGGACCGGAGTGGTGCTGCTGTGGACCGAGTGGAAGAAGGTGGAGCCAGCCTGGTGAGCATTAAGCATGGAGCCTTGACTGCTGGCCGACTGGCTTTGTAAAGACACGTCAACGCAGCTGTTAAACAGACCCTTCAGCTTCATCTGCTCCTCCATCTGGACCAGCTCCTCCACGATGCTGTCCTGGGTCATGTCATCGTCATTGAACGGGAAGTAGTCCATGTTGGGCTGAGAACCTGCAAAGTCGACCATCTCCTGCGTGAGGGTGAGCTGACTTGAGGCCTCGGTGGGCTGAGCTATTAGGGAAAGTTGGTCAGTGGGGGCTTGTTTGTGTTCTGCTGGGATCTGCTGCGCAAACGCCTGCTTCCGGAGCTCGTCAAGCTGTCCCTCCTCCCATATTGTGCTCTTTAAGTGGCTCATCACAGAGGCTTCGTGTGCTCCTGAGTTGGCTGCTAAAGCGTGAGGGCCCCAGTGATCTGCCGTAGCAAAGCCTGATCCGACGTGCTGGTGTCGGCGCTGAGAGAACGCTCTTCGCATTTCAACACCAAAGCCTGGGGTTTGACAACAGTCTGGGAGCCCTGCGTGTGTGTGATGGGCAAGTCGGAGAGTGCGAGGATCTGTGTGGGCCCGATGGAGGTGTGTTTCACAGTCACTTTGCAGGGGGCACTCTCTGGTCTGGCAGGAGTTCCCGGTCTGGGGATCCTCTTCAATGAAGCAGGTTTGGGATTGTCAATTATAGCGAGTGGCTGCTGGGAGATAAACACCCTCTTCACAGGAATCACATGGGACTCCCCGCCTGTGCGCTTCCTGGGGCTCTTAGCATCTAGGCAGGGGTCTTTTGTCATGGGGGTAACAGCGGAGGAGCCAATGGAGTTCTGATTATCAACAGTCAGGTACAAAGTACTGTCATGGCAGTTACTGTTATTGCTGTCCCGATTCCCAGCTGCAGATACAGAGATGAAAGTGGACATGTGGTCACTTTTTCCCCTTGCTCCTCTGTCTGGTCCCGGAGAACACTTAATCAGGAAGCTCGGCTCACTGGCAGCCCTGAACTTAGCCATTCTCTCCCCAGAAGCCATTTTCTCTGTGCCATGGCCGTGGTAATTGTCATTTCCAGCTGCATACGTCACTTTGGTGTCAGTGGAGAGGATTGCGGTGGCGACTACGGCATTGGGTCTGATTGCACTAGACTGAGAGGCAGTTGAGAACGCACCGTGGAACTGCATGGACTCGTCCAAAGCAGCGATTGTATTCACACCCGCCGAGGCAGGACGCCCTGTTGTGCTGCTGCTGCTGCTGGGAGCCAGAGCGATTGCCGTCATCTTCACCACGTTCACCGAGCTGACGTGAGGTGTTGGCATCACAGTTTTTATGGGGCTGTTGGTGATGAGCAGGGTGGGGGGGGAGCGCAGCGTGATGGCACTGGTGGCAGAGGGCTTGGGCAGGATTTGTGCGTACCGTGTGCCGTGTCGTGCCATCCGGTCACCCACAGGACTAGCGGAGATGTTCTGGGGATGTTTGGGGGACTGTTTAAGAGACTGAGTGACAACTTGGAAGTTCACAGGCAACACTTTCCCCTCTGCTGTCCCGATAGGGATGGGTGAGGTCATCAACTGCCTGCCTCTCTGTACCTGGGAGAAGGAAAGGGAGAATACAGAATAACATTTAGGACCATTTGTCAATAACATGTCTGATCATAAATAGAGAAAGAAATGTAAGCTGCATACCGTGACTGGGCTGGGGACAGCTGCCACCACGATGCCGATGGTGGGCTGAGGAGACAGCAGAGCGGGGCTGCCACAAGACATTATGGGGCCGGGGGTGCTGGCCTCCGTCCTCTTCATCTGGGCCTCGCTGGGCAGAGGTGAGTGGAGCTTCTGCTCCTGCTGCTTCTTCTGGATTTTGCGCTGCAGTTGCTGCTTTGCATCAATAGAGGGAGAGGGCAGGGTCTTCACCTGGGGCTGGAAAGAGTTCGTCTCAGCTGTCGGCACAAACGCAGAGGATGGAGTTGGCGTCTTCATTCCTGTCAAGAGTAGAAACAAAAATACACTGTCATTCAGAGCAAAACACATAAGATTTGCAGTGCCAAATACAATATAAGCAACTAAAGTACTCTGCGGCATATTATCAAGTGTTTGAAAACTAGAACCCCTTTTATCATAGAAAATCTTCCTTACATATTGACAAGTACCTAATACGAGAGATTCGTAAGTATTGACAAAATACATAATTTTCGATTCCGCTCCTTTTGAGGAAGTGTGAGAGAATTGTCTTTTTGGATTTTAAGCTACTTTTGGTTTGTGCTTGATTGCATTAAAGCCAAGATCTGACTGTTGTGAGTGCTTTGGCCACAATGTAGTCAGTTTGACAAAACATTTTCTCGAATTCAACAATTCATTCAACACCTTGCACAGAAATAAGTGAAAATCCAGGCGCCGTAAAACATGATGTCCAATAATGATAAATATAAGGCACATAAACGAAAATGTAAACAACAAATGCTGTACAGTGCACACAAACAACACACAGTCCCACCACCAGCAGACCAGAGGGCATTTTACCTGTGGGAGTTCCGGTCATAACAGTGAGTGCAGCCATGGACTTAGTACCAATGTAGTGGCTATTGAGCAGGAAGCGGGCCAGGTCCTCCACGTGGTCAAACTGACGACTCAGGACCTTTTGGGCCCACTCACACACCAGTCCGCAGGCTGCAGATCTCATTTCATCCTCAGCGCTCGGGGACTGTCCCGAAGGTTCCATCAGCTCACACTAAGGGAGAGAGCAGCAGGTGGATGACAATCAGGCCTTTTTACAAGTCAAACTAGATTTTACTGTAGGTTTTTTGTGTTACTTACCCCATCACCAGATTTCTGCAGATCCAGGTTGGGTAAGGAGGGCATGTGAACAAAAGCTTTCTTCCTTAACCCGCTATAACAGTATGTGAGAAGGAGTTAAGGTGAAACATCATAAAATGATAAAGAAATGTAAATTATAGGCTGGTTTTTCTGGACAAATTAGATTTTGCGTCTAGTCTATATTGCTCAAATCTTCCAGGTCTGAGCAAGAAGACCTCTATAGCCCTCAGGCAATAGCCTTTATTTACCTATCAATGCCATAAACACAATTGTAAATGGGTAAAAAGAGTTTATCTAAATCTAGAATTTTAAAATGTATGTGGACGATATGTGCCATCAATTCAGCTGAGAGAAAGCTTATAACCTTAATTTTTCTTATTTAAAAGTTAAAACGGAAATACATTCTCCTCTTCAAATATTGCCGCCACTACATGCCTACAACAAACAAACCGCATCAACTTAGTTGCTCACAATTTGAAGACTATGAAGGCAGAATAAAGTGATGCAAAGACAATAGGAAGACTTTGTTAACCGGTTCATCTAAATTAAAGGATATTTGGATTTGCCCCTCATGCCCAGTCGGCGTGCCTTCATGTTAGGAAAGACATTCTTCATGATCTTTCCAAAGTCTGCTGCACTCAGTGGGTTGTAGCCGAGATTGTCACAATAGCTCCTGCAAGAGAAGAGCATCCTCCATAAAATGAAAGGTGAAATACATATTGATATTCGTTCTTTTTTCGTTTCCCACACACTCACTTGTATTCATCGTACACCTCTTGCTTAGGGAGGGAAGTCTCCGGGTGCTCTTCTAGGTGATTCCGTATCCAGTTGAATGCATACATCTGTTGAGTACGGCTTGACGACATGGAACTCTGATCACTGAAATTGTTACAGAAAGAAAAAATAAATCTAGTGAGGCAGTGTCCTCCATTTGTACGCATCATTTCTTATTAATACAGAAACTTTAATACCATAATCCAGGAGTGGAGGACCCCCTCTCATTCTCAGTCCAAATGGGCAGAATTTTTGGGTTGGGGTGATGAATAGATATGGGGAAACAAATGAAACACATAGAGCTAGGTATAGCAAAAGTCTACAGAAATCAGTGGATTGCTTCAACATGATAATCAATCATACAGCCGAAAAATGAATGATAATTTCGTACAAAAAAAGCTCACCAATTACAGAAACCCCCCAAAAATGTGAAAAATATTCAAATGTTTCCCCACCCAGTAGATAGTAACAAGCAATGAGACAACAGTGTCAATAATGTAATGAGAACCATAACAAAGCAGCCTTATGTATGTGAGACAAAAAAAGTAAAGTGAAAAACTAGAAAAGTAAAGCGTGTGTGGGTGTGTGGGTGTGTGTGTGTGTGTGTGTGTGTGTGTGTGTGTGTGTGTGTGTGTGTGTGTGTGTGTGTGTGTGTGTGTGTGTGTACCATACCTTTTATCATTGCCACTGCTGGGACCAGAAGGCAACTTCAGGTAGAGGTAGAGTTTTTCGATGTCTGTAAACTTCTCAACATCTTGCTGTATAATGAAATAACCACAGAAGGAAAATGCTCATTCATATAAAACTAAGTAAAAATTATTTCCCAAACTGATTAAATAAATAGCAATATGCAATATAGATAGAGAATGGAGAAATAAGGTGACTTAAAATGTTAAATTGAATCCAAGATTTCTAATTGTAACCTATTCACAGCTGGTGATGTTAGATGTTGGTTTGAATTAATTGTAACATTATAGTTGTATTAAATGTGTTAGTAATTATATGTAATACATCTGTGATTGGATGTGTTTTAGTTGTTATAGTTGTTAGTGTAATGGACACTAAGAAATGTTTTAATATGTGTTGAATGTTTGATGGAAAATAGCTTTTAGCTATAATCTGCCATATAGCATCTCATCCCTTCTTAAGATAAATGTATTTTTATGCATTGTCCAAAAATGTTATCGACTCAGAATTTAGCGCCTATTTTTAAACGCTAAAAAGGTTAGAGTTACACTCAACCTTCCTACTATTGATCCCCCCCAATTGAAAATTGCTTTTCAATTGGTTTCTAAGAATGGACTCATCTTACCTCTTTCCTTTTCTATTTGCCTCTTTGTTGCTATGGGAACCAATACTTGAATGAATGAGGTGAGAGCCGTCAGCCAATGAGCGCTGAATGAAAACGCTAGTTACTAAAGCCCATTGCTACAAGCATAGAGTGCTTCTTAGCTGTTGGGTCTTTTGGCACCATGCCCTTCAAGGTTTTCTTGGATATTCTAAGTTGACCTTTACACCTGGCGTCAGAAACGTATAAAAAGGTAACCAAGGCTACCTCAGAGGTTCGGTTTACATAATGAGATGTTCATTTACAAAATCACATGACATAGATTACGGAGCCACCCAACGGCCACACGATGCAAGCACTATGTGTATATCACAGGTACCATTACAATAAGCTTTTTTGTTTTCTACATTTGAAGCTTACATTTAGTTTAGTTTTTTTAAATAAGCTTTGATTGTCTGTCCTTATTTTTTGGACGTTATCAGCCGAGCATTTTTCTGGATAACTGTAATTGATGGTGCCATTTGATTGCTGGGCTTTACTTTTCTAATGGAAAGTTTTTTTGTATTTGACTGTAGTGCAAAATTATGTTTTTTGAAGGCTAAACATCAACAAATATGACACAAAATCATGTTTTTTTTATACACAATACTTCCTTTAAAGGATTTCCAATGTATGAATGTGATTAACTATAATTTGCCAGTTAAATAATTCATGTTATGTGGATACTCACCAATATGCTGTCCACTTTTGATTGTACAGATTTGCTATAATAAAAGAAGAGAGCAAAAGACAGAAATGTGAATAAATATGACCTGGACTTAAAAACATTGATACATGCAAGATTTCCTCATTTCATTTAATTTAGTTTTTTCCTATCCCTTTTATTCTAATACATTTGATACGAAACAGAAAGAGTTTTTATAATTTTCCATCCAACACTGTTTTTCTTTTAATACAAATAAATACGCTTAACTATAATATACAACTCGACGTGCTGTAAAATCTGCTGCATCACCATGCCGTAAAGAAATTGAAATAAAGATAAATATATATGGCACATCAAAACAGTGGAAACATCTATCAGAGTGTCGGACATATTTATACAAATTATAAATATCTCATTTGTATGATAATTAAGACTCTTAAAATAATCAACTTTGGCAAAAACTCCAGTCTCAACTCTTCTTTCTGGTGGTTTCTCAGTGGGTAGTGTGGGAACTGCCATCTGCAAGATTCTCCACAGATGTTTACTAGGCTTAAACTGGGCCATTCAAGGACATTTAGAAACGTTCCCAAAGCCACCTTGGCTGACTGTTTTGGGTTGCTGTCGAGTTGAACTGTAAACCTTCACCTCAGCACCCTCTCTGTGTTTGTGTGCACTCTGGAGAAGGTTTACGTCAAGGTCCTTTTTGTATTTGTCTGCTTTCTTTCTTCCTTTTGACAAGTTTATTTTGCAAAAGGAGCACCGCCACATCATGCTGTTAATATCCCTCTGCTTTATTATAATTAGTTATGTTAGCCACTAGCCAGTGATGCTGGCTGGCCAGTTTTAACATTTTTACCTTGCCAAGTCATTTGAAATTTGACAAAGGAAAAAAGCAATGAAGTTATGGGTTGTATACTCATCCACTACTACCAATGGATACCCCTTTAGTTTATTATAGAGTGAGATTTTCATAATTTGTTGGCAGTTGCAGTATCACACAATTGTAATTTATGCATCTTTAAATGCAGTCAATTGCTTTTGGACACTACTTTTGTTGTCCACATTACACATTAGGACTCACTATGATAGTAAAAGCCCAGGTGCTCTATTAAGGAATCGTAGTAAGCTGTGACAGTGTGATAGCGAGCCAGCATGCACGATACCAGGACCCTGAAAATGCAGCTGCTAAATTCAACTCAGCCGTCATTGTTTTCATTATGAAGCTTTATTAAATGTGACTTCTGTCAAAAAAGGAACTTCTGTGATTTAAGGCCACCATTAAGCATATTCCATACATATTCAATTCAAATTTGGACTAAATAAAATGTTTTTGGAACAAGACAGCAATACTGCACCATATCGTTATAGGAGTTTAGAATAGTGGAAAAGGCATTTCAGACGCATCCCTCGATATCTCAACAATAAAGCAGGTGTAGCAAATACTTTATCTGAATGAGCAATTTCATTTTTAGAAATGTTAAAAATACTTTTGAAAAAAACAAAAACAATCTAAAGGCATGTTATCACTTTGTCATAATGGGTAAATGAGTAAGAAGATGAAAAAGGTAAAGACTATAACAGCATGTTTTTAAAATGGCCACATCTTTCCTTTTAAATCATCTATATTAAAGGATCCAGTTAAGTACATTGTGTCTTAATTCGTAATAACATGTAATTCATTTTAAATTACATCTATAAAGTAGGCAAATATGAATGAGGTTTACACTCTTCCCAAAGCCACAGAACAAAACGTTAAAAGACCTGAGTAGATATAGATAATAAAATGTCAAGTTAATTGAGTTGATTTAAATCACAATTTACTGCAGGAAGATGGAAAATCAAACTGAGGTGTAAATAAACCCAAAGCCACTCCAGAACCTCAACGTGTAAAAACTGCAGTATTACCAGCAGTGTGTTGTGTTATTATCAGCAATAAATGAGTGTGGGTCTGCCTCTGGTTTGACACCTGTCATCCTGATCATCAGCACCAGCGGTGGGCTTGGTTTCATCCATCACATGGCCTCCTATGGCTCGATGTTAATGATTACAGCTACTACTGCTGCAAATACCCATATTTTAACATGTTATTAATGCATAAACAGTTTGCATATGTGCATCATCCCTCGCTGTTCTCGTATTTCCCGTTAAATATCCTGGGTTAGCACGGGATCACTGGTGTTATTTGCAGCCGCTTTGTGCAGCACAGACTCCCTGCCTCTCCACAGCTAGATACGCTAATTATGAGGCTACTGCTAGCGAAAAAAGGACAGTGTGGTTGCAGGAGGATAAAATGCATCCTTACCAAATGGAATTCTTTATTTTGAACTGTAACGCGTTAGCCTCGGGCCCCTGGAGTCCTGGCACCAGCGCTGGAAGAGAACCTAATCCCGAGGCAGGCTTCAGACCAGGTTGTTGTTGATCATCAGCCATCGCGATGGAGGGGTTGGTGGGGGAGCTTTAACAAGTAGGCCTCATCCCCGGCTGTGCTGCACCGGACCCTCCGCTGCTGGAGCGGCTCAGGCAGCTAGGACAGCCCGCTGAATCCACCGCACAGCATGGCTACAAACACTGGGATATCACCCTTAAGAAACACTAAATTAAAACCAAAAAAAGCACCCGGGAATACAAAAGGCATTTCGCAGAGGTCTCTCTCCGCTGCCGCAAATAGCACGCCTGCAGCAGCCAGCAGCAGCTAGACGAGCTGCGTCAAGTCACACACAGGCAGGGCGGAGGAGACCGGAAGTAAACAGGGATTTGGCCTTCGAAGTAAAAGCATGAAATGTGCCATAGTATGATGTATCTAGGGCCGTTTCTCAATCGCGAGGATGCTGGCTTGGTAGTCGCGTACTTCCAAGTCACTTCCTTCAGAAACGAACCCAGTATGCTTCCAAGCCACGGCTTCGGAAAACGAAGAAGAATGGAACAGACTAACAAGTGTGCCACTCTCTCTAACGGTTTCAACATAAACTGTACCGAAAATAAATACCTCACGATGTCTATCTAATTATGAACTTGCTTTACTTTCACGGAACACATGTTTGGTGATAACAAACAAATGTAACAAAGTAACATATTTACCAACACATGTTCTACGCCACTACATAGTTACATTTAAATGTGTGCTGCGTCGGTTCAGCCATTCTCCGCAAGGGTTTTTGAAATTGGTCCGTGCGCAAAGCATTGTGGGGATTTTAAGGACGCGAAGTCTACCCATGTGCAGCCTCGAAATTACCCCCAAACCAAGGACGCGGCCTCGGTGGAATTCCAAGTATGCTGGAGATTGGAACAGTCCTTCGGCGGCACTCGATGATGTAGCATCCTTGAAATATTGGCTTGGAAGCCAGTTTCCTCGAGATTGAGAAACGGCCTAGGCTACTATAGGTTATCATGCTCCTATGCTCCACAGCTCAACATCCCATAATGTGTCACTTAGTAATATATTTTAAATGGTTTTATGTTACACTCCCTGGATCAAAAGTCCAACGCAGGCCTGTGTGTTTTATGGAAATGTTTTTTCTAGAAATCACCCACTTACAGTTCAAGACGATTTTATACTCTTTGATTTCAACCTTACATTTGCAGGCTTAGATTTTAGACATGCATAACAGATGTAGGCTACATCATTAAAAATGGATATAGCATCGATCTTCTTTGTTGTTTTGAAATGTTGAACTGCGAAAATATAGCCTATTTTCTAACTGGTAACATAAATAGGACTCCTAGAGGACAATTCCAAAATGTTTAAATCCATTTTAAAATAATTCGACATTTACATTCAGAGAGTTGATAAGAGAATAATTGACGTGCATTATTCATGTGATGGATGCATCTTCCATTGTTAAAGTATTTTTAACTTGTTTAAGTGTTTCCTTGGGGATAATAAAAAACTGATTACAACTTTTCTAAAAACACTGTAAACTTAAGACCCCATACAACTCATTTTCTATCTTAATTTCCACTGGTAGTCTAATTGAAAACATATTTTTCACCTCCTATGAACTGGCATGAAATCAGAATTTGTTTGTTAAATAGATGCACTCTAAAAGTATTGTGCTGTCGTTTTAATTTTAAAATCCTGAAATGTATGTTAGTTTTTCATGCGGTGTTTTCCTGTAACTTGACGCTGGTCTGTGCGCTGCGATTCCGCTGTCAGCCTGCATGGGCGCTGCTGCAGGAAGCATTTTGATCAGATAGTGACAATGACGGGTAAACAGCCAGGATGATATCACCTCAACAAATAAACCGTAGACTGTACACATAAACCGGTCATTTACCAGCACGGGTATCAATCAAAACATCTGCTAATATGTTTCTATCGATTGATAATGTGATCAGTCTTTTGGTGAGGAAATGCAAAAACACCTCTTCCAATATTTGTCTTTGCTCATCACACAGCTCTCTGTGGAAGTCTGAGACACAGCTGGCGGTAAAACAATAACCTGGGATGATGAATTAGGTTGGGACTTTGAGTAGCAGATATAAATAAAACGTTCACTTATGTCCCCCTAATAAACCTGCCGTATAATTACATACATTACACGCAGTTAATTTGCTTTTAACTATACTGCGTCTAACCTATTTATAATCAGTCATGTTTTTATATCGCCTTCTTGGAAATATAAATGTGGAATGTGAGAGGAATGAAGCCACCAGGTCAAGAAAAACAAGACCTAAATACATTCTTTCATCATGACTTATTTTGTGCTGCCCTCTGTTGATGGAAACATGTAATGTTACTCCACTGCCCACTGACACCATGCACATGAAACATAATGCAGCAGTAGACGCACACATGCACATGCATTGCACGCACATACGAGAAAGACGTTTATAGACATGTAAGTGGCTATTAAGATAAGAATAACAGGAAGAAGAGGGAATAATACAAAATGTTGCTATAGTATAGAGCTTCTGTTTGTTTGCAGGATGTGAAGTTGTTTATTAAATGTCTCTTAGCACATTATGTGACTGCTTTTCTGTTTGTCCTGTGCAGTGAGTATCATCAAGGTATACAAACATAACATCTGTGGTGGAATGTAAACATTAACACATTATGTGACTGCTTTTCTGTTTGTCCTGTGCAGTGAGTATCATCAAGGTATACAAACATAACATCTGTGGTGGAATGTAAACAGTTCATTTATTTTTGTTATGCTGTTGAACGTTTTACGTCACTGCATCTATTTTTTACGTTACTAGCTTTTTTGAAGAATCTGATGGATAGTGGATATCAGTCAAGATGTCAAGATTATTGATGCTTAGACCTAATGGATCAGTGCCATTTTAATATAATTAAGTAATATACAGATACTTTGACGTTTAGTACTTTGAGTATATTTTGATACTCAATCATAATTTTGATGGTGAAGTGTTTTGAATGCATTGTGCTTTTAACAGATTACTCTACCCTAAAAGACCAGCGTACTTGAGTGTGTGTGCGTGTGCGTGTGCGTGTGTGCAAGCAGGTTAAAGGAGAACCGGTTCAGTTGTAACACCCTCCAATCAGAAACTAGTTTAAGTGATGCCACTAGTCACCTCAGGCTCATTTACATGAGCTGCTTACATACCAAGAAGAAGCCAAACAAACTCACAGACAAATGTGCCAAATGTTATTTATTTCAGTATTTATGTTTTTACTCAAACAAACTTCTCTCAAATTCAACCCACAAATATGTTCAAAATGGATGAGAGGTAACACCCTACATTGTTATTGTTAATAACATGACCTTACACAATGTCATTATAAAAATAAGACACAAACAGTTGACAAAAATGATTCAAATCAAAACTTGGCCATGACGATGTACTAAAATCAGAGCATTCCTAGAAATGAGAATATGACATCTGTGGGCGATAATTGTCGAATTTGGTGGTTTACAAAGACACTGGATTCATAAAATAACATGAACATTATGTATAATCCTGAAATTGGTATTTAAATGTCAGTATTGGGATACTGCGTTTATTAATACCAATATGCATACTCCACTGTATAAATCGTTTATCATATAGTTAAAGAGAGATGTTGAGCAGAACAGAGCAGTGAGCTGTTTCCTGGAAAGCACAACATAGTCACAAATGAGAGGACATGTGAGGAGGAAGTCATGTGAGGTGAGGCATGAGGTTGGCATGGACCAGCTATAAATAATATACATTTTATGTATGATATGATATTCTACTCTTCTTTGCAGATTGTAGTGTCTTGGTGGCCAGCATAGCACCCTCTGCTGTATGAAAAGCAAATAAAACCGTAATTTTTTAGGATTGTAATTTAGTTGTGGTGTGACTGAGATGTCATGGGTGTTTTGGATACAGCCTGAAATTGTGAAAAACATCTCTAAACACGTGATTTAATTATGATTGTGTGGCCAAAAAATTAAATAGATTGTAATTTGCTTCAAAATTTGTCAACAATTTCTCCTTCTCTCTATGTGTTATCACACACATCCATCAGACCTCGTCATTTTCTGGCTTGTTAACAACACCAGAGGTGTGGAACAGTGACACTTCATCTAAATCTCAAGAAAATGTTTTTCCTTGTTAGTCATTGTTTTCTCACTCTATTTTTGACCTTCGGTTGCTGGCTATTCTGGACTGATTTATTTTACTGTCAGTCTCCTGTCACTTCCCATTTGGGCTTGAAGGTCTCATCTCAGCAGTCTTTGCCCTTGCTCATTCTTCCGAACGCTAAGATTTACACAACTCTCTTCCAAAAGTTGCTGCCATTTTTGTGACCATTTCATGAAACCGTCTCAATTTAAAACATCTCCTCAATAAAACCTGTTTAGTTCTGAGTCATGTGTTGGCTATTATTGCTTGATGATCCAAAAAAAACCTTTTAAGAGGAATAATATCACAATATACTTAGCCATATCTTTACCAAACACATGCCGAATATTTCCGAGCACCTATAAGAAAACATGTTAAAATGAAATAAATAAATAATGACAAAGCTGATAAGGGCCACCCATTCTTGACGGTTGATATTTTAATGTACATATTAAAGAGGATTTTGTTCTTAGAGACAAGCAAAGGAAGCTGATTGTGTGCTGGCACACTTAAACACACTCATCGCCCCTAATCACCACTTATTTTGTTGTTGTACAGTTTTGATTTCATTACCTCCTGCTCCCTGCCAATGAAGCAGGTCATGCTCTAGACTGGCAGCAGTGACCTTAAGCCACCCGTCCTCTCCTCGGAGTTTATGGTGAATGTGGGATAGTTACCGTGGTGCAGAGGTCGGTGAGTCTAGCGCACACGTGCACCACGCAGCAATGCCCGCTCCAATCCTCTTACAACCCCCACTTCGTCCTGCACTCAGGCCAGACTATAAGATCAGCTCTCCGTGCTCGGGTCTTATCCTGGAGAAACAGGAGATCCTCAGCACAGAGTCACGCCAACAGGTATCAAACACCACACGCTTCCCTCTGTATGCCAACAGTAGGCCTGCTTGCTTTAAGATGCATTCACTGATATGTCCGTTAAAGGGAAACATGTAAAGATAACTTCTGTATGCATTGCTTTAGTAGAAACACAATAGGCCTACTTTTAAAAGCTGGCTGTTGTAAGTGTACAGCCATTAACCGAATACATTTTGATCCGTCTGATCAAATCAGAACTACTGTTGATAGTAAACTCCTTCTAATTCAAGTGCTCATCCAAAAATAATGTTTGTACGAAAGCTTTTTAATTAATTGGCATCTATTTTGATAATAGATGGCACATCAGTGGCGGTTCTAGAACATTTTACATGGGGGGGCAAAGGGGAGGCAAGAGGTCATGCCAGGGTGGCATAGGAGGGCGGACAGTACGTGGTATTTTATACTGTATATAACCTATTTATTGTTAATTCATGCCCTAACACAAGTGTTCTTTAATGCACAAGAGAAACAAGGTGTTCAGACAAACAATCGGGTGCCCTTTGAGTCCCCCAAGCTTACCTCAACCATTTTAAATGAAAGGAAACTACAAAATGTATTTTAAAGCAATGAATTAATGGAACAGGTTGTTTTGCATTACAATGTAAAATTAAATATATATTTTGTTTTAGACAGACACACAAATTGGTTGTCTTAGACAGACATATTTGCATGTCCTCACTAAGCATTATTACATATTAATTTAATATTAAACAAATCAAAATGGCCAATTATCCCAAAATGTTGCTGCTAATATAATCACATGCTTGTCAACTTTAACTGATCAAAAATCAATTCTGAAAAGATACTTGAATTATCTATGAAATTGCAATATTGTCCCTCAGTTTGTTTCAACCCCATCACGCCATACCATTTACCCTCCTATTAAAATAATGGATCAGTCCATGTGTGATCTGCATTGAGGGAATTACATCACAAAAGTGTTTCTTCTCTTACCTATATTTCAGTTTTTGTATTTTCAGATTAAGATTGACAAGCTCAACATTTTAACTATGTTGTATGAATTAATAATAGTAAATAATTGTTTATTACAAAATAAACAATAGTTTTGCAAAATATTACAATTTTGTAATGTCCTTGACTTCCATGTGGTGCCATATCTTAGCTAAACAAGGTCTCATGCCTACTTTTTGTCAAAAACTTCAACTCTGTTACATTTTTTCAAGGAAATTCCTAGTAATTATTTATATTTTGTGCCTGAGGTGGGAAAATGTAAGTAGTCTACTACCAGATGTTATGACCAAACATTTTGGTTTCATTTTTCAAAGATATAAAGACCCAAAAGGCACCCGATTCAGAGAATACTCAGAATTCTGCATACTGTAAGTACTTAATTATAATTAAGTACACAAATGACATCACCCATCTCTTCAGAGAGCTGAAGGTGACCTGTGCAGTAACACATTTCAATCAATATTTGTCAATACTAAGAGCTGCTAGATTGAGCTGCTGTAATGGAATATGTAAGGAGAATAAGAACATACCATGTGGTCCAGCTGGAGTTTCATCTGCCTCCTGATCCCTGCCTCTGGCCCTCTTTCTGATACTTCATCTTCATTCCTCACATATATTTCTTCTTCTTCACTAATGTCTTCATCTCCTCCTCTTCCTCCCGCTCTGACCCTCCTGGTCTCTTCATCTCCTCCTCTTCCTCCTGCTCTGACCCTCCTGGTCCTTTCATCTCTCTTTTCCTTTTCCTCTTTCTGTTCGTCCTGATCACTTCTCATATGTCTTTTTGTTGTTGTTGAATCACTCCTATGGCCTGCAAGAGTCTACTTGTGAAAAGCACTGGTACAAATGCTTGTATAACTTTACAAGTTAGGGCCATGTAGCCTAGCTAATATGTAGCATATCATAAATATAACATCAGAAAGTATTGATCAAGCGCACACAGGCAGCTGTGTTTGGATCCAGTTTTTACGGTAAAGGATGTATCCTGGTTTCATTGATCTGGCCTCATGGCTGTGATGTGTAGTTTACGTGGATTTAATAGTAGGCTACCGCGTAGTTTAGCAAAGTGATCGATCTCCCAGCTAACGCTGTCTGCGTAGTATTTTGTAACGTAACGCCCGAAACAGCGCCCGTCTGTTAAACGCTATCGATTCAAACTAAAGCGTTTTATTAATATTTAGTTTCAAGCTCTCGTCCTTAGTAAAAACAAAACTAGTGGAAAGGGAAATGCTCCCAGGGGAAGCTGATCCATAGGTGCTGGGACAGCTCGCTCCCTCTCTGCAGCGGTGTGAGCCGCGGGCTGTGTGAACGCCGCTCCGCAGTTTAATGCAGGGCTGTAGCTGCGTTTTTAACGGGCCTAAAATGATATTTAAAATGATTCACTTTTAACTAATGTAATGCTTGTTTCGTTGCTTGAGAAGCTTGTGGAAATAGTGTAGGTTTGTTTTAGTACAGTTTTAGGGAAACAAAAGTTAGGGGGGCAGCTGGGGGGGCAAGGCTCTACAGTGGGGGGGGGGCAGCTTCCCCCTTGCCCCCCCCCCCGTAGTTCCGCCCCTGTGGCACATATTGTATGGTTCCAGTTTTTAAATTGTGAAAATGTGTTTTTTGAGATACAGAAACAATTGAATACATCAACATGGCTTATGGTCAATGATAATTATCTTCAAATCTTAAACTAAATATTACGATGAAGTCATGGAAAGCGTGCAGGCTAGCATAATGTGGCTGTAGTAAGGAATAAATAAAAAATAATGATTACCTCTAAAATACGGTTTGATGTGCAAGTAATAATACCGTAAATGAAAAGATGTGTAGCTTTATCTACGTTCACTTTCTGTTAATCAGGTTAGTAAAAGGATAAAGTATGGGAGTCCCTGGCTTCTACGTCACCACAACCTATCCCTGTTATTGCAGATTTTATACAGCATTTTTTTTCCTCCGCCTTCTTTTCCTTGGCGTCCTGTGGAAGAGCGGATGGGAAATTCTGATGTCATCAACCTTGGCGCAGCGGGACAGAGGAGCATGCAGACCCTCAGGGTGCCACGATTGGTGCCCATGTGTTTGTGCCCCGTAGATGGTGAAATAGATGGTGTGGTGCTGCCCGCCTGTGCTGCACCTGCGTCCCAGCATGCTGATTGATCAGTTTGGTCATGTGGAATGTCACCATCTGCTCCCCAGTCCCACTCACCCCTTCTTGTGTGAATGCCAATCACTGGCAGGAAGATAGTTATTAGAGCCATGTCAAATCAGGCGCATGACGATGAGCAATATGCCAGTAACACTGGAAATGTGTGTTGCAGGCGTAGTATGCATAATCTTACAGAAAAGGACAACCATGACTGCGAAGTGGTATACGTTATATTTTTGTTTATATAGGTGAGCCATATCTAAATTGTTTTTTTACTTTTACAAAATGCAATCACAGTTTTTGCCTTTAATATATTCTGCAAATAAAATTGAATTTGATAACTGAGGGCTACAGTGAGTGCATATGTTTTGTTTTGCATATAAAAGTCTTAATTTCCTTTCTTATTTCCATCCTTTCCTCCCATCTTCTTCAGTTGCTTTTTTGGCCTCTTAATGGCCAACAACTTATCATGGGGCCATCAGAAGTGACATTCTTCATTGTAGAGCGTCATAACCAATGACATTTCAACCATGGGAAAATAAAGATATGCAAATCTGAACTCATTAACATTTGCATTACCTGTTTGAATAATCGCACTCCTGACAAGACTGCAATTAACTAAGATTGATGCAAAGTTCAGGGTTAGGGGACTGTATATATTTGCTCTTGGATCATTTACCCAAGATGTGTGGTGTGTGTGGTGTGTGTGTGTGTGTGTGTGTGTGTGTGTGTGTGTGTGTGTGTGTGTGTGTGTGTGTGTGTGTGTGTGTGTGTGTGTGTGTGCCAGATAGGAGAACTGATTTCTGTCAGAAGAAAAGGTCATTCAGTATCCACTGTTGTTCCAGGATTATGTGTCCTGATTTCTGTCATTTATTTCACCTGCAATAAGGACATTTCTTCTTTATAACCAATACCATTTGACAAAAATAATAATTATAGGAGAGAGCTATTCCTAGAAAATAAAGGAAAGTTCCAGCAATGATTGTTATGATGAAGAGACTGACCGCCTAACCCAGTTAACACTAGCGTGGTCGGGATTAGACTTTGAGGAAACTCAGGTTAAGAAAGATTTAAACCAGAAAACACATTTAGTTTTTTCTGCTCTCAGATCAGGTTTTTTTGCACTTTCTTCCATCAGTTGACATAACACTCCTTATCATGGCCATGAATGAAACTGCATTAAAAAAAAAAAAATAAATAGAATCTATATAGCCTAATCGGCTTAAATTATTTCTTATAATCCATTAAAAAGATTCTTTGAAAAAATGTGGTTTACTATTTTTTAACTACACGAGCTGTGCATTTAAACTCATACATAAGGGCAGCACATCATGCATTATGGTAATGACTCAAATGGATATAGATGTGTTGAGAAGATTCCACATCACACAGTCCCGTGTGGCTTCAGTGTCAACACTGCAGGGTTAGTATGACAGTGAGTTCAAGATAAGTGCTGAGCGGCTGGCTCAGGGAAAATGATTTGATTGGATTCTTGTGAGGTCTTTCTAGGACACTTGCCGGCACACTCCAGGTCTGAGCAGAGTTGTTTCTCCCTCTCCGGTTAACTATATGTATGTAACATAGGCTACAGAGAGATTACTGCACAACATATAGCAGCTCAGCGCCTAGCATCGTTGACATCGTCTATCCTATTAGTATTTTAACATTAGCAGCTCAGTTGACTTCCTAGAATCAGATTTAATTAAGTAGAGCAAATATATAACTCTTTTTAAATCTATTTAAAAACTGATTTAAAATTAAACAAGAAAAATAAATGTTTACAAGAAATATAAACAAACCAAAAAAGGCAATAGAATAGAAATATGAAAATAAGAAAAATTATAATCTCAGGATTTAAAAGTGGAAGAGCTACGTAGTTTAAAAAGAGTTAACATTGTGCAGAAATGTGCAAAAATAAACAGGAAAAGTTAAAGGTACCCGACAGTATGAGGGGTACGGTAACTTTAAAGTTTAAGGTACCCCGACAGTGAGGATTGGCTCACAAGTAGACAGTGAGAGTTTTATAAAGGAATTAGGCCTACCCTAAAATATCTGAGCTGTTTGTTTGCACATGCAGTAGGTCACTGTCAGTTTCAAGCAGTGGATTTACCTCACACAGGAAGTGTTTTCAGTACCAGGTCACCCAGACAGGCTGCTGTATAAATAACTTTTATCCCAGCCGCTGGAGAAGCTCACAAAGCCACACGTGATTACAAACTGAAGATCGGGATCTATTTGTACAAGTAGGTCAGACAGGAGTGTGGAGGCTTCTGTTTACTGGAAACATCTACCTGGCTTACACGTGATTATCTGCATGTATGCCGTCATTCTGAATTTGCCTGCATATGATTGTACACCAACGTAGGATGTCATAGAAGAGGATGACATTTAAACAACAAAATGTATAAACGACACTGTTAGTGGACCCTCACCCCCCTGTTTTAATTTATCTGGTGTGGTCAAGGTGTTGGTGGGTGGGGAATCCCCTGATTATTACATGAGTTATTTTCATGCAGTTTTGCGCAACAGCCTCTTTAATTAAAAACAGACACATAAAACGTAACAAAACAACCTGACTTTGTTTATTCTAATACTTTTCTTTGAATACATACAAAAATACAGCTTAGAATATTCTAGTCCAGGCTTGTAGTACAGTAATAGCATCAACCCTGGGCCACCCCTCTCTGCCGCCTGGAATGGTCCGGCCCTTATTTGCATAAATTGTCTGCGGGTAGCTGCATGACCAGCAGGGGTAGGTTAGGGGAAGGAGTGCATGTGGACTACACACACATGAGTAAAGACACGGACAGAGGAGCTGCTAGTGGATTGTATGAGAGTGTTGCACTGAATCTGACGGAGTTATGTACTGTGCTCATCCTGTCTCTGGCACAGGCAACAACTCCCTGATGTATTGCTACAACATGAAACCGGTGAGTACATTTCTTATATATTTATATTTTTGTTTTCTAGGTGATCTTTTTCATGTATTTGTCAGTGTGTTTGGTGATGATGCTGTTGCACTTTTGTATTGTGTTCTCAGATGTTCTGCTTGTTTGTGGACTTGCACTATGAAAAACATTGTATTTGTTGATAGTGTTTGAAGAGTGTGTTATCTCCCTGACAACTTCATTTTGCATCAATATGAAATGTATTCATGTGGAAGGAAGCTATATAAAAGTTGACTTTCTGATCCTCTTTTAGTGAGGCATTGGCTCGGATGCTTCCTACTCTGTTCAGAACATTTGATGGGATGTTAGGTTGTTTCATGTGGCTGGTTTGCGCGTGTGTGTGTGTGTGTGTGTGTGTGTGTGTGTGTGTGTGTGTGTGTGTCTGTCTGTCTGTCTGTCTGTCTGTCTGTCTGTCTGTGTGTGTGTGTGTGTGTGTGTGTGTGTGTGTGTGTGTGTGTGTGTGTGTGTGTGTGTGCGTGTGCGTGTGCGTGTGTGATGGAGAAACCGAGGTGGAGAGGTCTTTAAGTGTTGTGTCATTGTCACTTCCCTGAAGAATTGTGTAAAAGGTACAGTATAAAGCTTATTCTTGTTCAAACTTAATTAGTTGACACTTTTTGAAAGAACTTTGTGAAACATAAGGTACAAATAAAATCTCTGTGGTCATTTGTTTGCCTGCCTGTATGTTTGTTTGTTTCCCCATTAACAAATTCAAACCAAATTCGCATAGAAAGGCCTTTTTCTATGATAATCAACGAACAAAATAATGATTACCTACATAATCACACAACTTATAACAACTGCACAGCATCTGAATTAATGTTAGCATCCACTAACACCTCATTCACTTGTGGTTTTAACAATCTCGTGTTAAAATGCACCGTTGAGACCTCATGCTTCCTGTTCACTGAGCGCCGTGCAGTCAAGCCTAGCAGCAGAAAACATCTTGACATGAAGCAGATTGCTGCTTTTTCTATTTGATTTAACCCCGCTATGTTGGAGCAGTCCCTCCACCGCTGCTGCCATTATCAAAGGCAGCTTTGATCTCTGTGAGACTAACCATATCCAGACATCGTGGATCACAGAGGCAGAAAATTGGTTGCATGTGGCTGGAGTTGGCCATGGTGGGGCACAGCATAGGCCCTGAATAGCAAGTTGATATTTCACTCATCCAGCAGAGTAAAGCTGTGTGCCTTCACAATGGGAAATAGTGTGGCTTTTTGTTGTTTGTGTAACATATCTTTTAGATTAAAATTACTTTAGAAATGTTATGAATACAATCTAAATGATAACATTTACTTGTGTTTAAAATGATATGAGGTCAAGCAAGTATGAAGGTTTTACGTTATTTAAATTCTCTCTTAGTTGTGTTTTTTTTGGTTGAAGAAAGGTCCCTTATCATTTGTGATGCAGTGATTGATGGTTCCTAAATCAATGCTATGCTAAAAGAGGATGCCATGGTGACGGCCCCTCTCCAGTGGGGGCCACAGAGGGCGTACTGGGGCGGGGGGTGTGACCATTATTAACGGGTCGCCTGCTATGCTGATGGTAAGGAGGACAATTGGCTTTATCCTGCGCCATATGCTGCCCATGGCGGCTCAGACGGGCCCAGTGTCGGCAGGGGCTCTTCTGTTTGGCCAAGCCCACAATCACCATGGGACTCATGCCAGCCAGGGTCATGGCTATGTGTGTGTGTGTGTGTGTGTGTGTGTGTGTGGTGTGTGTGTGTGTGTGTGTGTGTGTGTGTGTGTGTGTGTGTGTGTGTGTGTGTGTGTGTGTGTGTGTGTGTGTGTGTGTGTGTGTGTGTGTGTGTGTGTGTGTTTAAGACCATGTGTCTTTGTGTGTGTGAGCCTGTGAGTGTGCTTGCACAAGCATACTCAAGAGAGTCTTTAATAGCCTGCTTTACAGAACTTGTCGCCCGGGTAACTGACACCCCATTGATGCTGTGCAGGGAGGTTTATTTTCATTTCCTGGGGCACATCAAAGCAACCAGGGGAGGTGCAGGTGCAGCCCAGACCTCTTGGTTGGTTTGAGTGAGTGAGCATGTGTTGGTGTGTTTCAGGCGCATATGTGCAGTTTGTAGCCTTTAGAACTGAAAGAAAAACATTAACCAGAGGTATCTTCAGTTAAATTCTGAAATCTGTTTGCCATTTGCAATGTTTTGTTTCCTACATAAGGGGATCATTAGGGTTCTGTGTTTGTTTCTTTCAGAGGACATAGTATGTGCAGGCCTGTAATTATTTGAGAGGGAATTGTATCCCGGTCTTCTGCAGCCAGTCGAACCTGATCATGATTAGGACAGGGATTTCTCATGGTGAATGGTTCCTAAATCCGGATGAGGAGGTGCATGGATCTGCAGCTTATGGATTATCGCAATAGCTCTAAGTGTGCATCATCCTCTCTGCTTTGCTTTATAATACTGTTGCTTCAGCTCGTACTCACAGTATTAGGCCGTTTGTGACAGCAAGATTGGTTTCAGTGTTAAAGACAAATAGAATATCATTGTTTGTGTATAATCATGTTGCACGTCAGAGTCGGCAATGCCTTAAACACGCTTTTCTTCCTAGGTTTATGGGCAGTCTCCCAATAATGACGACGACATCAACCAGAACTCATCTTTTCATCCATCCTCCAAGGCCCACAACAATGTGTTCGCAAGCACCTTCTTTGGTGAGCGCAAACAATCCTGAATAATCATGATTATTCCAGCAGCAATCACTGCGATTAGAAAATTCAGCTGAGGTTCAGCATTCACTAAAACCATTTATTCTTGTAGTATAGTTAGAACCAATATATTATATGATAAAAATATTGACCTTATAATTGTGCTATATAAAAATTCAGAGAATCAACAAAGTAATTAGAGTTAATTCTTAGAACAAATGAATGTTTGTACATAATGTTACTCCTATACATCCAATAGCTCTCTGCTAATCCAAGCATGTCAGAGAAATATGGTTCACTTTAAGGAACATAAAAACACACATAGCTTAAGTGGTTTCTGGGCTTTAGTAGATATGATACTGAAGAGAAGATAAGAAATACATTCTTGTGCTAGAGATTAAAATAAAAACAAAGAGTAATACATATAAAATGTTCTGTATACTAAGTAATACCAACAGCAGTGACATATAGAATAACAATAAAGGTAAGACACATTTAGTAAAACAGGAAAACTTTTGATATTGAAAATAGTCATATGTAATATATATTTAGGTAAGGAAACCACAAAAAATCTTACTGACCCTTAACATTCCTATGTTATGTTTCATGAACCATTAAAAATAAATAGGCGTTCCCATGATTCTCAGAGCTCAGACATAGTTTGTTATAAAATAACATTATCCAGCCATTGCCAGACTGACAGGGCTTTATTGTTTCCGTGGAGGCCGCTGTACAGCTTAATGCCTCGACTGGCTGTTTGAGATGCCGCTCCAGTGCAGGCTATAACATATTATTATTCATTTTAGAGGGGACAAGCAATTCGCCTGACATCTGGAATGCTGTAAATGGGCTGAACCAGCAGGGCTATGAAGGTGCTCTGGGAGCAGCCCACCAGACCCAGGCGGGGGGGTACAGCAGCCTGCAGCCGGTGCAGCACAGTCACCTGGTGAGACTCACATCCTGCACCTATAGGCTGTCTGATTGCACAGCATCCCGTGCTAATTATGATGTGTGTTTACTGTTCAGGACTACTCTCCACACTCAGTGGTGGCTGCCGACATGAACAGGGGTCTCCCTCCAATGTCCACCTTTCACCGCAACAACACAGCATCACACACTCCGACAATCAACAACTCAGACAATTCAACAGGTGAGGAAATGGAGGAATTAATCTGCACCTTATGTCAGCTCTGGTTTGTCTGCTAATTGTTTTAATATTTAATATTCTTATTCTTTTCAGTCTCAGGAAGCAAGGGACATGTGTCAGGAGGATCACAGACAGGCGATACCTTGGGCAAAGCTCTGGCCTCTGTAAGTATGCACCACCTCAATCCTATTAGAGCGGCTCATCTATGCCGTGTTATGTTCAAACAGTCAGACCAGCGCATAAAACCAAGCCCTGAAAGCCACAGCGGCATAATGCAAAAGGAAAATAGGGGTTTGTCCCTGCCTGGAGCAGTCTAGTGCGTATTAACGAAAGGCCACTCTCGTGCTGCTGGACTTTTTATTGGCTGCCAACTAGTAAAATGACCAGAATTGATGAGTTTAGTTCAGGTTACGAGCCTGCTCCAAAGGCTGAGGCAGCGGCTGTAAAAACCTACGCAGAAATGACAAGGTGTGCTTTTAAAATGATCCATGCCTTACTCACACTCCTCCCCCCACCCTTCTCTCGCCCCATGTCTGCTGCCAGATTTATTCCCCCGATCACACCAGCAGCAACTTCCCCTCCAGCTCGTCCACACCAGTCAGGTCTCCGTCCCCGAATGCAACTGAACCTGAAGGTAAACTGGAGGAACACAAGCTGCTGTAGCGACAGTATAAATATTATTTCTATTCTGCATTTTTCTGTCTTTTCATGGCCTTATTGGGTTATTTTCTTCCTCCCAGGTACCAACATGTGGCCCCGGAGTTCAGCCCAAGCACCAGTCTCACCACACTACGAGTCTTCCCTTATATCATTGGTAAAGACCTGATTTATATCACATGAAGTTTAAATGATTGTGTGATATAGATGTTAATTAAAGGAAAAAGGAGAATATATTTAATATGCAGTTCCTAAGATATTTTTCATGTTAAGTATATTCAAACAAATATTCAACAATAAAAACAGATATTAAAAATGTGCAAACACCTGAAAGGGCCATTATGAAATATAACCAAAAAATGATGGTGATACTAATACAATTTATTTTAATAATAATGACAATAGATTTCTTAACACAAGGACTGGAAATTGGGCTAAACAGCTAGCCATGTCCGAAGGTTATAGGTTTTAAAGTTTTTTGTTTTTTTTTAAACGGAAGTTGTGGTTTTACAGGATTTTTTTGCCAGACCTGGCAACCTCAAGGTCACGACAAGACAGCAGGAGGTCAGCGGGCCAAGAAATAGAGCCAATAGAGTCAAGCTATATAACTGCTTGCCTTGGCTTTATATCTAACACACAGATATGAGAGTGGTGTCTATTTGTCAGCTATCTCTCCTGCAGGACATTTATTACAGTAGATCCTAACAATATTAAACAATTTATTTAAGGTATATATTATTACATCCTCCATAGAGGTTATATTTGTAGTTTTGTTATTTTTTTCTGTCTGTATATAAGCAGGATTTTCATTAAAGTGGTGGACAGGTGTAGCATGGGCCAATGACGAACCCAATATGTTTAGAAGCAGACCTAAATCATGAGGCAGATACAGACATTATCTTTTACTTTTTTTAACATTGCGGGAGAGCATTAGGCCTTAGCAGAGGTCTTAGCCTTACAAGTGCCGTTCTACTTCCAATTAAACTTTTATGTTACTTGACATGACTGTTCTTGACACAATTAAACTGAAAAACTGCAGGTTTTTTGAGAAAATTGATTTAAGAGCTCTTATTTGTTACAGAAAAATGTCAGATTGAATTTAACTTCGATTAAATTCAATACTGTTTCCTGATTGGCAAATGTCACATAAATAACTTCTCCTCTGTTGGTGTGCGTAGTCTCAGGTGGAGGACCGGCTGGACAGACTGGACGATGTGATCCACGTCCTGAGGAACCACGCTGTGGGCCCTACGGCCGGCCTGCCTGCAGACATCCACGGCCTGCTGAACCAGAACCTGCAGGGCCTCCTGGGATCTGCCGGCCCCCTGCCGCTCACCTGCCACACTCCAACCATGGTAAACATCCATTTCCTTTAAATATGTAGGGAGGGACATGGCAGTGTGTATGGAAATTCCATGTTTTGTGTATGTGTTGGAATGTTCCACCCGCTATGTCTGCATGTTTTCCCCATGTACGGGTTGTTGTCCTTGAAAAAGGAAACTGAGCACAATGGAGAGTGGTATACGCGTAGCTCTTATATGGCGAGGGTACAGTATGTGCAGATTTTAATTCCACTGTGGGTGGTGGGGGACGCCTTCATCGTGCAGCATGTTTCCCTTTCAGCAGACCAGGGGATTTTGGCCCAGCTGGAGTGGAGTATATGCAGGGGAGAGGGCTTTTTAGTCTAATCCTTTGGGGGGAGGGGGCATTACATTCTCTCACTTTTATTTTTTCAAATGATGTATCTGTTTTAGTGTTATATGCAGGGAGTATATAGCAGGATTAAGATTGTCTGAGATTAATTTAATTCTGTAGAGCAAGAGATCTACCCGGTGTTACGTCGGAGGCAGATGTTTGTTTTGTTACTTATTTGTCATTGGTTGGATGTAAAAGTTGTATACTGTATGTGACTGAGGCTATGGACACATGAATAAAGCTCTTATCTCTCCCCTTTCTTTATGATCCTTAAAGGTTGAAGCTGTCAATATGAACAACAACCACCCAGCCTTCCAGAGCCGCACACAAAATGGCCACCCGTACCCAGTCAGACAGAGGGCCACAATACATGACATGCAAAGTGCAGGTAGAGGCTGATGCACTCGTGTATTTCACATCTGAACTTTTGAACCCATGAGCTAGGACTGAGTAGATTTCACAGTTTTAATATACCATTTTTTTTATTTTGTGTGATGTGCCACAGGAAGTAATCTGGAGCTGAAAATGGAGAGCAGGGAACGAGAAGAGATGAACCACACTAACCACAGTCACAGCTCCGACAGCCAGAGATCAGATGAGGAGAGCAAAAACAAAACACAAGGAGATAACAGGTAACACTTATCTGCTTAGTATGAACAAAAAACAGCATTCAACCATTCAGAAAAACTAGTTTTGTGTTTAAAACCAGCTGCTTAGTATGGCTTACTGGTTTAAAAATAACTGCATGATTTAAAATCTGCACTGAAAAAAAACAATGGGTTTGAAAAACAATGGGTTTTGTGACAGTAAAGCATTACAGCAGATTTAAAGAAAGTCCCTCCCTCAGAGGCAAGTATTAGAGTGTTCTTACCGTTTGGTTTCACTAATTGAAAACACTGCGGGACCCCCTGCTGTGGGAGGGCAGCTGCGTCCAGGCCAGCCTATTTAACTCTGCCTCGTATTTCTTTTTCCTGTTGCATTAAGTTAAGGGAGAAAAAAAGAGGAGCTGCCAGGACTTTCAGTGAATGTAAAGACACTGAAAGTTGTATTAAGGTGGTAGGGTTATGAAAGAAGTACACAAGCGATGCCAAAATAAATCTTTTTATAGAGTCCTTCCTCGTTCTTCAGTAGCCAATCGCCATTAGGGGTTAAATACAACATAAGCTTAGTTATTTTGCTCCATATAGTTTGTATTATTATTTGTAACTAAGGATGCAACTACTACATGTATTTTCTTTTGTTATCAGACCATTATATGATAAGTGACATCATGAAATCCAAATGTATTGAAAATATAAAACAGAAAGACAGCAAATACTTAAATCCCCACAAAGTTTGGAATTTTTTTCTCAATACATTTATTAAACGTTTAGTTCTGCAATTAAATTCACTAACTTGGTTTGGTTTTACATGAGCCAGAGATTTAAAAGTAGACTGTACTTCCTGAAAATGTCACAGATTAATTTGTCCTGGTGTCTCTAGTTTCAGCGGTCACTTCAGGACAACCCTCTTCATGACATCAGCTCTGGAGCCTGAGTGCGTCCTTTCTTTTTATTTAGATCTATAATCTAGTTTGGGAAATTGAAGTTGACGTATGTGGGCAATCCTCCAGCAAACATTTTTTATTGGACGTTTTGTTTTGTTTTCTTATTCACACTCAATGAGACTATGATTGTAACAAAACCAGGTATTAAATTGTGATTAAATTGCAGCTCTTGATCAGGGGTTATTGATTGGAAAGGGATTTTCAATATAGTATGGAATGGCTTTCACAGAACAAATGAGGATGAATCAAATAACCTCAGAAGACCCAATAACATGTCAGCCCAGTGACCAGCAGAGGGCAGACACACCCACAGTATAACTCAACAGATGTGTGAATATCAGTATCAAAACATAAAAGGCTTTTGAAAGATTTAGACAATAACTTGATACAGAATTCTTACCAGCATTTATTTCTCTCTCATTGATGTTGCAGTATCGATGAGGATGAGAATCTGACCCCGGAGCAGAAGGCCGAACGTGAGCGCGACAGGAGGATGTCCAACAACTCCCGTGAGCGCCTGCGTGTGCGGGACATCAACGAGGCCTTCAAGGAGCTGGGTCACATGGTTCAGCTGCACCTGAAGAGCGAGAAGCCGCAGACCAAGCTGCTGGTGCTGCACCAGGCCGTGTCTGTGATCCTCAGCCTGGAACAACAAGTCAGAGGTCAGCGCATCCTTAAAGGAGGAATGTTTTAAGTAAAATAAATAACGGAGAGTGACACCTAACATACAACAAGAGGTTTGGAGTCAGCGTAGGAGATGAATCAGTTGATTACAGACTCTAAAGATGTAAACAGTTTATCCGGGATAAATATCTTATATCTACTAACACACATTTTTATGTTTTCAATTTGAACATGCATTATTTTATTGTTTTTGTATCCACTTGGAGGTAAAAAAGTAGTTTTTTTACACAATTAGCAGACATAGCGCAATATTATCATTTATTTGGAGTCATGTTTCTGTCAACCTGATGATAATGAGCCTAATATTCACTCTATTTTACCTCTTGTTTGGTGCCCTCCAACTCCTAAGGGAAATATCTCGAGCAGCTAAATGCTCCTTTAGTGTATATCACCAGCTAGTCTCACCTCTTTGGTTCTAGGCAGCAAGTGCAACGAAGGGTCAAAACAGCTGCCAGCTGCTGCAGTTGAAAACTACACTGATGAAAGCTGATAAAACATTGAGGTTGCAAACCGTCAAATCAAAACAACAGCTGAAAGATGCTAAAACGCTCATCATTAGCTGAGAAGAATAGCAGTCTGGTGAAAATTGCCTGTGAGTTTTTGACTACAAATAACATAATGTACACTAAACAAAGTCAAATTGATTGTTAATATACAAATATTGATAAGAACAGCTTTAAAGCCACTATTACAGCAGTACACTTAACAGAAAAGCGACAGCCAAAGCAGAATACAGTTGTTTTTTTCAAAATAAACTGAACTCGCATTTCACATTGGATGGCAATGAATAACATCCTTGTTCTACCACATGTTTTAGCTTCTTTACTTAGTCAAACGCTTACCCATTGTTGTTGAATCTCACAGAGAGGAACCTGAACCCGAAGGCAGCGTGTCTGCGGAGGAGAGAGGAAGAGAAGGCGTCTGCAGCCATGGCGGATCAACAGTCCATGCATCTCGCTTTCCATCCCAGTCTGACAGACCCATCAAACCCCATGGGCCACCTCTGAGCATCTGATAATAACTGAATCAAATACAGCATAAAGTAAGTAACATTAACTTAAACAGCAGTTACACATATGTGATAAAGACATTGTATATTTTTTAGCAGACAGTAACTGTATTTTTCTTTTTTGTAAAAAATGTTGTAATGCTACCAACCCTGTTTACAAACTTGACATTAATAATATTTCCATAGAAAGTCTAATTTTTCTATCATCTGTGTGTTTGATGTCCAGATGCTGATCGAAGAGCAACCAGGAAGCCCTCTCCGTTTGAACAATCATCTCCTTGCTTCCCAACCGGACTTCTAACTTTGTGCCTACACTTAACTTGTAACAGACAAATGCATTGTAAACTGCCGATGTTTTGTACATATTTTATATATTTATTGGTTATCTGTCTGTTTTGAATATATCTGAAAGGATGAAACCCAGTAGTGACGAGTGTCATCTGCAGTTTTGATTTTTGGAGGAGCCAGATATGTTTCTGATTGATCTTTTCAGTGTATCACTATTAACCACGTACACTCGTGATTTTCATCGAGCTCAGAGAACTGACATTCCCATATTTGTGTTCAGACATCGGATTTAAATTGTCCTGTGGTGTGTGTGAGAGTGTGTGAGCTGTTGTTTAGTGTGTGCATGTGTGCGAAGGAGTTTGACCATTCTATGAATGAACAGATCTCCCAAAATGTTCTTTGACAGGTCGGCATCATCTGTTATTTGTACATATTTCACACATTTATGTAATAGCACTGTTAACAGGATCACACTTAACGAGACGGAGGTGGAAAATGGACTTTGTCTTCTCAGAGTAAATCTCGCTCTTCAGACTTAGTCAAAGCTCTTTGCATGTTTGAGTTTTTACTAGAATATTCATTTTTTATAAGTTATGTAACTTATCTTTCATACAAATATTGTGCATTTCATAATGTCTCCATTTACTTTTACATATGAAAACCTTTTTGTGCTGTTTTAATAGATGTAGCCATATTCCATGCTCTGAGCAATACAGTGTAACATAGTAATTGATGTCTTGTTTGCATATCAAACTGCTAAACAAATAATAATTAAAAATAATCTGGAATTATTTCCATCATGACATGTACAGTTTAAGTAGCCAACAGGCATGTGTCAAAGGATAATGTAGCAATAAATGTGTCTTTTCAAATAGTTTTTCAGTGTGTTCTTTTTATCACATGCACATACACTTACTGTATTTAAAGTAGGCTACTAAAACTTGTATTACTATTAAGTGAACATTCAAATACAAGAAGATATCATTCATTTGAAGCCAAATGAGTGTCCATTATGTTTGTGAAAGGCGTCTTTATTGGCGTAGCATTCTTTGCAATGCATATTAGGTTGTGCACAGTGAGGCATTGTGACAAGTTTTACAAAGGAAAACAACGGCTCATTAATTAAATATAGGTTTTGCATGGTGTAATATCTGCAGGCAATCTGAGCACCTGTTGTTTATTCCAGATGCCGGGTGGAGAAACGGTGACAGCGCCAACTAATAAACTACACCTGTCGCCTTTTATGGTGCAATTGGTTGAGCAATATTTCCGATAAACAACATGTGTATACACACTAAAAAATAAGTGTCCTGAATGCCGGTTTGCTAGCGTTTTTGTAAAGTTACAGATATATAAACAGCGTATCATGTTATAAACGTTTACCATGGTCTCCTGTCATCCCAGGGTGTGCGTTTAATAAAGTCCCGGGCATTAAACACCTCTTTATGGTTCTGGGAGGGTTACACCAAGAAGTTTGAGTAGAGGGGTGGTACATAAATGTTAAAAGTATATTTGGCATCTTTGTTTTAGTTTTCAATGTATTATTCATAAATACGTCGATTAATTGATGTGAAGTATTTTGATTTCATGTTTATTTTATGTATGACTCAATATTTTATGAAAAACCGACTCACTATCACACCCCTGTTTTTGGTAGTGCCTAATGCTGGCATTTGTGCTAGTGATAGCGAGATGAAGCATTATGAAGCTTTGAAGCTTTCCAGCCAATTGGTTCTCAAAAAGGGTTCATCTCATGAGGCTTCATCTGAACCCCCCTGTTGGTCAAAGTGTGTTAAACAGGCAGAAATCTCAACAGTGTGATCTTTCTGTGAGTTCCCAATGAGTAAACCTTAGAATAACTCTGAACATGAGATCATATTTTCATATAATACATTTGTATGAATATTATATATATACCTGCCCAGTTACTCTCACAACGAATCAGTATTTGCAGTAATCAAATTAGTTATCTAACATAGCCTATACCATTTCAATAAAAGTCCTGCATCCAAATGTTACAGAACTTGCATTATCTTCAAAATGCAATGACTAAAAAAGTATAATGTATTTAATTATTAGGTGGTTGTGGTCATTGTTATATTATATTCCGCTTTCCAGAGGTCAAGACGCTTCAAAGGGTCACTGGAAATCTTGTGAGATGGTTAATGTAGTAGGAAAAAAAACAAAAAAAACGTTATCAAAGTAATGACATAATAGTTCATGTTGTAGGCTCGTCTTAAAAAAAAACAGTTTGTCAAAACTAGCAAAACAGTTTGCTTAAACTTTCTTCAATGAAATGTTACAAAATTACCAAACTCGAGGTCCCCTTATTAGTGGCCAGACCAGACCTTTGTTAGGTACTTTGGTTGTCTGGCATCGCCCATCTCTTCCATCATGGGGGTAGTCCAGTTGTGGATTATTTATGGTCATTAAAAACAAAATCAGATAAACACATTTATTCAACTTCATCTCTAGGCCTAATACAAGATGCATGTTTGGGGGCCACCTGCATGATCAGAAAAAGTATGCCTTTAATGGCAGCCTTTTAAGTCTGAAGTGTTGTTCAATGGAAAATAGAGATATATTTTCCCGGTCATGTGACACACTTCAGGAATAATCAAAGATACCAGTAAGATATAGACTACATGGCGTGCACTGACGATGACATGGAGACATTAACGGGTGGAGTAAATCATAATATCCCATATGGTTTGAGTATCCGACAGAGCAGGCAGTGAACGCCTCTCTGAGCGGGACACAGGGCTCGGGTGGAGGCAGGACAGTCTTCTGGACAGAGAGGGAGGAGGAGTACTCTGTTCAACACCCAGACACTCAGCTGGTAAGTTTTTAGCTCAGATCGATTTCTACCGCATGTGTCCTTAATTTACCAGCCCCTTATTGCTTTTACGACGTCTGTCTTGCAGGGTGTGTCTGCGGGGATCAGTGGTGAGTTTACGAATCATGATATAGCCTACTTTGTCAACTTCTTTCTTCAGTGTAAAGTGTTGTGATATAGCCTACTCTGTGATGTTATAGATAGATGTTATTTAAACTTAGATGCCTGTTTTCAAAGTAACCGAAAACTTTAGACTTGGTTTACTGTGAAGTAAAGTAGCCTGAAACCGGATAAACGCATATCCGCTGCACGTTCACAGCCTACATGAGATCGATAGAAAGAGTGGACATAGACGTAGCCTATGACAAATTACTTTAAAAGAGTAATGGCAAAATCAATAAAAATAAGAAACAATGGACTTGTCGCTTCAATATATTTGCCATATGAACAACTTGTTGGACAAATGTCCTGCTTCTAATGAAGCACACTCTATAAATGCATCAAGCTGTAATTAGCTATTATTAATGTTAATTAATAATGTTTCATGGTAGCCTACAGTTATTGTAGCGGCCAAAATCATGTAGAAATAAAACAGATAATTAACTTAAAATAATACAGCCGCTGAGGCACTAGTTAGCAGATCTTACGCAGGGCAATGATCCAGGTCCAGACAAGATTCTCCGTTGTGCATTTATTATGATCCAATATCATTGACAATGAACAACTCTGTCAATACATCATTCGGGTAAGTTGTACAAATCCTTTTTGTAAGCTTTTCTTCAATTGACTGTATGTTGTAAAGTAGCCGATGTTATCATTTTGTACTTGTAAATCATTTATAAACACTATTAAAGCAATTATAGAACCACTTATTAGAAAATGGTACCATATCATTCTTTTCTGAACTAACTTTTTTTTAAACTTTATAAATGAGCTGTTGTGTTACTGATTAAAGCGATACCCTCAGGATTGTACTCCTATGGGTTTTGTCTTCTGCACAACACCTCCTGTGTTCTTGTGTTTCGGCCTCACAGTAACATATTTGTAGACAATCATTTTCCTGAAGTGTCATACCATGAAGTGGGTGACGACACCTCGGGGACCCCAGCCAGTGGTAGTCGTCATGCAGTTGTACAATAGTACTCTGTCATGAGCACACAAAAGGAGCTGTTTTCATTGCAATATCAGCCTCTTGTCTGTGCGTATTTATTCTGTCTTTATATCTGCTGAGTGCAGCTGTGTGAGGAGCTCCCTGGATGTGTGTCATTGTGAGGCCCTGACCCTGCTCCAATGTTGTGTAAACACCAAACATATCCATCAGTCTCTAATTCCCATACAGGGTCAGTCTGCTTCAGTTTCATATTTAACAAGCAGGTTTGTTTTTTCCACAGTTCAGAGTCACGATGGATTCTCACAGGCTGAGCGGCTCTCCGGACGTCAGGATACAGAGGGGCTACATCAAGCAGCAGAGTCCCAGAGGCAGCCAGGATGACTTGTTCGGAGTCAGGGTGCAGATCCAAGGAATTAAAGGTCAACCCTACGTGGTTCTGAACAGTTCTGGCCAGGAGATCCACCGGGACGTCTCTGTCATCACTCACCAGGCGGGGTACAATCCTGGCATGGTGAGGAGGTCTGAGGATGAAAGACGCTCTCCCTCTGAGTCACAGAGGCCTGAATCCTCCTCTGAGTTTCATTATCAGAAACATCCGGAGATTCTGAGACCTTATGACCCCGAGAGTAATAACCTGAACGTAGTTGTACCTTCAGCAGCGTCAGTCGCTCGACCTGCACAGCTAAACACCAGCCCTCTTCCTGAGACTGTGAAGAAACCCCGGATCCCTCTGCCTGCTGAGGGCCCAGTGGGAGACCAGAGTGATGTGACCCCTCCCTCAGGTAGTCAAGTTCCCGCAAGGTCGCCTAACTCAGTGGAGACAGATTCCTTCATATCTGTCGGGAAGCTAATAAGCCGGTTCAACAGCAGCCAGCGGAGAGGAAGAGGCGGCCCGAGGAACCGGTTGGACCCGGAGCAGTGTCGAAGGTCCCGCAGCGCGGACAGCGGTAGAACCTCAGAGTCCTCTTCCTCCTCCTCTTCCTCCAGCAGAGCCTCGTCTCTGAAAGCTGTCAGGGGCGAGACCCCAGGTGGGATTTATCCTCCAGGATCAGCCAGGGCTCGACTCCTTGGCGGAGAATCTTCTTTGACGAGGGAGGAGAACAAGAACACCACATTGATTAAAGGACATAATGGAAAAGAGACGATTTCCACACATGCAGCAAAATTACTTCAAAGGGCAGAGAAACCTTCAAGATCCAGATCATGTAGTGACCAGACCGATGAATCTGATGAAAGAGATGCACAGGTAAAGAGATTGGTGCCGAGTCACAGTTTACATTTAAAAAGGTGTATTGATTGGCTGTTTATTCCCTAACCAGGTCACTCCCGATCTTCTGAAAGGGCAGCAAGAACTCTCAGTAGACGCACCTGAAGACACAGCCAAACAAATACTCTTCACCTACCTCAAAGACGGGTAAGTGTACTGCTTAATTAATAATAATACCTATTTATCATACATTTTATTTATACATTTTACCATTTTTCAGGGTACTCGGGGACAGTAACATGTCAAAATGAATAAAAACAACATTAAAACACATTTTAACTAATAAAAAACACAACAATAATTACAGATTAAAAGCAGTTCAAATTCATAATTTAAAGGAATCATTTCATGAATAGTTCACATTTTGGGAAGTATTGTAATTTGCTTTCTTGCCAAGGGTTCAATGAGAAGATTGATACCACTCATACATCTGTACCCTCAATATGAAGCTACAGTCAGCAGCAGCTAGTTTAGTTTAGCATAAAAGCAATGTCACTTTATTCTTTGAAGATTATAAACTGGAGGTTTTTTTTGGCCCGGGCAGTAACTACCCGGATGTTAGATGTGCTGTTTGACAGATTATTTTTTAAACTTTTGAACACAGGAAGGTTAGCTGTTTCCTCCCAGTGTCAATCCTTGATGCTAACCTAAGCTTAGCTAAATGGATGTAGCTTTACATTTATAGTACAGATACAATCATCAACAATCTTCATATATAATATTTTCTAATTATATCTTTAACAGCTCAATAAATAAGTTTGCATTTTCAATTTGCATATATTTGAGAGCTGAAATTTGTTTTTGTTAACACTGTCTCTTGTAGTCAGATAAGGAGGTGCTGCTACAGCTGTGTGTGCTCAGGCATCAGGAACAGGAATGCAAAGCATGTACTTGTTTCCCCTGATAAAATAACTTCTTCTCATACAAAGTGTTTACGATCCATCAGTGGCTTTTTAAAATATGTGCAGAAGTAGAGCTATTGTTTAGAATAACGCTAGGTAGGCGTAGCGTTTCACATTTCCCTTTCACACTAATGAAAGGTCATGTCAATGTTTTCGTTTGGCTGATCTATACATATATATTTTATCATTACACCCTGTCAGTACAGTTTGGGTGTTTGTAAAGTATTTTACTTTCTCCTCAGGACGACTGATGATGACTCCACCACTGAGAAGAAAGTCACCCTGCTGCTTGAAAAGGTCAACCAGGTCAAGTGGAAGACTGCTGAAAATGTGGAGGAGGAACAGAAAATGTGTCTTGTGATAATAATGTTTTAATGTCTGAAATGGACAACCATGTTGGGCTTCTCCTTTTTCACATGTGTAGGATTATGCAGCCGAGGTGAAGTTTTTGCAAGACAAACAGGCAGTGCTGCAGAAAGAAGTGTCTCAATTAAAACAACAACTGGAAACAGAGATTAAGGTGTAGTGCAGACCCATCCTGCTGATTCACCTCTAAAACACTCATTTCCTATTCCTGTGACTAATGATGTTGTTGTGTTGCGCAGAATGAAAAGACTCTGGCCAAAGCTTGTGAAAAGGCCAGGACAGAGAAAAAGAAATGTCAGGAGGATTTGGCCAAAAGTCAGGAGGAGCTGTGCAGACTCAGCCACCGACTGGCTCAGATGGAGGCCGAACTTCAGTCCACCAAACAGGAGTAAGAACTTCCGAGTCAACAACATTTAAAAGGAGAACTCAAATCTGATGCTAAACTAGTATTGTAAAAAAATGTAGTTTCAAGCCACCAAATTTCATCGAGCAAAGACTGAAACAGGAAAAAACTGCTGCTGTTGACTAGCTGTTTTTTGGCTTCTAGAAGTCACTGTTCCCAGCCATAAAATAGTCCTGGATTTGCAAATAGGTGGGGCTCTAAATGTTCTGGTAGGGGGGTTTTGTTTTTGTTGGATAGAGCCAAACTAGCTGTTCAAACTGTGTATCAAATAAACGTTGATGTTTTTCTCGGATAGAATACCTCAAATGAATACCTCCATGCTTTGTTTCACTTTGTTTAAATAAGCTTCTGCTAATGCTTTGAGGCAGGGATTTTGAAAATCTGAGACAGTGGGCCTCTTATACAAATCATGGAAAAAGGCATCCCTTCCCTTTAGCTTCAATTTGTTCAACTCCTGGATGTCTATTGGATCATGATGTTATTTGATCCCAAACAACTCAACCATTGCGCCGAGATAGCCTAAATGTGATGTTTGAAATTAATTCAGAATACACCAGATAAACGCCTCACACTTCGCAAACCTCTGCTTTAAGGTCATTCAAGTGAACTGTGTTGTATGATCTGATGAAAGTCATTTGACCAAAAGCGGGGTCAAATACCATTAGGATTAAGTGTGCAGATATCCTCTTTATCTAGTTTCTGAAACTTTAAAGCATGGTACACAGTCTTCCTTTCTTGAACTCAACACATATCTGTAATATATCTCTCTCTCCTGCATATTTGTGGATGTTAGGCTGACTCGCATGAAGGCAGAAAGGGAAAGATCTAAGACGGAGATGAAAGATCTTCAGCAACAGCTCTCTGAGATGCACGATGAGCTGGATCAAGCCAAAAAGGCTGAAGTGATAAATACACAGAAAGAAGTCCTCCTTGAGGTAAGTGAAACCACATGAAGGAGATACACTTCACAAATCAGAAGCAGCTGTAAAGCTCCCTCCCTGGCCTCGAGGTAGTGACCTTTTATTTTGATTGATGTATGTCAGGAAATGGCGCATCTACGTCTGGACTTTCATGAGATACTACAGGTGAAGGAGGAGCAGCAGGAGGTGCTGCACCACAGGGAGAGGGAGCTCATCGCCCTGAAGGGGGCGCTCAAAGAGGAGGTGGAGACTCATGATTCCTACATGGCCGCTCTGAAGGAGGAGTATGAAAAGGAGCTTCAAAGGCTGTTCAGGGATTTAGAGCTGGCTCAAGAGGTAACATGCTTCTCCGTCTTTGTCTCTTTTTCCTAAAGCTACAACGTGGTTTCATCATTTGTTATTCTGTCCGCTGTCACAGAGCAGTACTATGCTGGGTCAAAAGAAGGCTGAGGTAGAGGAGGAGAGAGGATCAGCTCAGGTGCAGCTGAAGGAGACGAGCCAGGACAGAGATCAGCTGAGAGGAAAGGTGCAAGAGCTGACCAACAAGCTGGATCAGCTGAGTCAGGATATCCAGGAGTCCAAAAACACAGAGAGGCTGCTGGAGCAGAGAGTGAAGCAGCTGGAGGTGGAACATTTAAAGAGACGCAAGCAAAAATATCCTTTTATTGACATTTAACTTACTGATGTGATCTAATCCTCCATTTTGTATGTATGTCCCAATGTGTTGGTGTTCTGCAGAGGGAAAAGCAGCAGGTTGAGGAAGCACTAAGAGATGTGAGGAGGAACGAGGAGGAGATGTGTCAGTCTAACCAGTCGCTGCTCACTCGCTTGGAGGACGTGCAGGTAAAGCATGGTGGCATTGTGGTGACCTACATTTTTTACTGTAACTATTAAAAATACCACCTGTTTTATGGGTTTGAACTGTTTTGTATTGCATAGTAAGTGGACGTTGTGCTCTTTCAAGCTTGTGTGAAAGTTGTATGTGTCTGTTGTGTGTGTAACAATGGCTATGCCGTCCTCTTGGCCAAGTCACTCTTAAAAAATATATCTTCAACTTCTAGCCTGGTTGCATGGATGTATACCATGGTGCTGCATGTTTGCCGCATGCCATTCTTGTCACATGTTTCCTGCCTCTCTACACCGGGAACTGCCTGTTTAGCCATGCTTTGAAACTGATCTGTTTTCCTTTGGGGTTTTTTCCTCAGGGTAAGTTGACCAAACTTAATCATGACCACAGGGACCTGAAGGAGAAGCTCAAGGAGGAGAGGAGACAAATAGAGGAGCTGTGGAAAACCAAAACTGAGCTGGAAGATGAGAGGACGCTGCAGGACAGGAACATGGAGCAACTGCAGAGGAAGGTGAGAGGTGGACCAGGAATGTTTATTGGGCCCTATGACAATATTATTATTACTTTGGAGCCAACACACACCTGAAACTCTTGTTGTCTTAACCCTGAAGCCACATGGGATCAGCAGACAAATCTGGTATTTCTTGTGCTTGGGTTAGATGTAGCAAGCCATATGGCCGTAAAACGTAAACACGTCCACTTATCTCACAGTTTAAGCGCTTTGTTTAGATGAACATCATTATGGAGGAGTGCGAGGCGTCTACAGATGTTCTTCAGAGCCAGGTCGATGAGGCCCGAGAGAAGAATCAGAGGGAGTTGGACGATCTGCGGAGACAGCTGCAGGAAAAGGGAGCAGAGTTGGAGAAGTCTCGACAAGCAGCCAAAAAACTTCAGGAAGAGGTGTGGTACTCATTGTCTCTCTGATTCATCAACATGCAAGTTCAACTGAGTCACAACTAAAATAAAGTGTGAAGGAGTTATTTCCCTTTGTTGAACTATTTTGCTTTTTATCATGTGTTAATGGATCATATTTTTCTTCCATTTTCTTTGGGGGAAAAACAAAAGCAGTCTCGGATGTGTTACCAGATTTATGTACGTCTTCATTTCTGTTCGAGTGACTGTTTGACCCCATAGCAGGCGGTGTGTTTTACCTTATCTTGCATTGTGTGTTGCTCTGCTATGTGTTCAGCTGCTTCCTCTGGAGGAGGATCTGCGGCGCTGTCGCAGGGAGCAGCAGGAGGCCCAGCTGAGGGGCCGGCAGCTGGAGCAGAGGGCGGAGGAGCTGGAGGAGAGGAACGCTGCCACGCTGGGAGAGCGGGAGCGCCAGGTCAAACTCATGGAGGTAACGTCCCAGCAACCTAAACTGGTGAAATTAAAGGAGTACTCCAGCATTTAGTAATGTGCTCCCATAATGTCTGGGGACAATCATAGATATATACTAGATATCCTGACTTTAGTTTCTAGTAAGAGTCAAACTCCATTAACGCAGTGCCCCTTCAAGTGCCATCAGAAGATAAACATGCTTCCAAATAATACATGTACTTATTCTAAACTGCATTTCCGTAAAACTGAACATTTCGTAATTTTTTTAATGGGTGAAAAAGAAAGAAAAACAGAAATAATTCGGACATACATTTCAATCTCAATCTTTATTTATTTATATAGCACATTTAAAACAACCTTCAGTTGACCAAAGTGCTGTACAGGCAATAACTACAGTATTAAATAACACAATGGGAGTACAATAATAAAACAATAATTAAAAACATGATAAAAAGCACAATAACTAGAAACATATATATAAAAAATAAATAAAAAACACACAAATATAAAAATGTAATGTTCAACTAGTATTAAAATACATACTACATACTCTTGCTTTCCTCATGTTTCCTTTATTATTTGGTGTATCTTGTGCAGATCATTGTAATTAAGTGCTTGCAAAATGTATGATGTGCCTCTTATGTGGTGCAGTCAGGTTTCTGAAAAAAGGCACTATGAAATAAAGTATCCCTGCGATCATCATCCTTTAGTCACGCTCATAACACAAGTTGAGACATACAGTGTTTAGATGAAAACAGCAATTTTCCCTGACACAATAATAATACACGTATTGTATGTTTACTAAAAAACGTTCTAAACTAGTGATCATCTGGAGTTTTTAATTGAAACTCTCATTACACCCGAACGTCCCACCATGATTCAGTTTATCGCATCTTTTGAAGTATTTACCCTATTTTTTATTAGGATCCCCATTAGCACTAGCATGAGCGTAGAATACTCTTCCTGGGGTTCTCACGCACAAACATAGATAAAACAAAACAACACAGCTGATCATTTCATGCAATTCATAATTCAATGTGAAAATGTCATAAAATATCATAAAATGTTGACCATCATTAAGCCAAACTACACTAATACAAAACATGGCAACAGACACAGTTCAAGGATACTTTATGATACAGGGATGATTTTTTAGCAAACTTTTGAAATGTTCAGGTGCCAGTATTTGCCCTCACTTGTTCCTGTGAACTATAAGGGTGCTGCCATAGCAACAACTTCTCACAGCTCAGCACTGTTTGTCTTGCTGATGACAAAACATCCCACAGTGACAGCAGTGATCACTGTTGACACTGCGTATCGACCGAGGAAGCTCCTGTTTACTGTACAAAGTTATCAAACCTGTCTGGGTGTTCCCCTCTTACAGTGTCAAACACTCCCGTCCAATCAGCACTGAACTGTGTTTAATTCCATAGATTTCCTCATTTATTATTCGTCTTTTTACTTGTTTCCTTTTTATTTATTGACTTGGTTTGTCCATACATGTACTTAGCTTAAAACACAACAATAATTCATTTACAGGCAGTATAAGGAAAACAAAACAGATACATTCCTTTTTATATTCCTTTAATCAGAAACTAGTCTTTTTGTATGTGAATGAAAGACAGAAAGCAGACTACAACTAACTACAAACTCAAGGGATAGATTTATCTTGATGGTGGTTTGACACATTTGTTTCCTTCCTCTCAGGGACGTATCAGCCAGTTAGAAGAAGATCTCAACGACGAGCACTGCAGTGCTGACCGCCTGATGGAACGACTCGACAAAACCAAAGAGCAGGCAGGTTCACTCCCATTACTGTCATTACCTTTCTTATACACAACGATCGTATTATGCGTTCGCTAAAATTCATAAAGTTCCCCAACTGTGAAGAGACAACATTATTGCCCAGTCTTCTGTTTGAACGCACAGCCCTGTAACTGGTTTTAAACATAAACAAATTAAGGACCGAGTATTCAGGTTTCCACTCCTTAAGCTCTGTTACTTGACAATCACTTTTTTAACATCCATAACAAGACTGAAATGCAACAAATTGATGTTTGTTCATCTCTTATGTCTCCATGAGAGCCTCACATCCTCAGTGCGTCTGTTAAGTAGGCCACCATTCATGGGAGCGGGGCAGTGCAGACTAATTGACACAAAACAACGTGCAAAGGAAAAAAACAGCAAACTATTGTGAGCAGCTTTCACACTCCCTGCACCGGGCCTCTGGATGTTATTAGAGAGGAGAGAGCTTTAGATCTGACGTGGCTGCTCAGACTAGACAGCATTTCCTCTCATTCTAGGAATTAAGAGAAACAACATTTCATTTAACCTGAAAGTGACCTTTCTTTTGAATATGGTACTGTCGTGTTTTCAGTCAATACTGAAGGAAGTACATCTAAAATGCAAGCCTATACTTTACTCTATGTTTAGATATTGGCATAAATAATGAATTAGTGGTTTATTGACCACATGCTTTACCCTTCCTTCCCTACTTGTTATTTATATATTATGACGGAAGCCCAATGGTGAAAGATCCATAAGATCAATAAAACAATTTATAAATACTTAATTCAAGGTAAGGGCAAATGTTTTTGAGAATCAGAATGTGGAAGTACAGCTATCTCAACATTATACTTAAGTACAGTTACTGTACTTAGTTACTTTCCATCAGTGCTGAATGGCACATCATGTGTGTTTCCTCTCGCTAACAGATGGATCAGATGAGGGCCGAACTGATGCAGGAGAGAGCCGTCAGACAGGACCTGGAGTGTGACAAGCTGAGCCTGGAGAGACAGGTACTGACCTTTGACCTCACACAACGCCTCCACAACAAACCACCGTTTAATTTACTTTTACAAAAAAACATCAGTCCACTTTCTGAAAATCCTCGATCGGACATCAGATCCTATCATCTGTTATCACATGACTAGAATTCCACACAAAGGCTGCTTTATTTAGTCACATCTCAATGTCTATCTCAATATCTGGCATCAGATGTGCAGCAGGGATAAACCTACGCCACTTTATGTAAAGGAGGGGGAGGGGTAATCATTTATGGAGAGGGAAAAGGTTCTTTTAAATCAGGTAGAGAGCAAAACTGGGTAATCAAGGAGCCAACTACTAAGTTTAAAACACAATCATTTATTCAGTAGAACATAAAAACTTTACTAAGAAAACTAAAATCGGAGCTGTCTAAAATATAATCTCAGTAAAAAGATAGTCTAAAACTATTTTAAAATACAAATAAATGCAGTTAAAACAATACAAAGAATTCCAATGTTAAAAGGGTTAAAAGTCTTTCCAGGGCTGCAAAGGTGCTCCGTCGACCCTCTCTTGGACTGCCGTGGTCTCTTAATCCCTTGGTTGCGTGTGCCTCTGCTCCTGCTGGGTTCTGCCTCTGCTGTCTCCTTCAGTTTCTCCCAGTCTCAGTCCCACCCTCTGCTGATGTCCACATGTCAGTGTAAAGTTACTTAAAGGACAGGTTTTCCCATTAACAAACACTCTGTTTACATTACGTGTTACCAAATCGCATTACACTTTTTCTTCATTGAGCTCCAACAAAAATATTGAAAGCATTTCCTTTCCTCACAAACATTTGCAAAGCCAATTGTTTTGAAATTGTTAAACCTGCATTGTTTTCATCCATGCTTGCAGTTTCCTCCTTTCCTGCTTTTTCTATGGTACAATCTGCACTTCTTGTAGGATAGTGGAAGGATGTGTAATCATTGGCTGGACTGTGAATGGCCCCCTCCTCCTGCTTGTGTGCAAGTCTACAATGCTCCATGGCACTACTAGGTGTCACAAGCCCTCCAGGGTACGCTTGAATTTAGCCTAGTTTATGATTTTTTTCTGTTTCACTTCCTGTCTCAGAATAAAGACCTAAAGGGCAGAGTGACTCATCTGGAGGGATCACAGAGGACCAACCAGGATTCACTCGTCTCCAAACTTAACAGCCGCATCCAGGAACTTGAGGAAAGGTTGCAAGGAGAAGAGAGGTAAGGACTAAGTAATGACCTTATAGCTCTTATAAATACATGTGTACAGAGTTTGTAAGTCTCAGCACCCGATAACACTTTGATTAATGGCTCCATCAGATGTTATGGTAGCCGTAGAGCAGAAAACTCTCACATATCACTTTCCCTGTGGTTGTGAGGGTGAGAGTATCTCTGGTCTGAAACACACTAGGAAGGTGTTGAGTTACAGGAAGCTTCAGCAGTGATGTGGTGCTTTTTGCTCTCAGAGACAACAACAGCCTGCAACAAGCAAACCGTAAGCTGGAGCGCAAGGTGAAGGAGATGAAGATGCAGACGGACGAGGAGCACATCAATCTACAGAGCCAGAGAGACCAGGTACACAACGGCAGAGAAATAACTCAAAGTTGTAAAGTAGTCAGGATCTGTGGACTGTTCTTGTGACTCATTATCTAATTTCAGCTGACTCAGAGACTGAAGACGGCGAAGAGGCAGATGGATGAAGCGGAGGAGGAGATCGAGCGTCTGGAGCACTCGAAGAAGAAGCTGCAGAGGGAAGTGGACGAGCACATCGAGGCCAACGAGCAACTTCAGGGTCAACTGGGCTCGCTGCGGAACGAGATGAGGTGACCACTCACCTCCTGCCACTGAGTTTCTGTCTAAGATACAGTGTTTATTAAATCATGTTGTTCTATAACTCTTTCTGTCATTTGATGTGTGCATTTACAGGCGCAAGAGGAAATCGCCTCCTGTCAGTAAGGCCGGGGAAGACAACGGGAACGACCTGGATGACTTGGGATCTGATTGACTGATTAAAAGCTAAATAACCATTTCTGGACTTTCAGAAATGTTGGACTTTCTTTGAAGAATCGTTGATATCATAACATTATCCCATTAACAAACTCAGGTGTGATTTCATAATGTTTCCAGTTGTTAAAGTGAGAGACCTTGCCAAGGTTGACCTCTTGTGGCAAAATGTATAACTGCAATATCTGACAGACATAAAAAGCTTATTTACTTGTACTCAATTTGATTAGTGTTTTCTCTAATTTATTCATTTGTTATGTGTTATTGTAATATGATGCAAACTGCAAACTTAAACCAATGAATAAATGTCTGTGTTTTACGAACTCATGTTTTTACAACTCCAGTAACTTTTAAAAGCTGTATGTTTGTCTTGTGATGACACACACAACTAAATAAAATGAGTTTTGAAGATGCATTTTATGGAGATGCAACACAAATTCTAGTTTGTGTGTTGACGAGGCTGATAAGAGGAGTGTGATGGTCCCAAATGGATCAATGGTGTGTGCTGAATGGCTGCTGTCGGCCAGAGGTGGAGATCTGACAGCTCCAGAGGTTCACACTGCTCGACATCTGGCAGTTGTAACGGGGATTGGCACAGGGACACATGGAGAAAAAACAGAAGAAAAGCATGAGGCAACGCTGTGCTCTCAAACATGGAATATTCAAGGAATTCCTGGCAGAATTCCTGGGGACATTTGTCTTGGTTGTAAGTATCATTTTATTTACAACATTTTGTTTTTCTCATGTTACAAATCTAAATATTGTCAAAAGTGCAAAAATGGTTTCTCAAGTCTGAGAAGTTGTTTATATGCTTTCTTCATTCTTGAACTCCAGACTGCAGAAATCTCATTGTCATTTATGACGTTAGTGACAGTCTGTTCTCCTCTTCCTCATCAGTTGTTCGGCTGTGGCTCAGTCGCTCAGACCGTCCTCAGTCGAAACACCCTGGGTGAGCCTCTCACCGTCCACATCGGCTTCTCCGTGGGCCTGATGATGGCGGCGTACGTGGCCGGTGGAGTGTCAGGTAAGGTGGTTTAATGTGGCTGTAGGAGCTTCTGCACCTAATTGTTTATTTCCAATCAAGTGCAACTTATTAAACAACATCCACTACACATGCAATAGATTTTTTTTTTAAATGCATGTGCAAGAGAAATAAATAAATAACTGTTAATGGATTTTCTTGAGTCCAGACTATTATTGGCATCCTGTCAAATTTACTGGAAAATATTATCAGCTTTAATTATATTGTTAATTTGTTGTTTGCACATTCAGCTTATTTGCTGCATTTAATCTACTGTTTAGCGCCGCAGACCGCATTAAAATAATTCATAGTTATTACAAAAACGACCAAATAACCATACACTGCTCGCCTGTAATGAAAACACTGTTACTCATGAGGCTTGCCGTCTGTAATGATATAACTTTATGGCTTCCTGTCCAGCCATGTGCCACCTCTACGACTCCAGTGTCAGCAGGAACGTGCCAGCTCTGCGCAGATCTAATGAATGTGCACTGACCATTGATTTGTTAGTGCGAGTGCACAGCCTCTCCGGGGTCATACATAACCCTGGGCACTGAATGTCCTGCAAACTGCATCGATCACAGGCTCCGTTCACCAGACTCAGCCCGAACGACACCGCTCGCCTCATCTGAGCTGCAGCTACTTCCAATTTATAATAATAATAATAATAATAATGATACAAGGTATTTATATAGCACAGTTCCTGGGGCTCAGAGATGTTTTACAAGGAAATAAAGGAAATAATGACATGAATAAAAAAGTCCTGGACTAAGTTAAAAGGGAGTTAAAGAGGCAAGGGGGTAGAAGATTAAAAGTTGAGAGCAAGAGTGAATAGGTGAGTTTTGAGGGCTTTTTCACATTAACACAATAAAGTGTTATTCATGCAGACAAATCACTGACAGGCGACATATGTTTTTAAAATGTAAAATCTGTCAGGATGGGAGCACAGCCTGAAATAAAAAAGGAACCGAGTAATGCTCCCTTTTGTTTACTACTTTGAATTTTAAATAAGTGATCCATTATTCGGCCTCTTTGCTCGTGAACAATACATACATAACAAAACCCTGCACCGCCCGGGGGGCCGCTCCCCTTCTGCTGCCCCTCGTAAATGTGACAGCCTCAATAATGATGGAGAGGGTATCATGCCAGACGACCCCCACCCGCTGCATCCCTCTCTCACCCTCTGCTTTGTCTTGCTCCCAGGGGGCCATGTGAACCCTGCTGTTTCCCTGGCCATGGTGATTCTGGGCAAACTGAAGATCTGGAAGTTCCCCTTCTACGTCCTTGCTCAGTTTCTTGGTGCTTTTGCTGGAGCTGCTGCAGTCTTTGGATTATACTATGGTGAATACTGCTCAACTTTATTCCTTTGACATGAATATTAAACCATACCACTTTGTATGAGTAAAAAGCGTCATCAATGTGAGATATAAGTGTATTCCTTTGCACAACTAATGTCTGATTATCCCCCTCACAGATGCTTTCATGGACTTCACCAGTGGGATTCTGTCAGTCACAGGAATCAATGCAACAGGCCACATTTTTGCTTCCTACCCTGCGAGACACCTGACGGTCCTCGGCGGCTTCATCGATCAGGTGAGGTCTGGTCACCGTGACGTCTGCTCTGTTCAAATTCAGGCTCTAATTCAACAAAGTCTGGCCAATATAGCCAATGCAAAATTGATTGCCCCCTTTAATCAGAGAACACCCCCTCTTTTGCTTCAGTTTTGAGGCTAATTACCCATTTCCTGCCATTTCCTGCCATTTCCTGGCCTTATCTGGAAGGTCAATTATTTACTTAACACCATTAGTGTGTGAAGCGATCCACAGATAACACATCTAACAGCTCAAAACTGATCAGGTGAACCACTGAGATAAGTCTTATCAGTGTGATTGTGCAGAGCGATCATAGTAGTATTAACTTTAGAAAATCAGTTGTGCTGTAAAGGTTGTGCTAACTAAATATAAATATGAGTTAAAACTATATTTTATTCAACCATCAAGATTAAATGATTAATATTACAGAGGGAATCATGTGCTAAACAAATGTGATAACAATGTTCCCAATACAGCCTACAACGTATACACATGATCTCTACAAATAGTATTTCAAACCAACACAATTGTTATGAAATATATGATATGTTAACAAAGACATTCACACAGACACTTTTTTTATACCTACATGTTGTCAATATACATGAGAGTTCTCAAAAAACAGTAGTAGGAATAGGAGAAGGCAAAACACTTAAACTAAAGTAACAAATAAACAGAATTACATAAAATACTACTTCTGTTTTTATCCCTGACCTGCCTAATTTCCAGTTTACCAAACGAGTGCCGTTCCTCTCCTGCAGGTGGTGGGGACGGGCATGCTGGTGCTGTGTATTCTGGCTATCATTGACGACGGGAACATCGGAGCTCCTAAAGGCGTGCAGCCGCTGGCCATCGGTCTGATCATCATGGCCATCGGTGTGTCCATGGGGCTGAACTGTGGGTACCCCCTGAACCCCGCCAGAGACCTGGGCCCCCGGCTCTTCACAGCCGTAGCAGGATGGGGGATGGAGGTCTTCAGGTAACTGTGTACAGACCCTAAGAGCCTTATGTTAGTTAGGGTGGCAATTGTATTTGTGTAGCTAATTTCATTACACTTTTAAAGACAACATCTGAACATACACATGAATAGAACATTGGTAGCATCACTGCATCACATGCAGTAATATACAAGCAAACACACAGCCACTCAGCAAAAAAAAAATAATATATATATAACCCCCTTCACACAACAAAAACATGCACGCACACACACATTTTTCATGTTATTATGTATGCCTTTATTTTAAAACGTATTACATTTATGAATTAAGGAAAAGCCATATGAGATCATTCTTTAAAAGAAAACCAGTATAAATAAGAAAATATGTTACATCTCTAGGGAACACCTATCATTTTATAAACCCACATATATTAACTAAATAGTTTTTGAGTAAGCATATAGACTATATAGTATGCATGATGTCTATAATGGCATTTTGTGAATTGCTCTTTTTGAGAAATACCAAAAATATAAGTTTTTTGCTGTAATATGATGTTTATCTGTTTGTATTGTTGGTTTGTTTGTCAAACTTAACCAGGATGTAATTTGCATATAGGTGTAATAAGTAAGTTATGTTTTTGAAAGAAATAGATTTGATTTTAATTTAGCCCAAAATTACATTTGAGAGTTTGTTACAGGAGACAGTTAATAATTGTATATATAATTGTATATATATCGTACATCTACTGATGAACAAGCGAGCTGCTGACACAAAGCACGGTGTTACATAACGTCACATGCACTTGACAGGAAGTCGATGGTTGTGAATGATCCGGTGTGGCCCCTGACCTGCAGTGGCCTCTGAGTCTGACTGCCACACATTTATTTAACTTTTTTCCTTTTCCCACTGCAGCACCGGAAACCACTGGTGGTGGATCCCTGTGGTGGGGCCCATGGTGGGGGGCGTGGTCGCCGCCGTCGTCTACTACGCGTTCATCGAGCTGCACCACCCCCGCGCCGAGCCCGAGCCAACCCACGAGGTGGAGGAGGAAGAGGAGGAAGAGGAGGAAGACGATGATGAGGGGAACAGCATCAAGGACAAATATGAGATGATCACCATGAGCTAAAAACAAAAAGACTTCCAGGACTTTCTGGTCAAATTAATCTGCACTCAGCGTCCATCTGTACGGAGGTTTCCTCTGTGTCCACACCAAATACTGGACTGTCTATAACTTTTTATGTTTTATGTTTCATAAGCACATAGATCTCAGTCCTGTGGGCTTCACATTGTTATCATAAACATGTTGTACATACTGTATTATAGATATTAGACCCTTTGTTTGGATAAACTATACATCTGATACTGAACTAGTAGATGTATATCCCTGTCAATCTCCTTTTAGTTTTGCTCCCTGTTTACACCAGTGGTTGTGTTGTTATTCTCTGTATATCTACATTTTTTTCTGTTGTTCTAACTTATTATTGTTTTCTTATTTTGCAAACCAGGAGGAATCCTCCCTTCTATGCTTTCTTAATTATTGTGTTTTGATCTGTGTTGTTTTGTCTACATTAAAGTTTCGACAAATATCAATTTCATAACAGATATTTCACTTCAGGGATCACTGAAAACTGCAGTAAAGCTGACAACTTGTTTATGTAATTCCCATCTCAGCATTTACACCATTACCTTGTATAGCCTCAAACGTCCCTTAGATTGTTATGTCCGCTTGAGAGGACAGTAACGGCAGGCATGAATCTTTGCAGGAAATCTCACCAGCAGTACATTTATTAGTCTATTAGTGTAAACACCTTCAACTATTAGTGGACCCACACGAGATCATTTGTTTTAGTTATGATTGCAGAGGATGATTACACCTCTCAGTGTCAGCTCAGTGCATTATGCCTTTATTAATATTGTCTGTATTAGCTGATAACTCCAGTTAATGTCCTTGTACATATTAAAGAGGATTTGAGTCACAGCGAGGTGTCTGTTTTGAAGTCGAACTCGGCGGTACCTCCGATTTTGAAGTTATATGAGGAATGCGGATACATATAACATATTATAACTCTTCCTGTCATCCACAAAAAAAGCATCTAGTTTATAAAAGCACATTTGCTTGTACAACTTTCCAACTGGAGCATGACTAAGATGTCTTCCCACCTTAAAACAGAGAATGTGAGGTCCTTTAAAAAGGTCCTATTATGCTTTTGGGGGTTTTCCCTTTCCTGGAGTATGTTATATCGTTTGTTCTGCATGTAAATGGTCTGCAAAGGCTAAAATCCCTGTGTTTGCCCCAGAGGAAGTTTCTCTCCCCCCCGCGCCTGAAATGCCTCTATTGGACTCCTTTTTATGTAACACATCACTATGTTCCACTAACGCTTCTATTGCTCCAACACATTGTATGTGATAGGCTAGCCAATCAGAGAAGACTGGGCTCTGATTTCAGACAGAGGGGGAAAAGAGAGAAAAATAAATAGCTTTTTGAACATTAAAGCATGTACACATCTTACTGTAAAGGCACACAATACAAATATGAAACAGAAGATTAGCATGGTAGGACCCCTTTAAATCAAAGAATTTGAAACAACTACTAAGTATCACAATTATTATAGAGCACAGTGAAAGCCAAGTGAAGTAACGCACAGTGAAACATGAATTAAGTGGAGGAACAGAAGTATTCGCAGAAAAATGTATACTTAAAGTATCACAAGTGGAAGTATTTACTTAGCAGTCCATGTGTCGTTTTATTAACATAGTGGATTATTATTGCAGATGCACTGTCCACGTATCTTTAAGTTCTACAGCTGTTTATTTCAATCTTTATATTTTAGAGGCTTGTCATGTGTTCTTTGTATACAATTATAATAATACAAAGTATTATATAAAATGGAGCTAAACAATAAAATACATCTCTTGAATGGAGTTGAGATTGATCGCGGCACAAGATCGAAATACACAAGTAGACTAGAAGGGCCTCAAAATTGGATTTAGCCAGTACTTGATCAAATTAATTTAAGGAATTAGCGAGCTGCAGGACGCGTTTAGCCTGAGGGGCAAAGTAGAAATCTCATTATTGTCCATGTCGTGTATACATTGCACGATTGTATACATGGAGCACAGAGGAAAATCAGTTTGTATAGACTGACAGCTCGATCATTCCATGTGCAGGTGCATGTGATCCTGTCTCTCCTCTCACACCTTAGCAAGGGTTTGGATGATGTGGGATGGTGATTCTGCCACTGTAAAAAGTACTGTGAGAAAATCCCACAAAGTATGCTGAGAACTGGGTCTGTTAAATAGCATTTTCTTGTCTTTGTGAAATCATATGGACACACCAAATAAGTTCAGCCCAAGGAATTCCGTTTCTAGCTACTGTGACCTTAAATTACCCCAAGTACGATTTATAATGTGTTGTTCTGTGAACTTGCCTTCACTCTGTTGCCTGTATGTTGTTTGAACTGAAGAAACATACACATACAGATTCAGTGTGAGAATACAACTGATTGTATAATAACTGTACATAACTACACATTTAATGTACTTCTGAGATTGTTTTTATACAACTTTATACTTGCAATTATTCCACTTTTTAATCCATTACAAAACATCTGGAAATTAACAAGTATGAATAAAACAATTTCTCAATTGTTACTAAAAGTAAAAGCACCAATGGACACATTTATTGGTTAACTTATAATTTGTTAAATATCTGTGCTTTGAGAATCTAGTGAGCATTATGTGAGGCTGGACACTGAACTGGTAGTTATATTGTATGATGGTGTGTTCAGGGTCAGCTGAGTGTTGAAGCGAGTGTCACTCAGTTCAGTGCGGGTGACGCTCCTGGGTGCCCGTTTTTACAATGATGCTTTGTCACTGCAAGGAGAGACAAAAGGTGCTGCTCGCTCCTCTGTGTGTGGCGTCAGCTCCTCGCACCGAGCTGAAACTCCAACAGCAGAAACACAGAGCAGTCACATTGTCCTCTCTGCAGGGTCATTGTTTAAAGGCACACAGGGACATCAGCTTGGATAGGTAAGAGAACATGGAACGGTGCATCAGTTTAAAGGTCACCTATTGTGCAAAATCCATTTTCTATGTATTTTATACATAAACATGTGTCCCCTCTGAGATTCCACCACTTTTTGTCCTGATCCATTTATACAAAAACCTGTCTGAAAGTGAGCTGATCAGATTTTGGCCACTTTATGATGTCATAACGATTTTTTGGCTTGTGTAACCATTAGCCAATAACCAACCAAGGTAACACCCCCCCACCTTATCACCTGAATCTCCTCCTAGAGCACCATTGTGTTCTTTTTAACCAGATATCTCTCAGAGGGGCGTGGGGAGGGGCTCCTTATTTTTCATCTAAAGTAACAGACAGAGAATCAGCTCTTCTGAAACAGGGCTGAAACAGAGGGGATTATGGGATGCTACAATGATCTGTTTGGTATTTCGAGCCAAACACTTCAGAGACATGTTTTGCATATATCTGAGTTTGTAGATATTGCAATACAACTCACCGCCTGCATTATCTAGTAAATATTGAACCTCAACTTGTTGTGGGTGACACAGCTGAGGATCCGCATTGAAAATCAATGGCTGGCCACTTTCCACTGCATGTGCAAATGTGTGCTCCCAGGATCGGACATACACTTTCCAATTCAGTGAACGTCATCACTCCCGGAAAAGCCGTCAATAAGTTTAATCAGCCTTTGGTCCCTTGAAAGGCGCTATACAGATTGAACCTATTCATTTGTATTATTCAAAAGTGCAACAGTAATGAGAGGGCTAGATTAAAAGGCAAACATTATTCTTCAGATACTAAATTGACTCTTAATTTGAAAGATAAAAGGGAAGAAGGGTTTTTTTTTTATCCTCAAATCGCTTCTTCTTTATAATGCAAGAAGTATAATGACAAAATCCAATATGAGGATGATCCATCCCGCCTTTGGCCTGCTTTTAATTGATATATTCAAATCTTAAACTGCACTTATTCATGATTTTTTTCTTTTAATGTTCATTTTATTATCTTTTCTTTTTAATGACTGTTTTTAAATGGCATTTTCTTAATGTCTTTCATTTTGGTAAAGCACTTTGAATTAACTTGTGTTGAAAGTGGCTATATAAATAAACTTGCCTTGCCTTTAATAACAAGTTGCAGGTCAATATTATGTCATTGAAATTCAATATAACTCATGATATATCGCTTTGTGTGGTCAATCTAAGGATAAAAAAAGAAACGTGTAATCCAAATCCTCGTTGGTCACACAGAAAACTTCATGAACAAAGCAGGAGGATGTTATAAATCTGACCCTTGGTTTTATAAACATTTGATGCATTTTTCTATTTATTTTGAGAAAACATTGTCAGCTAGAATCATTCATACATTATGTTACAAAAACAAGTTGAATGTACAATAGTAAAGGTTGCAGACTTTGCGTTTTAGATCACAAGCACAATCTGAAACAACTCCACTGAAATCACCACGAGATTCAGATGACATTTATAACTATAAACGAAAAAAACAAAACTGATTTCCATTTGTCAAATCTGTGCCATTTTAAACTCCTCTGAATTAATCCTCAGCATATACTACAAATTAAAATAGAAAAACAGAGCACACATTACGGACAGTAAACAGGGGTCTATTTTATTTTTGAACGAGTCTTTTAATTAATGCATTTCAAGTACTCCAAAAATGACATCTCTTTGCACAATACAATTTGAAATTCTTTTTTAGTAAAAATGTTCAAAGTGAACAAAAATTTCCGATACTGTATAAAACACAGTGAACATTAAAATCAGACAGTAGTATTACTTTTTAATCGTGTTCTTTCGGCCTACATCACCTACAACATTTCAACTCAATTTGGACATTTTCAGTGCACGTTTATCTAAAAACTTTACCAAGACTACGAAATTAAAAAGAAAGTAAATTTACAGGCATTATTCTTCTGCTCTTCTACCCAAACCATGCCACAGGAGAACACAGACAGAAATGAGAATGTAACATTTACTCCATCACCCTGAATTGTTTTTACCACTGATGATGGTGGAGAAAAGCAAACTCCAGTTCAATTAGCACATAAATAACTTAGAGAGGAAAGTTTGTCACATATGAACATCTTTGAACAACTTACTCTGGAATTAGAATACAAAAAATTAAACTGATGTATCAAAATGTAATTTTTCCATTTTCAAATGAAATGCACATTTTCGAAGTACTGTACAAGTTTACATGTAGATGAAATTTAAAAAGAGCTCCACTTTGTACAGACATGAGACGTTATAGCGACCGCAGACCTGCCTAGTTCATCTGCCGTGTCTAACCGCGAGACACGTTATTAATATGTCCCCTCCAGAGCACATGTGTGAATGTTACAACCATCAGGACAGTGTTGTAAGATATTAGTTGTGATTAGTATTGCATGCAATTAAAAATGATACTGCTAGGGTAAAATAAAGTCAGAGCAATAACTGTCCTTTGCCACACATATTATGCAAAAGATGTCTATAGCTAACCTTTCATCCACTCGCCACATCCTATTTGGTGGGAGAAATGTTTTATCGGCAAGTAAAACATGACATTTGGCACAAAATATCAAATATTTTTTGCTTGGTTTAATCATGTTGTCATTTGCCCCTCATGCTGTGCCGCACTAAGGTTGGAAGGAAACACCTGAGGTCAGAAAGTCCAACAACAACCCATCACCTCTCCTTCTTGCTTTCCATTTTCACTGGCTCCTGAAAACGGTGTTTTTACAAAACCTGTGCACAAAAGACCAGCTGTTTAAAGTTTCATAGCACACTGATGTTAATGGAGGCCGGCACTCATGAGGTCTTAAGGGGATTCAGTCCGCAATGAAATCTGAGCGGGAGTAAACTGCAGGTGAGTTTAAATAAGAAATAAAAAGCAGCAGCTTGCCTCTTGTGAAACTAGTGACCACACTGAGGAGATGTGTGAGAGTAGTGCGACAAAACTGCTGCGTTACACGGCGCCTTCCACTGGTTTTAAGACTCACATTAATAGCTGTCAAAGGAAATAGTGTTGCGTGACATACAAGTATTACAGACCAATTAAAAGTCACATTTAATAAATGTGTCTGCATGCCCACATTGACAAATTCTTAGATTGGCTGTCTGAAGAATAATAGAATGATTTGATCTCACATTTTTTTTGAACATCCACACCGGAGTCGTTTTTCAATTTATTTCCACACTCATGTAAACTAACTCTGTAACATGATACACTCTCACTCCTAAACTAAGCCACAGCAGCCTCTCCCTCGTCTTCATATCTGAGCAGGTAGAATCGTCCTCAGCTTCAGTTAGTGGTTATTTCATTATTCATCAAAAACAATTCGGTAAAGACAATAAAAGGTGATCCTCCCTTTCTGTTCCTATGACTCTTCACCTCATTCGGCTTGTTCCACAACATGAGCAAAACATGATGTTAGCAAGACAATACAACAAAAAAAAAATAAAAATGAAAAAAGGGACCTTGAACAAAGAAGGCCTGAAAAGTGGGATATGGTGACCCAAATTGAAAATCTATCAATCTAACGAAAGTGAAAGAGATCCACCTGATTGGACGACTGCAAAGAGAACTTGATGGCGCCAAATCCTCAACAGCAACGTCCAAGGAACTCTTCACAACCATCATTCCTTCATTTACGTGTTAAGAGTCCTGAGAGCACTAACCGAAGAATAAAAGAAAAGTGAAGAATTACACATTTACAGTAGAAGAAATAGTTTGTTTTCACTTATGATACACTAAATATGTACAGTCACATGCAGAAGGAGACCGGAGCCTGTGTCTTTTGCCGTTTTTCATGTGTAAATCACAAAAGTGCCGCAAATCCCCACCGAGTGTCTCTCATTCCTGGCTAGAATGGTGGAAAAAAAAATAAAAAAATCACGGAACAATTCACCAGCAGCCACGGGCGTGTCATTCAAGAAGACGTTGCAATAAAACAAAAAACACATCACAGAATGAACTAAAGCTACACATGATTCCTTAACTCCTTGGCACTCCTTAAACAGAAGGAACAAAAAAGGTGGAAAAGGATGCTTGATCGCACTGCATTGGAAATGGCTGATGGTCGAGTCCACTCCTCAAAGAACCAATCGAGTTGCTAGATAGTTGTGTTCTCTTTTTCACGTGTGTCTGTTTTTGTCTGTAAATGGAGGATATGATGACGACGACTAACAACCATGTCAGGCTTTTTCTTTGGATGGAGTGACGCTTTTGTTTTCCCACTGTAGGCACAAGGAGGAGCCAAGGCATTGGGGGGGGGAGGGAGGGGGGCGGGGTCTCAGCGTCTCATCTGGCCCATCTGATAGTTCTCTCTGGGCTGGCGGTGGTTCCTCTGCGGCTGTGCCTGGCGCTGGGGCTGCCGGGGGGGCTGCCGCTGGCCCCCCCCATGCTGGTGGCCGTGCGGGTGCTGGGACTGGTTCTGCACCTGGGCGTTAGCCTGCTGCTGCGCTCGCCGCCGCTTCAGAGTGCCTGTCGGGGGGGAAAGGCAGTAATGTAATGTTAGAAGACAGACTTTATCAATCATTCAACCAACAACTTTATTAATCCTGCAAGGGGCAATTGGTTATGAGCAGATTATGTCATGTGCACAGGCGGGAAGGAAGCACACAGACACCCCCGGGGGCCTGGATGTGGATCATTCCAATTAACACGATAAATAATTCATAGCATCAAAATAAATAAGTAAATAAAGAATCAAGTTAAAAAACCAATCAAGAATTTAAACGTTTCAGTGCAGAGGGGATGAATGATTTTGAAAAGCGATTTGTCTTAAGAGCAGGTAGAGCATATCTACGCCCTGATGGCAACAGATGAAATTCATCTGCAAGAGCATGACCTGGAGAGGCCAGTATGATCTCCGTTTTCCGCACAATCTGCTGGTTGCAAAAGGAGTTTTTGTGCGTTTACTCCAAGCTAAAATTGCTCCTACTGACACTCTGCTCCTGATGCCTGCATGGCAGTAACAACCATCGTGTGAGTTCGCTGCATGTCACACTGTGAGAGATGAGTCATTCTGTGTCAGAATGTACGCTAATCATTTTGGAGACATGTGAGATGATGAGACGGGAGCATAGTAAGCTCTAATGTTTGCTGAAGCTCTAAATTGTACGGTTTGACGCCATTTTCTTTTTAATTACCTTCTACGTCTTTCCTTTGACAGCCCAAACCCACAGTTGGGTCATTTTTTTCTCACATTATTGCCATTCACTAGTATGGCAATAAAGAAGATGTTTCTAAACTCCTGAGACTCGAGGTCTGTCATTTTAAAGCCTTTCATACAAAACCTCAGAACAAGATTCAGTAAGAGAAAATGAAAGAACTGAGTGAAAAATGTGAAATAAATCACTCAAACTGACAGTTCACTTTCATGTAGGGGGCCGATTATTCTGATTATAGTGCTGCCTTTTATCCTGTGCAAACATGTCAGAATCAGTCCTGAGAGTTTAATGTTGGCCTTATTTAAAAGCAAGTTAAAACGCTGAGTAGCGAAACCTACAATTGCTCTCAGGAAAGAGTTTCCAAAACTCTGACCATTGTTATCCTTTTTTGTATTTGTGAGTCAAAGCATTTGATCTTATTTCCCTGCGACAATCATATTTATTGACAATATGATCCTTTACCCATTAACAGCTACTGTCACTTCAGTATTTAGTGTCTAACAGTTACACTGCCTGTTTTTCATAGTTTCTTTTTTAACTACGCATAAGACTTAACAGATGCAATTAGAAATACGTTTTATTTTCAAGGGATGGACACAATATCAAAAACACCTTCAGTACAACAACCCCACAACTGCAAATGAACATCAGTGCCGTGGAATTGCAGGTGCTACATACAGGTTAACTGTTCTCAATTGACTTTAAACAGATGTTAAATACACACCATGTACAAAACATTTATAAATAAAAAATGTAATTTCCTCTGGTTTAACGAACTCTCTGTAAATCTGTGGACTCACCTGGAAGAGGTTTGGGAGGAGGAAGTTTGGGGTTACTGCTCGGAGTGTGCACACTGCAGATCTTGATGAATCCGGCCATGAGCATGATGAGGGCGATGCCCATCAGCAGCACCGCCCACCAATGGGCCTGGAGAAGAGAATCAAGCACAAATCAAGCACAGTCAAACAAAAACCACCCCTCCAACCGTCCAATCAGAATCAAAGACGTAGATACGCACCACAATCCACTCTGCAATGTTTTCATAGAGCTCTGGATTGAAGATGGCCTTCTTCAGCCGGGCCAGCGGGCCGTCTGCATCGACCAGACGGCACTTCATGAACACGTCGCAGTAGCCTTTGAAGTCGTTGCAGGGGGAGCCGGCTGGCAGCGTGGTCACTTTCTTATTAAAGAACCGAGACAAGCGCTCTGACCCTGTGCTGCTGCACGTGTTGGGATTCACTGTGGAGATGAATCACAGACAGTCAACTCAATTGAAATGAAAAGGACAGCACATTAAATTCAAAAAAGGGTAAATGACTCACTCTTCTCCATGCAGCACACGTGACAGAGCTCCGTCTCGTCCTTGCCATCGAGGCTGGCGCAGGTGCAGGCCTCCAGCCCGTACTTCTCACAGATGGATCCGGAGCAGCCCTGTGGGGGAGGAGCATGAGGAAAGGCCAGATCAGACGCTGACTGGTATGGAAATAAAGTTGCTATAACAACCGGTTCTCCCAGGTGTGAAGTCTGCAGCCACTCACCCCGTTGAGGCAGACTTGGGTCTCTCCGTGGCAGGCCGTGAAGTTGGCCTTGGGCTCAGATGTGGGGCACTGAGAGCCGACCCCGTTACACATGCCCTGGTGAGCGCACTCCGACTCCTCTCGACACTTCTCATTACGACCCTTGTAGGAGCACTCTCGGGTACAACAGGGACCCTGACTGGGACTGTGGGAAAGAGGAGAGTTTGGTGAACAATGATCACAAAGGAGCTGCCAGATTTTCCTTATGAAACTTCAAAATGGTCAAAAGCGAAATCCTACCTGCAGACTTTGTTGGGCTTTAGCTTGCACTTCTTGTTGTCAGGCTGGTTGGCGTCATAGCAACACTGGTCCCTGCACTGGTCGCTGTAGCCACAGTCACACTCCTCCCCGGGCTCCACCAGGCCGTTACCACAGATGGGCTGACCAGACTCTGTTTGGGGAAGGAAAACAAACATTGAGGCTGGTCCCCGAAGACTGGAACATGTCTCGTGGTTTGACTTCTTGCACTGAAGGATAAAAGTGTTTGAGAACTGTCTCATTACAAAGCCAAACAAATATTGTTCCGAGGACAATGTGTTGCTGCAACAAATATAATTCTTCAAATAGAAACAGACCCTTGAATGCAACAATAAACTCAAACAGACCTTTTTTTGTTTGTTTGAGGAAAGACAACAACATAACACAGAACAGGTGTCAAAGGTTGAGGCGTTCACCACAAGCTAATCATTTTCAAGTCACATCCGCCAAGATGGAGGCTTCAAAACATCAGGAGCAAACTAAGCTTTCAAAAGCTATATACAGTAAATATTATACGTATTATATTCTTCTGATTTGACAGTTGGATTAAGTGTGACACAAAAATATCCTAAAGCAAAAAATTCCACAACATGCCAACAACTGTGTGTAAAAATAGTCCTGGACTAACGCCAAGGTTGCTTTGCAAAGCTGTTACCAGCCGATATGTTGGTGCCAGATAGTTGCCTGAACGAAATCAGAAAATGGGGCACTGGGTTCAAAATGTCCCCAACACATTAGTACAGGAAAACAAGATCAGAACTAAAACAGTCAAACGTACCGACAAAACAGTTTCCCCTCTTCTTCTCCAGCACCTGGCTGATGTTGCGCACGCTGCAGATGGAGAACTTATTATTGTTGAGCTTGTCTCCCGACGTGGCTCTTGCATACATAATATAATTGCCCTTCTCCTTCTTGTCTTGGCTCTTGGATTCTCCTGGAGTGCACTCAGAGCCAGAGTCATGCTGTGAATGAGAGAGAAAAAAAACAGGTAAGAAGCAGAAGGGAAAAAAGTTTGCGAGACTAATGAATTCATTTCCATCAGGCATAAGAGTGGCGCATCTAAGTCACTCACCGGGGAGCCAAAGTTGTGTCCCACTTCATGTGCAAAAGTGATATGGGAGACTTTTGGAGGTACGTGGGAGGCATAGTTCTGTACAGTGATTATACCAGTGTTCAGAGACTTCTTTTTCCCATCAGAGTACAGCTTGCTTTTTTCACAGATGCCTCCCGAGCTCCCTGGGAAAGAAAAGCACAAGTTGGAGCAAGACTGCTGAACCTACTGCTGCAGGTCTCCCTTGAAAAAGAGATCATTGATCTCAATGGGATTTTACCTGGATAAATAAAGGTTTTGAATTGAATTGAATTGAAAAGACTTCTTAAAAACCAGAGCAACAAAACATGAATCACATTATCTCATTAGAGAGGGAGAATCTGATTAATGTCATGACCATTTTTTAATCCAGATGATTTAATGCCTTACTTCTCAACATAATGACAGTGATTTGTTATAAAATATTACATTTAAATTGTTTTTCATTGCCACCAGAAGACACACACCCTCCAGAAGTAAATTAAAGATTTCAACAGTGCAATATTTCTCCATTAGAACTTGAAATTAAGAATGTAGCACAGAAAACATCTGAGTTACAGAGTGCAATGGATAAATGGCAAGGGGCCGTAATGAAACCTTTGGGAATCATCACATCTGCATATTGTCGGAGTCGGTATTTGAAGCTGCTTGGTTCTCATAACAGTCGGAATCAATCAGCATTTGCAATCCCAAATACCACTGACACTTTTCATGGTGTTGCTGCAATATGCCATTCAGATAAAACACAATTAAATGAGTAAATCTCTGTTTCCTTTTTAGAATAATCCCATATTCAACCAAGATTGTGAGTATTTTGTGACATTGTGCACACAACCTTGCATAAGGAATATTATAATGATGTTGCATTATTAAGAATAAGACAATTATGTGCAGCTCCTGGTCATAGAGGACTGTCTTTTAGTACCTGAAGGGGCTCCGACCCAGGCCAGACCCAACACCCCGTCATCAAAGTCTCTGTCGGTGAAGACATAAGCCAGGCAGTAGTCGTCGTGGTTCTGCTCCGAGTTGAGCTCCAGGAACTTCTCCACGCCGATGTTAGCGAAGCGGAACGGGTTGGACCGGTCCCTCTCATCACTTGTGGTGTTGATCTGCAGAATAGGATGATAGTGATGAGTTCAGAGGGAGAAAGGGGCTTACAAATGAAATCAAAACTTAAAATCAGCCTGAGACTTACCCTGATCCTTTTCACCATGAAGCTGATGTTGCGAATGCCCATGAAGTCTGTTCCCTGATAGATAGCATCGATAGCTTTGACGTGACTGGAGATCTGAAAGAGTAAGACATTACAAATTAACATCACCTACAACAACAGCAATGTCTCCTTTTTACCAACAGCTCCCTTTAAAATGGCTGTGCTTGGTGCAAAAATAATCACAACATCATGTTTTTACATTTTTATTGTATCTTTAAAAACTAACCCTTCCCAACATTAGCTTCTCTTATGGAGCACAGTTATGGTATCAGATATATGGATAAGTAGAATGTGTAAAGTGAGTGACAGTGATTGACCTGAGCGATGACAGCCTCCCGGGTCTTGTAGTACTTGAAGAAGAGGTGATCGGTCTGAATGAACAGCTGGCAGGTGTTTTTCTCAATCTGAGCCATCCTCTTCTTCCTCAGCAGCACCGGGTCATTAGAGCCTGCCTCCGTGTGGAGCTCCTGGTGAAAGGAGAGGGAGAGTAGGAAATGGGCAGTTAAATAAAACATATATATGTGTATATTCCATCTAAACATGGGATGAATAAATAATATCTGGTATTTTTAGGCTGCGATTTTAGCTGCAGTGTGTTCATAATGATTTCTGCATAAGTTTCATATTTAAATAGAAAGTACAAAAGCTATTCTCACAAGTCAATATATCCACAGTGCTCACAGAGACTTAAAGAGAGTATTTATAGTTATCTCTGACCCTGACGGAGATATTCATATCCCTTTAATAGAGTCTGTTGGGCTTTACTGTGGTGTGTGGTGAAGTGCACCTTGGGTGGCTCACGAACGGCCGAGGCTTGGTACTTCTTCATCTTTTCAAACACGGCGCTATCAGCGCAGCCTCCCTCCGGGCCGTACTTGTGCGGGTAGTCTGAGAGAGAGAGAGGCAGACACAACACAGTTAGGATTATAGAAGACAATGTTAGCTACTTAACCCCCCCGAGTCTCTCTATTTCTGCTGCTATTCATGATCAGCTAATGGATGTGCTTACACGCCACTTGAGCGTAGCTTTGCCAAGTGAGCCGTTACTTTCTTTGTCGCTCTTATTAGCGATTCCTCTCACATTTCTGTTTAATTTGCCCCTCAGCTACATACTGTACACAGATGATGTGAAATTAGGGGGTGCCAGTGAAATGAAGTATGCCTAGTGCTCACTATAAGTACCAACATTGGTAAAAGTGCTAAAATGAGCCTGAGAGAAGGATCGTGTTACTCCGCTAATGAGCACCGCGGGTTTCTCTGCTCCCTGGGGGGCGATCACACCAGTCTGCCTCCATCCTCTCAGCTGCCCTAACCTTGCACTTCCCGATCACACATTTACATATGCGTGCATCCAATTACACATACACGATGATTACATCCTGTCAGTATTTGTGTGGCTGCAGGGGACTCACGTATGTCGTCTTCATGGTAGATGACGGAGTGGAAGGGAACGTCTTTGTCCTCCAGGTATCGCTCAGCAGGCTCCACGTAGTAGGTGCCTTGGTAGCTCTGAATGAAGCCGTCAAACTTGCCATCCACAATGGAGCCATGAGTCAGGGTGCCTTTCTCCCCTGGGAATCCAAATGACAGAGGTGAAGGTGTCAGAGGATTCACACAAGATCAAGCCTCACTGTAGTTTATATTAAAACAAGTATATTAAAGAAAAGAAGATCAGTCTCACCGTAGATCTCTCCGGTGTAGATATGAGAGGTATCAAATGGAACCTCATCTCCTGAAACGTCTACCTTCAAATCTTGAGAAAACAAGGTGGAATCCCTTTTCATCCGTAAATTGAAATGCCTGAAATCAAAATAAATTCAACTTCAGGGAATAGAAAAAAAAGCTAATTAATGTAATGAAGGAGGTAACAACGTTGAACAACAGCGTTATCTATTTTGGAATAAGTTTGTTTCTTTAAACCTGTTTCATTCATGTCACAGTGAGAGCCTTTGTATTTGGGTGTGGATCTAAATGTGGCCTCTCTTTGGGAGGTAGTAATATCCACCCGGGCTTTGAGGAGAAGGAAAATGCTAATTAAAAGGGGGAAAAAGGGTGAAAGGGAGGGCATGGTTTGCCAGAGAAAAACATCTGAGGTGCTTTCTGTTGCAGAAGGGAAACTGCAGTCTGATCTTGTAAGAGAGGGGGAAATGGGACATCTTGAAACAATGCTGTTTTTTATAAAAACAGCAGAGAAACAAAGGTGTTACAGCAAACCTAGGATTTCCTGTAACACCTAACAGTGCTCTTTTTGGTTCTTAGTATACTGTAAAGGTTACAGTTCTGTAGGTCAGACTTTTAACTGCAAAGTATCTGCAAGAAAGCAGGGTTTTTGTACAATTTAGAGTCAAACTTGACTTAATTACAAATACATCTGGTGATCTGAATGAATCCATTGCACCACCATTGTTTTCTGGTATGACTTAATCACAAAAGAAAAAGTAGGTTATACATCTTAGAACATGTTTTTACACTGTACCAGTAAAGGGAAGGGGGATCAAATCAAATAGGAGTTGTGTCTCCAGCTTTGTCATGAATTCAAAAGAAAAAGAAGCCGGCACATTTCTGCTTTTCAAAGGAACTGACACTTCCTTCTGTGCGTTTGCGTCGCTGTCCCTATTAAGCAGCATCAGTTTGGGAACAGCAGGCCGTGCTACAGGCAGGACGAGAAGCAGCCTCTGCCAAGCCCAGCCAGATGGTCTTGACTTTGTCATGAAGTGTGGACACTTTCCATCAAACAATAACACCTCTGCAAAATGCTGGAGGAAGGACCATAATAAAAACTACATGTGTTCATCAATCCATCTTCTATACTAGGGCTGCACGATATTGGAAAAAACTGACATTGCGATTTCTTCCCCCCTGCGATATTGCGATATGAAAAAATACAGGAATTGAAGGAAAGACAGTTTTTTTTGGCTCAAACCATCCTTTCTTGAACTTTAATGCTATACAATTGGTATTTTTGAATCTATATTTAACCGGATGAAGGATTTTAGTCACGGACGTCGGGATCTTAAGTTATCAGAGCAACAAGCTGAGCTAGCTCGGTTAGCAGCGCCGAACTGCCCTGGAGAAACACATGAAACTACAGTGTTTTTACCTTTAATCATCGGGTCCGTTTGCTTTGGAGATTTGATTGCGATTGGTGGTTTGCTGTGCATGCAGAGCCTGCATGTCACTCACTCAAGTGCCCCTGACATGAGAGCCGCGCAAGTTTTCCTTTTGTAGCAAGCAGCAAAATAATTGTAACATGACGTCTTTGAGTTCATTTGCCTACTTAATATCGCACGTCCTAAATATCGCGATTATCGTCACGACACAATATATCCTGCAGCCCTATTCTATACCTTAAAGGGTTTCCCCACCCAGGTAGCAAGTGAACAGGAACACCAGAGCCATTACAGGGCTAACATGCACACCAACACATTAACAGTTTCTACTTCACCTGACCTGCATGTATTCAGACTGTGGAAAATCTCGTCCCCTTTGTTTTTGTTGTTCAGCCTTGTCTTACTTTGTTTTTTCTCTTTTGGTGTGACCCTGAACTTGTTCTGTAATGACTTTATTATACAATAAAAAGGGAGGGAAATGTGACAGGAAATCAGAACAAACCCACACCAGGGATGCAACTTACAATTATTTTAATCATTTATTATTCTGCTGGTTAATCTTATAAATTATTCAATTAATTGTTAGGCAAATAGATTTTTTGTTCAACCAACATTACCAAGCTTAGAAATTATATATTCACAACAGGCAATCTTCACAATTTAGAAACTGGATTATTTAAAACCAATGTTAGGTAATACCCTGGAAAGAGATACATAAGTTAAGCTTTAAAGAGCACATAGAAACGACACAGGCAGGAGCAAGGCTGACCCTTCCTCACCATGGAGCAAATGTGATGCCCCTGACCAGGTCTGAGATTCAATAAAACAGGATTAAATGTAAACAACTGTCAATCACACTGCAAATCTCTGCTACAGCTTACATCCATCTTTAATCATGAAGAAGGTAGGGATAGGGATACTTTTGCAGATGTACAGACAGACAGGTGAATAAAGAGGAGACATAAAGACAGACAGAGATCCAGACAGAATTTCCCTTTAGGTTTATAACTGGAAAATTGACCAACCTTCCATGGGCGTGGAAATCTAAATGAAGGAACTTGTCTTCAGGAGAGAACGCCCTCTTGGCCCTCTGATGATTGCTGTGCACCAGCTCTGTTTCGTAGGTGAGACCTTCATAGTGACGGATGTACTTGTTCAGGGGATTTCTATAGTTTCCTGTTGGGGAAGAAAAGGAGGACCTCATATTTAGCATTAAAAAACGAAAACACAGGCCTTATTAAAAGGTGGGGTAGGTCATTTTGGAGAAACCAGCTCGAATGCGCTAGAATTTGAAAATACACAGCCGGAAAAATGTATCTGCCACTTCCTCACAGAGCCCCTCCTCCAACGCGCACATGACCAATGAGGGCACGAGATCAGTTTGTGCACAGATGGAAGGCTGACAGGCAGGTAGGCCATCCAGTTATTTTAGCCGGGCCGGCTCAGATGATTGGTCGTGCTTTTTACAGCGCCACGGCTTCCACAGATGACTTTTTTCTATGGATTTGTTGTCAAAGCACTTAAGATATTCATTGCTATCGGGATGTTAAGAGCATTCCATGGAATATAACAAAAAGTGTATCTCGAGCCGGTTTAAATGTCAGAAAATTCAGATCAAATCTAATCTGTTTACAAGACAGCAATCCTAGGATTTCTGTTCCAATCTTTTCAAGTCCTTTGGGTTGTATATGTATGAAAATGAACAAAAACACATGTGTTTGCCAGAGAAAAGGTGTTAACAAGCAAATGATGAGCAACAAAACAAAACGTACATCCAATTCCATAAGCCTGTAACAGCCTTGATACCACAGTGTTACATCGACTATTATTAGATGCCAATGTTAGTTATGTGTGTTAATTCAACAATATCTTTCAAACTTTCATTTGAATCTTAAAGGCAACATTACAGTATAACAGCTAGGTTTTAGACTAGGTAACTGAGGCAGGGTATATATATTAGGATCCTTTAGGCGCCTTAAAAATAGAAGATCAGGCGGATGTTTTACACGCAGGATTAAGATGATGTAAACCGACAGCAAATCAGTATGGTCTGCATGTTTAAATTGAGCTATTTATATTTCAGTAACTAACCCTTAAATGCTGTATTGAAGCAGTGCTTAACAACAGCCCCCAGCATCATTATTATTTTGCCACCAGTGGAGTGGGAGGCAGGCTCCAAGGAAAGAAATTCCCACACGTTCACCACATGCTTCACACTCAAAAGCAATCCATTTCGAGCAAAGGTAGTAATTTTGTTAAGGCCATTTAATTCCTATTGAAAGTACGTTTTCTTTTTAGCATATTGAGTCTGTAAGATCACATCCTTGCCCCTTAACATAGAGAAAGTATGTTCAGTAAATACAGTATAATTAGTACTGTCTGGTAGGTAATTATGCCTTTTTAGAGAGCCTAAATTATAGGATTCAGTGTTTCAACTATTGAGGAAAACAGGGGTAAGTAACCCAGGCTTCAGCTGGTTTCTCTTTTCATGTGAAGTATGAAATATTTAGTTGCTAACATGAAATGTTTCATTGAGGTGAAAATTAGAAGTGAAGGCCAAGCCTATTCTCAAATATATTTACCTCTCAAGGACTAGAAAATAAAAGTATTATAAGCATTGAATAAAAAGGAAGTCCTACAATTAAAAATGTAAAAAAGTTGTTACTGCTGTTTTTGATAGTTTGGCAAGGAATTTAGATTAATATAAAAAAGTATACTGATTTCCAAATAGAAATATGGACCCTAATGAACTGAATGAACATCGTATAAGAAGATGATAATCATATGTAGCCCATTATTTTGGGTAAACGATTTAAAAGCACAGCAGCGGGATATACAGCAGGTGCAGGATGCCATAACGTCAGGTACATCACAATGCAATGGAGCATTTTACGTAGGAGCAATTTCGTGCACAAATCATACACATTTTTCAAATATGAAATAGATCTACACAGTAGCGTTGAGGTAAAATACAGAATAGCGACAGTAGCATAAGCATTGACAGCAGGGAAAGAAAAAAACGATGCCAGCAATCCCGAAAACTTGTCAGCCATGTAAAATGGTAAACCCTGCCATTGTGCAGGTAACATAATGACAGGAGCTACATGTCTTATTCCTCCCATTAATCGTGATGATAGCAGCTAAAGTGTTAGCTAGCACAAAGCTAACGGTCCGTACACCCGGTCGGCATCTCCATCTTCTCATAACAATGGCTGTCGGCTCTATCCGCACGATAACAACAAAACCAACACAAAGCTGACAATAAAAACGGTGACAACACACAGAAATAACCAATCAATACCGGTTTATTTCAATCGACAGCACGAATCCAAGTCAGCTTTTACGCTATATATGATTTGTTAGCTTGAAGTAATACGGCAAAAAGGGTGCAGTCCTGTTCATAACAAGCAGGCCCTGCTGGTCCTCTGTGAGCTAACACCAGTCCTCCTCTTAGCTTCATGGATTTAACACAACTTGAAACGCTTTTTCTCTCAAAACGCCTCACTCACCTTGGGTGTGGTTTAGTAAACACACGAACAGGAAAACTTTAAGAACAAGCATGTCTGACAAATCCATTGTTAGAACATTGATACCGTTTTCACTTTATTGTCCTACTTAGATAGGCGCAGACGCCCTGTGTGTTTATTGCACCTTCCTCTCATCGCCTCCTTGCTCCTGCGTCATGACGTCAGACGCATGGCAGCTTGACATCCCTTCCCCCAAATGCATCCATGATCCAGGCCTGCATACATTACAGCACGCCCAGGCACAGCATTAAATATGCCTGGCTGTAATGTAATGTGTGCACTGTATATAGATCTCCTTCCACCGTTAGTGGCGCAGAAAACGGCTAAATATCCCTTAAATCATCATTTCCAGCTACTGCCCTCGGGGCAAAGGTGCACCATCCCGTGCGAAGAAAAACCTCTGTAGGAAATTGTTCATCCCCATTACATTTCCTAATATGAAAGAAAATTGTATACACGTTTTCCATATGCAAAACAAAGAAATGTCTGCCTTTTGAACCCAAAAGTTAAAAAATTAAGTCTTAACAAATACCTGTCTAATTTGTATTCTTCCCAATCTTATTTTATTTTAGCTCGTATTGTGACAAAAGGCTGTTGAACATAAGTGTCAAAATAATATAATAATATATGCTGATTACTTTTATGATGCTTATGTTTTCCTTGCTTAATGTGTTGTCATGTATGGTTATTGATGTGCTTTTGATATTCCTTTATGCTCTTTGTGTAAAGCAAATTTGCCTTGGGGGGAATAAGGTTTCATTCATGATGTTCACTGTAAACAAAGCAATGCTGACTTCTATTATTCACTACTCTCATTTCAACCATACCACTGTCACTTAATATAGGATTCAGTTAAGTGACAGTGATATTAAATTATTCTCCATATGTTTTTGTAAAGTTTAGTTATTTTTTATACTTAGTTAACTTTTTTTTAATACAGTGTATGTTTTATTGATATTGATGAGACCAAACAAGCAATGTTGAGAAAGCATCTCAGGCTCTAAGAACATGTAATGTTCACATTTTTCTGACATTTATAAACCATATGATTAATACATTAATGGCAGCCTTGTTCTTACATTTCTCTGGTAGAGTACTATTTTATCACAGTAATTACTTGCATACAATCTCGTAGAGCTGTCTTAAAATTCTTTAAGCTTCCAACAAATTGTGAGTTTTTGTTGCTTGGCAACCGAAGAAAATAAAAAACCATTGTTTGCTGTGTGAACCTTGGATTTGTTTCATGTCATACGTCAACTCTAATTATCTGTAGGCAATCTATTTCTGTTTCTCAGTGATGATCTTGACCTTCATCCTCTTCCCGCTGATGCAGTGGTTTCCCTCAGGTTAACGCCACATATTGCAAGGCACACTTCCTTTACAGAAATAGGATCACATCTGTGACATGTTGAAGATGAAGTGAGTTTTTGAGATGAACATTGGTTCTAGATGATCATGAATCAGAAAAAGTACCCAGATATTTTCTCCCAGAGTCTTGTCTGCTGATGTTTCCATTTTGACCACAATCTGATTAATTAGCAGCTTTTCAGTCAGTTTCTCTGTGTCTGTTTATTCCAGACGAGCTCCTCTGGCTCCTGTCGCCGTCACGTGACACACCTCCACATCTGCCCCCAGCTTCTGAAGCTCATCCAGCCAGATCTGCTGCTTCTGGGACAGCCGGTCACTTGGTCCCTTCACCTCCACCAGCTACAACAACAAGACAGCCCACATTGAAACAGTCCATTGCATGCTGCAGCACAATCGATGTAAAGGAATCAGGTACCACAGAGTGTCGAAATCCACACACAAAGAACAATATCAAATTCAGAAATCAATTATATGGTGTGGTCTCACCTTGTAGGTGTTGTTTGAGGTGTTCCACACCACTAGATCAGGCAAACCTCCACGGCAGTGTCTGTAGTCCTTTGACATTCGTTTTATTACCCCTCCTAAGAAGGCTCCTCTCATGCATGACACAAGGGACTGCGATAGAAAAAGTGGTGTTAGAAACTACAGTGACATGCAAAGGTAGACAACATCTGTTTTAACTTAACCTGTCATAGCATATCAAGGCCACTTTGAATCTTTACATGGGCCTGTCCATCTGTAACAACTGTATAATGTATATTGTGATATGTAGAGTATAAAAATGTTGTGTTTCCAATATGAATTGCCAACTCATGTTTGTAAATGGGGCTGTCAAAACATTAGAAACACCTCTCAATAATATGAAGTCTATTTGAACACCACTGAAATCTATGACCTCAATAATAAACATTAAAGTGGACCTATCATGCTATATTTGAAACATACATTGTAGGGCCATACCTATATAAAACATGTCTGTGAATTTTTTTTCATGCATTTTAGCCATGCCTCATTTCGCTCTATAGAGTGGCGAAGTCACGCCCATCTACTTCCGCCCCATGGGACCTTATTTCTGAAAAATTATGTATTGAAGTCAATGGAGAGAGAAAACGTATCTTTCGATCCCATTTGAATTGTGCCATGAATTACACATATGATGTTTGTCAATCTTAAAAAATCATTTCCATTTAAAAAAAGTCACAGTTTGTCTTAAAACTGTTGAAATATAAGACTATGATAAATACGCAACTAGAAAGACTACAAATCCCAGAGTCGCGCACATTAACATAACACATTACACTCGTGTTACTCACCTAAACCTTGTAAAGCCGGTCCCGCATGCTGGCTCTTACGGAACCGACTAACTCCCCTTTTGTGTATGTACAGTTCTCAACATGGCCATGACTTGTAGTGATTTTCACCTCTTTTAATACTTTTCACTTCATTCTGAAAGAAAGAGGTGAAATGTGCTAAGGCGACGGCCATCTTGGTGTTGGTGAGGTATGCACAGGGTTGGGAGGGTTACTTTGTAAATGTAATCAGTTACTGATTACTGAATACATGGCTCTGAAAGTAATCCGAATACAGTTACAGTTACGTGTCTTAAAAAAGTAACGTAATCAGATTACTTTTAGATTACTTTTGGATTACTTTCTTTTTCCATAACAGATGGTATGTTTTGGTGAACAGGAGACACAAAAAGCTAAAGGAAACTGAACGTGTTTTTACTGTTTTAATGGCGTATCAAGAGCACAACTGAAACATAACATCTGAAACGATGTAACAACATAATAAACTTGTTGGGGATGCAGTTTGGGATGTGAGGAGTGAGGGACACGGCTTAGATCGGGCGTGTCGCCTTCTGTCCTGCCAGTGTTGGCAGGACATGAATTAAAATGTCGAACTCTGACTTCATTTTAAGGACATTTCGGTCAGGGGTGTATTTTTGTTTAAGCACCGGATTGGCAAAACAGGAGACTGTGCACCAGTCTGCCTTGATCTATGAATTCATGTCCGTGACACTCACAGTATCTGCTGCCCGCAGCTATTTTATAGAAGGAAAACCTCCTTCACTTCATGAAATCTCTGCAGCACCAGGAGGCAGCGGGAGGGTTAACTCAGCCTCTGAGAAGACGAGCGTGCCGTGCCTTTCACGCACCGCCTTCACTGTGTTTACCTTCAGAATCATTAGAAAGGCTAAAGAGCGGTGTGGCTGAGGTGTTTTAACTCCACACACCTCTACACACATACACACACAGACGCGCGATTTAAACGAAGACTTTTGTTCCTCCATGTTTCGTTGTTATCGTTTCATTGAGCGGACCCGCCCCTTTTTTTTTTCAAACGCTTCCTTTTTTGGATCATCGCTGTGATGATTCGGCTGTACCTTTAGTAATGAATATTTAATGTTGTGAGGAAATCTTTCCACCAATAATTCCAATAAGTATTCCAAAATGTATTCACTTCAGGTTTACGAAAGTAACTGTAATCAGGTTACTCGTTTTTCAAATGTAACGCGAGCTGAATACAGTTACTTGATTTTTGTATTCTGATTACGTAACACCGTTACATGTATTCCGTTACAACCCAACCCTGCGTATGCAAGACCAGAGTTGTAGTTCATTGAGCGCTTCACACAAAAAAATGTGTTACTTCACAGTTTTACGACACATTTTTATTTGTTTTACTTGCAAAATGATCTTTTAAATTGACAAACATCATATGTGTAATTCGTTGCACAATTCAAACGGGATCAAAAGATAATCTTTCTCTCTCCATTGACTTCAATACATGATTTTTCCAAAATAAGGTCCCATGGAGGTCCACCGGAAAGGGAAGGACTTCGCCACTCTATATGCTCTTTTCCAGCCCTGTTTTTGCAAGGGCTGATTCTGCTTTTGTGGCAGACTGCAGCGCCACTTACAGGCCTGGCATATGTACTACAGCGTCTCCAGTGCTTTCGAGCGGTCTCTCATTCCCCTGATAGGTGGAGAGTTGCCCATATAGGCGGAGCACCCCTTTTCTGACGTCAGAAAAATTCAAATAATAATCAGCTCCGTTGCAGCCCCGTTTTTAGAGATTTGGGTATGGAGGAAAAGAGAGAGGATTGTGTTTTCTGACACTTGGTGAGTTCCCTGACACATATTCATGTAAAAAAGACGTACAAAAGTGCATTTTGCATGATAGGTCCCCTTTAAAGTAAAACTAATACAGCGCTGTGCCAATCAAATCTAAACATGTTTATTATTTGAAAAGGTAGAGTTTGTGGCTGAGCAGTTGCCTTGTTTTGAATTCGATTTTTCAAGTGGCCACTATGTGTATATTTACCAGCTGGACAAATAAATACCTGTGCCTGTTGCAGGGATGAGAAGCGCTCCCAGTTGACCAGTGAACACACTTTACCCTCATGGGAGGTCCACACCTCTGCCAACATGTCATGCAGAGTCTCCACAGAAGCCTCGCTGAGTAACTGCACACGACAATCTATCGCCTCTTTTCTGTTCTCATAGAAACAGTCAGTGTAAAGGTCCAGCGGACATGTCTGTGAGAAGAAAGGCAGATTAGTTTAATTGGTATTTCATTGAAATCTCATAAATACTGTATTCATAGGTTTTACTTTACCTGGTATAGATTCCTAAAAACATCTGGAATACCCTCCATAAAAATGATGTCCCATAGCAGAAGGCCAAACAATGTTGAGAATGTAGAGCCCTCGCCATGGATCCCTGTTACATGAATAATACATAAATAACAATAAAGAATACAGAATGATGTTTAATAGGTAGCAGCAAAACTGTTTACCTTGGTCAAAGCCTTGTTGATGGTAATGTGCTAATGACAGGTCTTCCACAGAGCATATAATAGTGGCATCAGCACTCTCGCCCCCATCTCCAATTGCTGGTAAAAGAAACCTAGATTTCCCCATGCCCCCCTCGTGGGGGAACAGCTGTCCCCGGATGGTCACCTGCAGACAAAGGTACAAACAGTATTTCATACATTCATTATTTTATATACAACCAACGATGATGTAACATTAGGTTATCTTGGCAAATTGATATTCCGTCCCCGACTTGCGCTACGTTTATTAAACATTGACAGAGGAAGAGTCAGTAGCTAATGTGTGTGTGACGTTTGTATTTGTGTTTCAGGTTCAAGGCTTGATAGATGCCAGTCATTTCATGAGTGTGTGTATCTTTAAAGACAATATCCTGTCACCTCGTAGGCATTTAAAGAGAACAATTAAAAAAATATATCAGAAGAAATTATTCAGAGCTGCTAAATCTGGTGGTTTAAGGCTGAGTGCTGGAGAGAGGGTAAGAGACTGTGAGTTGAGAAAGAGGAGAGGAAAATAAATGAGAGTCGAACATGTTTGTTAGGCTTGAGGTGGTAAGAAATGTAACAACATTTCAGCTCAGCAAATGTCATTATTGCTGTGATGTTCTCTTTATACTTGACCGCACTCCCCACTCTAGCTGACATAGTGGTTGCCTTACTGCTCTCTGTACTCATATTATTCAGTGCTCATAGTGAAAGTATCTTATGAGGTGGTTAGAAACATAACATTAAACTCAGCAAATTAGATTACTCCAGTGATGTACTTTTGTAATCAAATACATACATTTCATACTGTATACTGTATGTTCTAAACTGTGATTGTTCTTTATCATTCTATATATATATATATATATATATATCTTCTTTAATTGCTTGTAAAGCGCTTTAACCACCAGGAAAAGCGCTATATAAATGACATGTATTATTATTATATAATTTTATTGATTCATTTATTTAACAGGGACAGTGCACATTAATTAACATTGAGTTAGCCAAGAGGCTATTTTTCATCTGTAGTCCCTGGTAATCTATATAAATGTTGATTTTGTGGCCATTCTTATTCCATTATTGTAAGTATTGGGTGTTGAGCTGTGCTAGACTCACATGAGTGACATCTTCAACTTGGATAGTGGGCATGTCGTTCATTTGCAGGCGAAGCTTCTTCAGGCTGGCAGACTCTTTCATCCTGACAGCTCTCTGATGGAGAGACAGTTTGTGTCCAGTACGCACCAGAGGGTCTGACATCCCATCTCTGATAGCACAGATAGCCTGAGAGCAATGGGAAAAGAACTCTGTCAAACAAATAAAAACACCATAGCTATTGTTGAGCACTCACACAAAGAGATAGATGATTAAATGGAACCACGGGTAACAGTGCTCACTTGCTCAGGTTTTTTAAGGTGCTGGTGAAGGTTGAGTGCCAGTCTGTCCCACCATCGGCCTCGGCTGTCAGGACAGTAAACAGATTGCGACAGTAAGGACTGCAGCTCCTCTACTGCTTCCTGCAAACCAGAAGAAGAACCATTAGAAATGTAACCCCTGAATACACACTTTTCCCTTTTAAAATACTTTTATTTGATCTAAATGCGAGCGGACAGGGTCAGAAAACCTCATAGCAACGTAGCCTTTGCGAGATCTCCACCCCTCTGGTTAAGACCCGAGTGTAAGCCCATCCTGTAGTGAAGCTGCGCAGGAACACAGGCAGCTCCTCCTTGTGACTATCCAATCGAACACAGTGGTAATATTAGCATTAAACGATATCCAGGGAATTCACATCTTGGTTTAAGACAGAAGCAATTTAAAAGATGTATGTCACCTGAGGTCATGGTTTGTCCTCAGCTCCTTCCAGACGCTTTTAGCCGCAGTATAGAGCTCCATGGCCTCCTCCCATTGACCCCCCTGCATGGCTGACACCACCTCCTGCAGGGTCCGCATGGATGCTTCGTATCTAGTGGGATAGATGGGATCATGAGTATTAATTAGGACTGTAACGGTTCCTGTATTACTACCGAACTGTCACGGCACGGTAAATATAGTCAAACACTGAATACTTTTGTTTGTTAATGTTAACATTTAGCCAATGTGACACATATTAAAACACTCCTAATGCAAATGTTTTAATTTGTATATTTTGGAGGATAAGCCTTTCACGTTTATACATAGCCTTTTGTGAATTGTTGTCTTCCGGAAAAAGTTGTGTGCCTTGCACTGCTGTCTACTCAAAAGAAATAAAAATAAAGCTAGCCTTATGCATATGGAGTTTTTCCACTGTACCGCAGTTATTGCACACCATAAAACTGGGAACGATTCTAACTGTGACTTCGGTATACCGTTCCAGCCCTAATATGTATTCTGTATATACAATACATTATACTACATTTGAGCTCTTTGTGCAGCCCCGCACCTGATGAGATCCTCTCTGTCCTGGAACACCTTGGCTGAACGCTGCACGGTGTAGTCTGGGAAGGCCAGGCGTCCGGAGTTAACCAGCAGGATGGTGAACAGCTGGCTCTGCCCACCAGCCGCCGTCTCCTCGTCCTCCAGGGTGTCCGTCAAAGAGAAGAGGAGAAGGATCCGAGAGAAGACGGCCCGAGCACCGCGACACAGGCGCACACAGGAACTTGCAAGCTGCTTTGCCCTTTAAAGGTAAGAGGAAACAAGGGTGAGATCATTACTGCAATACTAGAACTGTCAATGCACACAATGTGTTTGATCATCTCACCTTTTGAGGATGACAGCCCCAATGTTGTTCTGAGCAGCGGACAAAGAGAAGAGGGACTTTTGCCGGCTCAAACGGAGAAGTCCGTCCACCAGCTGCTGTTTCTGAGTCCCAGAATTGCCCAGATGGAAAGTCTTAGCCAGAGATTTGAGATCAGGAGCGGGCAGGAGATCCAGAGTCTCCCCCAAGTCCTGAAGGTCACGCTCTATGATTTTCAAAAACAGCAGAGATGAGCATTAACGAGATAAAACTAGAAGATGTTTTCGATGTGGTGTTACAGCAGGATAACAAACAGTATGTTCTTAAAAAGACTTTATTCATATAGCTATTTTCAAAAGAATGTTACAAACATTATATGGCAAAAAAGATTGGTACTATACAACTTAGCTAAAACTGTAACAATATAACAAAATCAAAATCCTTCATTAACAACATCATACTGTCAATATACAAGTTCCAAGTCATTCAAGAGGTGTTCTCTTCTAAAGAGGCTCCATAAATAAAAAAGATAGTATTAGATATCATTTACCTGACTGTAGAAAACCAGCTTGAACCAGCTCCTGAGCCACAGGTCCCAGATCACTGCATATCTCTTCATAATGCAGTTTATTCACTTGGAGCCACTTCAGTTTCCTCTGAAAGAGTCTCACATACAGCTTCTGCCCCATGGCTTGAGAGGGGAAAATACATGTGAGTGATGAGGCCTCTCTTCAAATAAACAACAATAACAGAAGGTAGAGCTGCAACAATCTGCCTACTACTCAGATAGTCGATCACAAACTATTATGGTAGTCGGTTCATCTTTAATCATTTAATAATATTTCATGCAAAATGGTTGAAAAGGTCGTTTTCAGTCTCTAAAATACAAATATGTCCTGCTTTTCTGTTTTACAGCATACATATAACACTAGATACTTTTGATGTCCGGACGTTTAAACAAGGCATTTAAAGACATCCCTTTGGACAAACTAGTATGTCAATGTTTTACTATTTTGTCCTTGTGTAACAATTCATAATCTACCGATAATTCGAGTTTTATATCGGCATTACCTGAGAGTTTCTTGAATGCATGGATGAGTGACATGTCATCCTGATTGAACAATGACCTGTCGTCCTCATTCTCCAGCACAGCCTGTAGTACGGTCAGGAAGTTACGGAGGTAGTAGGGAAGCCGTAGGGGATCCACAGCCTGGTCACTCGGGATGCTCTCAGTAATAGACTCTGACTGTGTGTCACTTTTGATCGCTGCATCATTCGTTTCCTCTGAAGTCAGAAGGGGGTCACAAGTAGTGGTAGAAGGTCCCTCAGTTTTAGTCTGGTCTGTATCAGCCATCGCTGCTTTAATGTCACTAGAAAACACCTCCTCTGGCTCAACGCTGCTCCCCTCATATTTTGCTTTCTTTCTTAGTCCTGACGCGCTGCCAGTGGAAGGTGTTCCCTTTTTTCTCTTTGATAGTTTAGACTCTTTAGAGGAAGAAGAGAGCTGCTTTAGAGTAACCACTTTCTCTGATTTAGGAGCTTTGCGTTCAGGATTACGTCCTTTGTCTGAACATGAAATATCTTCCACTGCTGTTGGAGAGTCATTACTAGTGTCTGTGAGGTCAATGACTGTCACACCATCTGGTTCGGCTTCTAAAGTCTGAATATTTTCTTTCTGTGAGCTGCTGAGGGTCCCAGGAGATGAACATATCGCCTTTTCAGGATCCATTGGTGCCCGTTTATCTCCTGTCTTTGTCCTCTTAGGTGACTTATGTCTTTTCATAGATAACTTGGAGGAGAGACTTCCCAGGTCAATGGTCCTCACCACACTTTTACTTCTCAATTCCAGTGGTGCCTGCTGAGAATCATTCTTCTTGAAATTAGGGCTGGTCTTGGTGCCTTTGATTTCTTCTTCATTCTTTGGATCCAGCTTTAGGGACTTTGGGGGATTCCGTATGGGGGACAGCTGCTTGCTTGGCATGACAGTATTACTTGCTGAGGCTGCATTGCTGTCTCCTCTCTCAAAGTTCTGACATTGCAAATCAATGTGCTCATTGATCTTGAATCTTGGTACCAGCTGGCCACACAGGGGGCAGGCCAGCCTAGGGGGGGGCTGGCTGCTGAAGAAGGAGCTGATGGGAGGTGTGGCGGTGGCAGGACTGGCATAAATCCCAGCTTTGACATTGCCTTTCTTCTTACTCTTAGACAATGACAAACTTCCTCTCGGTCTTACTTTGCTGGCTCTTTCCGTCATGATGCAGGAGGAAGTGCTGCTCAATACAAGGCTTTTTTAGAAGCTTTTCTTTGTTGCATACTATGATACGGATAGGCTCGACAGATACTGCTAATGGCTCTGTTTGGCTAACTCGACTCATAAAAACACTTTATTTTAAACGAGTATATACATGTAGCTTTGGTGGTTCAAATATGCATTAGAAAAACGCTAAAACACTAATATAAAAAGACTGTCAATTGAAAACAGAAGCTAACATACCGGTAGAAAAGAAGAGCGCTGCACAATCATAACAATCCCGCTTTCCAGGCTTAACCAGCGGAGCGCAGATTGCCTGATAAGGATGTACCAATCGATCGCAACTACATCGATACTTCTCAACCACCTAAACGCTAACAAGGTAAAGAAAAAAAGCAATTTTAAATTATATTAATTGATATGTGTTTTTAAATAAAGTCAGTGTTACTATAATGCAAAAAATAGAAAGTGTTTTTTACATCGTACATTTCTTCTTTAATTTACTCTTAATGTTTAGGGAAATTAGAGTTGGAAGGGTTTTTAACTTTTTGATAAAATAATAAGATACGATATACTTTAATGATCCCAATTTGGGATTTGTGTTTGATACAGCAGCATGTAAACAAGGCATTTCACAAAATGTGAAAATGAAAATGAGTAGCTACAAAATAAGCCGAGATAAACATTAAATAGAAAAATCCCCAAATAGGAAATAAAAAAAACAGAACTTTAAAGTTAAATATATACATACACGATACCGGTCAGTTATTTAGGTGTATGTTTGTCTCTGTGGTCATTATGCCTATCACAGTGTAATTAGTTGAGGGACCGAGCAGTGAGCACATGATGATGGGGGTGTGTTTTTCTACACAGGTTCCTGGGCTGCTGTGCGGCTTTTATTCAAAAATCACCATTCCGGAGAGCAATCTGATGTGATCAGTACACGGGCATTTTACAAGGAGGTGCGGCCGACAGGACTGATGTTGGTAAGTGCCACATAGCATTGTCTGTGTTTGGATGGGGAAACATGTATTTGTGATGCACATAGGCCTCTTCGTCTTGCGATAAGAGAGCCAAAGACAATGCTGCTGGATGTGGTCCTTTGGTACAACGTCAGCCCATAAACTGGATGATGCAGTCTCGATGCTTCAAATCAAGGTCGATGTGCATTACAGCAGAAGGATAATATTTGCAGATGATGAATTCAGTAGAGTGTGTTTGCAGGGAGTCAGATCCATCACTGCGTGCTATATGCGCAGGAAAACCATAATATCTTATTATCTTGTCGATGTTTAAGCAGATGGGAATGTGGCGTCCACTTGTGGGGAAACCGGAGCCACCACAACATCCACTCCTGCAGCTGCGGCAAAAGTTAACCATAATGGCTTTATTAGCCTACCTACAAATATGTGAAGGGCAGGGCGAGCTGCGTGAAATCGCGACCATAATGACCCTTATTGTTTTAATAAGCACTTCAGCACCATGGAGAGGTATGACCTCTCCATTAGGTCCGCGTGTAATAGCCTATATGGGAGGTGATCTGGGGGGGATTAGGTTTTTGTATTCATAACAGCATAATCTCAGTTGCATTGTCATGAGATCAACACTGTGAACGGTTAGGATTTATTGTGTTTAGTGTGATACACATAAATAATATTCAAAAAGCGTATTGTACTGTTTTTTCTCACCCATTTAAGCCTCAAGCCTTCACGATTCATGTTTTGATGAGGGTGTTGACATGTGGAGACTGGGCGGATATCAGCCCACTGTGTTCAGTGTGAGAGCTACTGTCAGAAGGCCACTATTAAGTGTTAACGCCTTAAATATTAGACTGAGAACAGAATTAAGCATTTTATGTTGCTCTTCTTTTGCATAAAAGATTAAAATAGAGTAATGGATCCAGGGAATGCATAAGGCCTAAATGATGAACGTATTTACTGTTTGTTATTTTAAATTGATGAATCATTTTATAATATATTTTGTTGGTGTAAAGCTACACACTGTAGGGTTGCAGCAAACTATTATTGTAATGTATTTTTCTTTTCTTTGGGTATTTTTTAAGTGGTAATTTGCAGATACATATTTTTCTGTCAATTGATTTATCATCAAATAAAAAGTTGACTTGGATTTTGAATCTGGTGCATAGACTAAAATGATAATAGTGTATCAGAGATAAGTTTGTAAGGGAGAATATCACTTTAATTGAAAAAGTAACAATTATTTGACATCATTAAAACATCACATGCTGCTGTTCAATTGTTTTGTTGCATATCTCCTGTTCTGCAGGACATCAAGGCACAATTAGAGCAGATTCAACAAAGCAAGATGACAGGTTACAAACAACCTTAGCAGTCATAGACAAAAGGAGTCAGATGGTGAATGTTGGTGTTAGATGGTAATAGATATATAGATAACTTGATACTAGGTGGCCTGTTTGACCATGGAGTAGGGGTTGTGTTAGTATTGAGTGTAAAGAAATATATTTACTCTAATATAATGTTTCTAATTTGTGTGCTATTGTGGAAACTAACCTGTGATCATATGTTATCCAATATAGTTTGATTGCTTGAGATATGCTCCAAAAATGTGTTGTTAGTGTGTATTATGATTGGCGATGGTAAGCAAGAGAAAAAGTTGCTTTTTGCTGACATTTTAAATATGAATGCCTTAATAATATGTGTATTTATTACAGAGATAGGAATAACATGTGGCAGTTCATTTCTACAGTACATTGGTTTCAGTAAAGACATTTAACAGGCGGTAAAGTTGTACATTATCTTTTAAAATGTAACATTTGTTCAATGTTTCTGTTTCTATGTGAAAAATGTGCTGTTCACGGTGTGAAGTGTAAAAGTAGCATAATGCATCTCAGAGGTTTAATTGTGGTTATCTATTATCGTTCACAGGGTTGAAGGTATAGTGTGCTTAAAGGCCAGTTATGGTTCATGGAAAAAGGCCAGGAACCATCACCAAAGTATTGGCCCCCAGCCCTCCACCGTGCTCCGGTCCAGGAGTCACTGAACAGAGACAAGAAGAGCAGCGAGCTTTGGTAAAGGAGGCGTCTGAGAAATCATTGTGCACCTTGAAGGATGAAATCAAAGACCAGCTGATTCCTGTCCCTGCAAGCCAATTCGACTTGGGTTGTGACCCTAGTCCTGAGGACATGGAGGACACCTGCTCCGAGTACGACAACGTGGGCTCTGATGTGGAGCAGGACTACGATGAGGTACTGCATTTAAACAGAGAGAGCGTTGTGGACGCGAGGTTCTACAAACAGTACTCTCCTGAGGATGCTGGCTATATAAAGCATGCAGTAGGCGATAATATTAATGACAGCAGCAGTGCTGTTGACCAGTTTACTCCCAGGCCTGGACATGGCACAGAAATATATGAGGGATCACAATCAGACACTAAACCTCACAAGACGGGCCATGGATGTAGGTCGCATTGTGCTCCTACTGCTGTGGCTGAAGCAGAGAGGGAGGTGAAAACGTGCCAGGAGAACAGGTTTTTCTTCAATGACGGAGATGAGATAGAGGAGGTGTTGGACGGGGCCAAATTTATAGAGGATTTAGAGGAGGAAGAGACCATAGTTCAAAGAAAGACCAGCCTTTATCAGGACAAGGAGAATGGAAGAGTTAGAAAAGGAGGTGATGAAAGGAAGAGAGATGATGACACTCGAGTGGCCAGAAACCGTAATATCCCCGTAGCTAGTAAGAAGTGTGAGGTGTCTCACATGGGTTCAAAGGAGGAGAGGGAGAGGCAGGGTAAAGGACGAGGGAGGAGGGTAGCAGGAGAGGACATGGAGCCCATTGTTTCTGGGATCAAAGGATGCACGACCAACAGCAGTGAACAGCGTCCAAAGACTTTGTCAAAGGGCAGCAAAACAGCTGTGGTGAGGACCAAGGCTCGGTCTGGTTCCAGTAGGCCTCATCCTCCCCCGCCACCTCGTCACGCACATGCTCAGCCTCCTGCCGACACCCAGAAGGCCCCGCCTCGCAGAGAGACTCCTCCCGTTCCCAGAGCCAGTCTCTCTTCTGCCGACAGCCAGGAGAGTGAACCCAGGGCTATCAAAGCATCCTTGGCTGCTCATCAAACACCAGAACCACAGAGGGAGCCTCCTGAGGACAGGCAGAGACGGCCAGAGAAACCGCAGCAGGTAACCAAATGCAAATAGGGCAGGTCTTTTTCAGATCCCATCCCTTGGGGCTTGTGTTTGTTCCTGCACAATCTACCTTCACTGTGTCCTAGAGTGGCTGCAGTATGATGTTAAGTACATGCTTTGCTATGAAAAGTATATTTCCCCATGGGCTTATCATTTACACAGAACAATAAGAAACATTTAAAACAAGACATGCCAAAGTTATAGCAGATGTTTGAATACAACAGGTGGAGAAGCCGAGCACGGCTGTGATACCCGAGCATGTGCCGGAGCAGCCGAGGAGGCCTCCGAGTCCAGAGCCCCTCCCTGCAGAGGACAGCAACACACCCAAGGTGAAGACTTTTTACAAAACAGAAGACTATGTTTCATTGATGACATCCACATTCTTTTAATTTATGTAGTTTAAGGGAATTAATCTGCCTTTTCTCCATATCCAAAACATCAATTTTTGATATTCCCACTATAAGAATACTTTTTTCTGTATGCCACTTATTAAATCAAATCACTATTTATTTATGTGACTGCACTGGAACATTTATTGTCTTATTTTTCTTGTATTAATGATTCTATTTGATATGCTTTTATACAATATTTACTATGATTAACTTATATGTATCTCAGGTATTAATAGTCATACCAATGCTGTACAATTAAAGGCTAATATTGACATGCTTATTTTTAAGAACACACAGGAAGCTGCTTCTTTCCCAAGCTTTGAAGATGGTGATTATCTCATAATATTCTTATATTTCATATATCTTTCCAGCACATTCAAATGTTTCCACTGACAGCCGTTTGTTTTCTGCATAGTCCCAGGTCCCTGTGAGCCAGAGGATCTTATTGATGGGATCATTTTTGCTGCTAACTACCTTGGCTGCACTCAGGTGTTGTCTGATAAAAACCCATCCAAGTCTGTCCGCATGTCCCAGGCCCATGAAGCTGTCAGTCGCATCAAGGTAATCTGTCTCTTCAGAGACACTCATTAATATCCATTGATTTAGTTTATACATATTTAACTTGCTAAAGAGGTTGCTGCATGCATTCTTCTCTCATCTGGTCTTTGTGTTCAGGACAAATTGATTAGAAAATGATGGGAAAAAACACAAGACGTTGCCTTTTAATCTTTAGCCATCGAGCTAACTTGATGCCAACTGCTATCAGTGTTTGCAGGTTTAAGAATCAATATTGATGCCTCGGAGTAAAACAACAAGGTAGCTGTTTAGCAATGCAAGTGGGTTGTGCTCCAAAAAGGCATTTTACTTTGTATTTGTGTGGGAGTTTTATGTGTATATGTACCTGTTATTGCCAGCTGATTTATTTGTAAAGGGAAAACCATGCAGCATGGTCCTTTCCTTACCACACAGTGGTGCTGTTGCATAGGTTTTTATCTCAACGGCCATGTTAGTGTCTTTAAAATAAGCTAAGCGTTTGCATTGTAACATACAGGTACAACAAATATTAAACGTCTGATTAAAACAATATACATTTATTTCAAAGAGCCAAGATGAAGACTCTCAAATGATGACAGAAGTGGACCTGTTTATCTCCACCAAAGCTGTCAAAGTGCTGAATGCTGACACACAGGTTAGTAACTCCCTTGTGTGTTAAATCTAACACATAAGCTTCCCTTGTGTGTTAAATCTATATAACTGAGTAGTGATTGCCATTATTGTTGTTCCACGCAGGATACAATGATGGACAGTGCCTTGCGGACCATTTCCTATATCGCAGACATTGGCAGTATTGTGGTTCTGATGGCTCGGAGGCGCCTGTCTCAGGCCTCATCAGAGGATTTTTCAGAGTCTCCTGACTCTGCTGGTGAAGGGAAGAGTCAGTATAGGATGATCTGCTATGTCTTTGAGTCTGAAGATGTGAGTATTTGCTGCTACACTGAAAATACATTTTGAGTTTTGAGTATATGCCTTAGTTTTATATTACAGTAGATGTTTGTTCCGAGGTGTCTATAACATTGTCATCTTTCCCACCTCCTTGCTGTTGTCAATTGGGATAGCCTTTCTGCTGAGTAGTTTCCCCAAACTCTCCCCTTCCCACAGGCTCAGCTCATTGCACAGTCCATCGGTCAGGCCTTTAGCGTGGCCTACAGAGAGTTCCTGCGAGCCAACGGCATCAACCCGACCGACTTGAGCCAGAAACAATACAGTGACATCATCAACTCCCAGGAAATGTACCACGATGACCTCGTCCATTTCTCAAACTCAGACAACTGTAAAGAGGTTTGAAGTTTTTTCATTATGGCTTCAGGTGATTTGTGGATGAGAACAGATGGATTTCCCTCCACATCATTCACTGTACTTCTAAACCCTGGCATGTGACATTCAAAATGTGCTTAAAAATGATTGGAAATTCTTTTTCTTGGTTCCAGCTGAATGTGGAGAAGCAGAAAGGGGAGAGTCTTGGTGTGGTGATTGTGGAGTCTGGGTGGGGCTCCATCCTGCCCACCGTCATTCTGGCCAGCATGCTGAACAGCGGCCCTGCAGCTCGCTCTGGAAAACTCAGTGTTGGGGACCAGATTATGTCCATCAATGACACAAGTCTGGTGGGTCTGCCACTGGCCACCTGTCAGGGCATCATCAAGGTAACTCATTAGGGATTTAACATATTCCCATCTTCCTTTAGTCTTCTAACGAAATATCACTAAACAATTTCCTATAGTTGTTTGCAAATGCTACTCAAACTGGAGCGAATAGTGCATTTATTTAAATTATGTAACTTTTTATTTTTTATTATATATTTTTTTAATTATATCATAACTTAGTACTTTTTTTAAATGCATGTCACATATTTAACATATATAACATTAAACTGTCTGTGGCTCTTTTTCCTGCTGTAACTACGCACATTTCTCCTCCGTGGGACTAATAAAGGTATTCTGATTCTGATGATTTGTTGGAGACTAGTATTATTATTTGAGCAGTAGAAAGGATCAACTTAAAATAAACTACATATTACATGTTTTTAATGTGAATTTAAACACTACTAAAGGAATAAGGAATTTGGCTACAGGTATTACCCATCAGTAGGACGAATTCATTTTGGTTTTGGAATCCTAAAATCGGTTTTTATTCTTCAGGGTCTGAAGAACCAGGTGAAGGTAAAGCTGAGTATTGTGAGCTGCCCTCCTGTCACCACTGTCCTCATCAAGAGACCTGATCTCAAGTTCCAGCTTGGTTTCAGTGTGCAGAATGGCATTGTGAGTAAGCCTTTGTTGGTATGAAGCATGGCACTTTAGGTTAAGGCTTTGGCAGCTTCTGAAGAAAACCACTGAGTTTAAAAGAGTGAGTCTGCTGTAAACTATGCCGTTTTTCAACCCTCAGATCTGCAGTCTGATGCGAGGTGGCATAGCTGAGCGAGGCGGTGTTCGTGTTGGACACAGGATCATTGAGATAAATGGTCAGAGTGTTGTTGCCATGGCACACGAGAAGATTGTTCAAACCCTGTCTGTCTCAGTGGGTGAGGTAAGAAGACATCATGCGACAAGATGGCAATTGTCACTGATTACTGCCCCACACAAGTCTCTGTAGCATAAAGGCCTTTCAAAATGATGCCTTCAGATTAGAGATTAGTTCAAGGCACAGAGTTGTGGTTACATAAATTACTACTACTTGCATTTCATCAATCAAATACATCTTTACATTTGGTTTGGGCTAAATTGTTGGCTGAAAAGTGTAGCAGCAGATGAGTGGTACACAATTAAGCATTATTTAATTTCAGGCTTTCTACTACACTATACATTTTAGGACACAAATCTTGTTTTTTAGCTCAAATGTACAAATTAAAGTTAATATCCTCATCTACCCTTAGTTGGATGCTTTGATTCAAAAAACAGTTTTGGGAAATCTGCTTATTTGTTGTTCTTGCTGAGAGTGAGATAGGAAGATCGACCTGGCTGCTTAGCTTAGCTTAGCATAAAGACTGAAAATAGGGGGACAAGCTAGCCTGGCCCTGTAACACATACATCCACCTACAAACAACACTGAAGCTAATGTATTATCATGTCATATCTTGTTTGTTCACTACACATTTAAGTGTGAAACAAAACCTCAAGGTGACGACAAGGCTCACGGTTACTAAGCCAGGGAATGGTCAACCACAAAAACCTTTGTAAAACCCTGATGTTTAATTTCTACCGTTGGGTATTTGAACAGATTAAAAAACTTGACACAACTTGTTAAGAAGTGAGCTCAGAGGTGCAGGTAGGTGTATTATGTCACCTTTGGAAAGAGCAATGCTAGCTGTTGACCTTGTTTCTAGTCTTTTTGGCTAAGCTAACTGAAGGCTAGCAGTAGCTTCATATAATACAGATGTAAACGATGAGCAATATCATCACCTAATTCTCAGCAAGAGAGTGAATAAGGATGCCTTAAATGTTAAGATTAAAGTCAGAGCAAAACAATCGGATTATTTTTGTGAACAGTTTATTACAATATACAAAGTGTATTATTAGGTCAGTTTTCTTTAGGCTCTGTGGGACTAATAAAGGTATTCTGATTCTGATTAATCAACCATTCTTGGTCAGATCCATTACTTACACATTTACGACGATGTGAACATCGTGTGATGTTATTGTGAGATTATTTGCCCCTATTCATCACAATATATGTCTCCATTAAAGCCATTGAAGCATATTCTTTGTCAGTAATTGATTCAAGGTCTCCTCTGAGTTTCTGGTGTCACAGAAGGAAGTCAATTAGGCCAGGATTCAAGTGATTATGACTCTATAAACGGACCCTTAAGTTGACAGTGTAATTGCCCCCCCCTCCTCTCGTCTCTGCCAGATCAACATGAAGACGATGCCTGCCGTGATGTTCAGACTGCTGACGGGACAGGAGACGCCCCTCTACATTTAGAGACCGTGCATGGATCAGCCCACTGTAGCTCTGCATGTCTGGCTGGGTGGAGGCGAAGGGCAGATGATGGACAGGTGGCTCAGTGGGACGGGGAGATTTTATTTTTCTATCATTTTATTTTCCCGGCCTCTTGTTGCAAAGCTGTAAAGAACATCCGGTTCTCATTTTCAGGTTTTATCTTGAATTACATTGTCATAATGGCCTTACAATGTGAATACTCTGTCTGTAGTACTGTACGTAAGTTTCTGGTGTTGAAGAGAAGTAGCTTTAAGGTCACGATTATTTTCTTATGAAGAGATAAATTAGTACATTTATTTTTTATTTAGTCATTTTTATAATGTGTATGGAGTTTCAAAATGTACTTATACTGTAAATACTTTGGACTACTCCAGGACTTGGTTGGAAAGGCCATATTACTCCTACAGTATATGCATGTTATTATGAAGAATTACTGACCAGGGATTCTTTCTCAATCTGACATGATAATCTATAAAAATAAGTATTAAAAAAGGATAATAATATGCTGTACAAAAGCTTTGTGTATTATGGTGATGCTGAAGGCCAAAGACACAACTACTTTTCAAAGACTTACAGAATCCGTGATCATTACCTTTACCAGAGCAAACAGTACAAGAATGTATCAAAATATACATTTCTGAATGAATGTAATGTTATAACACTAAGAATACAATCTCACTGATGAATGTTTGTTGTTGTTTTTTATTTTATTGAGGTGTTGCAGCAAAAAAGTACTTACAATAACACAAGACATACATTACATTTGCATGGTTTGAGGTTCCCTATTATGCTTTTCAGGGTTTTCCCTTTCCTGTAGTGTGTTATATAGGTTTATGTGCATGTAAATGGTCTACAAAGGCTAAAATCTCGAAGTTCCCTCCAGAAGGAGTTTCTCTCCCACTCACTCCCCCCGATGCCTGAAACGCCTCCATTGGACTCGATACTTACGTAACATAATGACATCACTATGTTACACTCACGCTTCTATTTGCTAAAACACATTGTTCGTGATTAAGGGGCGGGACATCTATAAGCGGTTGACCAATCACAACAGAGCCGGCCTGCTAACCAATCAGAGCAGACTGGGCGCTGGTTTCAGACAGAGGGTGAAAAGAGGTGCTGCGGCACAGGCAGTATGAGAAAAATAAAGAGCTTTTTCAACATTAAAGCATGTAAACATGTCACAGTTGAGGCACTATAAACAAAATAAACCTGAAAATTAGCATTATAGGGCCCCTTTAAGATAATATTATTCTTTGCTACTTATTCTACTTCTCATCTTTTCACATTTATTTGGATCTTAGAAGCTATGAAATAAGGATGCTTCAACCCACAGGAAGTGTGCTCAAAGTAAGCCACATTGTTGCCATGGCTATGTGCATGCATTTCATGAATTCTGAAGAAAGTCGTCAAATTAATGATTTGTCTCGTCTTTCATTTGAAATGAACGAAAGGAAGTTGAACAATGACAGATTCCTTATTGATCAGTTTATATACATACTGCATGGATCCCATACAACTTCATATACTGTTCCTACAACTATTGCAACATGCCATTAAACTTCACAAATACAACTATGTACAGTTCAATGATGTATAACACTTCACAGGCTCACAAAGATAATTAAAACAGATGAGAAATAAGACACTTAATCTGTAACACATTCAGCAAGAAATATCTTCAAGTATTGTCTGGAAAAACTCCCTGAGGGAAACCAAGACAGCGTCATATATGTTCCTAAAACACAGAAACAAAATCATCTCAGTCACAGTTAAGCAGAGAAGGAAATACCTTTCTTAAATGTTATAGATGAACATAAAAGTGCAACACTCAGCTCTAAGGATTTTGTTGCCATGGTGGCTATAATAGCAGTGATTCATTATATTTCAAGATGGCGCAGAGTTGAATATGTATTCTGCATCATTAAATGTATATCAAAGTCAAGTCTCACAGCAAATTCATAGAAGGTGTCAAAGGAGGTATTAAGCTCTAATTATTGCCACCTTACCTCTCTGACTTTTGATGACAGCGGTGAAATTGTCACTCCATCAAGAAACACTGCATTAAGGTAGCCCTCCCCATAAGAAACATCCTCATCTTCATAACTGTCGACACTAACACTGAAAGCCTCTTTCATCTTCTCTGGTATGAGAAAGTGCAACATCGTCACCAGAACACCGATGATGGTGCACAGCAAACCTGAAAAACATTTCCATTAGTAGAAATCTTCACAGCTGTTTGAAAATCTACAGTTTAAAACATACAAACATATTAAATAAATGTTAAGCCTATTATCTTCACCTGTAGCCAGAGCCAGCCAGAATGAATGGCTGTACTGTGCTTCAAATGAATTGGATCCTATGGAGAACACACACTGAGGTGCGTTCATGATAGTGGAGAAAGAAGCCATGGCGAAGAAGATGAAGGCAGCGGTAGCCATCATCATGTACCCAGCGTACAGAATGACCGGCATGGAGAAGAGGATATTGGCGAGAATCCAGCAGCAGAAAGCCGTCCTGTGAAAGTGTGCAGATGTTTTGATTCAACTACTTTTACGACCATCTGCTTAAACTGACAGTACTTTAAAACTCCAAAATGTATGCAGTTATTTAATGTTACCAGAGGGTTGCCGAGGCGTATCGGCCAGAGTATCTGTACTGAAAGATGAGTCCACATGGGTTGCTTATGGTGAATTTCTCAGCGATGTACAGGATGGGGTTGGGTAAACCTTTCTCCAGAGCTTCCTCATACTCTTCTTCAATAGTGTCATGCCAGCTGAACATCTCATTGTAGTCTATGGTCTCATTGAACTGTACAATGGGATTCCCTGAGAGAGAAAACAGGATTACATTTATGACAACTAAATCACACATTTCCCACAAAAGGGTGTTGTAGTTTATATGTTTTATGACAGGAATATATTATCAGTCTTTTGAGTGAACATCTGGATTTTTATTTAACCTTTATTTAACCAGATAAAAGCATCAAGATTAAAAGATCAAAGTTGCTAGGGTAAGCAATCAGTGTATGAGTGTATAATACACATTTCTGCACAACAGCAGCCACACTGACTCACCCTTTAGTGTCACGTTGATACCGTACAGCCCAATATGCAAGCCGATGTCAGCATTAACCACTGCGTCGCTGAAAGACTTATAGGTGGCATTAGTGGTCATTCTTGCCTCAGCCCAGTCGTCGGTGTAGTTGAGCGCTGCAGAGAAAAGACACAAAGGTGAAGGATGTTCGCACGGAAAGGAAAATCTTTGTGATTTATTCAACGACAGTGATAAGAATACAAAACTCACCCACTAACACTGCACCTATGAACAAGCTGGTAACTATTCGAATCATCCAGAACAGCCTCTGATTGGAAAGTAGTTCAAAACTATTTAATGTACATTGAATTAAAAAGGAAACAATCATTCTGAGATGTTTGCAGTGAGTAAAAGTGTATCTGATGCTTGAAACTCACCGACTTCCCTCGTATCCCAGGCAAAATGATAAGAAGACTGGCTGCTAGCAAAAGAAAGACTATAATTATTGTGATCAAACGGCCACTGAAGAGGAAGGAGGATCTTTGTAGAGGGTAGAATGGGTAAATGTCATCGAAGAGAGTCATCTTAGCGCTTCAGCTGAGACTAGAGAGTTTAACAGAGAAGACAGTGTTAGTGGAAGGGTTCTCAGTTTCCTCCAGATACAGAGATAGCTGCTCTTATTTCTTACAGTAAGGATGGGACAATAATGCAACACGCCACTTAATTGAGTAAAACGTCTGACTCTTGAGTAATATGTCTGACTCATGTAATTTCATCTATATTCCCTGGTACTGCATATCTTTATTGCAAATAAATTAATCAGTGTAATGCACAAAGCTGTGCAATTGTATACATCCACCTGTTCTATTAATTGTAATGGATTCATTTGAATCAATGTGACAAACAAAACCAATCAAAGACACACAGAAAAAAATACAAAAGGTCTTTCTTACCCAAAGGTTGAAAGATGAGGACCGCAGAAGAGTGTGAATGTTGAGGAAACATACACTTCTTTTATAGTGTCGGCCCCCCTTTGTGAGGGGGAGGATGTATTGACAAGCTGGGGAAAAGAGGAGTGATCCAAACATATGACCATTCCCATTTAGGCAACACAGGTCACATGCAGTTTGTGAAAATCTATGCAACACATGAAGGCTTTACTATTGCACCATCCCTCAACTGTGCCTCTTTTTGCGACTACATTATAGCCCCTGCACTGGGTAAGACTCAACTATTTCATCTTCTCCTAACAAACACAGAGTGATACAAGAAACAAGTCATTATCTTTGGATGTCTGCAGTTTGCAGGTAAGGCTAACAGGAACATATTAAAAGTTGTATTACGTTTTGGTGTGTTAAAGCAGAAAAAAGGTTGTAAAATTAAATGTCCTGCCTTTTAAATATATGCTAAACCAACAAAGTATATTTTAAAGGAAATGTAATAGTAATTTGAAAGAAAATTGTAATTTACCTTCACCTTGTCTTCACTTTTCAGAAGTCCTTCACTCCTCTTGGCTGCAGACTGAGCAGAGCAGCATCTCTCGCATCAATGGATTTGCGTAAATGGGTTTTGAGTGTCTGCGCAGCGGTTGGCTTGGTGCTCATACTCAGTGAACGTAAGTAGACAGTAGTTGTGCTTCATACTCAGGGTCACATAAAACAGCTCAGTTAATCTCGACATGTCTTGAACAGATTCACGCTGTGAAAACACCTGGGAGGTTCCTCGTTTTGACGGCTGGTACAACAGTTTAGGGAATCCTAAACGCGGAGCTGTCGGTGAGTTACAGAGTTTTACAAGTTTGCAGCAGCAGCCAGCAGCAGCAGTACAGTAGCGTGCAGGCTGCCAGAACACCTGGGTCACTTAACTGTGTGTGTGTGCTCGTGCAGGCTCTCACCTTGTGCGCCTCGTGCCCGCGGAATACTGGGACGGAGTCTACCAACCTGTCTACGAGCCTCTGCTGCCAAACCCCCGCAGACTGAGCAGCCTGCTGACCGGGGGGGCCTTCCGGTCGGCCCTCAGCACGCAACCAGACCGTGCTCTCCCTGTTCTTCGGTAAATATATATCATGCATGTTGTTACATTGAAGTGCACCTTCAAGAAACGCAGTCAGAGATACATGACTGAATACAAATTGAGGCAACAAGTACAACTTATGAGAATGCACCAAAATGACGACATGCTATTTTCAACTTAAATCTTACCGAAAGTGTTGCCCACGATTTTAAGGTATTACTTTCATTGTTGCTAATGTAAACGTAGATTTAAATGCAAACTCCTAGGCATAATATTTTAGAGAAGCATATTCTAAATTAAATTAGATATTTGCTGATATTAAACCATTAATATGACATCATTTCTTTGTTTGTAAGTGAACATAACACAACATTCAGGTACCAACCATGTAAGTGTTTTCGTAGTTTTTTGGATTTTAATTGTTATTTTTTGTACTTTTAAGGTTATCATGTTTCGTTTGACATTTTTGACTCGAGAACACCTGGATGTCCGCCTGAGTTTATGAACATCCCAGTCCCAAAGGGGGATCCTGTATTTGACCCCACTGACACCGGGAAGGTCCTGCTGCCCTTCCAGAGGGGATTGTGGGACAAAGAGTCCGGCCAGAGTCCCAGTAACCCTCGCACACAGGTATCAGTATAAAACGGAAGGTTTGTTAATGGTATCCCCATAATGCTGCCTCCATATACAACTGATAAACCTGAACACTATAATGTCCAATAGAGCACACAGATTTGATCAAACAAATGCAACATGTGCAGGTGAACTTGGTGACAGCATGGATAGATGGCAGCTCTATCTACGGCCCCTCCAGCTCCTGGTCTGACTCCCTGAGAAGCTTCTCTGGAGGGCTCCTGACTTCAGGCTCTGAGGGGAACATGCCATATCAGGCAAAAGAACCAAGTCTCATGTGGAGCACCGCTGACCCCTCTACAGGAGATCATGGACCAAAAGGCCTTTATGGTGAGAAACTTCAGAACTGACCGGAAACATAACACCATTTGTAAATAAGTAATATTATTGAATCAGTGAGTCAGCAGAAAGTGGGGTCAACATCGAGGGCATCTTATAAATACATCAGCACTGCTATTAGTTGCAGAAAAGTGCACTTCACTGACTGTTTGTCATTGATTTACTCGAGAGCACGGTCAAATATAATTTCCTCTGTACCTGGAGTGCAGTACCTCCAACCTTATAGTTAAGTGTGATTTATTGAAGCAGGAATGTTGGCTGGAGCTCAATACCAAAACTGGGGAGCTAAGTAGAATTTAATTTATGGCCTTTAAGGCCCAAACTCAACAGCAATGTATTTTTCTAAGTTCACAATAGACCACAGCTTTGCCTGTAGAAATTCTCTCCTCATTAAAAGAGTATTTGAACTTAAAAGGAGTTTATTGTGACACTTGCATACAGGTTAAAAAGTGCATATAATAGATCTCCAAATCTAAGCAAATTACTCTACTCTAAAACCTGCATAAACTTCCCTCAATATGAGATCAAATAGGTTTGTGTGTGTGTGTTTGGCTGAACTACAGCTTTAAAACAATCTGGTTTGTGAAATATTCAGTGTATGTGGTAAATGGTAATAGTACCACCTAATCGATACTGCAGCAGAAACCAAGCTGCAAGACGTTCTTGCAAATATTATTTGCGCCACGTCTGCTTTGATCAGTGTTGCAGCCTGTGAGGCTTAGTCCAGAGAGGCCCTGCTTGACGTAAGTTATGACTCTTTAATTATTGTGTTAATGGCTTGTGAGGCTCACCACAGTAAATCCCTCTCTGTATAGCATTGAGAAGCAGTGCAGTTGTCATGACACAAGTGTTTTGTTGCTAGTGTTGTTAAAAGTCTGTCGTAATTATGTGGGAGAGAGGCGGAAGATTATCTGCTGTTGTCACCGCTCTGCTGCTGCTTCCTTCAAAACAAACCGATCATTTATCATTACATTAGTGTTCAGATATCCTCATCAATCAATGCAATCAGATTGTCACACTGCACTTTCCAGTTTCTACACCACTCTGTATAAAAACATGTCACATATACAACCTAGTGTGTGTTTCTCAGGTTGTAGCTGCAGTGATGTGAATTCATATGATGGAAAAGCAGAATTCCCTATAATTTGTGCCATCTTCTGTGTCCAGAGTTGGGAAATGCCTGGGCCAATGAGAACATGTTCACGGCAGCAGAGGGGATTATCTGGTTTCGCTACCACAATTATGTAGCCTCCAAACTGCATGAGGAATACCCAGCGTGGTCAGACGAAAAGCTCTTTCAAAACGCCAGGAAGACCGTTGTGGCCAGCTTTCAGGTAGAAGGAAAAGTCTCCATGTAATCCTCTCGCTGCTCAGCTGCAGATTTAATTTGCACTTTGCAAAGAGTGAAGATGCATGTATGCCAGGTGGTCTTAATGTTATGGATTTATTTAATTGCGAATGCATCATCTCTTTCTTGTTTGATTAGTTGAGTCTGTCCACTGCAAAAACTGTCCTCAACACGTAGCTTCTCGTCTTATATTGAAAATTATACTCTACTATTTGCTATCAGATAATATTTTCCTCATTAAAATAAGAGTTTAATATATAAGAATAAACTATATCACAAAAAAGGATGGATATATCAAATGTAATGCAATCATGTTGGGTTTTAGTGTGGATGCTGCAATAACTTTTTCCCACCTTATTCTTCTACACAGAATATTGCTCTCTACGAATGGCTGCCTGCATATCTTGGAGACAAAAAGCTTCCTCCTTATCCAGGTAAGAGTCAGCCAGAGTGCGTGTGCGTACAAGTGGAGGGGAACAGGTAATGCACCGATGACCACAAGCCTTGGTGAGGTGAGCTATCGTTGTTGGTGTTTGACAAATATGTGCTTCGTCAGCAAAGCATCACCCTCAGTCCCCTTCTTCTGCTGAATAAGCAGCCGCTGCTGAAGAAAGTTAAAAGGACAAAGGGCTGATAAGACCAGCACCTTAATCACTCTTCATTTTATATCTATACTTATTTATTTTGTTAACGTTGACCATTTTGATTATGGTGTAGGTTGTTATTGATAGGGAATTTATTTATTTGGCCCTTAGTTTTGATTATTTGAGCCTTAACGTCTCATGTCACTCCTCTCTTTCTGATCACAGGCAAACAGCACTGGGGAAGCTGTTTATGATAAGGCAGGCCCTTATTTTGTGCATGGGTTTTACCAACAGCTGTGTCTTAGACATGACCATAAAACAATCTCTTCTTCAGTCAATAACAGGACATTTTGTGAGCGTCTTGTAGTATAATGTTAATTATGCTCTTAGGAGTGGTTAGGTATCAGGGACTGGGGAAGATAACTTCAAAGTTAGTTTGAGCAGAGGCTGTGTCACCACTGTGTATTAGCAAATGTTTCAATTCTCTGGCAGTATCTTCTAATACATCTTCAGTGTTTTACATCCATTTTAAGCTCTCCAGTGTCCTCCTTGTGTTTCCAGTTCTTTGCTCCAATAAATGTATCACAGTTATCATGCAGGAGGATTATTTCCAAGATAGATTATAAATTATAATGTTTTCTTATATTGTATGGTGTTATGCTCTGATCTATCTGTGCACAGGCTACCAGAGGTTTGTTGATCCGGGGATTTCTCCTGAGTTTCAGGCAGCTGCCATGCGATTTGGCATCACTATGGCCCCACCTGGTGTTTACATGAGGTATTAGTATTTATTATCCTGGAAGCTGTAAAACCAAAGAACATTAAGAATTAAGTGTAATATTGTCCATATGTTGCTGTAAGCAGTGTCTTGCCCTATCTGAAATACAGTATAAATAACTAATAAGAAATAAAACGTCTCCTTTGTCCTTCAGAAACAGAACCTGCCATTTTCGAAAGACTGTCAACATGGATGGCAGCTTATCACCAGCAATGCGTCTATGTAACAGCTTTTGGAAACGTCAGGTATATCATTTATCTGCATTTAATTTAAGGTATTACGCGGTGTATTATAACTTATTAATGCTTCGTCATATGTTTCTAGAGTAATAATGTGAATACGAGCCAGGATGTGGACGACCTCGTCATGGGCATGGCTTCCCAGATCGCAGAGAGAGAAGACAATACTGTTGTGGAGGACCTTAGAGGTGTTTATTTATGATTATTCACTGGATGTGGGAAGGATCAGTAACAGGCTTATTACCAAGTCGTTTTTCACATAAAAGGAATTTGCCTTTTTGCAGAAATTAAAAGAACCACAATAGTCAGAAAATCTTAAATATAACATAGAAATGCACAATAAAATCACTCTACAAATCATTCATATACAGTACACATATAAGGTAGTTCATTCATCTGATCTGATTTGCGCCCTGACAGACTTCATGTACGGGTCCTTGAGGTTCTCGCGGACAGATCTGGTGGCCATGACGGTCCAAAGAGGGAGAGACTTCGGCCTGCGTAGTTACACTGAGATCAGAAAAGCTCTGGATCTGCCTCCTGTCAAAACATTTGAAGACATAAATCCTGAACTCAACCGGAGCAACCCACAGGTTAAAATCTTACAACAAAGTATGATGAAAGCACATGAAAAAAGTTTGGCAGTGATCTTGTGGTTCAAAGTGTATAATTGTGTCCAACAGCTGCTCCGGGATATTGCAGAGCTGTACAACAGAGATATCTCAAAACTGGAGCTCTTCCCCGGAGGACTGCTGGAGGCTGTCGGTGCTCCGGGTCCAGTTTTCTCTTCCATAATCCTAGACCAGTTTGAACGCATCAGAAACGGAGACCGCTTCTGGTTTGAGAACAAACAGAATGGGTAAGCTCCTTTCTGAAGGTCTTTCAATAAATAAATAACTGTCATTGTATCTGATCCTATGGTAGTGTGTGATGTATCTCATATGCTCTTAATACAGTTGTTTTCCAGTTTGTTCACAGATGAGGAGATCCAGAAGATCCGCAATGTGAACTTTCATGATGTTCTTATCGCAGTCACAAGTGCAGAAGCCACTGATATACAAAATAATGTGTTCTTCTGGAAGAATGGTAAAAACTTGTGTTTTATATTTGATTCATTAACAAACATTTAAAGCATGGATACAAATAAACAGCTCTCTGTTGCTTTAGGTGACCCTTGTCCTCAGCCCACACAGCTGAATGATTCCATTGTCCATCCCTGCACCAATGCGACTAGACTGAATTACTTAGATGGAAGTAAAGCTGGCTTTGTGATATTCATCATTGTTCTGTTCCTCTTTCCTGTTGGTCAGTATCACACTCCCAAATCCATCTGTTTTCACTCAGCATAATTCAGATTTCACTCCTCAGCAGTTTTGTTGATCCTTTTTTACTTCCACAGTTAGTTTCCTGGTGGCCTGTATGGTAGCGTATCTCCGAAAGTACAGGTACAGGAAGTTCCAGAGAAGAAGAAAGGCTGGTGACAGAACAGAGGAGCCAGCTGTGGGAATTGCTGGTACGAAATAAATTGGATCCTTTTAATAGTGTTGATTGTTAAAAACATAATATCTATAAGTCAGGTTTTAAAAACTGACTCGATGCCAGTTTTACACAACTGCCTATCATCAGCTGTGAATTACTGCTTCACCGCCCTTCAGCAGCCATTATGATGTCATATAAGTATCAACACAATTGAGCTGATGAATGAATTGAAGTGGTAATGACCGTTCATGATTTATATTCCGTCAGCTACAAAACCCAACTTATTAAACCAGACAAATACAACTCTTGACAGATGACAGTGAAACCAATCTGGTAGTTTCTGTTATTTTAAATCCTGTGCTCATCATCATCATCCAGAGCCCTGCCTTTCACCTCGTCTCATTCTGAATTTGCTCTCCAGCCTATGAGTGGCAGGGCCATAAAAAACCTCTGCATCCTGTCAGCGTGGCGGTGGATGAGAGGAGGAAGCTGCAGGTCTTTGACAGATCTGGGTACGCTCAGCGCTGCCTCAATCTGGGCAACCAGGACTGCCTAGACGTGCTTCTCTCCAACGACAGGAACCATAAAGCTCTGCTGCTCAAAGTGTCCAAAGAGTACGACCTGGTGAGGACAGGCGGGGGGTCACGTTCAGGTTTTTGATCTAAAAGGTTGTGTCTTCCTGGTCGAATGTACTTATTGTAAGTCGCTTTGGATAAAAGCGTCAGCTAAATGCAATGCAATGTAATGTAATGTAAAACAGCTGCAGTCTGATTCAAACTGCACTACGAAAGTGTTTTCTGTTGCTGCTGTTGTAAGCATAAACATCCAAATAATGTGTTCACATTTAAGATTTTCTGCACTTTAAGCAAATCCAGTTTTCCCTCTTTTGCAGTTAAGTTGCTTTTGCTCTTGTTTTCATCTTATCCAACCTTTGATGCAAGCACGATTCTGCAGATGTACCCGATCTAAATCACCTTTATCTGACTCCAGTCCTGTTTTTCCTTTCCTGTCTGCACATCCAGGTGCTGTTTTTTGATGACGAGAGCAAACGTGCAGCATTTGTCAAGCATCTGCGCCTGGGGGTGACAGACATTGGGCAGGAGATTAGAGTGAAGGAGATGAGAGAGAGGGAACTGCTGAAAGAGGCTTTAACCAGAGAGCAGAGGGCTCAGATTGTGGAAACTTTCATTCGACACGCTTTCTCCAAGGTAACTACAGCCTCTGGATGTTTACATCATCCTCAACGGCAGCAGTTAACAGCTCAACCACAAAATGTCCTTAATCCCTGTTTGAGGTCAAAGTAGGTCTGACCTCTACCCAAAAGAACTATCTGTTGGTCTTGATGGTGACCTCATGTGTGATGGACATCCAGTAACCTCAGTCATTAGTCAACGTCAATGATATTACTGATGACACTTTGGATACGTGTAATGATCTGTCCCTCTTGTGCACAGGTCTTGGAAATAGAGAAGTGTGACGCCGGCGACATGAGCGGCGTTTCACGCAAGAAAGCCAGAGAGGTCCTCGAGTGCGAGCTGACAGCGTCTGAGTTTGCAGATGCACTGGGCCTCAAGTCTGACTCTTTATTTGTAGACTCCATGTTCACACTCGCAGATAAAGATGGAAACGGTTACCTCTCCTTCCAAGAGTTTCTGGATGTGATGGTTATCTTTATGAAAGGTAAAATGCATAAACCCAAAATGCTTTAGCTGTTTTAGGTTTCGGTATGCTGTCATCCAAGCACTGCATAACATGTCAATCTGCAGTTTGAAGATTTAGATTCTCAGTACATGGAGTGAATTATCTTTGAGGTGGGATTTTTATCACCACTTGTAAAAAATAAATAAAAAACGTACTAATAAATGTGCAATGAACATTTTTCTGCAAATATCCTTGAATTTGTGCAGAAAATATAGTTTTAAACATAAACATAAAAATGTAATGTTTCAAAATACTTGCAAAAAGGAAAAATACTCTGAAACAGCATTTAGACCATAGTGTCTAAAACTTTTTAATGAAACTTAAAATAATGTTAAGGGATACCTACTATGACTGTCCAGCTGAAAATACAAATCAAGCTGCAGAACACATTTGGAAATTAATTAATGAGGTAGATCAATGAATAAATCAATTTAAAAGATCACTTTCCTTCAAGGTTTTCTAGACTAATATTATGTAGATTTAGACATCTAGGATAGAGAATGGACTACATGACTGGCGCTTCGGATATTTAATAAAAAAAGGTCATGTACCAGTCAACTTAGTAAAATAAGTCTAGTCTTACATTATGTCATTGATGTTTGTATTTAACCAGGATCCTCTGAGGAGAAATCCAAACTGATGTTCTCCATGAACGACATTGGTGGAACTGGTTTCTTATCAAAAGAAGAATTTGCCCGGATGCTCAGGTTTGATCGATGTTTCCTTCTGTCTGCTTTGATTGTTTTTTTTCTATCTGTTGGTTCATCTTAGCCCTTTTGGTGTGCTGCAGGTCTTTCATTGATATCTCCAACGGTGCTCTGTCAAAGAGTCAGGCGGAGGACGGCATCAAGTCCATGATGCAGGCCGCAGGCTTTAATAACAAAGAGAAAATCTCATGGCAGGATTTCCATTTCCTCCTGCGAGACCACGAGAAGGAGCTGCAGTTTGCCCAGCTCAATGTCAAAGGTCAGAAAAGTTTGGTGTAAAAACTTTTTTGTTCGTCCTCATTTCTCTGACCTTGTCTGATGAAATGAATGTGTGTGCAGGGATGGAGAAACAGGGGAAGAAGCGGATCAGTCGAGACCAGAGAGTGTCCTTCATCTGTCCAGGAAACAGGTCAGCAAACAGACTACGATCACTCATCCAGATCACAAATCTGTTGCTTGTCAATGTGGATAAAAACAAAGATCCACTGGAGCTTTGTAACTTTTATATCCCCTGTGTCCATTGTGTCCCAACTTACTAGCTCGTCCATTTCTTGTTTACAGCAACTACAAGACAGATGGATCGGAGCTACGCAGACGGAAAAAGTTTGTTCTTTTTAGATTTTTGAAAACTATATCTATAGTTTTAAAAAAAAGTTTTCCTGAGTACCTTTTGCTTATTTTATTCTCTAATATTTATGTATTGAGGAAACTGTGGTTGTTTGAAAAACCAAGGTTTACATTTTTTTTTAAAGTATTTTTTAACAGTAAGTATCACACCCGACTTCCTCTGAACCGCACAATAATAGACAGAACAGTATATCCACTCAATAATAATCTGATGGATTTTGATATTTTCAGGTTAGGTGTCAGCACTCCAAATGTCTACGTGAAGCCCAAGCGCGATCAGTACATAAGGAACCCAATTCAGCAAAACATCCAGCACTTCAAGCGCTTCATTGAGAATTACCGCCGTCATATCGTCTGCTTCATCGTCGTGTACGGCATCACAGCTGGCGTGGCTCTTGAAAGGTGTTACTGTGAGTAGAAATTGTAAAGCTTCCTCACTTTGTTAAAGTTTTAATTATTTCCTTCAGCTTCATACCCTTTCTATTGTCAGTGTGCCTTTTCTGAACACTTTAAACACCTTGTTGTTCAGACTACGCTTTGCAGTCTGAGTCCACAGGTATCCCAGAGACTTCAATGGTGGGCATCGTCATCGCCCGTGGCTCGGCTGCCGCCATCTCCTTCCTGTTTCCCTACATGCTGCTCACTGTGTGTCGCAACCTCATCACGCTATGCCGAGAGACTTTCCTCAACCGATACATCCCATTCGACGCAGCCATTGATTTCCATCGCTTCATGGCCATGACTGCCATCGTCCTTTCAGGTTGGGAGACTGCAAGGACATGATAGCAGAGTGGGATTATGGAAGATTAAGTTCTGGTGTCTTCACTTTTTGAAATTTGATTAATGTGACCTCTCTCCTTTTTCTATTCTAACTGTAGTTATTCATACTTTGGGCCATTTGGTCAACATCTGGATCTTCTCCATCAGCGACCTTGGCATCCTGTCTTGTCTTTTCCCCAAAGTCTTTAATAACAACGGGTAATGTTTGAATAATCCTTCTGATTCTAGCAGAACACTTTGTGGAAAGTCATGTTCACAGACTTATATGTGTTTTCAATTCAGGTCTGAACTTCCTATGAAGTGGTCATGGTGGTTCTTTCAAACTGTTCCAGGTATGATAAGACTTGTTTATTTTTTTTTATTATTATTTTTGTAATCGTTTATTTTGCAGGGACAATGCACATTAATGAACACTTAAAACAAGAAAATGCAAATAGTGTAAACATGCCGTATTTTAGCCTGGAGCTCATTTCCATCCGCAGTCCCTTTACACATAGCAAAAACAAATACATGATGTGCAAAAAGTGCAAAAGAGCAAGAACAGCATAAAAGCATTTACCACATGGCAGTACAATATAGCAGCAACGACATATAAAGTGCAAGAGAAGATAAAATAACTACCTAAAGTGCAAGAGGAGATACCCCTGTATTAAAGTGCATTTAGCGGTGATTGCACGTCTGTTTGTTTCTCAACCATTCTTTTAGTTGTCCTTTAAAAGTATTGAGAGTGGGACAATCCCGTTTAATTCCCATTTTTTTGTTGTGCTATAATTCAGTTTATTTGCTCTTCTTTGTCCTTTTCCTAGGAACGACTGGTGTCCTGCTTCTTTTTACTTTTGCATTTATGTATGTTTTTGCCTCACGCTATTTCCGTCGCATCAGCTTTCGTGCATTCTGGATCACACATTACCTCTACGTTGTCGTGTACATGCTAGTAAGTACTTTTATGACCTTAAAATACCCGAAATGCACTTCAGGTGGCTTTCATGCTGAGGGGCAGTTTTTAAGAAAATGTGATGCTTGCTTTGTCAACAGACAGTTATTCATGGAAGTTTTGCCTTGATCCAAGAGCCACGTTTCTACATCTACTTAATTCCACCTGCACTGCTCTTCCTGCTGGATAAACTGATCAGTTTGAGCAGGAAAAATGTGGAGATCCCTGTGGTGAGAGCTGAGCTGCTGCCTTCAGGTAATAGTTCTCAAAAACCTTAAAAATAGCTTAATTATTCTGTCTTCGCTAACTAAAAAGCACTATTCCATCCGCTGTACTGAAATCACATTGTTTGTTTGCGTTTAAATGTACCTGTCCCTCGGCTGTCCTACCTGCAGGTGTGACACATCTGGAGTTTAAGCGACCACAGGGCTTTGTGTACCGTTCAGGCCAGTGGGTTCGTATTGCGTGCCTGAAGTTAGGCACAGATGAGTACCATCCATTCACACTCACGTCAGCCCCGCATGAAGAGAACCTGAGTCTGCACATCCGAGCGGTGGGGCCGTGGACCAGCCAGCTCCGAGACCTCTACACGGAGGAGAGCCTGGTTGAGCTTGGCGCCTATCCAAAGGCAGGTTCAAGTATTGTTTTATGTGTGTAAACAATCTGATTCATCATTCTTTGTCTTTTCATGACATTGATATTCATATTTTATTTCATCCTCAGCTGTACCTGGATGGCCCGTTTGGCGAGGGCCATCAGGAGTGGATTGACTTTGAGGTGTCTGTTCTGGTGGGAGGAGGAATTGGAATCACCCCATTCACCTCCATCCTTAAAGACCTCGTGTTCAAGTCCTCCATGAAGTCCAAGATTCTCTGTAAAAAGGTGCTGGTTATAATAAAAAAAAATCTACCATTACATTTTTTTTTTATCCCTCACTGCAGCTTTGTTATTTGTGCATGAAGCTCACTCCCTAAGCGATCTCTTTTCTGTCACTAACATGTTGATTCTTTGAAGGTGTACTTCATCTGGGTGACACGCACACAGCGTCAGTTTGAGTGGGTGTCAGACATCATCAGGGAGGTGGAGGAGATGGACACGCAGGAGCTGGTCTCTGTCCACACTTACATCACTCAGGTGGCCGAAAAGTTTGACCTCCGCACCACCATGCTGGTAAGATCTGCAGTCCACTTTTGCAAGTGTAGAGAATAGAACAACGACAAAAATACAGCTTAATATTTAACAAATAATCACTTCAATGTTGAAATACTGTATATGTTTTATATAATATAATAATATTCAAAAGTGTTGGGAAATATGCTCCCATTTTTTCTTGCTGTGAACTGGATGAGAAAGTACTCCTCTTATATTTAAATGAAAATATATATATATATACAGATAACAGGCATTTTGCTAAGTTTAGCATACTGACTGGAACCAGGAGCAACAGCTGGATCCAAAATCCAACAATTACCACTTTTTAACCCAAATGTAATCCATGATTTTAATGATCTTAAAGTTATTATAACCTATTTTAAAGCCTATGATCAGAACTGCTTCCATAGCAGTGGTCAGCAATTCAGATATAACAGACGTCGAATGTCCTAATAGACTAATCAGGATTGAGTATTCAACAAAGCTGTATAAGTAGCTAAACTAACTGGCTGCTTGCTGTTTCATATTTAGCAAACAGTGGCATTGATTTTCTCATTTAACTCTGAAAGAAAGCTCTAAGGATATGTCCCTAAACTGTTTGTTTAAAGTTAAATATTAATGAAATCCACTAAGGATCACTTATTTTGTAATGTGTGGACAGTATGTGTGTGAGCGCCACTTTCAGAAGGTGTGGAACCGCAGCCTCTTCACCGGCCTGCGCTCCGTCACACACTTCGGACGGCCTCCCCTGGTCTCCTTTCTCAGCTCACTGCAGGAAGTTCATCCAGAGGTCTGTGCTTCATGCATATTCAACTCCCTAATGTTTGTCTGAAACACAAGCCTGTTTCAATTTGTATAATTTTTCCGTAGGTGGGCAAAATTGGTGTGTTCAGCTGCGGACCACCAGGACTGACCAAGAATGTGGAGAAAGCTTGCCAGCAGATGAACAAGAGGGATCAGGCGCATTTTATTCATCACTATGAGAACTTCTAATTTTTCTCAGCACGGGAAAAGACTATTACGGAAAGAAAGATGATCCACTTTATGCTGGATTATACAAATTACTGTAGCAGATAATGACAGAATCACAGAGCTAATGTAGGAAGTTTTTGATTGTATGTAATATCTCAAAGGTAAAGATACTTGTTCCCGGCTGAATACATTTACATCTTTATTTTTCTATCATGAATATTATGGTTACAATCATTTCTATCATTCAACATAGCATACAAATACAGAATTGTAATCACAAGTTATGTTAAATCATCATGCATCTCTCATGTGTGATTTTATTCACTATTTGTTTTAAAGATTAGAGTTAGCTGTTAGTCTTTAGTAATCTGTTTTTAATCATAATGTACCATTGATTTTGTTTAGTACTTGTGCTTTTGTTTGAAATATCTTGAACAACTAAATGAACAATGTACAACCCAAAAACATTGTGACTGCCCCACTCAGCTCATGAATATAACAGTAGCTTTTCATGTCAAATCTAGGACATTAGATTATGTAAGGACCTGCAGGGTTGTGTGCAGTAGAAGCCCCCTAAATCCTGCTTCTGGCTCCTTCTGGTGCTTTTAGCTTTTGGACTAATGGCGCGTTTCCACTGCAGGCCTCGCTCGGTTTGGTTAGGCCTTATTAGGCTCGGCTCTCTTTAATGCTGCGCTTCCATTACAGATTAGGAACTGGGGCAGTTACTATAGTAACGCAGTGTAGGCGGAGCCGTGACGTCATCTTCAATGAGAGCCCCAGAAAAACAACACAGCCGTTAGCTCTTAGCACTCAGAGCTCACAGCTCCTCATATCTGTTCAGAAACTAGACAAAAGTTAAACAAGTACAAACCACAGACTGCCTGTGTCATGGCGAATACAGTCGCTGGTTTATTTATGTCTGTATAGGCCGTTGTTGTGAGTGTGGACGGTCGGAGCATATATAACGTTAGCTTAGCCAAGCTCCATTTAGAAAACACGCATTTTAAAAGGGTTTTTCGCCTGCCGTCTGTCTGCAGACTTGTCAAAGCATTAATTCATGGTTTGTACTAACCGGTATCAGTATGTTGTTACTTCGGCATCATTTTGAAACGTGTATTACAATTAAATCACGGTCAAATATGTTCATCTTGTTGTAGTTGTAGCCCCCTTGCCAGCGATTCTCTCTCTAGTTTAGCATACTCAGCCCGACTCAGCCAGATTGTTCCTGGCCCTAGAACCACGATTTAGTCGGGCCAGAAAACAGGTGAAAAAGTAGCCCCGGGCCAAAACTAGGCCAAGTGGAAACGCAACCAAAAACGGGCCCCGCACGGCTCGGCACGCTTAAAGCGAGCTACCCGCTGCAGTGGAAACGAGCCATTAATGTATGCTTGAATAAACTCCTAAATTCGATTGTTTTGGTTGAGTGATAATAATGGTGATAACCCAGACAAATTGTCCACCAGAATAAAGTAAAGAAATATATTTTGTAGAAGTTAAGGGGGAAGGATTTTCCCTTCGGTGACACATTATTATTCATCATTTGAAGCTCTTGGCCATCATTTTCTAACAATATTCATTTTTCCTTTACCGGAAGTAAACTGCGCAAGGGTTCCCTCAAAAGCAAAAAGGATTTTGGAACATTGTAAAAAAATAAGATCTGTGTAAACGAACCTGTTTGATAAATGCACGTTTTGTTCAGCAGGATAATCTCCACTTCTACTTTTAGAATTTTAGAATCATAAATCCAGAAGCAAAATGCTAACGAAACGAACTACAGCTGAGTACAGCTGGCCAGGGTCGCACGACTTCAACGTCACGCCAACTTAAAGGTCCCATGTCATGGGCATTTCTACTGATCATAATTCCATTGTTGAGGTATACTAAAATAGATTTATATTGTGCAACTTTCCAAAATCACATTGGTTTCTAATACAGCATCTCTGTATAGTATGTGTATTCACTCTGTCCTAAACGCCTTGTTGGAGCTCCTGCCCCCTCCCCATGAGCCCAGTGGCCGTCTGCGAGACACAGCGAAACCCAGCCCGAACACACACTCCCGCAGCCTGGCTGGGAGTTTGTGTGTGCTCACCAAGCGGCAAACTCTGGGGAAGAGCCGGGACGCCAATACGGAAGTGCCACACACTGCAGTTCATCTAGTGGCGAGTAGGAGCAGGCTGCAGAAGGGAGCAATTTCCATAGACCCCCCATGTTAAAATGCCCAACTTTACAGCAGAAATAAACATGTTTACATCGTGGTTCAAAAAACCATATTCTCTGTATAGTTAGATTCCCCCTTCATGACTACTGTGTGGGGGATGAATTTTTTCTCAACTCATCTGTTTAATTAATATTAAGCCTTAAAGCTTTTGCATAAATTAGGGCGTGGTCACAGTGCCTTGGTTAAAGAGCCTGTTGCTGTTTATTTATAGCTTTGAATTCTTTAAAACCAATATTATCTTCTTAAACTTGTATGGTAGTCAGGAGCATCACTTTCTAATGTTTATTGATATATTTAGAGGGAGGGGATCTAAAGTAATGCTTTAAAATTCAGATTAGATTAATTTCTACCATTTTCTTAAATTCATGGTAGTTTCAGTAATCCCATGGTAATTGAGGACACAAGTTATCTAAATGACTAATGTCATCTTTATGACTTTCAGAAAGGACAGGAGACCGACAAGGACTAGCAGCAGCAGCATGATGATGATGATGATGATGTTAAATGTGTTGTTTTAGGAACATCCATTGCAAATACATGGAATTCAATAAACATTGAATAGCATATAATGCAGTTTGTCTGTGCCTTTTCCTCCGTGTTGTCCTGGTTAGTCGCCACCATGGTTTGCTGTGCTGCCTGGGGATGCTCAAATCGCTCAGAGAAAGGAGTACGAATGTACGGCTTCCCCACTGACACAGAGCGGAGGAAAAAATGGCTGGCTCAAGTCAGCAGGAGCAATTTCACGACCAACAGCAAAAAAAGATGTGATGTAATTATATACAAACACACTGCATTTGCACTTTTTCACAAAACGAAAACCACACCATTGGGAAAGCTTAATGTTTTGTTTAATACAAAAAAACAGGGCAAGGCTTGAAAAACACTGAGAGTTGAGACTCAGGGTGCAAGGTGAGGGTCTCAGTGCAGGTATTCAGGCTCCATTGAATCCCCCTCTGGTTCTTGTGCTGAAAGAGGGATAAACAGACAGGAGAAAATGTTATACACACCTATATAGCACACCTATTGGATGGGAAATTGCCTTGGGGAGATAAGGTGTGTTCTTTGTTCCCAACTGAAGTTATGGAACTTTATTATTTGTGAGTTTAACAAAGTATGACAAATGGCATCAGTAACAGATGTGATATGAATTTATATAAAGTTGTCTCACATTCTTGGTCATATTTTATATACAGTATGTAATGAGTATAACATGTCCAGTATAAAGTGTTTCCTAATACTGTGTATTCAACCACTATGGAATATGTATGTGGGCAGAGTTGTTCTGTGTGTAAAGTAATCTCAAGTCACTCCGCAGGCACATTTTGATGCAGACCAGTTTGTCAAGACAAAAAAGGGCAAGACTAGGCTGAGAGCAGAGGCTATACCCACCATCTTTGTGCATCGCCCTGTGGTCAAAAAGAGAAGGGCCCCTGCACCACGATTCACCCCGGGACCTGTATCTACAAAGCCCATAGCTCATGATCACAGCTATAGTGTGAAAGGTGACCCCAAGGTTGGTCTTGCTCTAAATGTGTTCAGTAAGGCTACAAGTGCTGGGCTGAAATACATGGTGCAGCAAGAAAACCGCCCTCTGTCATACCTGACGACAGCGTGGTTCCTGGAGCAGGTTGATCGTTGGTTTGATCTGATGTCATCTCGCCATCCAATTACAGCCCTGAGCAGGCTCAAGATGGAGGAGTACCAAAAGGCCATCACCGTCCTCCAGAACATCGTCCATCTGTTTCGTGGGATAAAGATAGGTCAAAAGGGAGGTTGGAAGCCTGTTCAAACAGGGGTGATACTGGCAACAACATCAATTTTGGCCATACAAGAGGAGATGCTTAAACAAGGACACAGGTTTGTGTTAACGTCAAGGTTCACACAAGACTGCCTTGAAAATACATTCAGCTGTGTGAGGTCTAAAAATCCTGTCCCAACTCCAGTGGAATTCCATCATGCACTGAGAATCATATCTGTGGGGCAGTTCCTCACCACTATCAGCTCTGGGAGCTACCAGGAAGACTTCAGTAGCTTTTTGGCAGACTTCCTAGACACAGGGGAGCCAAAAATCACTCCATCAGTCAGAGTGGAATAGCTGATGGCGGTGAACAGAGCAGCTGCACCTGACCTCACAAAAACTGAGAAATGTATTCTCTTCCATCTTGCAGGCTACATCGTCCACAAAATCATCAAGTTTGCCAGCATCTGTGAAAAATGCAAAATTGCAACAGAGCACCATGATGAGAGTCCTTCTGGTGACAACAGCTTGTTAGTGGACTTGAAAGACTTCAAGGCAGGTGCTCTTTGTCGTCCCTCCCAAGAAGCCTTTGACTTCATCCACCAAATTCAGGAACTATTTAGGACCAAGACTAGTTCCTCCCTCATGCAGCTCCCCAATGCAGTGGGTGTCTTGGAGAAAGAAGCTCAGGCCCTCTCCAGCAGGCTTCCGTCATGCTGTGGAGTACAACAAAAACTCGTAAAAAGATTCATACGGCTGAGGCTGAGAATTGAGGCCAAACAAATCAGAAATGACAGAATTTTTTTTTTTTAAAGATGGCCATTTTGGATTGGCTCTTGCTTCCAAAATGGCCCTCTTTTAATTATTATTTTTTTCTGTCATTTCTGACTTGTTGTGAAAAGGAACAACAGCAGCCAAGCTACCACATCCAGCAACCCCCAAACAGATCCACCGCTGCAATCATTTCCATTAGTCATTGCAATGGAAATATTTGGACTAAACATTGCTCTTCCACCTGCCAGCACCCAGCTAACATCACTGCTCCTCCACCTGCCAACATCACTGCCCTCCACCTGCCAGCACCCAGCCAGAACAAACAACAAAAACAAGCAAGGTGTCCCGTCATGTACCTGGAAGTTTGGGTTGGCAAAATGGAGTAAGAGAGGGACTTGAAAAACCTTGGTGGCTCTCTACTCATGTTGTTACAGTTGTCTTGGTTACAGCTAAGTTTTTTTTGTTGCCATTTCCACATCTTTAGAAAATATGAAATAAAAAATTGAAGTGAAATCAACCTCTTCTCTGGAGAACAAACTTTGATTTCTCTGTCTTGTGAGTTTGCAGTCTTGCAGTTTTGCTCCTCCACCTGTAACATCACTGCCCCTCCACCTGCCATACAGTAAGTTACTAACAAGATTACTTATATAATACAGTGAGAATACATGTTTAGTATGCTTACTTATATAAAACAGTAGTATTAAAACGTACCTTGTGTTTTCACTCTCACTTAAGTCCCTCTCCCTTTGCCATCAATCCAAAATCAGCTGAGCTGCAACATTATACAGACAGGTAATAATCAACATAATCACAAGGACACAATATGGCTCTGCTAAAAACACTCACTCTTAAGGCCCTGACACACCAAGCAGTCACCAGAGGACTCGCCGACGCCGACTGTTGCGTTGCGGTGTTCTCCTGCGTCTTGGCCATGTGTCGCACGGGAACACACCGCAAAGACTTCAGTGCGTGAGTGGCAATAACTCTCCTTACCAGCAGTAGTGTGTATTCGTCATTAAAAATAGGCAACAACCGGAAGACAGAGAAGAAGAACAGATTGCGTGATATAAACAACAACAAATAGCGTGTGCAAACTGCAGCCTGGTTATGATCCACTGCTGTCTGCCCGTCTTTGGTGCTCCACAACTACCCGAAGGGGCAAGTCTCCTGTACCGGGTCTACTGGGTTCGCAGAGAATCCCACTTCTTCCTCAGCTCTTTCTCTGAAGCACACAAATAAACGATGTAACCATTGTGGCTAGTTAGCATGTCCAATTCATATCTATATGCAGTGCCAAACTGCACAGCTAGCAACAGCTCTAGCAACAAGATAACAACAAAACACAAGGTTGAAATAACAAATTACATGTCACGTTAACGTCACTGTACGCTGGCAAACAATAAAAAGCCAACAATATCTGCTAAAGAGCTCAATTGATGAAAAAGATAATCTTACCGGAGAAACCAAGTTGCGTTTCAATCTCTCGCCAGAGTCCGGTTTTCACTACTCGGTTTGAGTACCTTTTCTCTGTGATGTCGTACAGGGCTGGCCTCTCCTGGATCAATGTGATGAGCAGGTCTTCGTTTGCGTCATTCCAGATCGCCATGATGAGATGAAAATGAATATCAGTCTGTGTAAGCCTTCTTAAATCGTTTGTTTACGTCCCTCACTTCCGTTTCGCTTCTCATGCACTGATTCGCTAGCTGAACAGCCAATCAGAGTGATTGTTTGGTTCGACTGCCAGACCCGATGCATGGCCGATTCAACATGTTGAATCGGCCATGCATCGGGACAGGCAGTCCAAATAAGGCGTGTCACGGTCGACGGTGCGGGACACACCAAATTGAGTTTGGGCGACAGGACACGCTTCGTCTCCCGATTTACGTAAACAGCCGAAATCGGCCTGGTGTGTCAGAGCCTTTACACGCACCAAAGTTATATTGATCTAATATTGAACTCCCTCCACCCCCGCATACAATCCCGGTTAGAAGCCCCTCTTCTCTAATTCAACAACGTTGGACCAAATAGACATTAAGAGAACGGAATTTACAATTAAAAGGCTGTTCAACGTGTGTTGCTAACTTGCTTCGGTATCCTAGCTTAATCTGTTATCTGTAAACGTTCCCTAAATCTACTCATTTAGGGATAATCCACTGACACCCTTTAATACACATGTTAATTTGAATCAGATGTACTGATAATATCCGCAATATACATCTTTAAACTTCTTCTTACCTTTAAAAGTCCGTCACGAACGGTCTATTATGCTGCAACTTTATAGCTCTGCTAGCCTTGGCGCTAACTTCCGGGGAACGATTGAGAGGCTCCACGATCCGCCATTGCTGTAAAAAAAGTGGTCGATGACATAACTCTCAGTCGCTGATTTGGACCAATCCACGGACTTAACCTAACGGCTCCGTGGACGTAACGTAACGGCTCCACGGATTGGTCCATTTGGGTATAGAGTGGCGAAGTCCCTCCTCTTCCGGTAGACCTCCATGGGACCTTATTTCGAAAAAATTATGTATTGAAGTCAATGGAGAGAGAAAGATTATCTTTCGATCCCGTTTGAATTGTGCCACGAATTACACATATGATGTTTGTCAATTTAAAAGATAATTTTGCAAGTAAAAAAAAAAAGAATGTGTCGTAAAACTGTGAAGTAAGACATTTGTTTGTGTGAAACGCTCAATGAACTACATCTCTGGTCTCGCAGAACAACACATGTCACCAAGATGGCCGTCACTACTGTCTTGTCAACAAAATGATTGACTACCCTCACTATCACCACAATGAAACACGTCCAGAAGAATGTCATGCAAAGCTGCCTGTCTGCCTGCCTTCCTTTGATTCTCTCTGAACTGCCTGGTCTTTTTAATGTTTAATGTCAACCATTTGTGCAGATAGCATGAAATAGAAAAGATCGGCAATCGCCGATGCTAGCGTTAGCATTTATCCCCCGGGCTTAAATTGTGTATTATAGAATGATCACACCGGTGACAGTACTCTTCAAAGGGTTCACGAAATATGACTACTACTTTTACTGTTTAACATTTTGGGTTACTTAATGTTACTTCATATTAAGGCTAATAAAAATGACAAGGCTGTAATGCTAACTAACGTGCTAGCTACTAGCTAGGTAGCTAACTTGATACAGCCACTCCTGTTCCTTTCATCAGACGGGAAGCGAAAGAACGATTGCTGGTATGATAACAACCTGGTACTAAGCACACAGGCATCTTGTTAAAGTTATCTTATCTTAGCCAGCGTCATATAGATAGGTTATATCTATATGGCGCTGATCTTAGCTATCTCTTAGTGGAGGAAAACAATTGTGACATCACTTACGCGACTCTGGGATTTGTAGTCTTTCTAGTTGCGTATTTTTCTTATATTTCAACAGTTTTACGACAAACTGTGACTTTTTGACATGGAAATTATTTTTTAAGATTGACAAACATCATATGTCAACCAAGTCTCACGGCATTTCGTGTTCACCAACACGATTTTTAATCTATTGATTCGTGTTCACCAACACGATTTGCCCCTTTTTTTCGTGTTGCACAGCACAATTTTAAAAGCAATGTATTTCTACTGCCTGCAGCACGTCTTTTTCTCCGGTCGGGTCGTGGGAGAACGGAAGCTGTGTGGTTCATAAAAACATGTTCTTACTCAATATCAAGCCACAATTATTGCTTTTATTTGAAATCGTATAATTTCGGACTTTTGTTGCCGTCTGTGAGGAAAATAAATGGGGCTCAGAGCCTCAGAATACGGAAATCTGTATTTTTAAATATTTTTTTCTTCTAATTCGTTATTCTTTTCAAAATAACACACTGTTATTTACTCACCAATAACACACAATTATCCTTGCTTTTATTTATTGGTTTAATTCCATAATCTCGGGCTTTTTTGTCGTCCGTCAGGAACTGAATTTCAAAAATAAAAATAACGCGCACCTCCGCCAAAAAAAGAGCACCGGGTCATTTGAAAAAAGGCGCATTTGCGTACCAACATTAAGAGAGAGGAGAGAGAATAGAAAAGAGAGGAGATAGAGAGAAGAGAGACGAGAAAAGAGAGAAGAGAGGAGAGAGGAGAGAGAGAAAGATATTTGCGAGTTGCATATGAACCCAGGGCCGGCCCGTAGCACTGGCGTTATAGATGTTCGCCTAGGGCGCCAGATCTGGGGAGGCGAGGCGCTGGCAGCTCTGGGAGGGAAAAAAACATTTTTGACCGTTGGGGCTCATCCTAATTTTCGGCCTTGATATAACAACATTCATAATTAAGTAAATGTAACACCCTTTTCACCCCGGTTACACTTTTCATTTGCCCTGTACGATGGGCGCTGTAAGTGATGAAAATGGGGGATGTTGGCTTATCTGGCGCCCGCAGCTCACAGCCAAAATGCGAGTGAGCGAGGGAGGGTGCACCGGTTCTGGCGCAGTTGTTATTAGAATCTGGTGCTAGCTGCTCTAACGGATATAAGAAGAAGATGTTTCTACAATGATGTGGAGGGAGAGTCCTCTCCAGTCAGACTGAGAGGCTGATGACTACAGCTCAGTGAGGTAAAGGACTCTTGAGTGTTTAGATAGTTCACTTTAGTCTAAGTTATCTCAGTGGGTCTCAAACGTTTTGATCACAATTTATGTAAGCACATATTTCCAAGTCACTCCTTTATAATTATTGGGATAAACAGGTTTGAAATCATTCCAATGTATACTATAGGACAGTAAACCAGACATATCGTTTAAAACTGGAAAGATAAAAAAAAAGCATAAATAAATGTTAAGGTAAAATAAGATATGAATGAACAACACAAATAAAATAAGTTACATTCATTTGTTATTGGCTATGGTAGGTTATTGGTTATGTTCACATACTTATTTGATTACATCCACTTGTCTAAGATGACAACAGAGACTTTCGACCCAAACCCAGCTGTTGACTTGTGGATGCAAGCAGCTAATCGCAGACTCAACCAGAGAGAAAGAAGTAGGCCTACATAATCAGCTACCATGTCTGACAGAGAGGAAGACAGTGAGGAGAACAGTCAGGAGGGTAGTGATGACAGCTTGTAGGATAACTGGTCGTGCTAATGTTGTCTTGTGTTCACCTCTGCATGTGTGTTCTGTGTTCACCTCTGTGTGTTCATTGCCGTGTGTCTGGCAAATAAAGTCAAGACCCCCTCAAAAGTTACGGTTTATTTCATTTTAAGTATGAGCACCAAGCAACATCTCCAGGTGCTCCTTTGAGAACCAGGGCAAAAAAGTTATGTGCACCCCTGGCTATAAGGGCATTAATGGGAGACATTTTTTCAAGTAACGAAAACGTTACTTTTCACAGTAACGCATTACTTTGGGGTGTAAGTAACTAGTAAAGTAACTGAGTTACTTTTGAAATGAAGTAACTAGTAATGGTAACTAGTTACTGGTTTTCAGTAACTAGCACAACACTGCACATAAGTTCCACTTTACTGATGAACACAACGGCTCAGTTTCAATTAAAAGCAGCGACAAAAAGAAAAGTCTTCAGCCTGGATTTAAATTTGCAGACCGTTTACATGCATTAAAAACCTTCACCACACAAGGGGACGGGTAATAACCAGAAAAGCATCAGACATGGAACCTTTAAAACCTGTTAAACCCCGAGGTCCCCGCCGGCGGGGACCCTGTTTTTTTTTTTTCACGACACTGTGTCTCAGGGGATCTTAATTAATTAATTAATTAAACCTATTAATGTGTTATACCAGATTAACGGAAATAATCGCAGCTAACTGACGATACAAACCATTTTTACCAAATCAAAACACAAGTCTCATAAGAAGCATCTAAATGACCCCTTAGCGAAAAATGCTAACGGACATTGGCACAGAACTCAAGATAAAAATACCCTTATTACTTATCGTAGCTGCACATACAAGATATCCAATTAAAACTGAGGTTCCACAGATTATTTAGGTATATAGTATCATCACTGAGTGATCCGAACTCGCGACAGGGGAAGCAAACACAGACATCAAAACACGTACCTTTACGGAGCTTCTAGGGAGATCGTCTCACCGTAGCTGTCAATCTGATCAAAATACGTGTTCAATGGCATTAAAACGAGAAAAAAGGCGGCTTAATCGGTTAATCCATAGGTTTTTAACGTCTCTGTATAAAAAAATTATTTCATTTATAATCCATAATTCCATTTTATGTAAAAATCGCAGAGCAAAAGTTAGCTGCTAATGGTAGCCACCAGAGTGGCTGCTGCTTCCGGTCTTGGCTATGCGGCAGTCTAACACACACACATTACCAAATAAGGACTATGTGTGAGTTCCCCTCGATTCCATTGGCTCTGACGGCAGAAAGAGATGTCACATGTCAAAATCCAGCAAGGGGGGCCAGAGATATGGAAAATCCACCCAAATGGCCCCAGAAGAGGTTTTTTTTGCTAAATCTGTCTAAAAAGGTCAAATATCACTTGTTTTGCATCAATCTTGATACAGGGTACTTATTATATGTTGTACTTTGGATTCCTAAAGCTTTTAGTCTACTACCCCATCATCCAAGGTTAGTTTTCACTATAAGTACAACATATTTGTTGGACGGACACTATAATTTACAGTTTTTTACCATGTTCAATCTGAATTTTCTTTAAAATAAAAAACATCTATATTTATTCTGACTTTTCTACATCCAACTCACAGGTTTATCATTACTTTGAGAAAAAAGATTATTAATGTAACCCTTTTAGAAGGGAAGATATGGTCATTTGTTCTGGGAATGTCATTTTCGAGCCTGAAACCTGAAAAACAGGCTCAGGGTTTAACAGGTTAGATCGTTTCAACTTGTATTTGAATTTTGCGCGCTTGCATATTTTAACAACGCTTTTCCTTTTAGCCACACTGAATTGAACGTCATGGCTGTTTCAATTACCAGTCTGATATCGTTTTACAAAGATGACAAAAAGAGTGTAGATAGAGGAGAGAACCACAACAAGTCAGGACACGTACAGCAGTGCAGCCTAGATAAAGGTGTGCTTACCGGTGTTGTCAGGGCTGGCATGAGGGACAAGGTCTATCAAGTGTCGGTGAGTAGCGATAACAAGAGAGGGAAGAGTACCATTAACCTAGAGTTCATTTATTCATAGGCCTATTAGTCACATGAAATCTTTATTACAAATATTACACACCAGAAAACACTTAGGCCGAACAGAAATATACATGAAATATACAAACAGGATAAACAAGTAAAGGGATAATTGGGAAGGCAATAAAATGTAAATAGGCTATATTTTAAATAATAAAACAAACCCACCACCACACAGGTATCTGCCTCTACAGGAGAAGAGGGAATTATCTCCACAAAATGTCAATGCCCACGTGGAGAATGGAAATGCAGTCATGCGGCTGCATTAGCCATCTTTGCCATCCACAATTTCAGCTGCACTGACACGGTGACACACCACCTGTCAGTGGAAGAAGCCAGAGGCAGCTGACAGTACGCATTCAGTGGAGGAGCCGTTTCCTCCAACCAATAAGTCATTTAACCGGCTGACAAGAGGGCCCACCTCCGAAGATCGTGACTGGCTGAGGGACAGACTCGGACGCTGGTTCTCAGGACTGTCTTGGCTTCTCTCCCCCGAGCCAGAAGAGGAACACCACACCTTTGAAACACTTACTGTTCCTGAAATTCTCTGAAGGTTTTAGGACTCGTTCCTGCACCACTTTATATTTCCTGTGCTGACAAGTTAAAATACCCAAGCCTTATACGTAACCTACTGTATAGCGTACAAATGCATCGCCATTACTGAAGCTCTGCACAAACGTAAAGGACACAAACGTAACCCCCTACGCTACAAGCTTAATTGTCACAAGTATGTTATATGCAACTAACTAACTATTTACTGCACTCTGTCTTTGGACAATTTAAAAGCTGCAGTGATACATGCATATACTGTATGTGGTTTCTTCAGCCCTCTCGACCTTTTAAAAAATGGATCCTTAATTTACCTACATTTAAGAAGCTTAAGTGCATGCAATTACCTGAATCCAGCAAATCCAGGGGCCGCATAGACAGCATTTATTGCTACTCTGTTGAACTAGACTTGTCAGCTTATGGTGGGACTAGTTTATCTCGTGATGTAGGCTGCTGCCTGACCATGTTATTATAGCCAAATGTATTTATTTTTATTTTTTAGATTGTTTTAATAAAAGACCTACATGACATAATAAGGCAACATGCATTGTACAATCCAAAGCCATAAATCCTAAAGCAGTTACTGAGCTGCTCTTAAAAGTCTGATTTTGAATTAGCTTTATTGGCATGACATGTTATGGCATTTGTTACAGTGTATAATATGATAACACGGGTCTGCGGCTCTGAAGCCAAATGTTTGTACTGGTCAATTAATGCACATAAAAACTGTCACCCTATGATTTACTGCATATGATGCTCACCGATCAAATGGCACCCTCTCCTGGTAAAGAGAGTAGACCATCCTCCATCATTTTATACAGAAGCTGGATAAAATGTGATTCAAGGTCATGCTGGGTTTTGCCGCATTACTTAATTTTTTCAGTTCATTGCATTAAGCTCCCCTTTAAATGCCCTTGCTCCATTTTATGATATGTTAATGCTTCTCCTCAATGCAAGCCTGACATCTCAATTTAACGGGTCAATGCTCATGACAAAATACTTTAATCTTGCTTTAATCAGGTGTCACACTCACAGCAATATCCAGAACTGTGAGTTGTTGGAGAGCTGGTCAGTGGAGCCGCTGGAGGTTAAAGAAATACTTGACCCACAAAATGACTATTTGTAAATTCAATTACTGGCCCTGTGTTACCTCGAATTTGTGATGAAGGCAGTTTTTCGGGCATGCACCCACAATGAGTGAAGAATTAAAAAACAAAGAAAAGTCTAGATGAATCAAGTCGGGTATAGCCTGCAGGCACAATCTTCCGTCTACTGATCATGCAAAAATAATAGTAAGGTTATAGATACATGACAATTGGACCAGCACGATTTCACTGAGTGTTAAACGGATCTAATTTAGTTTTGCTGTTGGTAATTGCAGCCCCTACTTAGTGCAATTTATCAAAAATGTTAACAATTTCTTCTTTATTCAAAGTGAAGATATGCTTAAAGATTCAAAGGTAACATGGGGTGAGTATTTGATATACAATGGTCGTTTTGGGGGTTTAGTATTCCTATAACTCTGTTACATTCACACTAAGTTTCAGGATAGGGAGGGTTTGAACCTAAAAAACCTTATTGTGTGACTACCGGATGATTTTAAGGGAAGTCAGCATTACCCAAAAATAACTGTAAGGCCTGTCACATGTTTTTTCTCTACATTATCTCCAAGGATTTAACAGGAAATATTGTAATTAAAGGTGGCATATGGTGATTAAATGGCAACTTAAGTAGCTCAAAAATGATGTAAAATATGTTGTCTGCAGTGGTGAGCCGTTTGCATTGGTGTACTTAGGAGTCTGGTAATCTTCTTAGCGTCACTAAGTACCCAGCTAGAAATCAGCCACTGTCCAGATTGTCTCTTCCTGCCTCAGATAAACGACTCGGACAACAACAAAGCCAGGCTCCAGGAAATATGTGGCATGGTCGCTTGACTAGCATAAAATATGCACCTCCCCTCCTTTGGGAAGTGTGTTGACGGAGCCGTGGATCAAGTTTTGTTGGATCTCCTGAAGTCGAAGATGTTTGGCAGCGGCACCAAAAGATGGTTTGTGAAGAAGCAGAAGAGGCAGTACCAGAGGCCCGGCAGGAGGCCGTGCACCAGGAAGAAGAAGAGATGGGCGGCTAAGATCCTCAAGAAGCATCGACAAAAGATCCTGAGTGAGCTAGATGTCAACACAGTACTTCCCCACCTGGTGTATGACAAGGTGTTCTCACTTGGGGAATACAAGGAAATACTGGGACACAAGTCCAGGAGGAAACAGACGGAGATATTTTTGGACCATCTGTCTTCAAAGGGGCCTTCTGCATTCTGCTCATTCTGCTCTGTTCTGGAGGAAGTGTGTCCCCACCTGCTAACCTCCTTCCTGCTGGATGAAAAAGGTACATGCATTGATAATCAACTAATGGCCAATACAAACAAAATAAGGCTCATAGAGGGAGGGCTGTGTGTGTTGTTGTGCTGTTGTTTTCTCTGGAAAAACCTTTCAGCGTGCATCAGAACAACACACATTTACAGCTTCTCAATTTCCAGCCAGCCTTCCTCTTATTTTTACCAGTATTTTTCACTTATCTTTTGCTGCATTTAATATTATGTGAGAAATTGATTAAATACAAACCATATCAAGGTAACAAAACGACTTTGCCGTAAACCCGCGCCACAGACTAAGAGCCAGCAAAAATAGCTTCTTAAATCTTTATGGCTGAGGGGATTACTGAGCCGCCAGCGTTCCTAACCAGCCGCTGACAACATATGGCCTCAACGTGGCTGTAGTGCGCAGACCTGTCTGTGCTGCACTATTCAAAATCAATATGCTTCACTTACATTTACATAAAAACGGAGTGCTCTACAGAAAATCCCTCTCAGTGTTATCTGTGGCTAATATTCTACTTACAAACCTGTGAATCCTTCTACTTACTCAAGCAGTCTCAGGGGAAGAAGTGTAAATTAGAATGGCAATTTAAAGTGATTAATATATGAATCTGTCTGTACAGAGGGGGACCCAGGACAGGGTAGGAATGGGGGCCTCCCTGTGCCCCCTAACGGTTCAGCGGAGCCACCTCTGTTCTCCCCTCCCATGTACACCGACGCTGTGTTCAAACCCAGGTGAGAGACATTTTACATTTCACTGAATAAAAGCCTCATGCTTTAATGTGTTCTTGATCACCTCATGTTTTTTACGAGTTGTTGAAATCAGCCCTGTGATACTAAGTGTTGTTTTTCTTATGAATTGAGCTATCTATGTTTCCCCTGCAGTCCTCCAATTAAAGGAATGACTTTAATAAACGATAAGAAAGGCTGCATGAAACCATGCATGGCTTGAGGGTCACTGAATGCTTTAATTAAGGAGTATGATTGCTTTGGCCTTTGCAGTCCCCCTTCTCAGCCCATCTGAGCTCCTATGGACGATTTTGACTGAATGTATATTTTAACCCAATGCTTTAAATGGCTAATGTGTGCAATGTGGTCAATCATCTGTGTTCTGTTGCTTTGTGATGCTGTCACAAGCTGCATGTCCTGAATGATGGATGGTTTGTCGTGTCAATGCATCAATGCTTTGCTGCATGATTTCTGCACGTCTTGTGCATGCTAATGTTGTTGATATTGCTGTCAAACTGTTTCTTGCTTTTCTTACTTTTCTTAACCTTACGTCATTGGTTTTGCAACAGTTTGCCAGTTAGCTGCTCACACATTTACAGAAATGTTGACCTTGTGTGTTGTCATTATAAATGCATAAAGAATTTAAGCGATGAAAAGATGTGTTGGAAGAAACGGTATGAACTATTCATGCCAATAAGCACTGAGAGGATTCAAACCGCTTGAGGTGTCCTAACACCTTATGTGGTTTATCCTTAAATGTTTCAGGGCATCTGCAATTTGACAAATTTGGCAGAACTCGACTCAATTGCAGCATTTTATTCTTGTCTAAAAATGGAGGTATTTAATTGCATATATAAATGAACAGACAAAAAAGAGGATCATAAAATGACATCTGCTGAGCTATTCCTTTGTATATGAGAGTGACTGGTACTGTGGTGCAGAGTCCTGCGAGGCTGCTTTTGTCACTGTGTGTCAGCTCCTGAGATTGTATCTTGACTGAGTGTTGGTGTCGTTCTGATGTGTGTGTGTGTGTGTGTGTGTGTGTGTGTGTGTGTGTGTGTGTGTGTGTGTGTGTGTGTGTGTGTGTGTGTGTGTGTGTGTGTGTGTGTGTGTGTGTGTGTGTGTGTGTGTGGGGACGCCTGGAGAGTACCCTTGGCCGAGCAAACAGCAGGGGGAGGGGAGAGACAGGGAATGGTTGACCGTGTGTGTGGGTGTGTGTGTGCGGCCTAGCATTACTATACTTGTGGGGACCTAAATCTGTTTACACAGTCACGTGTGGGGACTCGCCTCCCTTATGGGGACAAATTAGAGGTCCCCATGAGGGGAATCATTAATTTTAGGGTGAAGACTTGGTTAGGTTTAGGATTAGGGTTAGGGTAAGGGTAAGGTTAAGGGTAAGGGTTAGGGTTAGGCATGTGTTGGTGATGGTTAAGGTTAGGATAAGTCTCCAGGAAATGCATGTAAGTCAATGTAATGTCCCCCCTCAAAACTCAACCTCAATAATATGTGTGTGTGTGTGTGTGTGTGTGTGTGTGTGTGTGTGTGGTGTGTGTGTGTGTGTGTGTGTGTGTGTGTGTGTGTGTGTGTGTGTGTGTGTGTGTGTGTGTGTGTGTGTGTGTGGTAAAGTGCTTGCTTGGATGTGATGCCTGAAGTGACGTGACAGAGAAGCTGATATGCTCCCTAGACCGTTAAGAAGGCCTCTTTAATATATGACAGCGAAGTCAGCATAGAGACAGCTATCCCAGTGGTCTGGCCCTGGGCACTAACACACACAGAAACAGGCTGACAGAAACAGACCAACACACATAACACAGCATAGCAGCACACACAGCCAGAATAGTCACAGTGCCTCAACACGAGATGCAGAACGCTAACATGGCAATGTAAGTCCTCTTAAAATTGAATGTCAGAGTTATTTTATCTAAACGTATGTTAAGACTTTTAAATATACCGCTCTATGCTAATATCTGTTGGTGTTAGGAAAGGTCAAACTTACGGAGAATGTTTTGTTGCTCATTTTTTGTATGTATTAATGCAGCCTGTATGTTTCATCTTCTACAGTCAGTCAGATGCAGTTTCTGGCAAGGTTGGCAGCATGCATATTTAGACAAAAAACGACATCATCTTTTGTTTATTCACTCTTAGAAGAAGTAGGACAGAAACTGCCTCAAGTCGTGGATGCTTGGCTTCCAATTTGTATGCCAGCATGTGTCCCCCTGTGACAGAGTGAAGCATGTCTGCAGCCGTGTTTGTTATAAATGAGAACCTGGGAATATCTTCCTCCTGGTGAACTGTATCTCCCCTTGAAGCCGTGTGTTTTTGTTTTTTTACCTTTCTGATCAGCACACTTTCTCTGATCCACAGCAGAAGAGCCGATTGATTGTCAGCTCTGTGGGTTCAAAGAGACACTGTGTTTATTAGTTTGGCTTTTCTTGTCCGCCTCTGGTCAGTATCCTGCTGACTGAGAGCGAACATGTAGCATTTAATCACATCTCACAGGGCTTCTGTTTTAAAGGGCAGAAAGGACCTGTGTATCGCTGTAAAGGAGCAGCGCCGGAACTGATGTGAAGCTGCAAGAATCAGTTTGAAGGGACAAAGACTGCAATAATGTTTCCATGGAACTTTAAAAAATCAGCATATAAAACATCAAGCGCGGTCTCAGTCTGACCTCTGGAATTAAAATGCTGATTTCAGTGCATAAAATGCATGATAACGCAGGAATATTGATTGGATTGCTGGCAATGTCTTAGCTGCAGGGTATATCCCTGCAGAGAGCGTGTGAGTGTGATTCTCCAGGATGTGTTGGCCATGTGTTCGGATCTGTGGCCTTATATGTATATGTGAGGCTACAGCTATGATGTAAGTCACCGTGCCTTCATCCATAAGTGGAGAAAATTAGATCCTGGCAGGTTGAGGAGGAGGAGGAGGAGGAGGAGGAGGAGGAGGAGGAGGAGGAGGAGGAGGAGGAGGAGGAGGAGGAGGAGGAGGAGAGAAGAGATTAGCTGGAGCTGTGAGGTTATGCTTCTCTGTGCTGATGACTCACCTCACAGCACATAGAGAGAAAGCACTGCGACAGCACCGAGGTGTGACTGTGTGTGTGCGTGCGTGCACGTTTCATTACTCTTGTTCTTCTTGGTGCAGTGCATTCATGTGAAGAGGACTTTCTCTGTGAACTTCTCTTTGTTTGGTGCAAAAGTAATAAATCACCGTGTTACAGCGGTAGTGGTTCTTAGGGCTTTCGTCCAGGTTTGTCTCCTCTGGGAGCAGCCAAGCTCGGAGTCCTACAAACTAGCTTTGATTTTGCTGTGCAGAATAAAGTGGACAAGAGAGTGTAAGGACACAGGAAAGAAGGGCAGCCCTGTCTGTCCTATTTACTCGCTGCAAAAAAAGGACTTTGTGCATGCATGCTCGGTGTGGACGTGCTTGTGTGAGTCGGTGTGTGCGAGTGTGCGGTGTGCAATAGAAGATGTCAGCAGTGGTTTCTCATGTGAGAAGGGTAATGATGGGGCAGGCTGCTCCGAGCCATTATGCTGGAGATGCAGAGGGGGGGATGCCAATGTGAAATCAAAGTGCTGCAGTGGAGTGTGCATGGTGTGCAGCGGGCTTCAGACTGCAGCACAAACACTGACCCACTGCTGTCTCAACGCTTCCCCACTGACACACTACTACTGGTTCCCACTCTCCCATTCTCCTGTAATGTGTGTGTGAAAGACAGAGAGTAGGCTTGGTGTGTTTCTGTAATCGTGAGAGTGTGTGTCCATTGCAGTTTCTCCATCCACTAATGACTGCTGTGTCTTACATGCCTGATAATGACGATGCGTGGCGTCTGATTTATCAGCAGAGATTTCTGAATGGCGTCCTAGTCAATGGGAGGTGACAGAGTGCACTGCTGGTAGGTTTGCTGCTGCTCTGATGATTCCATTAGTGGTGTTATTAGTTGAGTGTTGACTGGATTTAAGAGGCTACGAACAGGAAGCGTGCCAGCGTGCAGCAAAGACTCGATGGTGACGTTTCCTGTGTGTTAAAACTGAATTATCAATCCATCCAGGGTGGCTGGCCCATAGGGGCGCTAGGGGCGCCGCCCCACCTCTTCCCACATTAAAAAAAAAAAGCAGCTGACTGTTGCTATCTGTAAACTATGCCTCCGAAACATAATTTCAGCCAATCAGCGTCGTCAAATCTGATGATCACCGGGCGCCATTGTCAGCGCCCGGTGCAAGGGTTATGGCTAGAAAGGATCCGTCTTGTGTAAAACTCTCGCGAGAGTTTGCGAGTCACGTGGCTGAATGTTTACGTTTGACAGGCAGCCTTTCAGTTACGATCGTTAACATCAGTGGGCCACAGCAAATGATAGTGAGAAGCTAAACTATCTATTAATTATGTCAATTACAGGGAGTGTGATTGTAACTGTGTGTGTGACTAGCTGGATGCAAACAGGTAAACGCTGTCTTTTGTTTCCCATGCTTGCTCTTCAAACAGCCGGGGACAGATATGTTACTATGTGCCCGTGATAAATAAACACACACACACGCACGCACACACACACACACACACACACACACACACACACATACACACACACACACACACACACACACACACACACATATTATTGAGGTTGAGTTTTGACATCATCCATCAAACTAGATTTTTTGCCTTAATTCAATTCAATTCAAAACCTTTATTTATCCAGGTGAAATCCCATTGAGATCAATGATCTCTTTTTCAAGGGAGACCTGCAGCAGTAGGTTCCACATGAAGACATAAAAACACAAACAACAGAACAACAAAAGGACATCATACAGCAAAATGTGCAGGGATTACAATTTACATATCTATCCACATGTACAGGTACCAACAGCATCTGATTGTGTAGCATCCAACCGAGCTTAAATGGTCTGTTTTCTAATATTGCTGTGTTTCTGAACCACGTCTGTGTCTGCATATAATGTTCGTATTTAGTTTCCTGATTTTAAATGGGAATTAAATCATTTGAGTGTTCCCAAAGAACCGGTGTTCTGCAGATTGTGTGGGCCTACTGTACTATTGCACAGTTTACTGTAGAAACTATGTCCAGGACAAGGTATTTGGAAGTTTTGGAAGATTCATAGCTAACCACACTGATGATTATGGAGGTATTGATCAGTCTTCTCATATCTCTAACATCACCAGAAGTCATAATTTAAGGAGTCATTTCTCAAAAAAATTCCCCGTGTGGTTTATTCACCATTACAATAGCCCCACCTAAAATAATTTCCAACAGCCACCACTGAATCCATCCATATCTTCAGGGTGGCACCATTATGCAATCTACACTACTTCCTCCTAGAGACAACTTGTATGTCATTACTCACACTCCAATACATAGTACATCTAAATAAATGCAGGTTTTACTGTGATCCAAAACTGATTGTGATTGTGGCTTAAATTCTACTTATTGTTATTAACTATTATTGCCAGAAAACTGAGGTAATTCTGTGTGGACTTTTCTTGCATATTGAGTTTGCTGTTTACGTATATTTTCTGTAAATTAAGTGGCTTTAATCGCTGCAGAGAATTAACACTGGTGAACACAGTGCACCATTAAGAATGTTATTGGCCAGATTATTCCGTCAGGATTTGGTAGAGACCAAAAACTAGCTAAAAAAGAACAAGTGATAGACTTGTATTCAACAACCTGAAAACAAATGATGGGTAATGGTGCTCTGTAACTGCTGGATCTGTGCCAAATAGTATAACCAGAAATATATTGATATATCAACATTGTGTTTTTAACTTTTTTCTGCTTCCCCCAAGTGGCAAAGGGAAATCCTCTATTAAAAAAACCTGCTTATTAACTTATCTGTGTAAACTCAACTTAACTATCTGAAGTCTCACAGGATAGTCTCTATTTCCAGTTCATTAGTACCAAATTGCACAGTTTTATTTAAGTATTTATTAAACGAAAGTGATACCATTTGATAAACAAACCTCTCTCGCTAAATTCCCCCCAAGAAGAAATGTTTCCCAAATGCCACAGACTTGCTTATAACACATAACATGATATTTTTCCTTGACTATACTAATCCCTTAAAGCATATTCCGTTTCAAACCCAGACTTGTGTAGACTCCACTCACCAGCAGATACTGCATGGGAGAATTTGTTGGCATGTGAGCGCTGGATGAATGTAGGTTCCTTTAATGCCCTAAAGGGTTTCTGCGTCCAGTTACCCAGAAGTAACTAACTAACTGGCAACCACAAAAAGAGCTGTTTTAAATCTCCAAGGATTATATAAGGCTTTGTTGCAAATGTGATTTCATAAAATAACTAAAGCCATATAAATGTGGGTATTTGTTTTAGAAATATTTACTTTAACCATTGATTTCATGTTACATAAACACACACTACAGCATATTTAAGCATGCAGTACTCTATGTTTACCCAACATTGGCCAAAGGGAGGTTTACACTGTCTGTACTGCAGGTTAGCATAACGAGAATACTGTCATCCATAAAGCACTAAAGTGTGATGGGTGCATACATTTTCATCAATAAAGGCCACAGGGGGATTCACTCCCCTGACACTGATGATGTCAAAGCCATGCTCAGTCAGTTCAGTAGGTATTGTGGAAATCTTCTGAAGGACACAAGTTAATTCTCAGCATATCCTTCAGTCAGATTTTTCCTAATTAATGCACCAGATAATCCCCTTATCACATAATGCGTATAATAGCTATTGTGGTATTGTATTATGGCAGATAGATATAAGATCCTCAGTTTCACTTTATCTGGCCTCACCACGACCTCGAGTGCTGTTCAGCATCTTTGTGTAAGTCCGTCTGGTCTAGTGAGAGTGAGAAGTGCACCTCTGCTCAGGTGAGCACTTCTGTACTCCTCTAAGACTTCAAAGTCTAGACTAATCGACTTACTCAGAAGCTTAGAAAGGCACCAGTGTGTCAGTCTATTGACTGGAAAACAACCCACGCCAGCCTCTGTTTGCTAATGACAGGTGGTGTGGGCACAGTCCACTGAGACAGACTGTACTGCACCGCTATGAATTTAACAAATACCAAGTCACTGTTTAGTGTGAAGCAGGACTGAGAGGCATATTTAATGTGTCAAACATCATAAATATGTCACTTTAATAATATATTACTCATAGACAAGATAAACATATTCATTATGATTTAGGCAGAAATAAAACAGGCCTTGATTTATAACTTGGATCCACAACATCAAGAGTTCCCAACATTGTCATAGCTCAAGTATTTCAGGAAGTGAGGAACCATAGGGAGCAGTTAATATCTTTCAGGTTTGAATTAGTGCAAAAACGGGAATAAAAAGTAGCAAAATGTATACAGTACATGACTGCAGGTAGAGCTTCAAAACACAAGGGGGTTATAATCCAATAAGGGAATTATTTTAAATCCAGAATGTGTGTAATAAATCCATTAAAAGTAATTTGTTAACATTCTTACAAGAGGTGTTTTGATTGGAAAAATTCAAATAAAATAAAAAGAAGGTTGAATAAGTTGAATAAAATGTCCAATAGTTGGTGTCAAGTAGTTATTTTGGCTATTACTTTTCTCACCCATTTGACTTTAAAAGAGTTATACCTCCTCTTACAGTACGTGGATTCTCATCTCTTGAATTTTAAATGATTTTTGGTACTATTGGAAATCGATATTTGCTCTGCCCATTTATTTGACAATCAAATTCATTATAAATGCAATGTTTGGACAGAAACATGATGGTGCAACTTGCAGTTTTGTGTGATGGAAAGTAAAGCAAGTGTAACAAATGTCTATGTGACAGTGAGATCTAGTTTTTTGGTCCAAATAGCATATTTTATTTTATAAAATGTTTTACCTTTCTGTGCGTAGCTCCAGTTCCCGGCCAGAGTCAAATAAATACAACGTGAAGTGAAATCACACTATAGCATTATGTAAACATGTAGTACTATATTTAGTTGTTAGTTATGCTTTAGTTTTTCATTTTAAGCTTTAATAGGCTCCATATGGTCAGTGTCACTGGATGTTTCATGTGTGTGATGTGCAGAGTTAAAACGCTCTCTGGCCACATCATTACATTACTGTCCACTTCAAGAAAATATGACGTATGAGATTAGATTAAAAGAAGGATGGTCCCTGACTACTATCTATAGTCTGCCCCCCTGTTTCATTATGTCTGACATTTAATTGTAATCAACCACTAACTCCATCTTATTACCATCTGCCATTTTGTGTCACACATAAATAAAGCTAACAGAAATACAGGTTGTTTCCTTTGACATTGAGATGTGCTGACTTCATTTATTTAATATCAGACGGACACAGAAAAAAGGGAACTAACTGAGTCGGACTTTTAGGATTTAGATTAATCACCGAGGCCTATTATAAAAAAACAACCTCATCATTACACTCAGAGTACACTTTGCATTGACATTGTTCAAATGGAGTAAATAGGGCTTCAAATGAGGTGAAGGTTCAATATTGACCTTGAGATTTGACAAAGAAAATGTTAGCGCGATGTTCTCTCACTGGAAATGTGCTGATGAAGGAGTTGATGAGATTGAACTGAAAGCTCATGAAACATTCCCGTTGAGCTGTTTGTTACATTGTATGGCCGTCATCAGCAGATGTACAACCAAAGATATGAGATGTTCACGATTGATATTCCAAGTTTACCCAATTAACTGATGAAGGTCACAAAGTGTAAGAGAAAGCTCCTAAAATGTTGTGAACATTTTTTTCTTGCAAGGCATTACTTTAAATACGTTTAAAGAGTCCCATTACGCTTTCTGGGGTTTTCCCTTTTCTGTATTATGTTCAACCCGGTATCACGGCAAGACGTGAACATGTGACGATTTACCATGCTGGGAGACGTGAAGATGTCACGATTTCGTCCCTTCAAACGTGACAGTTACACGGCATTGTTAACATGGCCCAACCAGTGGAGATATACCCGGAAATGCCAAGCAAATGCTACCCCGACGGTCGGTTGTTATTGTCAATATTAATATAATAATGATTTATTTTGTAATAGTCACACTCGATTTCGCCGATTTTCTTGTTGCCCCAGCTGGTCGACACCTCTTTTAGCAGAAACAAAGGCTACATTAATGTATTAAATCGATGTTAATCCATGTGTGTGGAAATTAGTTGTGCACCGTTATGGTGTAAATATAACCTATCTACCAATTGGATCAAATATGAAAGTCAGCCGAATTAGTATTGATACTGCAAGGAGACGTATTGTGTGAAGAGAAATTGAAGATGTTGTTTAATTGCTGATATATTTATGATCCACGTCACGTTTTCAGTTTTGGCGGCAGTTCTTCCTGTTTGTCCAGAAGTCTTCTAATCAGTAGTAGTAGTAGTAGTAGAACTTATTATTAACATTAACATTATTAACTTAGAATGTATCCAGGAAAATCAATTAAGAACAAATTCTTATTTACAATGATGACCTGACAATCAGGGCTCTATAAATAGAGAACTACGGCAGATATGTAATATTTAATGCAGCCGAACCGTGTATTACAATGCCGTTATGTGATGACTTTCAAAGAGAAAAGCAAGCACACTCAGAATAAATTATTATTTTATTTAGATTTTTTTTTTCCGGATTTCACATCGCATAAACACCATTTCCCAACGTGCATTGCGGCTAAACCATCGAATCACCGAGCTGAGGATCTTGCCTACGTCTGTTTCCAGTATTGTTAATGACGGATGTATTTTGTTATACACACATTCCTTCACATTTACATTTTTATTTACATTAAAGTATTTTGTGAGGCCTTCTAAAATGTTTTTAAATATAACTATGGTTCTAGTTGAAGAGTTTGTAAATTAACATGAACCGAAGCTGTTGCCTTGCAACGCAATCGCACAACGTCACGTCCGTTAATTCCACATCCACACCATGATCCACACACATGGATTAACATCGATTTAATACATTAATGTAGCCTTTGTTTCTGCTAAAAGAGGTGTTGACCAGCTGGGGCAACAAGAAAATCGGTGAAATCGAGTGTGACTATTAAAAAATAAATCATTATTATATTAATATTGACAATAACAACCAACCGTCGGGGTAGCTTTTGCTTGGCATTTCCGGGTATATCTCCACTTGTTGGGCGATGTTAACAATGCCGTGTAACTGTCACATTTGAAGGGACGAAATCGTGACATCTTCACGTCTCCCAGCATGGTAAATCGTCACATGTTCACGTCTTGCCTTGATACCGGGTTGATTATGTTTCCCTCCAGAGGGAGTTTCTCTAACACACTCCACCTGCCTGAAACGCCTCCATTGGACTCCTTTGTATTCTTCCCTGACATGGTGACATCACTATGAAACACTCACACTTTTATTGGCTAGCACTCCAACACATTGTACGTGATAGGCAAAGGCCCGCCCCTTTGCTATCTCTAACTGGTTGACCAATCACAACCATGCCGGCCAGCTAACCATCAGTGCAGACTGATTATTACTTTATTATTCACAGCAGTCTTTACCCGGAAAGCACAGGTGTTACTAATGACAATGCCTCTACGCTCGTCGCGTAGTTTCTCTCCTACGTTTTTTAGAATAAATGCAAAATTTGCAATAAAAACACTGCAGAAAAATTGAATTAATGTATCGCTGCTTTTTTTTTTTTTTAACCTTGCTTAAATGTATTTTGGGAAAAAACAACAGAAAACAGGAAATTACCACACAAATATCCCCTACCTACAGGGGTAATGGGAAGGGGGCTCCGACTTTCTAGTTCCGCCCCTGTTAGTCATCAATTGTTCCAGGAAGTATTGTGTGACCCAAAAACAATTAACTTTCTAAATAAGCCCTGGTTGACAAGTAATTCAAGACAAACCGTAGACTTCCTAAACAGATGTGCCACAACTGAGTCCCTTTCAAAATGAATCGGTCCCTCCCCTCCTCCTCCTCCTCTGCTCTCCCTCCTCCCCTTTGACTACACTGTACACACATTCTCTCCCCTACCTCACACACACGGACGCCTGGACGCTGCAGCGTTTTTAAGAGAGTGTTTCCAGCCCTGGATAGGAGGGAGGAGGAGGCAGGAAGGGAAGGAGAATAATGTCCAAATCCTGACCGTATTTTCACACAAGAGACAGAGAGACACGCGAAGAAACCCCCCATCGGATGGATCAGCGCTAAAACACGGTGTCATTGCAGACATGGGTCGCAGCGGTACGGCACCTCTTCCTCTGCTCCTTGGGGAGTGTTTTCACTGTCAGTCCTTCAGCGCTGGAAATGGCGTTGTGATGCTGAGCATGGAAGACGCAGCGGAGGCGGATGCCAGGGAATAAAGAAATATATGATCACCTGTGCTTTTCTTTGGGTTGGATTTTTTGTAGCGGTGGACAGTACCATGGTGAATTACCAGAAATACATTACTGTTATGCAGCTGGCTCTGGGGGTGACCGCCTCCAACAAAGAACATTGTCTTCCACCCAGGAAGCATATGTGGTGAGTATGAATATTGGTGCGGATGATGATGATAGCGATGATGATGATAATGCAGGTTGGGATACAAAATAAATAAAAAGGGGTGCTGTGATAAGCCGAGCTGTCGCCTCACACATCTCTTCTAAAAAATGAGCGGGTCACGGATCCACGGTTTGCACCCTCACTCTCCAACATGACATAATATCGCGTTCAGCCACTGCGGCCGGTCTGCACCATGTTGATCACAAACCCCACTGAGGTCGATACACAGTGTGAGGCAACTGCTGGGTGTTTGTGTGCATGCATGTGTGCGTGTGACACTTAGTCCAGTGGCTGTAGATGTGTCCTTCCTCTCCATCAGTTTGTAAAGTGGAATGCGTAGGGTGATGTCATAGCCTTTCCATTGTTTCTTTGCCTCCAACTTCATGTGCTTTGGATGTATTATTATATGGCTGCTGTCACTGGAAATGTCATCCTCAATAAGCTAACCATGGTAAACCATCACCCTTCCTTCTCTCTTCCTTACCCCCACTGCTGTGTTGTAACTAATGAATAAAATGTAAAGCATGAAACATGATCCTCTCCTGTTTTTATTTCCTGTGCTGCAGCCAGGCCTCTGTACACCTCTCATTGCCATGTCTATTAAACATTTTCCACCCATACTCTGCTCTCAGCATGTGTGTTTGTGTCTTGTGTTTCCACCTCTTCAGTGTCCTCATTACTCTGTGTGCCTCAGTATATCGCATTGACCACCTCTCATTGTCCCTCTTTCTCCTCCTGCGGCCATGTACATTTGTTTACTTTAAGACAGGCCTCCTTTCATTACTTCTCCTCGCTGTAAGCAGATTGCTGCTGAGGCGGCATCGTGTGTGACATAGTATCCCTAATTACAGCCGGATTACCATCTTGTTTGAAAGCAAAGACGGTTAATTAGGAGTCAATAGGCTCAATGGCACTCTGATAGCAGTGTTTCACACAAACTCAAAATGTATCGCACGGTGTGGATCATTTTACCACATAATACAGTTACACTGGCGTGGCTCCAGTGTGTCAGAGGCTTAACTATTATCATCACCTCTTTAAATCCTAACTAAACCATTTCCGTGTCTGAAGCAAGGACATAACACTGATGCTGAAAATCTCTTGAGGGTCATATTGTCTTTAGTGAGATTATCATGATCAAAGGAGATTTACCGACACCCGCACAGCCACAACCTGAATTATATATAACATGTGAATACCTCCAAGTTTAAATAATGCAAATAATGTGTCTACAATGAGGTGTTTTAATGGCTTGATAAAGGCTTTTACTGTATCTTAACTGTATTTTGATTCTAGCATTCACAAGAACATGACCACCATCTGGTATAAACTTCAAGTGGTGATGTCACCAAAGTCAAAGCGTTGCTGTAATCTCACCAGGGGTCATATGCAACTTTTTTAATCTCTTGGTCTGTTTTGCTAATTATATTGCTTAGTCATTTTATAGCCCAATTGCTCCCTGAGGAGAAGAAAGGGAATTTCACTGAGACGGAGGACTCCTTTCATGTTTCTTCTGTCATTGTTGATCTGATACTCTCATCTCCATATGCAAGTCGGTTTTCGCAGGAGCTCCTCTTAGCAGTGCGCTGATACAATAGGCTAACCTAATTATATAATTCTTAGAGCAAGCTCTGACCTTAAATGGATTTTCACTAGTTAGATTTTAAAGCAGCATATCCACCAACTGACTGATCCATAATGTGTTCTATTTCATAAACATTTTAGTGTGTAATTTCAAGGACCATAACAGGGATCTTTACATGTTTCACTTCATTTATGCGATGTGTGTTCCGCTAAATACAACCATTTTGTAAATCACGTTGCTGTGATCTTTATATTTTAATGTTAAATTAAATGGAACATAATTGAAAGAAAATGACACACAACTGGCGAAAATTGGTAAGGTAATTTAAACCCAATAATCAGCGCAAACCTTTTATAAATGGTGGTAGAAGAGGAAGGCTGTTCAGATGTCTTTCTTAACTATATATTTAACAACAAAATATGACATTACACACAAGAAGTGTCCATCTAATGAAAGTGTTGGCATCTTATATAGTCAGCAGTTTCCTTATTTAATAGTTTTTGGATGTTTCGACACCTCATGAATCATTAAACACTCAACGAATGCTGCATTCATTTTTTATCAAAGCCAATGTGCATGCGTCAAATGTTTTTATAGTTATCAGACATGTAGCACCACATTTCAAACTATTAACTCAAATATGAAGATCTACAGTGTACAAAAGTACACTGTAGATCTTCATATTTGAGTTGTTATTCATATTCTTACATAAAACCTGGCATTGTTATGTGTTGTGAGAAACTAGTATGCCTCATTTAGACTCTGCCCGGACTTAGGAGCAGGACGCTCTATTGGTTTAACCTTTTTCCACAAATGATATTGATAACTTAATTAAAGTGACCTTTAAGATCAATACCACTCGATCCACGTTAATAATCTGTGGCCATACACAAATAAAAAATAAAAATACTCAAGACACAGTGCTGCATCTGAGCAATGAAAAAAATACAAGTTTGCTATGTTAGCTCCATAAATACAATAATGATGTTGTATTTGTCCGCTCTACATTCCCCCAAGGATTTGGAAAGGCACTATGTATTTGCAGATTACATTTAGGTCATTCAAAAACACAGTTAGCATAAAACAGGATTTTACATCACTGAAAGACACAGATTTAAACAGCGGAAAATGCTTTATGGCATTTGAATTCAGAATTTAAGCATCCTGTTTTTAAGGTTGCTCTTTACGTAATTGCAGAGTTAACTCTGTCCCAGTTCTGATCAAATGATCAGAGCTGCTTCCTGGTTTGCTGATCTCTCAGCATGTGGTGGTGAGATTACACACGGCTCTGCCCGAACACTTACACCATCCACCCAGCAGAAACCTTGTGCGCCATGTGCATCAACATTCTCCCAAAATACGAGGAGGCACAGCTCTGTTTGCCTTTGATAAAGACTGAATAGCAGCAGCTTTCTAAATTAGGATTAGTCTTTGCAAACAGATGTTCATCTTGCCTGGAGTCTTAAAAACACATTCCCCACTGAACACAGCCAAAGATTAGCATTAACCTGGCTTAATGAACTTTACACTCTGTTGCAAGCCTGCAGGGATATTACAACAAGTCTATTGTGTTTATGTAATGCTTCCTATTATCTTTAACCTGCATCTTTACTACAAAAAACAAAACAAAAACAGCCCAGGTGGTTACAGAAGAGAAGTAACTAATTTAGGGCGAGGAACAATGTTGAATATGATTGTGAGTGTGTGTCTTTATGTGTTTTATTGTGTCTGTGTGTGTACCAGTCTCTGGTCAGGATTGCTCTTCTTGTTAAGTGTTATATTAGCAGCAGGAAAGATGGGGGGAATGAAGCGTAACATTGCCTATTGACCTGCTGATTAAGCAGTAGCAGTTATTGCCTCAACTAATCGTACCTGAATGCTCCTCCGGGCGAACGGGAAACAGAGTGACGGCATAAAGTCCTGCAACTGAGTAATGTGTGTGTGTTCCTCATCCTTTCTTTGTAATAGCATCATCAAATGCTTGACCTTACCTTATCTGTGAACTACATTACCACACTTCTTTATTTTCTTTTGAAGCAGATATTTCTTTGTTCACAGAGGTCCAAGACATAATGCCATCATCAAACCAGGGTCAAACAGACTCTTATTGTGTTGTAAACTCAAACATCAAGCGCCTGCTCTGTTTGCTGAAACAAAACACCAAATAAAGGATCAACGCTCCTATTTAGCACATTACTAAACAATAAACTGTATCCTTAAGTCTTGATACTGTGAAATCAACCAAGCAGTACACCCTGCTTTTTCAAGTAGCTCAGTATTATTCTTAGTTATTGCCTCATGTCTCTCTGCCTAATAAATACTGGAAACAGCAGATAGCCTGGGTGTGCCGAGATTTCACAAAAACTGCTTACCAGCTCCTCCAACGCTCACTAATTTACACATTATATTGTGTTTGTTAAATCCGTACATTAATCAAAGTTTAAAAGCGTCAAGTTGTGATTTTATGGAGAGTAACTGCTGGGAATATTTCTTGATTGGGAGCAGAGACAACAGTGATGACAAGACTCTCTGAAGTCACTGCACCGGGGCGAGAAATAGTCCAGCACATAACCCCCTGTGAAACTAAAACTAATGTATACTCTGTACAAATTAAACAAACAAGGTTTAGCTTTAATTAGTGGGCTTTTGAGGTGCTGTTAGGAGGATTTTGTTACCCTTCAGAGCCATCTGTTTCCAGTCTTTATGCTCAAACTTAACCATTTCTTTTCTGTACCATTAATGACTAACATGAGTCTACTGTCTCCTGGCTATAGTTTTTTATAAAGCCGTCAGACATAAAGTGGACTCGAACTTCTAATCTGCAGAATTTACAAAGGGAACTATCTTCTAAGATTATATTCTGTTTCTGGAAAATGTGTCAAAGTTAACATTACATTGTCTTTTGACGTTCCATAGCTCTGGCAATATGGTTTTGGGTCACCTGCCAAATGGCGCTCATCCATTATTGTGATAAAATGAAAAGATGATGTTAACATTCAGTCCCACAGTTTTATGTATTCTCCTGAACCTCAAGAGAAACACATTATACCTGAATATTTAATAGAGAAGAAGAATTCATCACAAAAGCGACGTGAAATCACTCACTGCACATTATATCTGAGTCGGCACAGTTGCTGGCACTACGTTACGTTCTCCCTTTGTGGCCTGAAGTGTTTTGGCTGAAATCCATTTCCGAATCAACATCCAAGAAATGAGCCTCTGAATGCGCAGGACTGCACCGGGTCAGTGAAACAGTCCAAGCTGCTTTCTCATTAGTCATGTTTGCTGTATCGTTTATGAGAACAAAGTCAGGTTGCTTGTAATTGACTGCATGTATTGCAGAAGGCTTTTTACCTTGCATTTCCAGCCAGTAAGCACCTTGCATCGCTTCAGGCAACTATTGACTTAATGCAAAGAGAAAGGGGAAGGTGGTGTGCTCTTTCCTCCCATCTTTGTTCATTCCTTTCTCTTGTAATTTACCCTCACTGAGTCTCCAAACCTCGGGAGCTCCTCTGGGCCAGCTGATGCGCACGCTAATGGATATCCACTGTCCCCGAGTCGAACTGTGAAGACAGGATTTTCCCTCATTGAATATTGTGTTAGGTAAATCCTCATTGAGACCGACTGTTCTCCATAATAGAAAAGACTGAAGAGAAGAGAATGAGTTAGTTAATTTGAACTACACTGCTGAATGAGCACTGTGTGTTTATGGGAAACAGCTTTTGCTGAATTACATTAAGAAAAAAGAGACCGTCAATTGGTTAACACAATTGCATTAAATGTAATGTTGGTGAGAAATGCTCAATGTGTCATTTTTAATAGAACCAGTTTTGTCCATCCAACTCTGCTTAATATTTTAGTTATCAATGATAGTAATGATCCTTAATCAGTTAAGGCAGTTAGTTACGCAATTCATAAATGGTGTGTTATCAAAGTCATACCACCATATTGTATATGTTTCGTTCTTATCATTACATTACATTACATTGCATTTAGCTGACGCTTTTATCCAAAGCGACTTACAATAAGTACATTCGACCAGGAAGACACAACCTTGAAGAAAACAGAATCATATAAGTACATCAGGTTTCATAGAGCCAAACATTTCAAGTGCTACTCAACTGGCTTTAGATAAGCCAGTCCTTTATTAGTATATAAGTGCTGCGTTAATAGTTCTATCGCTCGAAGTGGAGTCGAAAGAGATGAGTTTTCAGTCTGCGCCAGAAGATGTGCAAGCTATCTGCTGTCCTGATGTCAATGGGGAGCTCATTCCACCATCTTGGAGCCAGGATAGCAAACCCACATGTTTTTGCTGATGGGAACTGATAGATAAGTCTTGTAAATTAACCCTGCAGTAGTTGGATTGATAAACTAATTTATCCATATCATTCCCCACTTTTTTTCATGCCTATGGGGAAATTCACTTTGTGGCAAACAGCACATTACACAGAAATTAAGAAACGACCATGGAAAACACAAAGGAAATGAGGGGTGGAGAGTTCTGATGTGGTCAACAGGCTTCATACAGTGCTGCAAGTATGTCATTTGTGAAGGGTGAAACATTTCCTGAGAGTATTGGTAATAGGTCGGCCAAGTGGGCCTCCTCCCCACATCTCAGCATGACCCAGCTTCAGTCTGGCTGCCGGGGCCACAGAGCAGCTCTGGCCCTCAGAGTCTGAAGCTGCAGTGCTTCCTGAGCCCCAACCCGTTCCCCTACAGGGCTCTTTGTGACATTAAATCCATTTTATCCAGCGGGCGACTGTGGCCTTTTAAGAGGCAGAAACATAACCGCTATGTTCTTCCTCCTCTTCTTCGGTCTTGCCAATGGCATTGTGTCCTGTTGTGATACATTCAACAATTCTGGATGTGACTTACTTGCCCTGATGTAGTGTTTTTTTTTTTTGTATCATCCTCTTCCTCCCACCCCCTCCTCACTGACCTCAGGATACACCCCCAGCACCCCAGCCCGACCGCTGGCTCCATCACAGGAGCCTCCTCAGTGAGCACCATTCAGGGCAAACCATCACTCCGCCGCATCAAGGGCCGCATTCACAGGAGCAAGAGCCTGGACTCACTCGACCTCCTGGACTCCAACGTAAGTAAACTGACGTAAAGTAAAACGCAATGCATTTAAGATCTGTATCACCTAACCACAGACACTATAATGTATGATCAAAATGTACAGAACACACAAGTCACAGTCCTGAGATGAAATAGATTTGGTTATAGTACTGACAGATACATGTCCCGCGAGAATATCCTGCAGGATAAATAGTTTGTCTCTGTATTTGATTATAAAAAGTGACTGAAAGAAACCACAGGATTATTGTTTTAATATATGAAACCATGCACCAAAGCTTACATCTCAATAGGTTGCAAAAAGCAACTATTTTCTTTTTTGTTTAGAGTAAAGCATACACACAGTGAGTTAAACAGGACACAATGACAACAAATTATCATTGAGGATCACGTAAAGAAGAGATGCAGCAATTGATATAGGAATCAAGAATGGTCTCCTGCAAGTTGCACACATTGCTGACCGTTTAGTAAATCCTATGGTTCCTTGCATTATCTGCCCTAGTATGGAGTTTGCTTTATTTATTGAAATGTGTCAAACTTAAAGGAACATACCCTGAAATGGTAATATTGCATCACTCCACAGGACCTTCATTTACTGAACTTGTATGCATGTGCATTGCTAGTTGTTCCTGTGTCATGTCAATGTTTTACATAATTAAAGAAATGTTCAACATTTGTGGATGCGCTCCACAAATGTGAATTCACATAAATATGAATTCACAGCCAATGACATATTGTATTTTTGGGGGTTTTACACTTTTTAATAAAACAATTAACTATTACGCGTTTTTTGGGGAGCTGTAAAGGGGCTAAAGGGCAGATTTAGTTTTGTATAGTATTGAGTAAAGAGCCATGCTATCTTTTCCCCACTGTTCTCCGCCTTTTTTCTAAGTGACTGTGATTTCAGCTCAAACATTCCATCTCATTAAAGATTATCACAACAATCACTGAGATGGTTAAGTCATTGATGCATTGGTCAGCAAGGTTAACATAAGAGAACATTTGTCATACATACATACATTTGTTTTCATAGTTTCTATTGTTAAGTTCTTTGAAATACCATTTAGCGTATCTCAAGGGTTTATCTTTAACTCGTGTGTAAGTAACGACTCTCAGCTTGTGTCACAGCCACAGAGCTGGAAGCCACTCTCTGATTTATTAACGAGGCGAGGAGTCTGCAGACGCTCGTGGGGCTCTGTGAGGCTGCATGCTAACACGCTGATGTAAATCTTTTGCAATGTTAACCATGTTTACCATCTTAGTTTAGCATGTTGCTTATATTTGCTACTCAGCACTAAATACAGCTAAGGCTGATGGGAATCTAGTTAATGTTTTGTACCAAATTGAGGTACTAGATGGAAAATCTGAGAAGTTATTGTTTAAGTTATTACAATTCATGTGTTATGGTCTGAATTTCGTTGTATTTAGTTGAGACACTTCCATCAAAGTCATAAATGTCAACCTTGTGGCGGCACTTGCAGATAGTGAGGGGACCACATCATCTGTGCCAATCACTTTATTAGATGTTATTTATTTTACTAGGAATAACCAAATTCAGTAGGATATATCCTCTGGGCAATATAGTTAAATGTGTCAGATTTAAAAGCAGTAAATATACTAATCTAACTTTTCCAAATGCAAAAATGTCAACCAGGAGGGGATCACAAAAGTCATTACCTGTGGATTCATCCTCTGAAGAATATTAAGTCTGCTAAAAATGTAATGGCAAGACCTCCAATATTTGTTTAAACATTTCCGTTTCATGCAAATGAGTGAACCAACAGACTGACATTGCCATCCCTAAAGCCACTCAACTAGCAAGGCTAAAAACTCGGAAAATACTACGGCAAAGGCCATTTGCATAAAATGATTGATTGAACAAAAGACCTATTCAGTTATTACAAAGTCACCATTTGCTTCCCATCTAGTAAACCCAACAGTGGATGCTTTTAGGCTGTAATTGACTGATTAATGGTGGCCTTGGTTTTGTGCCATACACAGCATCATAAACCTTCACCTGAGAGAAAAAAATGCAGTGTAGTGTCACTCACATCCTCTCCTCCCCGGTAAGTCACAGAGAGCGGCTCACCACATCGATGTCATTTGTCTTCATGGCATGCCACTCAGAGGCCACTATCTCACCAGAGACTGAGAGCCCAGCTCAGGGCTCCTGGCTTTCCACGGTATATTTCTTTTGTACAGGCTGTGTGTGCACTAGAGGAAAACTTGCTGACTTGCCCAAACTCAAATGCAGCTGATGGAAGTAACGGTCCGCCTTACAGTGAGTGATGAGACTGCAGGATGCTGAGCTGAGGAGCAGTTTCCATTGCATCCCACTAAAATGTCACAACAGACACAACACTGCCTCTGAGCCTCTGGGATCTGCGGTCATTTCCAACAGAACATGTCACCTGATTGGTCATTTTAACAGAAAACTGAAGATATTAATCAACTGAGTGTATGAATGTAGGTCCATAGCTATCATTGCCCATCAGTGTAGAGCTATAAAATCAATAGTAGTTAGGACTTTGTTTATATCGATTGCTTCTTTTGATTGCTTTTCTCTCTCGATAGTCAGGGGAGGACTTTGGCGCCTGTCCCACTCTAGCTGTCATTTGTGTTGGCAAGCATTGCACTTGTTCACAGAAAGCTTGAATCAGATTTTAGTGCTAAGGCTGCAGAAAGCACAACGGAGATGGAAAGGGGGGGAAACTAGAGTCTTTAATGCACCCGGTGCCTTTGTGTTTAGTGGGAGTTATTTTTCTCTGTTCATCAACAACACCGCATCCCATTGCGAAGCAGCAGTGTTTACAGCATTGCTTAAAGCTGTAGGGAGATGCATTAGTCCATCTGTTCTAACAAACACATCCTATTATTATTCACACCACTAATCTCATACAACCAACCACTCTGTGACTTTTCTATGTTGTACTTAAAGACACAACCTTGGGCATTAATGATAATAAATATTACTTGTCACTGTCACCTTTCCCAGGGGATGCGCCGTCCTTGCCATGTGTGCTTCATATGGATCAATGTTGAGATGATCCTCAGTATGCAGCTTGTTTGTCATGTGCTTTTCACTCCATCATAAAAATGGGAAAAACATATTTTACACGCAGCGCTCATGGTGCAGGGGGGATGCTAAACTGAGGTTGCTGTTTCTGTTTCACGAGCCTTGATTTGGGGAAAGATTTGTTTTTAATGCAGTGTTTTTCCTGCCTTCTCAGCTGTTTTGAAAAATGTTAAAGGAATGTTTGCTGCAGAGGCTATAACCAGGTGAGTTGCAGAGAAGCTATAACAGCAGGAGCAGATGCAACTAAGCCAAGATGAAAAGCACAATTAAACAAATGACTCTATAACAGATCAGGATCGGTCCCCAACTGGGTGCTAAGCTTTGCCTTGGTCAAAGTCTTAATCTCTTATTAGTTCTGCTCGCCCCATCCCACATCTAAAATCCCATCCTTGGCTGCAGTCTGCCATGGACAGAGGCACCCCCCCCCCCCTAACCAGCACCAAAAAAAGCCCCAGCGTAAGCATTTATTCGCTGCTCAGTCTTCGGAAAGTGCTGCAGATGCATTTACGGAGAGAGCAACTGCAGCTGAATTAACCAATCTACATATTCAGAGCCGGTTAGAGAGAGATGGCTCCCGTGTGTTGAAGGCGTGGAGGTGGAAGCCGGACCTGAGTGAGACACACTACAAGGCCTGTGGAAAGAGACGGAGGGGAGGGGGAGCAGAGCGCAGGGGGTGGGTGCAGGAGATTTATCACGACTACAGTAGGAGGCCTTATTGGAAGGAGGGGGAGGGGGCAGCAGCTGATTTTCTTTTTGGTAAGACAGGTCTGTTATGTAACACAGTCGCGTGGATGATTTTTTTTTTTTGGTCCTGTAGGTTACAAGCTTGGGGGAGGGTTGGAGGTGATAGAGGGGGTTTGTGTGTGACACTGAGGTGGAGCTGGTCATGTGTGATGCATGTGAAGGTTGCGTGTTTGATCCCACAGGCTGCAAGGAGGGGGTGGCAGATGTTGAGTATATTTCTGGAGGCTCTGACTCAGGAGCATTGGCTGCCTATGTGTCCTCTGATGAGACATATGGCAGGTAACTGTAGGCACTCTGCAGTGTGTGTGTGTGTGTGTGTGTGTGTGTGTGTGTGTGTGTGTGTGTGTGTGTGTGTGTGTGTGTGTGTGTGTGTGTGTGTGTGTGTGTGGTGTGTGTGTGTGGTGTGTGGTGTGTGTGTGTGTGTGTGTGTGTGTGTGTGGTGTGTGTGTGTGTGTGTGTGTAGGACAAATTATGTCACACATCTTGGAGCAAAATGTTGAGTTTGCAGCAGCAACAAAAATAAATTCAATTGAAAGTGGGTAATTGCTATGTTAATATTTAATGCGTGCTTATTCAGTGTGTTTAATGGGGACTGTTCAGTTTTACATTATATCCATAAGTCAGGACGCCCTCAAATAGATTTCCTGTTGCTCTCAGTAACAAAGTTAGATCAGAATACGCGCTCATTCATTTCTCAAAGGAGACCTTGGTTGTCGAAGATCTGAAGAAAATGACTGGTGCTTCTGAATTGTTTTTATGGTCGGGCTTGTGTCTCCCATCTACAACAAATCATTTTGAAGAGAGAACAACTCAAACCCTCATAAATCTCAACAACTCTATTGACTTTCGGGCATGATTTATATCAGGAGAAGAGACCTGGGCGGTAAGCACCACCCGGAGCCGAGGATTAGTGACAATGTAGAACTAAACCAACTTCACATACAATATTTCCCAGTCCAATAATAATTTACAAGCTTTCATCATAATGTAGGCTTATTTTTTAGGAGGGCTTGATGCTATCCCCCAATTTGAGCCCTTGAGTGTGGGGTCAAGTGAAGGACAAGCAGCATGATGATGTAATGTTTGTAGGAATCAAGATGGAGGCCTTGGTGGGGAAGTCAAGCATGAAGAATGAAACACCGTCCCTTAAGACAAGTTAATCAATCGCAGGATCTGATGCCCGCAGTCGTGGTCGCTCTCTAGATTACTTTGTCCTGTGATGGATTATCATGAGGTGACCATGAAGTGTTTTTGTGGGGATATATTTTGTATTCATTCAAATTACATTTTACAGGTAGCTATAGATTTACCTATGTTTATCTGCTGTCTCAAACAAATATATAACATTATATCCAGGATTGGACATCTCTTTATCCAAAATATGAACGTACTGTAGATTGTTAATTAGGGCTGCAACCAAAAATGTGTGATGATAATTTCCTTATTTATGTATTAGTTGTTTCGTTATACATTTTTAAAACATCTTTAAACACAATGCCCACTTTTTTCTGAATTGTTCAAAACCAAACGTTTAATTTACAATAATATACATTTGATTAAACCAGGAAATTGTCCCATTTAAGAAGCTAGTAGCACAAAGATGAAGGTTTTGCTTGTGATTAAAACCATTAATCGATATCCAAATTATCGACGAGTAATTCTCTGTGAATTGACTAATGAATTAATTGAATTATTGTTTCAGTTCTCCTATTGCTATCAGAAATAAAATCGTAATTACCTTAATGAGTAACATGCAATGTGATGTAAAAGCTGATCATTTGAATGACAAATCAGACAATACTGGTTTACATGTTATTAGACTAAACATGTCACAACCCAACAGAGATCCATTAAGAGTCAAATGTATGAACACGCAAACAAATTCAAAGCACATTTCATTCCCATGTGCTATATTTGGCTAACATGCTGTGTTTGAAAATGAATAATGGAAGAAGTGTACATGTTGTGTATTGAAAAATGTGTGTGTCTGCTGTGTTAGTGTGTGAATCACGCAGCCTGCTGTGATGCTGGACATGTAGGATGCCCAGAGAGGCGCCATATGCTGTTTAGACTCAGGAGCATCCCATCATGGCAGACCCGTGGGTGAACAACCTCGGCTCCTTCTTGTGTCTCTCTCCATCAGATCACGCGTGCACCATAAGCCAGCCAGGGTTGAAATCAAGCAGATTCACTTTCCTCACGCTTGTTTCACGCCACATGAATAATTATTCTTATAGATTTCCTCTTGCAGGGCTGCAAATATGCATCATGCTCAACACAGATACATAATGTTCACCTGGAGTCCTGCAGAGGGCAGAGTTTTACTACCTATATGTCCAGGAACACAGAGAAACATCCATGTCTGCATAGCTGATGCAATAACACAGAAAGGAGGGGTTGCATGTGCAGTTGGGTTTTTATGAATGTTCAGCTTCATGTTAATAAAGAAAGGTGGGTCGTGCTGCTGCTTCAATGGGAAACACTGTGAAGACTCTTGATGCTCATCTGGTTGATGAAGTCCAGCAGGCATTCATTCAGTTTAACCTCACACTCCTCTGCTGTGCTGCACAGGGGGCAACCTTGCAGTGTTCCCCACATAATAGTGGTTTCCTATTGTATTCATCAATGGGCCCACCTGTAGTTGTGATGAAAAATTAATTTCCAGTTGAGAAGCGGTGGAGATTTATGGCATTGTCTGGCTTCCCTCCGCAGTGCGGTAAATTACCCCTGGGTGATTTTTCTCCCTTTTTCATTCCTGTCTCCCTTACCCCCATCACCTGCCCTCCACAATGCCTCCTCTGCCCGGTCCGAAGAGAGCACCTGATCCCCCCCCCCACCCCACCAACGCCTCTAATTGCTTTCCTCTCATCCCGACCAAAGGGGCTCTCTTGGGAAGAAGCAATGAATAGACAACCTCTTATTAATCCAAACTAATGTAGAGGTCTGCTTAATGGAAAAATAAAAAAGTATACAGCCACTTCCTTAATAATTTAACTGGTAGGTTGCATCATTTTATATTGTGATTTTTTAAACAGCATTTGAGGTTTTGGAGATGATGTCTCCCTTGGCCTATGTGAAAGGAGCTGCAGAGTATTTATGGTTAATTAACATAGATGATTAATCTGCCGTCACGGTTTCCAGCTGTCTGTGAAATCACAATCGCATTGATCAGGATCCTGCTGCTCTAAAAAGCTTTTATTCCCTTCCCTTTTATTAGCTTCTTGATTACTGCTGCAAAATGGTGTAGTCTTCAAAAGCTAAATGATTCCTAACTCACTATTTTTTTTGCAATAAAAGACCTCTCTCTCATACACGTGTCCACATTAACTGATTGGAATTGTTCATCTTTATTAGCATTAGTGCTTCCTCTCCTGGGATAAACATACTTAGGCAATTGCTTCTTTGCAACTGTACATGATGCTGTAGTTTGATCCAGGGAGGATTTGGCGGTTGGAGGCCTGATGTCACATGATACGCGGCGCCGGGATGTGAGGTCATTTCATGTCACCTGCTATGTCTGAGCTCTCAGCTGTTGGTGGGAAAAAAAGGAGATAATGGAGATTACAGGTTCATTTGGGAATCTTGGAAAATATGTATTTCCTCACTGTACATAGTTTTAGATTTTATTTAAATATAGATTTTAGTTTGGGCGATGTCATCCTGTACACCTTTATTTGTAATCCTTTTTCCTACCTTATTGTAAAATACTAATCAATCAATCAATCAATGTTTATTTATATAGCCCAATATCACAAATGTTACATTTGTCTCAGTGGACTTTACAGTTTGTACAAAATATCAGTATGACAATACGACACCCTCTGTCCTTAGACCCTCACATCGTACAAGGAAAAACTTCCGAAGAAAACCCACAGTTTAAAGGGAAAAAATGGGAGAAACCTCAGGGAGAGCAACAGAGGAGGGATCCCTCTCCCAGGACGGACAGATGTGCAATAGATGCCGTGTGTAAATTGAAAAGATAATACATTTGCAACATAGGTAGTCCAAATGTTTGGAAATGCATGTGTGTATAATAGGAAGATGAATCCACGAGGATATCCATCCAGGACCTATGATCCAGGACCACAGCCACGACTCAAGATCCAGGGCTCGCGATCCAGGACAGAGGAGCGCAGGATCATCCATGACTCCGGATCCCGGCGTATATAGACACCAAAAAGAAAGACATTTGGGGAAGCTGGGTTAATCGGAACATGAGAGTACACAGGTATAGACAGAGAGAAGGAAGAAGTAAGATGTCCCCCGACAAACTAAGCCTATATCAGCAAAACTAGGGGCTGAATCTAATCAGCCCCTAACTATAAGCTTTATCAAAAAGGAAGGTCTTAAGCGCACTCTTAAAAACGGATAGGCTGTCTGCCGCCCGAACACAAACTGGAAGCTGATTCCACAAATGTGGAGCTTGATAAGAAAAGGCTCTGGCTCCCATTGTACTTTTAGAGACTCTAGGAACAACCAACAACCCTGCATTCTTGGAACGCAATGCCCTAGTAGGACAGTAGGGTATAATGAGTTCTTTAAGGTAAGATGGCGCCTGCCCATTAAGGGCTTTGTAGGCGAGAAGAAGAATTTTAAATTCTATCCTGTGTTCTATAGGGAGCCAGTGTAAGGCAGCCAGAACAGGAGTAATGTGGTCCCTTTTCCTAACTCTGGTTAGTACACGAGCTGCAGCATTTTGAATCAGCTGAAGCGACTTGACTGACTTCTTGGTACACCCTGATAATAAAGAGGTTACAATAATCCAGCCTTGAAGTAACAAATGCATGGACTAGTTTCTCTGCATCGTTTTGAGGGCAAGATATGCCTGATTTTTGCAATGTTACGTAGATGGAAGTAGGCGGTCCTTGAAATTGATTTTATGTGGTCGTTAAAGGATAAATCCTGATCAAATATAACACCAAGATTCCTTACAGTCTCACTGGAGGCCAAATTAATGCCATCCATAGTTAGTATATCCTTAGATAATTTGTTTTGTAGATTCTTCGGGCCAAGTACAATAACTTCAGTTTTGGTCGTGTTTAACATCAAAAAGTTTAAGGTCATCCACGTTTTTAAGTCCTTAAGGCAGTCTTGAATTTTATTTAGATGATTAATTTCATCAGGCTTGATTGATAAATATAGTTGAGTATCATCCGCATAACAATGAAAATGTACAGAATGATTCCTTATAATATTGCCTAACGGAAGCATATATAATGTGAACAAAATAGGTCCGAGCACTGAGCCCTGTGGCACTCCATGGCTAACTTTGGTTTGCGTGGAAGATTCATCATTGACACGTACAAACTGAGAGCGTTCAGATAGATAGGACCTAAACCAGCCTAAAGCAGTTCCCTGTATGCCAACTAAGTGCTCTAGTCTTTGCAATAAGATATCATGGTCGATAGTATCAAATGCAGCACTGAGATCGAGCAAAACAAGAATAGAGACACGTCCCTTGTCAGAGGCTATTAGAATGTCATTTGTGACTTTAACCAGAGCTGTCTCTGTGCTATGATGTGTTCTAAAGCCAGCGTAACCTTTTAAAGTGCTAGTGCTTTAAATGTTGCAAATTGATAGACAGATATATATTTTTATTTGGACACTTATACTAACAATTGAATTTTTGATTTTGATATACTTTATTAATCCCCGTGGGGAAATTATTTCTCTGCATTTGACCCATCTTGTGTAAGGAGCAGTGTGCTGCCATTTTTGAACGGCGCCCGGGGAGCAGTGTAGGGAACGGTGCCTTGCTCAGGGACACTCCAGTTGCCAAGCCAAGTCCCTATCAACTTCGCCACCACCGCCTAGTTCAATTGCAGCATATCCCCTCCGGCAGGTGCATCACAAAAAATGACAAACATGCATCCCTTTGCACAAAATATATAAACTATTCATTCCATCTGAATTACAAGAAAGAAAATCACAAATAACTAAATTAGTCCTTTGCAAAAGCTGTTGTTTATTTGCTTTAGTTGGCCCTTACATAACATCTGAGCGCACAAAAGAATAAATTAAAGCCAGCTGCATTTAATTCAGAGTCTAAATGTTAAGCTCCAGATTAAAGATGAACTATTTTTTCTTTTTTGTGGGACAGGTGTTACAATCACATGCTGTAAAGTCAGCTGGTAATAAGCAGGACGGAGATCAGGAGGCTGCAGCGAAACTGTGCCTCCTGCATGCTGCAGCTGCATTTCACTGCTGTACATCCTCAACTCTGCTTCACCGAGGTCACACTTCATTCCTCTATAAAGCACCTTTTGATAAGTGCTGACTTTACAAGATATCTTGTGCTTGCTGGATCACGGACCCTTGTCTCTATCCTTAGCTCGGAATGTGCTGCACATAATACATGGAATGGTGAGATATTATGATGACACCTCGTGTAAGGAATTTCTGTCCTGAGCAAATGGGTTGGCTGTCAAGTGAGTGTGCTGCTTTCTCATGGTAGAGGTCAGTGATACTGACAGAGGACGACACAGAAATCTCAGAAATACAAGCCTCTGTACAGTAGCCAGCTCACTCCCTTATGAGATTACCTTGATGTACTCCAATTTGTAAAACCAAAGACTGGATAACAAGATAAGTAGCACAAAGTATTGAGTCTCATCTTGCAGCTTTGGCAACACAGAGTCACATAACAAAATCTATTCTCTCAGATTGCTTTTAGACAAAAGCATTTAATTTCCTCTGCTGCAGTGCTATGTTTAACGTCTGTCACGTCATTTGATAGCTGCAGTCATTAAAGCTCATAGATAGCCATGCCAACCTTTGCTTAGTAGACTGTTTTCCTGACCTGTGCAGCTGAGAGGTGACTCACTCGCCGTCAGGGGCAGAGCACTCTAAAAGCCAACCTGCTGTGAATTTCTAATTTGCTTTCCCGCTCGTGTGATTTGTTCTTGCAGTTATACTCTGGTTTGGATCCTGTCTGTGAGTTGAAATGTGCTGATGGGGGAGAGGGCCTGCATAATTCTGTTGCACGGCATGTGAAACTCCCTCTGTGCTGTTGGAGCCAGTGATGCAAACACTGCTGTAGCATTAACAGAGGGTATTTCAAGGGCTTCAACAGAGATACATTAAGCAGCATAAACTCACATCAGAGCCAGTTTAGTTTCATGCAGACTGTAAAAAACTTTACATTCATGCAGTTCCAGAGGGGGTGATTACATTATTCTGCTTCAGTACTTCAGCTAGTTTTAATACCGCGATGCATGATGATTAATGCTGTCGTCAAACCGTCATTCGTGCTCAGTGACATATACTGTCCTGACACACTGCCAAAGGTTTGCATGTTATCACTATCACTGAACACTCAACAAAAATGTGGAGGTGCAGGTCACATTCACTGTTTTCAGAGCAGTTTCCTTGTTCCTATATTTACAACTGCTATTCATCATATTTAGTTTTTCCACAGGGTATATATGTTTTCCTTATTCTTATGACCTTGTACAACTCGCATTCTTCGATTCAAGAGGCCCCGGCCTCCCCCCTCTTCTCCTTCAGATGCTCCAATGAAATCTGCGGCAAGTCTCCCTACGTCAGCAACATTGCGGGACCTCTGTGCTCCTCCAGCATTACATTCAGCCCCTATCTTCTCCTGCGCTCATTAGTGCCAGAGGTAGAGGTGACAAGAACGGTCACACAATCTCAAAGTGATAAAATGCACAAGTAAAGGTTCTGCAAAGAATTAGGAACTTCTAGGGAAGGCCAGCACAGAAAAACTAAAGTGCATGCGATGGAGTCTTAAGAGTGGAGTTTGGTGCAGTGCACAATTTACATTCTACTGTATATTGATTAAATCCGTATACCCCATGGGAAGGAGTATTGAGCATCGTGACTGTAGGGTGGATTTTAGTTCTATCTTCTGCATTTTAAATGGCTTTATGCAGCATGTCATTACTACTTAAGTAGCCTACCTCAGCTTTCCCTGTAAGGAGTTTTGCGGTAGTTAAAAGTGATATCCGAATAGATTATTTTTTTCACAACGTCTTTCACATTCAAAACAAAAAACATCAAAGTGAAATATCTTCCACATTAAGGGCCTCTAATCCTTATCCACCACAGCATATTTTGCAGGAAGTTATTATTTTGAAATAAATATAGTTCTCTTCTTTATGCACGTACACACACACACACACACACACACACACACACACACACACACACACACACACACACACACACACACACACACACACACACACACACACACACACACACACACACACACACACAGTGATAAAGCAACTTGTCCTTCTCCAGCCTTTTGTCTCAGAGAATATTGAATCAATCAAACGCCTCAGTTTTGAAATTCGATCTGTGAAATCAATATTAAGGCTTTCCATACACGAGGAAATTATTGTCTCAAATTAGTTTCTTTTTAATTGACAAATTGATTAAATGCTTCAGAAGGTGAAGAAATAATCAAGATGTCTGCTGTATCTGCTGAAAGTTTTCATTCCAGGTGTAAAATAAGTATGCTTCATCAAAGTTTGTTAAAGTATGCAGCGCTGTTCAGAACCTGGATGAAATATATTGATCAGATAAGATGATCAAATAACGCTAACGTTATAATATAAAGAACTATTTCAAACACCCCTCTCTTATGGTGCATGAGGGTAATGTAGTTTCACTCTCACTGCAAACAAAGCTCTTGATAGCTCTCTGATCCTCAAACCGATTTATTAGCTCTCTGTTTGATCAGGATGTCTGTTAAAAGCTCTTTAAAGATAAATTATAACCCCTTACGTCACTTGCAGCAAAGGCAAAGCTTACAAGGCTTTGTGTCCACTTAGGACTGTTAGGCCTTTTGCAGTCTTGCTTAAAAAAAACATACTGCACTATTGGGGCAATAGAGAATTTTTTTTAACATGGAACAGGAAGTTATTTTAGTAGCTCATAAAGTTAACATATAGATTATTCAATATGTTTGGATATATTGTTGAATCTAAATCAAATCAAAATATTTCTGGGTGATTAAGCTGTTAATTACTTTGCTGATCATCCAATTACCACCCACACTAAAAACAAGTTTCTTATTGTTTTGCACAAAATTGGCCAATGAAAATACTTGTATTAACCAAAACACAATGCAAATCTATTGTTCATTTGCATAGCTATGTCTATCCTACATGCCGGACTCCTGTCATCAGTTCACAAATCAAAAATTGGTTGGTCGAAATATTTCACAACTCATAAACTTACCTACCCTAGAATTAACGTGGTTGTAATTCGTTTCTCAATATTATGGTCTAATATGTGAAACTGATATTCCGCAGTGAGGATGCCATCAATGTGGACGATAAGCATGCATTGGGTCTTTACTGCAATGCAATGCAATAGACTTCTGCACTTTTTTTTTAGATTTAGGCATTATTTTTGTTTTCCTTATTAATTTGGGTATTTCAAATGACACTATGATAACCGCCGCATCCATTCCTACATATACATAGTGGGCTCCCCTGTGTTCTCGAAGAGCTGATAACGCTTCCTCGGTGTATTTTCATCCTCTCCGATGAACGCTTGTTCTCACGCTGGAATGGCGCTTGATGCTGCTGCTGCGGTGCTGTGGACAGCCTCTTTCGGTAGCCTCTTTCTGCATCCCTACCCCTCCCCCCGCGGACAGATCGGAATGGTTTCTTCCAGGCGAACCTGTCACTGTCACCGCGGCGGTGACGGCAGCCGAAGTGTGATAGCAGAGGGGGGGAGAAGCTTCATCCACTGCCTGCCATTGCAGTGCGGCGGCTGCTGCTCTGGAGCCACACCAGGAAGACCTTTTCATTGCCGTTTTCTGTTCAGATTATCACAATGCCACCGCCGTGAGGAGGAGCATTGCTTAAACACAAGGTGAATGGGGTTTCTCCGATCATCCGTGAGTACGTATATTTGAGAGAGAGAGAGAGAGAGAGGAGAGAGGAATGGAGATGAGAGAGTAGAGAGAGAGAGAGAGAGATAGATGAGAGAGAGAGAGAGGAGATAGAGATGAGAGAGAGAGAGAGAGGAGAGATGAGGAGAGAGAGAGAGAGAGAGTTTTGTTTCTCTGTAGCCGCAGGCGCTGACTGGATGTGTGTCTGGCTGTCTGCGGGAACAAGCGAGCGATAACCGAGGTAATTCCGCTCCCTCAGTGCTGGCGAACTGCATCTACGCGCAATGCTAGGTGTTTAGCTAGTTGCCCCAACATGCTAACGTTATCTTCTGGTTGAAAACGTGAATAACGGTGCCCTATTTCCGCGGAGCTTGCATAAGCGGCAATATGGAGTCACAACATGCCCTGCGGTGGAGCTGTCATCACCGGTTGTTCCCATGTCAAGTGCGCGGAGCGTCCAGGTGACGTTAACCGGGATGAGCTAGCCTAGCTGCGGGAACAAAATGTCGGCCAGCTAGGGGGTTGATTTGACCAAGAGGGTATAAAGGGGGCACAAGATTAATAAAGTGTCAGACTGAGAGAGGGAGAGCAGGGAGTGGTGTCGTGAGGTCAGCTGCTACACATATGATATCCTGGTGTTTAATGGAAAGGGAAGGTCAAGCGATGGCTCACCTTTGTTTTGATGGTCCGTTTGTAAACCCAATGTGGGTCTTTGGTGAAGCTAGGTAGCAGTTGGCTAAAGTTAGCTTGTTAGTTTGGTGACACTGTACCAGCTGTCATAATAGCGTCATGTCAGCTGTGTTTTGGGGGTTTTCCCGTAGGCTAGCTTATAGCTCATCTATGCTAAACATCTCACTATTTACATAAGGGATGGATACTGTTAACTTGAACAAATAGCACCAGTCATCACCTGTTGAATATTGTCAACACTGGACAGTATTGTTTTGTAGATAGTTATCGTTTTGCGTTACATTTGCTGTGAACTAGTCATAACTACAACTGGTATGGTCAAACAACATACAACATTCATAGTCTTTTCCCATTTATCTGATTTGCAAAAGTAAAGCATTATGAGCCTGGAGATGAATACCAGGTGTAAAGTAGATACTATCTAGCAGGTTTCAATATATTTACTCCTTTTAAAAGATACAAGTAAATACTGAAGTAATTTGAATGATGTGAGAAATAAACAATGAAAACCTAAAGTTGCTTGATTTGCATATACATGGATATTAAACATATTTCACATCCTTGGATTGGATTACATAATGTCAGAATCATGAATACTGTCCGGTATTAAATATGCTCTTAAAGTTGTCATTATGGCCTACCTCAACATTCATGTTTTATTCACTTACGTTGTGAATTGTATGAGGTAGATTGCTTGCTCATATAATTGAGTTGTCTCTTGTTTTTCTTTTAGTGGTCTGGTTTCTATAATGGAGTGATAGCAGGTTTCAAATTGAATGGACGCCAAATGACTACTTAAAGCAAAAACAAACATTACATTTATTCTCTAACAATAAGATACATTCAATACAAAGTATAATTGGTATATCTTTCAATGAAAGTATCATGAATTAGTGGAGGTTATCTCTGTATTGTACTCTGTAAGAGCTTGAGTCAATGACTTGAATATGTCATCACTCGCCTCGTGATAGAAACAGGTTTATGAAATTGAAGCTGAGCAGTTCAACAGATCTTTCACATGAAGTGAGGTTGGCACACATATATATTTGTGGCAGCCATTAAGTGTTTCATTGCACAATTAAACTGTTTTTTAAAAATTCAGATGGCAGTGTTAGACAAGGGATGGGTCTGAAAGCATGTCCCCTGAGACAAGACAATATCTTGCAGCTCAAGGGCAGCCATACATGTTGGCCTTTAAATCATGTTGACCTAAGCTGTCATGGGATCAGCAGTCATCTGAGTCATCGTGCTTTTAAAGGACATATGTATTTGATATTTTGCCTACTTAAGTTCAAAGTGACTGCAGTTTCGTAGTCCTGTGTATTTGTAGAAACGGAGTGAAATAAGAGGCTTATCTCTTGCTGGTTATATGGTTATAACAGACCTACATTACAGAAAAACTCACGAGACTGTATTACTGCATTATTATCAAATATTGAGACTACTATATTGTTAAACCTTATCTATGCAAACACGTTCCAAACCACATGGCCTATGTTATGAATATAAAAGAGAATGTCCTCAGGTTTCTCTTTGAATAGATTAGTGGTCTAACTGTGAGAAGGAAAACAATGCCTACATATTGGTGTGAGGATGTGAAGATAGCATGGGATAGTGATAGCCTTGAGGTGCCACTAGAATAAAAATGAAAATGATTTAATGACTTAGCCTTCACTCTCCTAAAGCACTATATCACTGCTTACACCATAGATTATTATGTATAATTAGAATCACTCTGATATTTTCATCCAAAGAGAGGTGTAACTTCGAGATGAACTTTTGACACTCCTAGTTTCGCCCGGCATCAGCTAATAGATCTAATCCTTTTTTCTTTCAATTTAGCAGGATTTCTGTTCTGCTTTGCAGCCCAGTTTAATCCTGTCACCCTCTTTAAGTCCACTCAAATGTTACTCTGCATTCTCTATTGGCTCAAGATGAATTATAAGTTAACGTTCCATAGAGAGTTTAATAGAGAAATGCCAACAACAAAGTCACACATCTCAGCATATCATAAACTGACATTATATATTTTTGTGTTGCCTATTTTTTTCAAGCTTTACAAACAAACCATTGAAAAAATAGAATTCAAAGTAGAGACACCTACTGATAGACCTGGTCAATTACATCTTTTGGGTCTGGATTTGAATAGTCGATTTATCTTCTTTGGCTCCTTACATATTTGATACTACCTCGTTTTAGGCTAGTTTTTGAAGATGGTTGAGTTGTTGAAAGATGAATTGATAGTTGCTTCAGACATTGAAAGGTCATTGCTTTGGTACATGGCCAAGCTAAGACTTCCTAGCAAACACTTCTTTAAAAATATGACATTAACCTCCATGTCCTCAACGTACAGTAGGTCTATGTGTTAACAAATGGCACATATACATTATGTTTATAGCTCCAGTAATACAGAAGCTTGCCTGTGTAAATCAAGTCCATCGTAAATTCCTTTTTGAAAGGGGTGTGGAATTATCAGGATAAGGAGGCTTGCACAATCTCTCATCAATCACATGTCAACGTGAACCTCCTTTCTGGTATAGTGCAGAAACATCCCTTATCATCATGGCTTTTCATGGGCTGCGTCATCCTCATTTCAATCACAGTGACGGGGAGGAGGCGGGCTGCAGGTCAGAGGCTCAGCTTATCAGCACATTCCTGCCCTCTTATGTGCTCTGTGTGCGGCACTGATAACTTCCACTGGGCTGATTGAGTTCAGGAGCTGACTTCCAGCTCCATGTGCTCTGGCTATGATCACTGACTACAGCCTACAAATCAGTCCACAAATAGACTCACGCTTTGAATTAGATTATTGTCTTTTGTGGGAAATTATCTGTGAAAATCCACACTGTAATAATGCCAAATAATAACACAACATGGATTGTGAAACGTGTTATAACAAATGAAAAGCATCAGAATATGTGCCCTTCAAAAAGGTGGGATTTGTCTTGTCTGAGGAACCAGGTCTACACTGTTGGACAGAAAGTGTTAGCATCACTAATATGACAGCTATCTTTGTAATGAAAGCCAATTATCATACTGGCTAAACACAAATCTAATGTAAACATTAATTACATACTCAATGTTTAGCACAGCAAGTAATGTTTGCATGCTGCCGCTGGCTTCCTCGTTTTTGAAATTGAAACCTCATGGCTAGCTCAAAGTAATGCGACATTGTGTATTTTTAAAAAAGCAGCTTTGATTGTTTTTTTATTAGGTATCTGTGTTTTCGAGACCATTTCTACGAGACAGTGTGTGCCGTTCGGTCCGATGGACTGCCTATTGGACTCATCCTGCACATATTTTGCCACTCCAGACAAACATTAGACCTTTACATAAACATTAACATGTGTGCAATGGTAGCAGAGCTTTGAAGCTTGGATAGAAACTCCAGTTGTCTGGACGACATTTCTTTTTGAGGTTCTTGATAATTAAATACATGTGCTGGAAAAGAGATGAGAAGGAATGAGCAGATTTGTTTATTTCACAGAGCGTAATCACACCTTGGCATTCGGTATTCAGGCATGTGGTATTAAAAAAAGACGTAGTAGAGGCTTAGCTTCTGACTTGAAGCGTTTAGCAGCTTGAGTTCCCTTCATGCCACTTCAGGTTGATGTAGAAATAATTAATTTGGAGGCTGATAGGGAGAAGGTGGTGGAGAAAGCAAACTACGTGTGGAATCTGTCACAACTCTCAGGCTCCGCTCTGTGGGATGTAACTTGTTTCTTTAGCCAGCGGTGATTGGGTGTCTTTCAGGCTTGTCCAACTCAATCATGATCCTGACTGATAAGGGGATGTCATGACCCACTGGCCTTGATTTGGTGTTAGAGCCGCGTTCTACCTTAATGATGAATCTGGGCTAAATGTTTGGAAAAAGAAACAACCTATTTGTGTTCAAATCAACCTTGATGGTTCTTTTTGTGACATTCTATAACAGGTTGGCAGACCAGAATGGTTTATTTTGGGTTATTTATTTTCTATTTATCTACTTTTCATTTCAATTTGTGCGTTTGTTGCATATTTTCACTGTGATGCATTTTGTCTTTTACAAAAACATGTGTAACAACAACATGTAAACACCTTCTCAGCACACTGCGGTCTTGTTGGTGGTCCTTGCTGGTTTACCTCCATGCTGGAGAACTGAATGACAGGGTATGCAAATCATGCCCTTACATAAAGTTTTAATAAACTGTAATAACAGTCTCATAAATGTCAAGAATATGATGAGGAGCAATCAGTGTATTACAGGCAGTAAGGGATGTTTAAGTGCATGAGGTTGAGTGGATAGTTTATAGTTTAATGTCAAACTAAGGCGCCCTGAGCGGCCTTGTACCCTTCCGATCATGTCGGGCATTAATATGAGGTGGGCAGTAAAATGTTGCTCGCCGACTACGATGTGCATTCGTTTTTCTTGCCTTGCTCTCAGCGGTCTCAGCACGACCTGGGACAAATCGTTAAGATAAGGACGGCCCAGCCTCAAATATCAACTCATGTATTTTGTTATGGTGGTGAAGGAAAATGTAGTTCTTCATGGACAACAGGCGGCGCCTCAGCACGAATGCTGTTGGCAGATGCTTGGAGTTGCCTCAGGATGAATTCACAATCTTGTGCAGCCAGCCATGCAGTACGCCAGACTCTATAGAAAACATACATCTTCACAGTAATGTGGTAAGATGATACCAATATAAACACTCCTGAAAGTGTTTCCACTAAGTACTGTTTGATAAGATGTTTCCCACGGGAGGGAACAATGCTCTTGGTTTGTTTTCTGTGTCGGTCTAAACTGCACTGCAGTAAGCTTCTTCCTAATAAAGCTGCTGAAGTTCACACAAACACCATTATACATTGGGATGGGGTCTATGAAGTAGTGAACTCGCTGGAGGGGATATTAAATGCAGGCTGTTGGGCGAAGTCCATAGGGACTTGGCTTGGCAACTGGAAGGTCACCAGTTCAAGTCCCGGCAAGACCAAGTGCTACCGAGGTGTCCCTGAGCAAGGCACCGTTCCCCACACTGCTCCTAACACAGGATGGGTCAAATGCAGAGAAACAATTTCCCCACGAGGGATTAATAAAAGTCCATCTTAATCTCCTGTAGAACAGTTTAACATCTTGTACTAATGTGAAAGATAAAAGAACAAAATAACTTAGTTCTGCTCACATTAAAGCCGTCCATCAAAGTGAAAATATAATCAATAAATGTACTCAAATACTTGCTGAGAAACATGCAGTATTGTGTTGCCCTACAGATTGTGTAATCCTCAGAATGTCCTTCCTCGTTGTACCTGGGACGTTACACAAGTCACATGTGCATCTCATCCTCAGTTTTCACTTTGTTTCTTAATTTAGCTTTGAATTGCTTTATTAGCAACCTGTTTGTGTTGGAGGTCATATGTATTAGTGTTTGTGTTGTCGCGGTTTAAGAAACATGTCCTTGTGTGTTGTATATGATTAACTGTCATTTTGACGGACAGTAATCCTCGATGGGATGTCACTGACGTGCTGAGCATAATGTGTGCATGCCATGCAGCGCACCTGGGGTGGAGGGGCGTATTAATGTCCCACATGCAAAGAGGTTTGATGATTCCTGCTCCGGCTCAACACGGCGCCTCAGGGGTTAAGTCCGATACAGCAGTTTACACTGCGGATGGATGCTAGTAGAGAGGAGTCCCGTGCTGTAGCGGAACTGCAGATCCTACACAGATCGCTGCCAAGCCAGAGGGGATTCGCTCCGATCCCATGAGCGTTTAAGGACAGAGTTGGAGCGAGGAACACATTGTGAAGAAAAGGATGTTGGGAGAGGACACAGAGGTTTGCAGAGGAAGCTTTCGGGTATAGCTTCGGGTTGTGTTTGTTAACCCCTCACCTGTGGTCGTGATTTCAGTTGTTTCCGAGCCAAGGAAAGAGAAAGGAAAGAAAGGCGGGGGCCGGTTCCTGCGAGCACTGATTGGTGCGGTTAAACACTGAGGCTGCTGATGTTCGTCTGCTGGAATCTACTGAGGAGTCGCTTCTGTTTGTGTTCTGTAGTCACCAGGATGAACTCGTGTAAGTACATCTGATCTTCAATGCATCAGGATTTAGCTGAATATTTAAGCAACCAATCAAAAAGATGAAAGGAAATAAGGTAGAAGTCTGCTTTACTGTTGCTGTTAAATAATGTGTGTCTTTGATGGCTGTAATGGTTTGTAATTCAGTTTTATGTCAGAGTTAATAGGTTTCATCCGTTAACCTTCCTATCACGCATGCTTTGCTGCATCCCTCCCACTATCTGCTCTCCATTAGAGGACCCACAGCACAGTGTCTAACCATGTTGTATGTGCAGAGTGTCCCTTCTCTCTCAGGGGACCCCCGACTGGTGCTAGGCACGGGCCCTCATTAGCATCTGAATATGTTCTCCGGAGCAGGGGAGTTTTAGCGGTTGTCAGCACATCGTTTTCAATTCCTGAAGTGATCAATCATCTCGTTCTACTTGTTTGCTGCTTCACTGCCAGCAGCCACAGTGGAGTGTGATCCTGTTGTTTTCTGTATTTGGCCGCAGTGCCACTTCCATACGGTCCTAAAAGTATCCTTGTTTTGAGTAAGCAATGTGTTGCATAGTTGCTGTGGTGGCGTTTGAATCCTTGTCTTAATAGCCGCCTCTATCGGGGTTGTGGTTTCTGACGCACCTCTCTTTGTTTCCAAACAAATTAGCGGAGAACGTGGTGGAGTCAGAGGAGCTTTATTCGTTAGTCCAGACGGCATATAAACAGCAGGACACATGTCTTGGCTTCATACTAAATAGAAGTTAACAGTCTCCAAAAGAACAAAAAGAACACGGGCAAAAGTCTTTTCCGTGTCCCCGTCTCATCAGCCTCAGCTGGGTCCTATCAACCTACCATATATAGGCGTATAGCCATGCACGTGACACTGACGCACATTTCGTAAACAAATAAGTGAGCCTTAAAAACCATAGCGTGACTCACAAAAAGACCTGATTAATTAAGAGTTGAATCTAATTTATATTATTATCAAGCCTAACATTCAGACAATAATAACAAAAGGAAAATGGCTCGAACAGTTACGTCATTTAAATGATACATTTAAGGTTTTCTAGAAGGCAAGGCAAGGCAAGGCAGGCAGGGCAAGTTTATTTATATAGCACTTTTCAACACAAGGCAATTCAAAGTGCTTTACAAAAAATGAAAGAGATTAAGAAAATGGCATTTAAAATCAGTCATTAAAAAGAAAAGCTAATAAAATAAACATTAAAAGAAAAAAGTACATGGATAAAAAAGGGAATACGTGCACTAAAGTCTTTACTAGCTTCTGGAAAACCCTGCCATTACCACGGTTTAAACTATCTACAAGTTATCTTCTTAAGTTGATTTTGTTTGAGCTAAACCGCAACATTGAGTACTTGAAATGTTGTTCAGTCCCACTGTTTGTAAAATACAGTTATCTATATAATATCCCAGCTTCCTCTATTGTCATATCTGCCCTGCACTGGCACTGTAAAGGCTTTGTGAAAGTGACCGACGTCCCTTTGTTCTCCTCAGGCCTCACAGACAAATCCAACAAATAGAGAAAGTAAATGTTTTCTCTATGCTGTACTGCATCATTTGTTTCAGCCAGTCTGTGGCGTTTAATCCAACATGAGATGTATAAACGTACTCCAGTGTTCATGCTGCACATTTCGCTTAAACCTCTCTGTTGCAGCATCACAACGGCAGAATTAATGAGAGCTATTTTTAGCTACTCTTGTCCCAGAGCGGTCAAAATTGAATAAGGTTCTGCCTCACCCCTAAACCATACTACAGCACAACATGTATTCTCTGTCAGAGAGTTGAGCACCCCACCATAGTGCCTCAGCTCCCTTTTCGGAAGATTTAGTTTTTCTGCTGAATAGAGAGTTGGGCAGCCAGCTCTCTTTCATTTGAATGAAACTCCAAAGTGAATACAAAATGAAACACCATCTTAGCTTCCGTCTTCATGGGTCGTGTTGGGTATTGTGATGACTCCAGGTTGAGATATTCTTCTACTTTCTTTTGGTGCAGATTTTTACCTTACACCTCATAGGCATTAATCCCTACTTGTAATATATCAAAGCAGTTGGATACATCAGTTAGTTTCTATGTGTTTGTATTAGCTACAGTACAACAATCTGGAGACGGATGAAAGAGATGTGAGGCTAGCTTGCAATGCGACCCCAAAGATCAGCTCCGTTTACTGTTTTAACAGCCAAATCTGCAATTGAAAAGAACTGTCAAAAGACAAGTATGCTGCCAAAGTGGCTGGTAGACTTGCCAATAGTCGCCAAACAGCAGGTATTATTATTGCACTTGATTGAAATTGTCCTGCCAGGTCACACAACTACTTGTTTTGGTCATTGCTTCATTTGAAATCAGTGCCTTATAGATTACTTTGAATAATTGACTGCCTATTACCAGGTACCAAATACCAGTATTTGACAAAGATACAGTTGAAATGATCAGTATATGGATTCATTTAGGAATAACCTTTTATATTTTGTAGTACACAATTAAATCATTTGTGTACTTTAGCCATTTTTGTGAAAAGAAAATGGCAAAGGTAATCTGGTTGCCGCTTTTCCAATGACTATCTGCTAATCTTCTCTGATGTGTGTACGGTAACTATAAACTGAATATTTTGGGGTTTTAGATTGTTGGTCGGACAAAACAATACTTTAGCCTATGTCAATGAGGACTTTGGGTAAATGTGATCTGCATTTGTTCACCATTAACATGTGATGGACTTAATGTTAAAGCAAGACAATGGTTTGCACACCTAAATATAATGAAAGTAACAGTCCAGTCAAAACGCAGTACAATGTCGAACCAAGAGTGCAAAACCCATCACTTTACTATAGTAGAAGAAAACAAAGAACATACTTGAAAAGCTTGAACCAGTGAGCTTTTGCAAGTTTTGCTAAAAACATAAAACTCAAGAGAAAATAAGTTATACTTTATCAGAGTAGTTTCTGATCAAATTTCAGTCTAGAAATAAATAGCCTAATCATCTCCACAATCATTTCTACTCTACCATTATGGAACACAATCATTAGTTGCAGCCCTAATTTGATTCATGAGGTAATTAGTGGTTTAAACTGCTGATGTGAGAGTTTCTTTGACAGACATGCTTTAATAGTTTGTTCTGCTGAGCAATAAAGCCCATCTGTATGGGTTTATTGAGGAATTGTGTCATTAGCAGTCTGTGTATTGACTCCATACAGTCCATTTTTGACCACAGCTTTCCTGTCCTCTCTGCCCTCAGCTGTGTGATCCATCTGTGTTGTAGTGCTGGCTCCAAAGTTCCCTGGTTGTAATCCCCCAAGCATGACCCAACCAACATGGTGCGTCTCCGCTGAGCAGCGGCTGCCAGCCCTGGCTCTGGCTTGTGGCATGAAGCTTCTGTTGGCACCGGGACTTTGTGGCCATAAAGGGCGTACACAACAGGGCCACAAAAACTCATCAGTCTCTGGATGCTGACACGACTTCAGTACAAACTGTACACAGAGCAGTGCAGAGTGGACTCAAACACTGGCTTTTATGTTGTTTACTTGACTTTTGAGATTAGTGTCCCTGGCTCTGAATAGGGCAATAAAGTGTTGGATTGGTTGTTGGCTTGAAGACAAAATGCCATGTGTGTACAGTATTTTTATTTGATTGTACTGCCAGTCATGTATCTTTGTTAATTCCTACAGTACAGATATCAGTACTTTTGAGGCCTTGGAGCCTTTTGTGTTGAATGTGTTAGGATACACATTTAGCAACTAATAAAGAACGCTTATTTAAAATGCGAAACAAAACTTTTGTTTCTAAATTAATTCAGCCGTCTTTTTTTTAAACCTCCCACACACATTTGAGAGGAACTTTCAGACACGGCCTGAAAATGTCAGGCCATTCGAACAACACCACACTGTGCCCCCTCTGTTACCAGAGCAACGAGCTCTGCAGGAGGAGAAAGCAAAATTACATCCCTTCAAAGTAAAAGGTGTGTGTCTGTGTGTGTATGTGTGTCTTCTGTTTTCCCTTCCTACAATTCTGTTTAGTTTTCATTTATTTTCCACTTCCTTCTGTTTTGCCTCATTTGGGATTTTAGGGGATTTTGGGAAAAACTGTATTCGTTTGTGTGAGCGCTGCATAAATGCTAATAAAGAATTTATGGAAGTAGGAATGTCAACTGGAAACCAGCACCTCCCATAACGTTGCAGTTCAGTGGCACACCATCTTGAAATGTAGAGGAAATGTGGGAGTTCTCTGCATCAGCGTTTCCACAGCGCTGATGAAGAAGATACGGGTATAAATCTTCTTCCTCCGAATAGAAAACTTCCTGCCCCTGTTTTCAGCCGTCTTGTTAATATTCAGATGTCTTTTTTTTCTCTCGGAAGTGGGGAAGTGTATTCAATATAAAAAGCCAGGGGGGGGGTTCCCCTGTGCAAACTTTTGTCCCCGTCTCCTTGTGTGAATCCAACCATAAGCTACTTGAGGAGTTTGAGACTGTTGCTGCCAAAGCTCCAAACGTCTGGGGCCACTTGTGGCGATGCATTCAGTCACCTGTATCCAGACACGGGCTAACACTTGGCACTTAGCCGACAGGTCGAGACAGACATGAGGACGACGTGCTGAAGGGTCTGGGGGGTCAAACAATAAACAGGACGGCAGCAACCAGCTAAATTACATCCTTAGACTTTTCCATCATACGTTGACGTTGCTAAAGATAGCCCACATTGAAGACATTATCTCCCTGAAAAGTGTTTCCATTTGCCTGTGACTCATATTCACTTGAACTGGTTGGCCCTACTTTACCACATTTTTATGGTGATGTGCAGATTTATCTTCAACGTGAAGACGTTCGATGTTTGGGGTTAGAAGCTGCCAACAAGGCGTTTAATTAACAAAAGCAAGAACAATGTTGATAATGGAATTGTAAACACACGACACGAGATATGTTTATCAATTTGTATAAAATGGCTGAAAAAGCTAATTTTTCTGTTAACCTAGTAGTGAAAGGGTTTCCCATTAGGAATATACTCTAAAAACCTTTAGCCTACCCCTTGTTGCCAATATGTATTGTTGTTTATAATATTTGTATGCATTCATTTTAAGGAATATAATAATCTCAGTAAGGACCAAAATAAATTACTACTAAAATGTTGTCAGCTGAGAGTTCGAGCACTAGAAGTGATGCTGCCTTTAATGTAACGTTCATCTCCCTCCGCTCAACTCTCATTGCACTTTAATGTGCCGCAACATGAGATCACTCTTCCCAACAAGTCCTGTAAGTGTTGGAGGTGTCAGAGAAATTACCGGCAAAGCAGGAGGGAAATGTGCGACAGTCTCACCCATTAAGGTCACACTCGTCGGATCAATTTACATGACAAATGGGGGTTATTGCATTAAGTTGCTGTGATGTGGGTTGTAATTTCCCCCAAAGGAATGGACCTGCTAGTATTTTATACGCAGTCATTGAATGTCTAATGTGTCGTGAGATTGTGGTGGAGGTGAAATGATATAAAAGGAGAGATAAGAAGTGGGGCGCAGAGGACAGTGTTGATGACCCAACAGCTGAAGGAGGCGACCGTCATCTCATCCTCTGTGGTGTTCATGTAACGGAGGCTGTGCTTTAATTCAAAGACTTACTGTCAGTGTGACCTCATCGTACTTAGCAGGGTTTTATCAATCAGAATCAGAAACAGGTTTATTGCCAGGTAGGTTCACACATACGAGGAATTTGACTTGGTGTCATGGTGCAGACATAAAATGTAAAACAAGAAATCTATTTCCCCACGAGGGATTAATAAAAGTCCATCTTATCTTATCTAATATAAAACAACAAATAGTTTACGGACACCGTAATAAAATATAGTTAAATACAATAAAGCAGTAATTTACATGGAAATCGAATGCTATGAAGGAATTATAGGATATGGAATATGAAACAAGCAAACAAAAAGCAAACAAATTAACAAGACAAACACGTCGCTGATGACGATGACCTAATGTCTTATGTATAAGAAAAATATATGCTAGAGGGGGGTGGGACCAGAAAAGTTTTTTTTAAGCTTCTTCTTGCCCCTGTTGAACATGACAGACTATCTGAGAATTATTATTGTTTTTTTTATTTTTTTTGTACTTTGTTATAATTATTCATTTGAGTGAGAAAAAAAAAAAGAGAATATATATATATATATTATTATTGTATGTTTTTGTTTCTGACATGTTCAATAAACTGACTAAAAAAAAAATACAAGAAATATGTGCAGTATGAGCATTGTGTGCATTAATGTAATGCATATAGAGTATGTGTTGTGTGATTGTATTCAGTGTAAACATGGCACGTCTCACTGTGGGTCTACTTTAGGGGAGAGGATGTTGACGGTGTGTGGTCTGTTTGGTAACGTGTGAGTGTACTGCAGATAAAACCAAGCACAGCACAGTGCTATCTGTATCACTGTAAATAGGTAACAGTGTTAAACTTGAAACAAACTCAATAAGCTGCTGGGTGCAGCGCTGTATGTGTATAGTGGATGTGACAGTTCCCATCCTTATTAGATTTCGCATGTCAAGAGGCCAGAAACACTGAGACTGCCTCCCTTAATAGAAACTCTTAACTCAGTAAAGGGAATGAAGTGGAAATGGGCTTACCTCAAATGATATGATTGTCTTTTAAAATGTGTATGATACTAGTCCGGTTATTGTTTTCAGTGTGTGCTCTCTATATTTGACAGTGCAGGCTCTAATAGTATTCCTTCCATTCCTTTCTTTGCCGTGCAGGAGTGATGCAAATCATTTAAAAAAGCCTCTTTTCCCTCAATCCAAGATAAGATTAATTATACTGCAAAAGTGCACTTACTGTACATAGCGTACACATTATGGAGGCAATTAGCTAGATTGTGCTCATCACATCCACATTATTCACATGGAGAAGCTCCTGATGGACCATGCTGCAGACATCGAGATAAAGGTTAAAGTCACAGTTGTGCTGCTGTGAAAATCCATTAAGGAGCAAATGAGCTCGAACACTGAAATGTTACAATTCATCAGTTTGAATAATTATTTTTGCATGGTACATGATTTATTGCTTCTTGACGGGGGGGGAAAGGGTCTATAGATGAATCGATAATGAAAATCATTGTTAGTTCGGATACATTTAAAATGCAGTGTGTTGACAACCAATCGCCCAAATCCCACAAACAGGAAATATTTACATTTGAGAAGCTTCAACCAATTATTTTTTGCCATTTTTGCTCAAAACATCATTACCAGTAATCAATAATATACTGGTTTCCAATGAACTCTGTCATTCAACCAATGTCTTGAGAGAAAACAATAGGTTTGTCCTTTGGATAAGTGTTAAATTGATATATTTTCAGCTGTATTGAAGATGTTGAATGACTTTGAACCTGTTTGGTGTTAACTCGAGGGAAGTGTCAGGTCACATGACCGACCCTCTGTGTCCCTTTGTCAGGAGACAAAAGGCCTTCTCTTGTTAATCACGCTGTGCTTTATCTCTGTCTTCCAGAGCGCCGCAATGGAGGAGACTGTCATTTGGGAACAGCACACAGTAACACTACACAGGGTACGTGTCAGCCTTCCGCCCTCAGATGCTCTCTACATCTGTCTTTGTTCAAACTCCTCCTGCTCCCAGTATCTCTGTGCTCTGCCTGTTTCTGCTATCTGTGCTTTCTTTCTCAGCATCCTCTTAAGTGTGCTTACTGTGTGAACAGATGCAGGTGGAACAGACAAAGCAGACATCAGAGCTTTTTCTGTTAATGTTTTTTGTCTATGAAGCGTACAAAAATACACCAAAACTGCATTTTGTGCATGTTTTTGCAGACAAAAGCTAAATGAATAATATTTGGAGTATGCTTCGTAATAATGTATATTTTTGTACCGTTTAAAAGAAAAAGTGGAATATGCCAGTCGACTATTTCACTTAGCTCTGTCTGTCTGTCGGTATTCAGACCTATTTATATCATGCATGCACCAATAAAGGTATTCTGATTCTGATTCATAGTATTTTGTTCCACACATCAACATCCTAATCTTTGTCTCTCTGCATGCAGGCACCAGGGTTTGGCTTCGGGATAGCCATATCAGGAGGTCGGGATAACCCTCATTTTCAGAGTGGCGAGACCTCCATTGTCATTTCGGATGTGCTGAAAGGAGGTCCAGCAGAAGGCCTGCTGCAGTAAGATGTTGTTCTATTATTGACATGTATTAGTATTGAATTACACTTCCTGCTACAGAAGGACTCCGGCATGATGCCTGTCTCTGTGTCCTCTCTCTAGGGAAAATGACAGAGTCGTTATGGTCAATGCTGTCTCCATGGACAACGTGGAGCATGCATACGCAGTCCAGCAGCTTCGCAAGAGTGGGAAAATTGCCAAAATTGTAAGTGTCAACATCCTACTTTGAATTCCTTTTGATTTGGTTAATGTATGTTACCATGCATGGTATAGAGTGCCACAAGCTTACTTCCTAAAACCCGGAAGTAAACTTCTTCCGGTTCCTTCGACAAAAACACAATGCAATTTCTCCATAGGAATTTGGAAAATAGCTCGAAATAAGGTCTGGTGGTTGACACACATTTAAGAGACGGATCATGTTTTGTTCAGTCGGATAATATCCACATGTCTACCCTACTTTTATAATTTTCTAATCGTAAATCTAATCGCCAGATAGATTTATGCTATAAACGAACTACAACTTAAGATCCATATTCAAAAATACAGATTCAAAATTGCACAAGTTGAAGCGTTTGTTTTAACAGTTTGGAAAAACTAACTTAGAGGAGTGTTTACGTGTTCGGCGTAATGACGTACAACGGCCTCGACAACTTCTGTAGTCCTATTCAGCCACATGTAACACAACCATCGTTTTTCAGACATGTAAACTCTTCAAAAATCACCAGTGGGGTCACTGCGGATGTATTTAATGTCGTAGAACAAAACGTGATCTGTCTCTTCAATTTGTGTCAACCACAGACCTTATTTCTAGATATTTTCCAAAATCCTATGGAGAAATTGCATTGCTTTTTGGCGAAGGAACCGGAAGAAGCTTACTTCCGGGTTTTAGGACTGTGGCACTCTATTAAGATATTTCCTATATATTCCAGAATTGCCTAGTAGGAGAAAGTGCATGATAAGAGAGTGATTGATTTCATATTCCTGTAACTGATGTCCTATCGTATTTCCAGACAATCAGGCGAAAGAGGAAGGTGCATGTCCCCATGGGCCGCCTGGGGGAGAGGGAAACGATGTCAGAGCATGACGAGGAGGAGGACAGCTACGACGAAGAGATATACGAGACGCGGAGCGGACGCAGCGGGGCTTACAGCGCTGTGGGCGGGGCTATTAGCAGGCGCAGCGGGCGTGGCAGCGGGCGGAGGGACAGGGAACGGGAACGGGAACGCAGCGGCTCGCGGGAGAGGAGCATCTCCCCACGCTCAGACCGCCGCTCACACAACCTGCCCCCCCGCCCCGCGAAGGTCACACTTGTCAAATCCCGCAAAAATGAAGGTGAGGCTCACAATGTCGGGGATGAAAAAGGAGGGCACTCTTTTTTTTGAAGATATCTTAATTGATATCTCGGTTTTTTTTCCACAAAAGCAAGTGATACAAGGCACGTACATTCAGTTCAAATTCACAAAGTAATGATATATGCTGCACATTCCGAGCAATCAAAATGTGCCCACACCCCTTTAACAACCTATTGAGTTTCCCCTACCATTGTCTTGGAGGGGCGCTGCGCCAACGGAGCCCCGCGGCCCCCCGCCCCCCCCCTGAAATTCAAGGTGTTTAAAAATAAAATAATAATTTTTTTATTAATTGTTTTTTTTTAATATATATATATAGCACCAAATTGCAACTAATCTACTGTCACTTTTCACATTGAACATGTGCTCTTTTATTAAATAAACTAAACGCTTTCATTTTAAGTTGTGATTTTAGTGTTTTTTACCCTAAGAAACACTGATGCATAAATCAATAATCCACAGCCCCTCTCTCTGCTCCAGAGGATTTAAAAAATATATATCCCCCCCCCCGCTCAGGCAGCACCCCCCCAAAGCAGTAAACCTAGGGGAAACACTGTACAGGTCACAGAGCACATTAACAATATTGTTTGTTACTAAATAAGTGTAAGGGGGGGGAAATAAAACAAGAAAAAATAAAGAAATAAACTGAAATAAAGACAACAATTTTAATAAACAAATAATTACAAATTAAAATAAAAGAAGATTTTCTGAAGTAATCAAGGAAGTCACCTTCCCTTTTATTAAACCCACTGTTAGAGCCCGGCTATAAGGAGAGAATAAGACCTCCAAATCAGCCTTGGTCAACTGCCATAGTAAATACAACTTGCCAGACGCAGCAAAATCCAAGTTCACTCAAGTAAATCTAAGTAAAAGAGCAATTAATCTTCTTTAATCAGTACTGTTAATCCCAGCGGGAGCAGCGGCTTGACAGTGAAGTGCAGGCAGTGCGGTGTGGTCACGTGAACTCTGTGCTAACATGCTCTTTGTTGCTGTCGTTCACTTTGTAAGCAGAGTATGGCCTCCGCCTGGCCAGCCACATCTTTGTCAAGGACATTTCCCCCGAGAGCCTGGCAGCCAGGGACGGCAACATCCAGGAGGGAGACGTGGTACTGAAGGTGAGGAAGACAGGAAGCATGATCAACATTTGATATGGAGAGATCATAGGATGTTGAACATGAGCAAAACTATTTAAAATAACATTATTTTATGGATTTTTCTATTGTTACTTGTACAGTTACTGCTGTTCTAGTCGCTGTACCTTTTATTCCTTATATTTATTTTCACAATCTAATGTTGCATAACAGCACTAACAGTATACCTGCTTGATGTAGCTCAGTGCTTTCACATTTTGGAGAACGCATCAAGTGGATTTTTCTGTTCACTAGCTTCTTTTTGAACTGTAGCTGTCCTGAACCAATCGTTTCTCACATCCAGCCTTCTAACACATGTCATGTGATCTTATTTCATGTTAGCACTTAAAGGTGGGGTAGGTAAGTTTCAGAAACCGGCTCGAGTGCACTAAAATGTGAAAGTACACAGCCGAAAAGAATCCGCCCCTTCCTTCAGACTTCCTTACAGAGCACCTCCTCCAACACACATGAACACGCACATGACGTCAGCAGACTGGTGAAAGTGGCCGCCTGTTGCTGGCGAGTCATTGAAGTACTGCTGCAATGCACGCCCAATGACAGCACGCCCAATGACGGCACGCCCAATGACGGCACGCCCAATGACGGCACGCCCAATGACGGCACGCCCAATGACAGCACGCCCAATGACGGCACGCCCAATGAGGGCACGAGATACATTTGTGCGTGCACGAGATGGAAGGCTGACGGACAGGGCGGCAATCCAATCCGGCTAAACTGATTGGTTGTACTTTTTACAGTATTACGGCTTCCACAGATGAATTTTTTTTTAAGATATTCATTGCTATCGGGATGTTAAGAGCATTCCATGGAATATAACAAAAAGTGTATCTCAAGCCGGTTTCTGAAACTTACCTACCCCACCTTTAAGAAATGAGAGCTTAATCAAAAGATAAAAGTAAAGAATTACAAATGTTCTACAATACAGCCCATATTTGATCCTACACATTGATTTAATCCCGACAAATCAGTGTACCTTTTACACAATACATTTGTAACTCAAGCTAAACTTCTTATATCACCATTTTATTGCATTCAAATGTGAAACTAGGAAGTCTTCATTTGATCTCTCTTATTTTGTATATCTTTGTCATGGCTAATAGCTTCTTTCTCTGACTCCCACAGATTAACGGCACAGTGACAGAGAACCTCTCCTTGATAGACGCCAAGAAGCTGATAGAAAGGTCAAAGGGCAAACTAAAATGGTGGTTCAGAGGGACGACAGGGCGACCCTGCTGAACATCCCTGACCTCGATGACAGCCTCGCTTCAGCCAACGCCTCCGACAGAGACGGTGAGAGTGGCGTTAGTGTTCGACAGGAATGAGGATCGGCTCAAAAGCCAGTGTTTCCGTGTGTATTTCAGTCGTTGAGCAGTGTCTCTTTTGTTTGATCAGACATTTCAGATATCCATTCGCTGGCATCCGACCATTCCAATCGATCGCATGACAGACATCGTAGCAGCCGCTCGCGCTCTCCAGACCGAAGATCTGAACCCTCAGACCACTCCCGACACTCGCCTCCACAGATCAGCAATGGCAGGTAAAATCCATACAAACATACATTAATATAGATTTATATTTCAGTCTCTTAGCTGTAACGGAGGAAACAAAAACTGTGTTGAATCATAATCTGTCATTTTAGTTTTGCTTCTTTATTTTTGCTACTATCTATCTCTTGTTTGCGAATAAAACAGTTGCATCACAGCAGCAACAATAATTAGGATTTCAACAAAAAATAAATCACAAAAAGTGAAGAAAATGCATAATCTGGCATCAAAGTGTTAAGAAAACAAGCAATGTGATTTGTTACCACCAGAGATGTAATATTAACAAAACTATATTAATAACAGCAAAGACCTATTGTGTGATCAAAACTAAACATTTTCATATTTTAAGCTAGAGCTGAAACACATTTCTGACAAATTTGAAACTACATGATTAGTTGAGGAAATAATTGACTCATTAATTAATATTTTATTAATAATGAATGGTTTGTATAGTTATCGTAGTTATAGTCAGCTATATTATTATTTTAAAGAGCTATTCATATAACTGATTTTGTCATTGTGTTTGTGCTTTTACCTGTCAACGTTTATTAAGAAGGCTTCTTTGTTTTTGTTGTGGTTGTGAAGGACCTTCGATTTTATGTTTGGGTTAATAAAAGCCATCAGCCCATTCAGCACTTCTGTGACTGTAACCTTGTTTAAAAGAACCTCATTAATTCTTCATTTAAACTCAATAGAGCACCAGAGTGGTTCCCCTTTCACACTGCTTATTGACCCGAGCAAAAATAAAAGTCAACTGCTGCAAAGAGAGACAACCTTGGTCAAAATGATGGTCTACTTAGTGTAAAAGTACAGTGCTTAACCTAAATTACTTTGTGTTCAGATTTTAACATCCTCTGTGTAATGTGGTACCTGGAAAAGTCTTTCAGATGATGGTGTATGCCAAACAAAGGGAACTGTATTAGCAAAAGTACAGTCTCACTAACACTTACTAAATGCGATTTGTCTGCCATTTGTATTCCCTTAACAGCTGGAGAATACCGTAAGTTTGTCACCATAACTCGGTGTGAGTAGTTAGCTATAGTGTTGGTAGTAAATCCTGGATAGAATGAATGTAGATGAATAGACATGTAGATCTAGTTTTAGTTGAGGGGGTTTCAGAGTCACAGATTTAACAGATTTTCTTGCCAGAAACGTTTGGTAAAGGTGACTCCAACAGGAAGATGTTACTTCATAATAATGCTGATCATTTTCATCATCAATTATTCAGGGCGCTGTCTTGTTTTGACTTGAGATGATAGAGTCCGGTGGAAGTGTCATAGGATCCTCGTGTCTCTTAATGTTTTGGTAGGCAAACCACACGTTTGGCACAAAGACAACATGGCTCCAACAGGAGAGGAACAAAGGCCCGTCAGCAGCTATTAGTGTCAACTGTCATCCCTTTTCCATGTGGCTGAGCTTCTGTAGGATTCTCTTTATATCTGTGGATGTCTGGCCACATTTGGTTGAAAAGATTGTATTGTTAGGGCACCGTTCACATTTATGAATATGTTGTTGATCAATCATTTATGACACATTCAACTACTGGAGCGAGTATGTTAATGAACAGGAAGGATTAGTTAGGACAGGATGTTATTATTTATTTGAACGTGGATCAGTGACCTGTGACCTTTTCTTTCAGTTCAGGAAGTTGGCCGTTAAAAGTAGGGCCTCCTCCTGGAGGGGTTTGAAAGAGATGTGTCGCTCTGCAGCCGGTTCAAATGGGATTGTTACCTAATCAAAATGAAAGCAGTGTTTTGCCAGTGAAGTTGTGCCAGTGAGCAGGAGGTGAGAGCCTCAGATCCTGCTCTGCTTACTTCATTTCCCGTCTGGTTTCTCATTTGAAACACATCGGGAAACTCTGCATTTATCAAAACACGGGGAAATTCTGTCATCATTTACTCTCACGCAATTGGCCGGGGTCACTGTGGGTTACAGTTTACACAGCCTGACTGTTTTTTATTTATTAACTGGCATCAAAGTCAAACCTGTGCTGGTTTACAGCCAAAGCCAAACATTGAAATGCTAACAATAAGCTGCTGTAAAACAGAGCATACAAGAGTGAACTGACAATCAAGACTCAGCTAGTGCGTGTCCACTGCAGTCAGGAGAGAATTGAACTCATCTCAGGTTTTGTGTTGAATGGCGTTCAGCTGTAGTTTTGTTGCTTGTAGTCGAGATGTAGCCTTAAAGTTCTCCTCCTGCCTCCGAGCTCTACATCTGCAGAATACACTATTTATAATCTCACATATTCCTTTTCTAAAGATAAATTGTACAAAAACATCTATTTCTGTAGCAGTCACAGAAGTCGTGATGACGAACGAATCTCGAAGCCGTCTTCAACCCCAGTGAAGCTCCCGGAGGAGGTTCCTCTGCCCAAACCCAAGGAGGCGGCCACTGCTAGAGAGGAGAAACAACTTCCTCCACTCCCAGGTCCGTGAGAGAGGAATCTGCATTTAAACGTGATTCGTTTGTGTACTTGAACGAAATATGTTTGTCAATTACCTTTTTTTCCATGACAAGACTGCATAAATCCCAGTCAGCACTAACTGAGACCAGATCAACATGCACTGGAGTTCACAAAAAAGAGGAGGACAAGAAATGTGAAAAATCTTTTATTTTGTTGATAAAAAAACGACCAATTAGAAACTGTTGTTTCCTGTACATCTTGCACCATATCATTAGAACTCACTCCAAGTAACTTATTAAAGTTAACAGAGATGATAAAAGGCTTTAGGATAAAGAAACAAGGGGATATTTTAACTAATTAACTCATAGACGAGTCAGTACATCCTTACATTCTGTATTGTACCTTGTGACTTGTGAGCAAATACAACATGTAGCCTGGTTTTCCCTGTCCTTCATGAGCAGCAGAACATTTATTTATTTCATTATAAAATGAAGTCTTGTTTGAACCAGTCATTTTTGCCCTTTTTAAAAGCACGACTAGAGAAAAATGAAAGTTGGATCCAATCGCCTGCTGAGCCTGGCTGAGTTCGCCCGGAGCCAAGGGAAAATAAACCGTATGAGTTGATCGAGTCTGACGTTCCTCTCAGCCTGCAGCACTCTGCTGCCTTTCTGTTCGACCTCCGCGCTCAGGACACTCTGTGCCTCCAGTGGATTTGTGTGCAAGCGTCTGTGCGATAACACTGCCTGCTTCAAACACTTCATTAATGCACTTGTTCTGACTTTAACATGTGTGTCTGCAGTATTGTTTCAACTGTGTTTCAAGGAGTATATATTTTGTTTTAAGCATGTTTGGTGCAGTTTAACATGTGTATCATCTGTCTGCAGTGATAAATGAAGTTTGTGTTTTATTTTGTATTCAGAGCCAAAGCCTGTGTATGCTCAGCCTGGACAGCCAGATGTTGACCTGCCAGTCAGCCCCTCTGATGCCCCCGTGCCAAGCGCTACCCATGACGATGGCATCCTACGGTAATGTTAACAGTATAATATGGTAACCATTAAAGTCTCCTGATATGTGGCATTTGTGAGTGCCTCCTTCCATCAGCCTCTGTTGACTTAATACAAAAAGGCAATTGTGAGGAAGGAATCGTGACTGCAGGGCAAACCACAGCACACATCTTGGAGCAGCCCTTTCGGTTTCCTAAATGCTCCCTCAGTTGTCTGCACAAAGCATTTTGGCTGCCCAAGGCATAGAGTTCAATGCTGTTAAGAAATGTGTTTTTCTGCACACACGGGTTTGTTGGCAAGTTGAATAAGCAGCTTTTATTATGGCTGGATGCACAATGTTTGTGCGTGAGAGAAACGGTTTACTGTGACTACTTCTGTCTACCCTGGACATTTTCAAAAAAGCCCTCAAAACGCACCTTTTTACCAAGGCTTTCGCCACTGTATAGTTAGTTTAATAGGTTTATTTTTCCGCTACTTCCCCCCCCCCACCCCCTTAACCTGTCTGCCTTTTTTCCCCTACTCCCCCCCCCTACCCGACTTGTAAAGCGACCTTGGGTTTCCTGAAAGGCGCTATAAAAAATTATATATTATTATTATTATTACAGCAAAACTGTTAAATGATATTCAAATGCCTTGTAGGAATGTTTCCCTCTCTTTCTACAGAACAATTTTACATCTTTGCTTCTGTACGCTCACTAAAGACTAAATCAAGTCAACAAAAGAGAAATCTGGAGGGCATCCAAGAGTCACTCAACGATGACATAAATGGAGGTTTACATTGAAAAGAGGGAAATGCCAGCAAATAGTGTCATGTTGAAATAAATAAGCTTAAGTATTGTCTTTATCCCCTTTCCTCAGGCCAAGCATGAAGCTGGTGAAGTTTAAGAAGGGGGAGAGTGTGGGGCTGCGTCTGGCGGGGGGGAACGACGTGGGCATCTTCGTAGCCGGCGTGCTGGAGGATAGCCCAGCTGCTAAGGAGGGCCTGGAGGAGGGCGACCAAATTCTCAGGGTGAGATACTTTATGATTTAACAAAGCAAGGGTATGACCTGACCGCCTGAAATCAAGTGGTTGTTTGTGAATGAAGGTGTTGTTAAATTGAGATTGAAATGTCAAAAACTATTTCTATGTTCCTCTCCTACACCCTGTAGTGTCAGTAAACAGCCTGTTTGATGGGGTATGCATCCTCTGTGCAAGCTTTTCCCTTTTTATATTCATGGTTTAAAACACTGGGTGCATGAAAATGCCTGTACCTTCAGGCCGGTCTCTTAGCAATGACCCAGAGGGAGCACACACAAAAAAAACTGTTTCCTCTAGCTGTGTTTGTCCCATTTCCTTAAAGCCATATGTCTTGCTGTTTGTACCTCCTCCTCCTTTCTACAAGTAAAAAGAGGAATAGTTTGAGTTCTTGCAGTGCAGTAAAACCTGCAGTTACCTAGGCAATACTGAGAACAGGAAGAGCTATGTAAACCTTTATCAACTTAGAGATTCACACCTCCTGTCAAGCAGGCTTTGAACAATGAAGCTACTTCTTCACTTAATAGTACTACACACCAGTGACACTGTTCTGAGGAAAGCTTAATGCAGTAACCTCTGTTTTCCTAAATTCCAGGTAAATAATGTAGATTTTGCAAACATAATCCGAGAGGAGGCGGTGCTGTTCCTCCTTGACCTTCCTAAGGGTGAAGAGGTCACTATTCTAGCCCAGAAGAAGAAAGATGGTAAGTGAAGTGAGTAAGGAGATGAGGCGAGAGATGACTGGGTTGTTGGTCACAGTGGCCAGAGGTTTTTGACTCGATTTATTCTGTTCAGTGTACAGACGGATCGTTGAGTCAGATGTCGGTGACTCCTTCTACATCCGGACGCACTTTGAGTACGAGAAGGAATCTCCGTATGGGTTGAGTTTCAACAAGGGAGAGGTGTTTCGTGTGGTGGACACCCTCTACAACGGGAAGCTAGGCTCCTGGCTTGCTATTCGCATCGGAAAGAACCACCAAGAGGTGGAGAGGGGGATCATCCCTAACAAAAACAGGTAGGGGCGTCCAGACAGACGTGTTTATGAGCTTTAGTTTTAATTGTTTGTCAATTATCTCAAACAGTGATGTGCATGTAGGCTGCACCAAATAGTTTAAAGCAGGGGTGTCAAACTCAAGGCCCAGGGGCCAAATCAGGCCCGTGACTTCATTTTCTGTGGCCCACAAGAGCTTGCAAAGAATATAATATGTTTATTATACGGTTACATGCCGATTTACAGAAGCATGTTACCCATAAACTACATGTCCCACAATGCATCTCAAATTTGCCTTTTTTCTCAGAAATTTACTATTTTTCTTCAAAATATTCATTTTGTCTTAGAATTTGCTTTTTTCTCAAAATGTCACTTTTGTTTTTCAAAATGTCTTTTAATTTTATTTTGACTTTTTCCCAAAATGTGGCTTTTCTTTTTGAATCATTTTGTCAAATGCTCACTGAAGAGACTTGCAATTATTTGCCCTAGACTTCTGCTTTCAGACGTAGTTAATTATGAAGTTATTATCCTATCCGATAATAATCCAATGCAGAGGCAATAATGTAATATAATACATTATTTTATATATATTAAATATTGATATATGTATTTTTATATAGTCTTATATATAAAACTGGCCCTTTGAGTGCAACCATGATGCTAATGTTTTTTTGTTTGTTTTTTTTGTCTACCCTCCCTCCCAAATGTAAAGCATCTTTGGGTTCAAGAAAAGCGCTATATAAATATAATTGTTATTATTATTATTATTAATGTGGCCTAAGATGAAATTGAGTTCGACACCCCTGGTTGAAAGACTTATTCATTATGCGGTTATTGAATTATAAATCAACATTTGAATGCAGCATTATCTTCTTCTTTTTTCCGTCTGTTTATTCTTTTTAAGCCCGCTATTTCTGTACAGTTGCAGATAAAGATAAGGGTATACTTATGTTATAAATATTATCAAATGGGTAGAATTAGATTCCAGTCGAGTTTGTGTCGGATTGTTAACACCTTGTGTGAAAAACAGCATTGTCAGTCAAGTATATAAAATAAATGAATATGATGTGTTGTAATTTTGTTGACTTAATTGAATCTACTGCAATACATATTTGTTGGTGTTTATCCTTCAAAGCCCTAATTTTTGACTGCAGTCTAAAAATATTTTAACATTAAAAAAGAAAACGTAGTAGTACAGCCCTACACCAGTCAGTAATGTACCTTATTTATGATAAACATGTTAATATTATCATTGCCATCTAGTGTATTTTGTTAATCGCAGTGTTGACGTTACCTGTGGCAATTAGCACACATCCATTAGCTTTTGTTACAATACATCTGTTTGTCGACAGAGCGGAGCAGCTGTCCAGTGTGCAGTACACTCTTCCTAAAACAGCAGGGGGCGACAGGGCCGACTTCTGGAGGTTTCGTGGTCTTCGCAGTTCCAAGAGGAACCTGAGGAAGAGCCGGGAGGACCTCTCCTCACAGCCAGTCCAAACAAAGTTCCCGGCTTATGAAAGGGTCGTTCTGAGAGAGGGTGAGTAATTATATTATATTATATTATTATATGTCAACTTGAAACTATAGCTCAGTCAGTTAATATTTTAATATTTCTGTGCAGCTGGTTTCCTGAGACCTGTGGTGATATTTGGCCCGATCGCTGATGTTGCCCGAGAAAAAGTCGCGAGAGAAGAGCCCGATCTTTTTGAGCTTGCCAGTATGTTTGCATGCATTATACTGCACATACATTATATGTATAACATCAACTGACTACATCTTTGAGTAACGTTCTTAAATCTCTTCAACCTTGTTTTCAGAGAGTGAACCGAGAGATGCAGGAACAGACCAACGCAGTTCAGGAATCATTCGTCTTCACACCATCAAGCAGATAATTGACAGAGTGAGTAGGCCTCCTCTACATATGAAATGCATCAATAACATAGCTTTGATTCTTTTGTCACTGATATATCCCTATTGTTTTCCTCCTGAAGGACAAACATGCTGTCCTGGACATCACCCCGAATGCTGTGGACAGGCTGAACTATGCTCAGTGGTACCCGATTGTAGTCTTCCTTAACCCTGACACTAAGCAGGGCGTGAAGAACATGAGGACCAGACTGTGTTCAGAGTCCAGGAAGAGCGCCAGGAAGCTCTATGAGAGAGCCCTCAAACTGAGGAAGAATAATCACCACCTGTTCACCAGTGAGTGTGCAGAGAGAACACAGAACATTCAATATGCAAACTGTCTCTTTTGCTCTTAAATCTTATTCTTCAGGAAGTGACTGGTTTCATTTGAAAATATTCTCTTTTAGCCACCATCAACATGAACAATATGAACGATGGCTGGTACGGAGCTCTGAAAGAAACGACCCAGCAGCAGCAGAACCAGCTGGTGTGGGTGTCAGAGGGCAAGGTGAGAGACCCTTTTCATATTTTATTTTAATGAGCAATATTTCTATCATTCTTTTAGTGTAACTGAGTCACACATGGGATGATCATTTCTTCTCAGGCTGATGGCACTACAGAGGACGACTTGGACATCCATGACGACCGCCTGTCCTACCTGTCGGCCCCGGGCAGTGAGTACTCCATGTACAGCACCGACAGCCGCCACACCTCAGACTACGAGGACACGGACACGGAGGGCGGGGCGTACACGGACCAGGAGCTGGACGAGACTCTGAACGACGAGGTGGGTCTGCCCACGGAGCCCGCCATCACCCGCTCTTCAGAGCCCGTGCGAGAAGACCCGCCCGTGATTCAGGACACCCCTGGTTACCCTGGATACCAGCACCCTGTGCAGCCCGACCCAGCCAGCCGCATAGACCCTGCTGGCTTCAAGATGGCCGCTCCGCAGCAGGTAAAGTTCATTTCTAGCTTTGCAGGCTGTGCTCCTCAGAGAAGGATGAATGGCTTTAAGTACTGCAGCGCTGAGGAATCGCTCTTTGTGTTCGGTGTTGTGTCCTGACCTTTGTTAAGATTAAATGTCCTTTGCTAAGTTTTTTTACCTGTTTTAGAAGCTACTGGTATGTTATCATCTAACCACATTCTCTGGCTGGTGTAAAACTGATTCAGTGTAAGTAAAAAGGTCTGTGTTGGGGTGAGCGGTACTGTGTATGCAGGCTGTGTTATAAATGTCTCTTAACAATACTTCACAGCAAGAGGAGGCTGCTCAGACGGTGGTAGCGCCCCCTGCTGTTGAGCAGTCTGTACAGATTGAGGGTTTGCACCCCGAGGAGCCGCCTGCTGCAGCCGCAGCTCCTCAGGCTGACTCACTTAGCAGCCCCAGCTCTGCCCCTGAGCTTATTGAACCCCACCAGTCTGGTCCAGAAACAAAGGTACCCGCTGTTTCACCAGCCACTCGGACCGGGCCTGGGCCCCAGCCTGCTGTTTAAACTGCCTGTCTTCTCGCACATGCTTTCCACTTGCTCTCTGCATGACACGCCCACACTGTGTGCCTCACTGAGCCCACTGTGTGCCTCTGGCTCCCAGAAAATGTGCGACAGACTTGTCCACATGCACCACAGTGGGCTGGGAGACCAGAAGGACTGGGGCATCTGAGTCTCTGACGCGGGTGAAGACATCCACAGCCAGCCCTAACTGTTGCTCTTACTTCCTTTGCATGGCTCCTAATGTTTTTGGGTTCCTTTCAGCTTTAAGTCTCTTCTGTAGATAAACGATAGTAGCACTTACATTGGCATCGTAATGGTAGATTTGTCGTCTGTTGTAGTTTGACGTTGCATTAGATGCAAACTGAATGTTGGTTGCATGATGAACGCTAACCTGCAGACAGTACTCTTGGTAATGATTTCCCTCAAGCAATTCTCCCCACGGAATGACAAACTTACATCAGCACACTGCATTGTGTCTTCTGTTGAGTCGTTTTGTCCTGATATGATGCCAACAAATCAACACTCTTCCATAGGAAGTACTGTAACTATATTTGCTGTCTACAGGCTACACATCATATGTTTGAAATGAGGCCTCTCAGAAATGTGCAAATTGCTTGTGAGTTTACTATTTATAAATGTGTTAATGTGTAAAACCAAGACGTGTCCACATGGATTATTATCATTCTTGAGAGGCCTCCTGTCAAACAGGCATTCAGAACAGTTTTTGAACAATGGACAAGGGTTTGCTTGTGTAATTGCACTTTGAATTGATTGCTTAATTTAATGGTTTGAGGATTTTATTTTCTAATGATTTGGTTATTGTTTCACATTTTCAGTTCTTCAAGGTTTCAGTTTATATCGAACTATTCATCTTGAAATTATTTTTAATCTGGTGTTGGGAAACTATTGTTCTCTGAGTGCTTTCTGTCCTCCATCATGGTGATTTGCTGAAACCTCGACATGATGATGTAGTGTGTGTGTGTGTGTTAATTCAGTGTTGTTTCTTCACAGATGTACAAGAAAGATCTGTACAATATGGAGGACCCCGTGCGAATCAACCATGGCCTGAAGCAGTCTCTGAGCTACAGTCACCAGCCGCCGTACCAGGACAAACAGCCATACCGTGAATACGACCACCCGCCTTACGGATACGACGGCGGCGGCTACACAGAACCAAAGCCTCACAACTCTGACTCTCACCTGCACTACGACAACCGTGTGCCTCATTACAACGAGCAGTGGCCCCCCTACGACCAGCAGACCTCGTCCCAGCCCGGGGGGGCGTACCAGCCGGGCCACCAGCAACCCATGGCCTACAGCCCCCGCTCCCCCTTTGACGACTGTCCAGGGCGGGACTACAGCCCCCCTCAGCCGCGCTACGATGAGGCCCCACCAGTGGGCTACGATGGAAGACGCCGCCACAGTAAACCCGGGCCCATTCGTTACGACGAGCCCCCACCCCCTGCTGGCTATGACGCCCGCTCTCCTTACGATGCAGAACCACACTGCTTCCCGATTAACTCACCCCGATCGCCGGAGCCCCCCAAGCAGTATTACAGTGACTCTGGTCTGAGGCCCGCCTACACTCCCGGGCCTCCAAGCAGGGGCTTCAAGCAGGGGACGCACGACCCTATGATGAACTCCGAACCTCCACTTCCCCCCCATATACCGGAGAACCTGCCCTCCCCAGGTGAGCCAGCGACCACTCCCGGCTCCAAACCCCTCCCTCCTCCGCTGAGGGAAGACCTGGAAGATGACCCGGCCATGAAGCCGCAGTCGGTGCTGAACAGAGTGAAGATGTTTGAGAATAAACGGTCTGTGTCCATGGACCGCGCTAAAGAAGGACTAGAATCAGCACTCAGGGTAAAATCCTCACACACAATCAATCACACATATGCTATTTATTCTATTGGTGTGAATGTATTTAGGTGGTAGACCAAGTCATGTAATAACTCTACATTCTACACTAATACTGCAACTAAGGATAATGTTTCAGTAGCAATGAATCCTTTCATTGTTTTCTAGATTAATTGATAAGTGGTTTGGTCTACGAAAACTCAGAACATAGTTACAAATGTCCATCCCAGTCCAAGGTGTTGTCTTGAAATGTCTTGTTTTATCCGAAACCCAAAAATATCTAGGTAAATATGATATTTAAAAAAAGCATATTTAAGAGCCTGAAAACAGCAGTTTGTGCCATTTGTTGGATGACAAACTATTTAAGTAATTCATTGATAATCAAAACAGAGATCCTTCTTTGTTGATAGACTGATCAATAGGTTTACTCCCCCTTGCTACTCTATTTACAACTCTAAGGTAACATCACAGTTACAAACATTGCTAAAGGAAAGAAATAGGGTAGTAAGAGACAGGCAAGTCGTACTCAAGGAGGTAGATAAAGACATAGGAAAATAAAAAAAGATAGCTCAAATCTAAGCTATGACCTGAACTAAAACTAGTTATAAAAACTATAACTAAGAGGACCGTACTTATACTCAATATATATTTACCAGTAGTGTCTGGTACAAGGTGGGTCATGTTAGGCTAAATGTTAAATTGGAGCATTCATTAGCTGTAACAGAGGTTTAAAAATGTGTTCTTGGATAAGCAAGTATTTGAAAAGCAGCACGGGAAACCGAGAAAACTCCACAGAGGCTAAATTATGTTTTCCCCTAACAGCAGCTGCATCAGTCAAAAAACTGCAGAAATGTAAGACTTGAAACTGCAAGCTTGTTTTTGTGAGAAAAGCGTCTGCTTTTTGATCGTCTGGCCTGTGAGATGTCAGGCACAGTGCTACATATCCGTGTGCATGCAAATCATTCATGTGAACAGAACTCTGGATCAGATGCAAGAAGAACTAAAGAGACCTTTGCTTTCCAGCCTGCAGATGTTCCTAAACCTGCAAGTGCACCTGGCCCAGTCCTCAAAGCCAACTCCCTCAGCAACCTGGAGCAGGAGAAAAGCACCTATAGGTAAGAGTCCTCACAACACCCCCGGCTGCAGAGGAGGCTGAAGGACACCTCAGATCCTGCAAAGGCTCGTTGTTCCAGCTCCACCTAGTGGACACAAGGCGCTGTGCAGCAGGCCAGACTGGTGTGGTGTGCAAAGACAAAAAAAAACACATGCAAAGGCCAGTGCTGTGGGCAAATAGACTTTGAGATCAGAAAATCTTAACTGAGTGAAATGACCCGAAAGTAACTAAGTGGCAGCCATGATAAGAGCTGGTCAAATTCTCTGAATGCTAAGGAAATGTCCTTCAATGTCTACTTTCTTATCACTTTTAGCATAGAATACACTGGACCACACTTTACCAAAGAAAAGGAGATAAAAACCAACCCACAATTCCATGCAGCATTTAAAGCTACACACCATCCGGCAGTCAATAACATCTGCTGTCACTTTTTAGTAGTAGCATTTCATGATTGAGCATTGTGGATTCATTTAGGTGTGATTCTGTATTTTATAGGACGAATATCTTGAATCATACAGCGTTGAGTTTTTACTGTACTAATATCTAATTGTCTTAAATAAATTCAATGGATTTTCTTAGCACCACGGTATCTTTTCCTCATGACTTTTTACCGTTGAGGAGAAGAAAAATAGGCTAGGGAAAGACATAACATGTCATTTGTTTAGACCAGGGGTGCTCACACTTTTTTGGCTGGTGAGCTACTTTTGAAATGACCGGCTCACCGAGGTCTACCAACCAAAAATAAAATCCCAAATTGCAAGAGTTGCTGAACGTGTTATTTATACATGGGATAACATAGGGCTGCAACAAACGACTAATTTGATAATCGATTAATCTATCGATTAATGAAACGACTAATCGACTATTCAGACTATTACTGTATGGCTTGCACAATTTCTCAAACGCTCTCATTTAGCCATCAACTTTTAGATGTAGCTTGAGGTTGTTTTAGGCATGTGGAAACTAACAATGAAGACAATAAAGATGAATACTTGATTCAAAAATACATATATTATTAAATGAACTTAACAAATTGTGAACAAAATTAACATTGCTTTTTATTTAAATTAAATAAATAATATTTCACATCAAAAGAAACAACAATATTTTAACAAATCGTATTAAATAATCTGATGACAGAACTGTAAACAGAATAGCTGAAACTTTAACAAAATAAAGAGTAACTCTGTTACCTCTAATCATTAACCCATGTTTGTATAATTGAGTTAACTCTGTGTGTTGCTGCTAGCATACATAATACCTGACGTGGAATAGTTACTCATTGATGGGGCTACAGAGCTACTAGACTAACCGACAGCAGTTTCTACCAAGATGACCAGTTCTGCATGTTAGCAGGCTCATTGTGAACCTCATTGCTCCCTGCTGTGAGAAGCTCGACACCAGTCTTGTTACAGACCTGAGCTCCTCACTCTGTCTGGGATGTCCAGATGGTTTTCAGACATATTTCATAATTTCATAAATTGTTACCAACATTTAGGCTGAGATCAGGATATATTCCACCGAAACATTGTCGAGCAGGCTTTAGGCCAGACCCGGCTGTCCGTCCCTGTTGTTTGAGTCTCTGCAGCTGTTTGACTTGTCTCTCTTCCTCTTCAGGGCCCCTGAGCCACAGAAGCCCCACACTAATAAACCCCTGGATGACATGATGCGTTCCAACCACTATGACCCAGATGAGGATGAGGAGTACTACAGGAAGCAGTTGTCCTACTTTGACCGCCGTAGCTTCGACAGCAAGGCCATGGGCCAACCCAGCCCTGGCATCAACCGCTTCCACGACCTTCCCAAACCAGCTCAGCTGTCCTACCCATACAACAGGTAGAGCCGCGCCTCCTGCCAGCACTGAAGAGTTTTGGAGACACACCCGCTGCACACCTTTTAATGTTTGGTTAACCGTCTTCTTTGTGTCTGCCTGTTGCAGAGTTGAGTCTGCTGAGAAGGTGAGTCCAGTGGAGAAAAGATATGAACCCCTGCCCATAATCAGCCCGTCATCACAGTACGGCCCCCCCCGCGTCCGCCATCCCGCCCAACACACTGCCCAAGCTCAGCCCCAACGAGGGTAAGCTCACACAATTGTTCTTTTTGTCTATAAAATGTTCTTCACAATTTGTAATACAGCTTTAATTTATTCTTAGGTCAAAGCTAAATGATAAGAAACTACACTGAGACATTTTTTTTCTTATTTATTGAAAAAAGGATACATTATAATGCAATGTTGTAAATGTAACAACACAGTTTTATTGTGCTTACTGTAAATGTAATTAAAAACCGAAATTCTACAGTGCAAGGATATAATAGATTAACAAAGACTATATTTAAGTGACTGTATCCTCCTTGATCCAGTGAACTCCATACCGGAGCCGTTGACCTCCCCCATCCCTAAACCTGAGCTACCGGCGCTGCGGCCGCCCAGCAGGGACGAGCCAGCACCGGGGGGCTACCCACCCCCGAGGGGCCTCCCCGACAAACCCCCGGTCAACGGCACTGACACAGCACCGCCAAAGACCCTGGGTGGTCACGCTCCGACTAGCTACAACCGCTACGTCCCCAAGCCGTACACCAGCACGGCGCGGCCCTTTGAGCGCAAGTTTGAGAGCCCCAAGTTCAACCACAACCTGCTGCCCAACGACACCCAGGTGAAGACGGAGCTCATCGGGATGGTGGGCAATAGCGGGGGGAAGCCCCAGCTGTCCCCCCAGCCTCTGGACCACGACAGCGGCCTGGACACCTTCACCCGCACCATAGACAACAGGCCCAAATACCAGCACAATAACATCAACGCCATTCCCCAAGGCCATCCCTGTAAGGTGAGACTGTACACTTTCACATCCAATATGAGCAGACTACTGAGCCGCTGAAAGACAGAGAGACACGTGTCTGTCCACAGGGGGTCCGTCCTCTCGACCCCTGCTGTGCATTACTCTCTGCCTACGCATTTATGAGTGATGATGCTGACTTGTGTGCCTCCGTCCCTCAGCCCCAGCACGCTGGACGATGACGACGAGGATGAAGGACACACCGTGGTGGCCACCGCCCGGGGGGTCTTCAACTGTAACGGAGGGGTCCTGAGCTCCATCGAGACGGGCGTCAGCATCATTATCCCCCAGGGGGCCATCCCCGAGAGCGTGGAGCAGGAGATCTATTTCAAGGTGTGCCGGGACAACAGCATCCTGCCCCCCCTCGACAAGGAGAAAGGTCAGTCCTCCTTACATCCTAGAAACAGTCACTGCATCTCAGAGGAAAAAACTACATTTAATTGAATGTATATTTGGCTCCATGCATGTTTTCTCTAATGAATTTCTACATGATATATTATGTTTACACTTTACATCGATGCTGCTGTATAATTAAACAAACATAGAACTCTTTATGAGAAGTAGTATGAAGCTAAAAGCCCTAAAGAGATGGTACTGAATAAATTGCTGATGTATCTGCAAGACTGTAGTTATGTAATTAAAAAAAGCTCTTAAATAAAATAACATCCTTGCCATGAGATATATTTAGAGGACTTTTAAAAATGACCATTAAGCAGCAGGGGAGTGTGATAATGTAATTAACCTGGCGGGTCAGTTAACAGTTGATTCTCAGTCAAGAAGGCCTGGCAGCCGTCTCCATGTCGCCTCCTGATTGGCTCGTGAATAATCCTGTGTGCTGATTAAATCCTGCATGTTTGTGGAATTTAAATCTTGTTGTGTCCTGCAGGAGAAACGCTGCTAAGTCCACTGGTGATGTGTGGCCCGCATGGACTCAAGTTCCTGAAGCCGGTGGAGCTGCGCCTCCCTCACTGTGCGTCTATGACCCCTGATGGTTGGTCTTTTGCTCTAAAATCCTCCGACTCCTCGTCGGGTACGCTGTCCTCTGTCCTTCTGGGGTCTTTGGGCTGGCTTTTGTGATTATAGACGAAAGTTTCTCAGTGACCGACTCATTTGAATCACTCATTTGTTTTCCATATTCCCCTCACTTCTTCTTCATGCATGTGCTGTTTGGAGATTTGAGTTTTCTTATTTTTTTGCTTGTGAAATGAGGCGCCTTGTTTATTTAACCCTTGGGCTTCTGCATAGAAAAAAACATTAAGCGGATTAATAGATTTGAGTCAGTCACAGAAAATGTTTCAACTATTTTAAAGTCATTTCGACTGACCTCTCTCAAGCTACATTGCCAAACATCACATACGGTCCAAATCCTCCATCTCTCTTACAATCATCGAAGTACAACTGGTGATGAAATTAATGATCAGCCTTTTCCAAAACTGCTATTCTTAAACATGCAAATCAATTATTTTGAGGAGCAACATTCTGTTAAATGGTGTTGGGTTTTAAGAATAGCTTTTCCTTATGAATGGATAAAACAATCTTGACAATAATAATGTAATAGTAACAATAACAATCATTTATTTTCATTATTTTTCTCCACTGTTTGAGCTTTGCAATCCTATACATTTTTTTGACTAAAATAAAACTAAAAGAACTTCATGTTTGCAGAGACAACGCTCTATACATTCTTCTTGCTTGTCAAAAGATTACTCGGAACTAAAGTTACTGTAGGAAAGGACTTAAGGAGAAAAAAGCCTGAAGCCATCCGCCTCATGAAAGATGACGTTGGGTCATGCAGCTACATGTAGAATTTCACGTCTGACAACCAGAAAAACACATTTCTATGAGAACTGGTAGTTTTGTGCTTTTACAAAAGCTAACCAGACTCTGTCATTTGAATCCAACTCATTTGGAAGCATATAAACATGCATGAAGTAACTGAGTTAACATTCATTAAATGATCCATTAAGCATCAAGTGATTACATGAAGTCATGATGAGCAAAGGGATTTCATTTCCTGCATTAATGTATGCATTCACTCATCCTCAAATGTGTGTTTCGAGCATCTTCTGTGTTTTGTATCTGTTATTTAAAGAGTAAAGCAGTTCCTCCAGCGGCTGACATCATGTCTCTGTTTCCCTGCAGGTGATCCCAAAACCTGGCAGAACAAATCTCTCCCCGGAGACCCCAACTACCTGGTGGGTGCAAACTGTGTGTCAGTGCTCATTGACCACTTCTGAAGAGGGCGACAGCTGGCCTGTTACTGAATGTGAAAACAGAGGAGCGCAGTTCCCCCTGCCGTGCTCCCTCTCCACGGGGGGGGGCGATGAAGTACCAACCTGACACTCTCATGTTGTTTACTGTGCCCAAACATTAAGAAAAAAAGAAAACACTACACAAGGAGGAGTCCAGCACCCCCAACGCTGTACTCTTGTTCTTTACTTTGTTTTTCTCCCCCGGTGCTTTCAAGGCTTGCAAAAAATGAAGATTAAAAACAAGTTATTTAAAGGAACTGAAGTTGGAATGCATGACCCGTGCCACAGACTGAATACTCTCGTTTTGACATTTTTAGCTCATTTTGTAAAAGGTCAGAGCAGTGCAAGAGAAAGGAGAACTTTGGAAACTCATTTAATATTGCAATGGGATTTTTTCCGTACTGTAAAAAAAAAGAAACACTCACAAACAGCAAAGTTAGTATATGCAAAACTTTTGTTTGTGAGTTATGTGGTCATGCGTTTCACTCGTGAAGGATCTCTGAGGACTTGAGAAATGAGCCTGACTCATGAAGGAAAAAAAATAATAATAAAGAAGAATGAAGGTTAAGTATTAGTCTGAGACGCCCGTTGGTTCTGACGAGGCTCTCTCTGTTTAAACTGATGTTTTGTAGCAATGTTTTACCGTAGATAAATATACTGACTTGATTTTACAAACTCCTGCTGTCTAGAGATCTATGCATGTGCTATGACTCAGGTCCAGAAGCCTGCTACTACTAAGTTCAACACATGAAAATCCCATCGTACACTGCAAGCAGTGATGCCTTATCTGCATATTAACTTTTCAGTGAAACTTTAAAAACATCGGATCCTTCAGTTATAGCGATCACTACGGAAGATAAAGTTGTCTCTGCATTTTCTCATAAACGGTGAACTTGGATTTAGCACACGAGAATAATTGAGGCTGATGAAAAGGTATGCTTTCTTTTACTGCTATGCATATGAAGTCTGAGGAAATACAAAAAGCTAGAAGATGTTTAAATTGTGGCTGTACATATTGCTAGTATATGGCCTTGGTTCTCTGTAAATGAACTTTTGTACATCTTTGTTATTTTGTATAAAAGAGAAAACGTTTGTTTAAAAAAAGAGAAAGCGGTTACATTGGTTATGTTTGTATTCTGGTTATACCCCTGAGCCTTGGAACTGACATAAGCAGTAATAAGTCTGACTTTTCTACCAACATATACACACACTACTTAAGGCATTTTTAAACAGTCAGAAAACTTTTTATTCTTATTTACAAAATAGAGAAGTGCTTGGTTTAAATGATTTTAAAAGATGTACTTGAGGGGGTCTGCTGTGAAGAGTGGTCCCTCCCTTTATTTGTGATACTGGATGCTGTATTGTGTGCCCTGAAATGTATTTTTGTACTAATAGACAATTTATTATGGCACATCGGTACTACTTTCTTTTGATATGATAACACTGCTTCAACCCAACACTAGTTTATTTCCCGTGTGGCTGACATTTATTTTTATTTATTTTTATTTTTATTCGGTTCAACTTCTTTTGTTTTCCTTTGCAACACATTTCTAAGTATACCACTGTATTAATAAATAAATTTCATTTTTAAAGTAACTGCTGCTTGGATGAGTGTGTTGTGTTGATGGAATCTTCCAGATGTTTTACATAACGACACACCCTCGCTGTCTTCTGGATTCCTGTGTGGTTTCTGAACTTGGAGTCTTTTTTGTCAGAACACAACGCTTGATTCTCGTTTTCTGCCGACCTCAGCTGCTTCACTATTTATTCCACATGTTCACTCTGAGTTGTCAGGTGTATGATTCTGCTTACACTAATATTAATCTAGTGCTGACAGTCTTTATTTAACGAATAACAGAGAGAGTGGAATGCATCCCATTGCTTTGCTAACCACAACAGTACTGATGTTCCAATGAATTTTCTGGCGTTATTTCTGATTCACTGGCTGTTTTGTGCCAGAAATAAGTCCCTTTTTTTAAGAAATACCCCTCCAGACGTGTTTTGAAAACATGCTCTCAGCTGCTAGCTAATGCATTCTTCTATAACAGTCTTACAGTAAATGTTACCTTCATGAAAGTGTTTTTGTTTCAGAGAAGTGTTGATGGTATTTTTTAGGCTGCTGTTGAACTCTCAGTGTTATACTGAGAGGTATTTGTTATTTAACCTTCCACCAGGCATGTAAAAAGGGAGGACAAAATAATAGAAACATCATACAATACAATCCAACAGCATCACACACTCCAGCCTCCAAAATGACCCTACAGTATTATATACTAGTACTATATATAGCATTATAACAGCCTTATAACTTTCCTGAAGGTGGGATTTATTGCAGGTGTATTAGACTGCATTAGCTAGGTATGCTAGCCACTAAATGTATAAAGCTGGCTTAAAGGATTCTTCAGTTATGGTGTTTCAACAAAAAAGGAAGTTAAAATGACTAATTCTAAGAATATGAAAAAATAACTAGATGTCTCCTAATTCGGTGAAAAGTCATTTCAGATTTCCACATCACAGTGCTGCAGTTGACAAATTGGCTTCAATTTGTATTTACTGAGTAATGGGGGGGGGGGGGGGAGTAAAGTTCAACTTCAGATAAATCCAAAATGTCAACATGTTGGTCACGTGACTAAGCTTGTGACAATGTCTGAGTATCAGTGTCAAAAGTCAATCACCCCCAAGAGTCAAAGTTACTGTCTTTAAATGTGTTACAAAGGCTTCTAGATTAACAGAGGATTTAGAGGCAGAATAACAAGCTAAAACCAAAACAATCCCTCTTACAATACATCATAAAACTGAGGTCTGACAGTGCGATGTTCATGCTTACAAGCTGATATAAGAGTGAACAGAAGATCAGTGCAAAGGTTCACTGATAAACAATGTTGCTTAGTTGGTATTGAAAAGATCATTTCAAGAGCTACTATTTATCTAAACAATCATAAAAAAGGGTCAGGGGAAAAAGACAACCAGAGTTTAATTATTAAAAGTAGCTTGTAAGACATAGCTGTACCTCACATACTGTCAACATTATGGACCAAATTCACACACACTGTGGACATGCACTAAAGCCGTGTCAACTCAACATAAAATCTCTTATTCCTCTTATCTTTGACCCCATCTAATATTTAACATATCTACAGTTGCAAGAAAAAGTATGTGAACCCTTTGGAATTACCTGGATTTCTGCATAAGTTGGTCATAAAATGTGTTCTGATCTTCATCTAAGTCACAACAATAGACAAACACAGTCTGCTTAAACTAATACCACACAAACAATTATATGTTTTCATGTTTTTATTGAACACACCATGTAAACATTCACAGTGCAGGGTGGAAGAAGTATGTGAACCCCTAGGCTAAAGACTTCTTCAAGAGCTAATTGGAGTCAGGAGTCAGCCAACCTGGAGTCCAATCAATGAGACGAGATTGGAGGTGTTGGATAAAGCTGCCCTGCGCTATAAAAAATACACACCAGTTTTGAATTTGCTATTCTTAAGAAGCATTGCCAGATGTGAACCATGCCTCGCACAAAAGAGCTCTCAGAAGACCTATGATTAAGAATGGTTGACTTGCATAAAGCTGGAAAGGGTTACAAAAGTATCTCTAAAAGCCTTGATGTTCATCAGTCGGTAAGACAAATTGTCTATAAATGGAGAAAGTTCAGCACTGTTGCTACTCTGCCTAGGAGTGGCTGTCCTGTAAAGATGACTGCAAGAGCACAGCGCAGAATGCTCAATGAGGTGAAGAAGCATCCTAGAGTGTCAGCTAGAGACTTAGAGAAATCTCTGGCACATGCTTGCTAACATCTCTGTTGACGAATCTACGATACGTAAAACACTGAACAAGAATGGAGTTCATGGGAGGACACCACGGAGGAAGCCACTGCTGTCCAGAAAAAACATTGCTGCACGTTTGAAGTTTGCAAAAGAGCACCTGGATGTTCCACAGCACTACTGGCAAAAATATTCTGTGGACAGATGAAACCAAAGTTGAGTTGTTTGGAAGGAACACACAACGCTATGTGTGGAGAATCCAAAGGGTTCACATACTTTTTCTTGCAACTGTATATAAGTACTTGAAATAACAATTTTACACTTTTTCTTATTTGGGGGTCAATCTGTTTAATTTATAAAATGTACAAGAATATAATCATTTCACACACATTTGTCAAGGCTGATTTTCAGGTAATTACCACATGCACTATTATAATATTTAGGGCCCTAACCTGCCATATCTCTACTTGAAACCCTGGATATTCACATTTTCTGCCAATGAGGTTTAGTTGTGGTTCTTCGGCAGTGACAGAAACAGAGGAGTCTTACGCTGTGGAGGTGATGAGAGAGACTCTTAACGATCGACGCTCCTCTGCTCTCTCAAAGTCGGGAGTGGACGCGTTAAATATGGAAAGTCATAAAGATTTCTTCCCTCAAAATCTTGGATGTTTCCCACTTGCAAGCCTACATTGAGTCGCTCCTTTTGGCCTGAGTGTCCAAGTGTAGGATTGCTTATAATATATAATATATTCAAGTAAACATGTATCTGAAGATACTCCATGTTTTCGCCTGTTTCGTACGCTTTGTGGTACAGGATGTATGGGAAGAGTTGGTCCGGGGATCGCAATTTCTTTACAATCCAGCTCTCATATGACTGTGGATGAATGTCTCGCCGGACAAAATATATATCAAACAAACCGCAGAAAAGATATGGGCAGCATTTATTTTTCACATCGTACAGCTTGGGTAAGAAACTGCTGAAAAGGAAGTTTACCTTGCGAGGGGAAGTAAGAAAAAAACGTTAATATGTTTAATTTAAAACAGCTTAAAGATCTTTCCGGGTCAACAGAAGGATTTAATGGTGATTTGCACAATTTTCTATATTCGGGAGGTAGACATATTTGATCTAAAAGGGGTATTTAAATCAAAAAAGAGACAAACAGTTAGTGTAAATGACTTTCATATTCTTGAGATTTAGAGCTGAGGTCAACTTGAGGAATCAAAAATGTTAGTAAAATTAGGTTATTGAAACATGACGTAACGCTTCATAGTCCGTCCGTTCCTGAGATTAGTTCATTTTTATAAACAAGCTCCATGAATGAAATGTTGCATCTTTGTAAACAATCGTCTTGTTCAATGATGAGGTTAGAGTTTGATTTCCCTTGCACCGATCGCTCTGTAGATTTCCTCCGTCAGGGGAACGTACGACTTCTTCTCCGGATCTAAAAAGTACAGAGGATCTTCGATGTGAGCCGGGTCGAATCCCTCCTCCACCAATTTCACTTTCTTCATCTTGAACGTCCCAGTCATCTCCAGGCAGGGCTACAAGACACATGGGGGGATCTTTAAAAATAGTTTTCTCTTATATTTGAAAGCAAACAACGAAACAATGAACGACACTCGAGGGACGCATAATGAGCGTATCGGGTAACAGCCAGGAGTCACAGATCCACATTTCACACCTCACACATGCAGGCAGCTGACTCTATTTGTAACACCACAGAAGTCTCATGTTAAGCTATAACATCCAGCCAGTTCCTCGCAGTGAAGTGTACATATTTTAAATTAGGGAAAACAAGAGCACTGATAGCAGATCTGTTATCAGTAACATCAGACATCCTGACTCTCAGTTGCAACATGGGTGTAGGTTAGGTATCAGATGTGGTGTAATAATGAAGTTTCTTAAATAAAAAATTGTTTAAATAGTAAGTAAATAACAGTGATGTTTGAAATGGCTTTCATACAAAAGGTTACATATATTGCTGCATAATATAATGCACTAACCCGATGATCACGTATAATTTCATTGATGTAGACATAATACTTTTCGATTAATATTATTGTTATTTTTAAAGTATTATTTCCAAGGTCAAAAACATACTTGAAAACTCAATAATGTTTCATATCTAACTTCACTACTAAGAGCCTTGTCTTATACTGTTTTATATTTTTGACTGATGATCAGTTCCAGCCCCTTTTGGGGAGAAATATCTGTGAATAAAAAGGATTTTATTTCTACCAAAGAATGCAGAGGAGTTGAGGGCATTCTTTCAGACCTGAGTAGTGTCTGTAGTTCTCCTTAGAGAGTACAGCCACAACGACCTCCAACAAGTAGAGCTTGTTTGCTGGATAAGAGGCGATGCCAAATACTATTGATTGTAAAAGTCTTAAAATCTAGATCCAGATATCCAAGTTTAAAAGGGTGACCTGATCTGAACAGAACAGAGAGGTTCAGAAACAAACAAAAGAGGTCAAATCAAAACCAGGTTGGATCATGTTTGACCTCACAAGACAGAAGGTGCATGGGAAAAGTCAGAAAAGCATATACATTTATGTATTTACCTGAATCCTGATGAATCGAGGTCTTGCGTACGCGGGGAGGTAGTTGACGACCTGCTTGTAGGCGTGCAAACAATCAAAGTCTTCTTCTTTCAGAGTGACAGCTGCCATGCCGATCCGCCCCTCGTGACCTTAACACACAATTTAATTAAATACATCCAGAAAATATGAAAAAGCAACAAGGGGAATACTGCATTTATCCTCGTCGTCTACACTGCAATCTGTGGTTTCGTTAAGTGTTTTTACCTTCAACTTTAACACCGTAGACATTTGCCTCCAAAATGCTGTTAGCCAATGTGAGAATATCTGCAACCTCTGATGTGGCAACGTTTTCTCCCTTCCATCTGCAACAACATCAACCATCATGAATTAAAATAAGAGACACTTGTGCAACATGTTATCCCAAATGACTTGACCTGGCTAGCACCAGACTTTAAGAAACTGGAATTGCTGACTCACAACTCAAGCTGCAGTTTACAGTTGCATCAAATTGTCAAACTTGGCAAATAAATTCATGAGTTATTGCCAATAACGTGTTTTGTGAGGTCACAGTGACCTTTGACCCCCTAATCCTTCTTTATCGGTAGAGTCCGGGTGGATGTTTGTGCCAAATTTGAGGAAATTCCGTCCAGGTGTTCCCAAGATATTTCGTTTACGAGAAAGAGATAGACATGAGATCAGTGGCTTTTGACCCCCAACATAAGTTCCTTTTTAGGCTGCCTTAAAACTAAGAAGATGCAGTATCTGGATTTGTGTGGAAATTAATGGAAATAAAGCTTATGATGTATAAATGGGGGGTAAATTGCACTATGTCCAGTCTTTACGACCCCTCAAATGTGCCACTTGCTCAAGGAAGCTAACATTCACACACATTCACACACCGTTGGCGATGCCATCGGGAGAAACACGGGGTTAAGTATCTAGCCCTGGGATACATCAACACATTGACTGCAGAGGCCGGGAGCAAACAGTTGCTAGGGGCAGTCCAAAGTTAGAAATTATGTAACTGCAACCCTCCAATTCAGCCAGTATTATAAATGTGAAGAAAGAAAATGAATTGACTCTTTTAAATTGTATGCAGCTTCGAGGTATCTTCCCAAAAAATGAAGGGTATCTCCACACAGAGCTGTTTAGATCTGAGGTATCCGTGCTGAAACATTTAAAATAAAACATACTATTCAGAGACAAAAAACTAACACATCAACACAAAGTGAGTTGCTACTTGCCTGAAAGTGTCACCCACTCGATCCATAAAGTACACAAAGTTCATCTCATCAAACCGGAGTAAATCTCCGGTGTTGAAGTACAGGTCGCCTTTTTTCCTCACGTCACGCAGCCTCTTCTTCTCGGTCTGCTGATGGTTGCCAGCGTATCCAACGAAGGGAGACCTCTGAGTGATCCTCCCCACCATGAGCCCCGTCTCACCTGACAACAAGATGCATTCAAAATGTCAATCACAGTTTCCCTGAGACTCGAGGTCACGCTATTGACCTACTATTGAGCTACTTTTTTGCTTAATCAAAAGAAAAACAATAAATATATATTGTTGTAAATTTGCTTGATTTTATTCGACTAATTGAGAAATAGTTTGCGGTTTTAAGTCAACGATGAGGAACTGCTGGTCTTATGTCAAAGAAAGTGCAATAAGAAAATAGATACGTTTTTTCAACTGTGAATGTGTCTCACCTGCGATTGCCTCGATACACAGACCCTCAGAGTTCCTCACAGGTTCCTCCTTCTCAGTGTCAAACTTGATCAAAGTGTACGGGAAGAAAAACTAGACGAGAGAAAAAGTTATTCAGTAAGAGTCATATTGTGTCGGACAACTTTAACAGCCACGCTAGCATCTCTGTGATGATGTACTTAGACACAGTGGGGATTTCAGCTAAATGCTAACATGCTGATACTAAGGAGGTATAATGTTAACCATGTTCAACATCTTAGTTTAGCGCGATAGCATGCTAACATTTGCTAGGTAGAACTAATAACAAAGTGCTTTCGGCTGATGGTACCAACATTAATATTGAGGTTATTTGGAATCTGAAAATGTATACCAAACTGATGGTGGCACAATGGAAAAAGTTAAAGAATGACCAACATAAAACATATCATGCAAATCACAAAAAAGTCCAAGGCACTCTCTTTTCAACAGTTACTAGAGTATAAACGATGTTTATAGGTCTAACATGACTAATGCCATATACAAAAAATATACCCCTGGAGCTTTCTTGTGATTTTCAGTGTCTAGATGTACAGTAGGCTTATCCTTATCCAAAGAACACTTCAAACCAACTATTTGAGTTCAGGAAATGGTGCTAGCGATTAAGGAAAAAACAGTCTTATTAGGATTAATCCATTGGAAAGCAAGAATGTCTGCACTAGTTTTCATGACAAATTATCTCATAGTTATTAAGATGTTTCAGTCTTTACTAAAACATTGCTGCAAACATATTCCTCTACGTACCCTGTGGACGAAATTGACCCGCCCCACGGCTCCGATCTTGGACGTGTAGTTGATGAAGCCGATGTTTCCCTCGGTGGCAGCGTACAACTCTCTGACTTTAATCTCCCCGAAGCGATCCAGAAACTCTGTCCAAATATCAGTGCGGGCTCCGTTACCGATGGCGACCTTCACTCCATGGTTCCTCTCATTGTCTTTCTGCAAAAAGTAAGATTTGAGTCAAACAGGGACATAAAAAGCTTCATAATTTCCATCAAATTTATACTTTAACAATTGAACAAGCCGTTTGAGGTCACTTTTACCCTGGGTGTGTTGCAGAGGTAGCGCATTGTTTCCCCGATGTACTGCATCACGGTCACATTGTACTTCCTGCAGTCGTCCCAGAACTGAGAGGCAGAGAACTTCCTCTTCAGAACAATAGTTATACCTGCAAATACATAAATACAAGTATACATCGGCTTCTTAAATGGCCAACACTTGTCTGTAAGTGCTTTTCAGTTTGAGGAGGATTATATTACCTCTATCGATGGCTCCCACCATCCCGATGAGGAAGCCTGCGCTGTGGTAGAGCGGCAGGTTGATGTAGAAGATGTCCTCTGATGTGATGCCACACGCTGCCTGGATGAAGGAGGCGGCCCAAACCCTCTCATGGGTGACAACGGCTGCTTTAGGCAAACCTTCAGAAGTCAAATAATACAGTCATCTCAGGTTCTTACATAAAACAGGCACAGCTAGTACAATACATTTTAAAAAGGAACATCGCACTCTAAATTTGCTTTTTTGGGTTTTCCCTTTCCTGTAGTGTGTTACATAGGTTTTTTGTGCGTGTAATTGGTCTGCAGAAGCTGAAATCCCCCGAGAGGGAGTTTCTCTTCCTGACACTCCCCACCCTGCCTGAAATGCCTCCATTGGACTCCTTTTTTAAATACCGTAACATAGTGACATCACTATGGAACACTCTCAATTCTATTGGCTAGCGCTCCAACACATTGTAAGTGATAAGCTAAGGGGCCAGACATTTCTGACACATCTCTTATAACAACAGACACGGCCGGCTAACCAATCAGAGCAGATAGGGTTCTTGTTGACACTATGTCACGGAAGTAAACAAAGGAGTCCATTGGAGGAATTCAGGCAGGGGGGGGGGGGGGGGGGGGGAGTGTGTGAAAGGAAAACTCTCTCTGAAGGGGACCCTCAGCAAAAGGAAAACCCCTCAAAAGCACTCAGGATTACTTGCAGGATATAAAAGTGCATCAGTTTTAGCTACAGTTTTCAGAGGAGTTCCTGGTGTACCTGTGGTGCCCGATGTGTAGATGTACAGAGCAGTGCTCCTGATGGTGACGTTGGCCCGGAGGTCCCGGGACATTGGCTGATCCGAGGCATGGGAGATCTTGTCAGACAAAGAGTTGATTCCCGGGGTGCTGCAGGCCTCTGACAGGAGGAACACACTGATGCCTTGCTCCGTCAGCGTCGGTAGAACCTCCTCCACAGCTCCCTGCAGCTCTGAAACACAGAGAGGCATTCAAGTTCTGCACAACAATGTCAGAGCGCTGTGTTGCGCAATGCAGCACATGTAGGCTTGGATCGGGTTACCTCACATCCCACTGGGACACGAGCACATGGTGCAGGATATTCAGCCTAAATGTGTGTATTTCTCCTGGGGGGGAACTCTAGCTCTAAAGTGGGAGAGCGGAGAAACAAGTTCTCAGAGTGCCTCAAATGAACCCAGTATCCAGGACTGAATGTACAGTGAAGTAACTGAAACCATGAGGGAAAGTGATTCAACTACTGTTGGAGATTAGGACTGGGTGATACAACTCATTATTATCAAATGTGGCCTTTCATATAATAACAGTTAACACATCTTTCAGTCTTTATCCTGTTCATTTGTTTTAACTTCTCACCGGTAGTGCAGACTAAAACAAACTGATCATTAACAGCCTGTAATCTGTAGGAAAAGGTCTTCATAAAGGCTGATTAGAACCTCTACAAACCTACAAATGCAATATGTAGCCTTATTGTTGATGAGAATATTCAAATCAAAGTGTCTTTGAGTTGTAATCCAGCAGAGGAAGATCAACTCAGATCTGTTAATTAGGTTTAAGTAGCAGCACAGTAGCAAACAAGTTTTACAATGTTCTAAAACGGTGAGTAATCCCAATAATTAAATGACAGGGCGTAATAGCACTACAGAACATCGGGCCCAGTGTGTGTGTGTGTGTGTGTGTGTGTGTGTGTGTGTGTGTGTGTGTGTGTGTGTGTGTGTGTGTGTGTGTGTGTGTGTGTGTGTGTGTGTGTGTGTGTGTGTGTGTGTGTGTGTGTGTGTGTGTTAAAGGTTCAGGAAGGAGAAGCATACAGTACATAGTGTGTGTAAAATATTAATAATCATAGGATATTAAAAAATCTCACAACTCATGTTATTTTTCATTCTCTAATAAAGTTACAACCCAAAGTAGGAATGGTTGGTTTCTCAGGCTCAATTCAAAACAAAGGAGCTACCTTTGCAGTCTGCTGTCTGTTGTGTACCTGAAGAAAACTTAAAGGTCACTATGTTGATAAGATCATCTTATTATCTTATCAAATGTATGTAAATTGCATGGCTAAAAAAAATCCTTTCCTGCAAGGTAAATACAGCTGTCAGAGGGAAATACAGTAATGAAGTAGGGCTGGGAAATATGGCCAAAATCTTAGATCCACAAATCTGAATATTCCATAGCATTTTCCAGTAATTCGATCAATAAAAAGAATATGTGAAATTATCATATGGTACTAATTTGGTACTAAACATGTAGTATAATGAATTAGCATACAATCAAAGTACTGTACTACTTAGTTCAATCATCTCCAAACTGTGATTGGAGCACAGCATTTGAGTAAAGGCAACACTGGAAGTTGCACAAAATGTAAACACTGAAAGTACTTGTACCTCATTGTTGGCCTTTGTACTTTGCACTATTGTGCACGCTTACAGATTAACTGGAAAACCCGAAGACCCCCACTCTCATTGTATGCGCCCCCCTGACACTTTTACCATCTTTCTGCAACTCACCTTCAGAAGCAATGATCACTTTTGCCCCGCAGCAGGAGAAACAGTGCAGCAGAGACTTTGATCTGATGTTAACGTTGAGCAAAGCAGCCGGACAGCCCAGCTTGGCCAAACCGAGCCAAGTCCAAATGAAACTGGGCTCGTTGGCCAGAAACAAGGCGACCGCATCCCCCTCCTTCAGCCGGGCTTCAGTCTGCAGAGCCCGGGCCACCTTGTTGCTCTGTTTATCCACCTCTCCATACGTATACTCCCGCCCTTCAAAGTGCACAAAGATCTTATTCGGATGGCTCTTCACTGCATCCAAAAAGCAGTCCAAGACGCTGTAAAACTGTTTGCCTTTCTTGTACTTGGTGAGCCTGATGCCGAGTTTAATGCTCCTCAGGATGTACGCGCAGTCATCGCCTAAGTACGGGAAAAGTGTCCTGATGAAGGAGAGGGACAGAAGAGCCAGTCCGGCTAAAACGGTGAACCAAATGTACATTTTTGCAGAGACCACAACGCAGGAGGCATGTGTCACGGAGAGGCAGAGAAATGAATTTTATTCATGTGAAGTGTGTGACAAGGTTCACCCACTCAACCCGGGGCGGTGCTCAACTTTGTCCCGCTGACCCCTCCTTCATTCCGGAGTGTTTTCTGGTTGCCAGACCGGTTGTTTTTCTCAGCCACCGTGAACTAATTTCACGTTTATTTATATCCAAATTCATTGCTATTATCGTGTTGGAATATTCTCAAGCTATGTTGCACAAACACAGTTGCTGGAGAAGGTTTATGATTGTGGACAACGATGTTCCCTTAAGTCTATGCAGGCTGCTACTACGATATGTTTAGCGACTCCTAATATCAGCCTGTAGTAAGGCTACGGTTTTTATCAAATAATTCAGTTAATGCTGAGATAACTATTAACACATTTCTATGTATGTGAGTCTGTGGGGACTAGCCTTACGTTGCTGACAACAAACTACAAAACAGCTGCCTCATAAACTGTTTATCCCACGAGCTGCATCGATTGTTTGTTAAAGTGTCGCGAGACCAACGCATATTTCTGAAGTTCTGACACGTGCTGGGTACCTCGGGCTGCAGCGAGCAGGATGTATTTTAATTAGGGCTGTCAGTCGATTAAAAATATGTAATCGCGATTAATCGCATGATTGTCCATAGTTAATCGCGATTAATCGCAAATTAATCGCACATTTTTTATCTGTTCTAAATGTACCTTAGAGGAATATTTTTCAAGTTTTTAATACTCTTATATGAGTGGACAAATATGCTTTATGCACATGTTTATTATCATTTGAACAATGACAACAATTCTCATGAATATTAAACACAACAACCTCTGAACATTACAAATATTCGCCTCAATTCAACCTGGAACCTCTCAATAATACAATACAAAGTGTGTGTGTGTGTGTGTGTGTGTGTGTGTGTGTGTGTGTGTGTGTGTGTGTGTGTGTGTGTGTGTGTGTGTATGTGTGTGTGTGTGTGTGTGTGTGTGTGTGTGTGTGTGTGTGTGTGTGTGTGTGTGTGTGTGTGTGTGTGTGTGTGTGTGTGTGTGTGTGTGTGTGTGTGTGTGTGTGTGTGTGTGTGTGTGTGTGTTTGTGTGATGGATCGTTGGAGCTATAGAGAGGCGAAGTCCCTCCCCTTCCGGGAGCCTCCATGGGACCCCGGAAGCGGAAAATTATACATTGAAGTCAATGGAGAGAGAAAGGTTATCTTTTGATCCCGTTTGAATTGTGCCACGAATGACACATATGATGTTTGTCAATTTAAAAGAACATTTTACAAGTCAAAAAAATTAAAATGTGTCGTAAAACTGTGAAGTTACACTTTTTTTTGTGTGAAACCGCTCAGTGAACTACAGGTCTCTGGTCTCGCACAAAACGCGTCACCATCACAAAGACGGCCGTCACGTTAGCAAATATCACCTGTTTCTTTCAGAATGAGTCGAAAAGTATAAAACGAGGTGAACATCACTTCAAGTCTGGGCATGTTGAGAGCTGTACATACACGAAAGGGGAGTTAGTCGGTTCTGTAAGAGCAGCGGGACCGGCTTTACAAGGTTTCGGTGAGTAATATGAGTGCAATGTGTAACGTTAATGTCAGCTAGCTAACATTAGCTAACAAGGTACACTAACGTGTTTTGTTTTAGTAACTAGTTTTCTCCTTAAGAAATTCGTGGTCTCTGTGTATGCTGTGGATAACATTAGTGTTCACAAGAACAAGGTACACTCCCGTGTTTTGTTTTAGTTGCTCTTCAGATTGAAGCGGCCAGTTTTATATCGACTATACTGTATGTGTGATCTCCTTTTTCTCGTTGTGTCATTTGAGTTTATTTGCTGTGTGTAGATTCCAGGATGTTGGTTATCTAGGCACAGCTGTGTGTGACTCCCTCTGGTACACTGGTATGTGTTTTCCTAATGTAGAGAGCATTGATTAATTAATAAACTACACACTGAGTCTAGATCCTGACCAAATCCTTTTTTATTGTTGATCAAATGTTTTTCAAAAATGTATTCATACACATTTAGAAAAATACAATGTACAATCACAACCAATACAGCTCAAATTACAAAAAATACAGAAAAAACAAACAATAACAACAATCAGACAAGAGGACAAAACTATGGAAAAATAAACCCTCCCACCCCCAGATCCGGACCATCCTTGTATTATTGCTCATTCAATCTATTATAGCATGCTAACAAATGGTACTTACTTTATTTTTACAGATCTGCATGGGAGACAATGGCGCGATGCAGAGCGCTGTCTGTGATTGTGCACAGGGGATGTACAAATGCAGCCACGTTGCAGCATTGGCAATATTTGCCATGTGGCAGATCAGCTCCACAGATGTTGAGTGCCAGTGGAGGAAGCCTGGCACTTAAAAAGTAGTCCAGCCGGTGTCTCAACTTTACCAACAGCGAGAGGAGACATACAACCCACTGGCCAGAGACATCGTCAACTGTCAACTGGGGGGTTGTAAACGAGGCCGAAGGGGTGAAGGCTTTTGTGGAGGCCTATCAAGTGACAGTGTTAGAATCGAGTCTGGTCTCTTTGTGAGTGAGTCGGGTGTTTTGGGAGCATCACCCGATGGACTTGTGCAGCCATCTGCCCTACTGGAGGTGAAGTGTCCACACAGCCAGAGGAACATGACCATCACGGAGGCAGTCCAGTTACCATCCTTCTGTCTTCGTGAGGAGGGTGGGTCATATATTCTCAAGGAGAATCACTCATACTGGCACCAGGTCCAAGGGCAGCTGCACATCACAGACCGGAGTCTCTGCTACTTTGTTGTGTGGACCACGAAGGAGGCGATCATCATCCCCATCCCCAAAGACCCTGCATGGCATGGAAATCTCCTCCTCCTGGAGAACTTCTACACCCAGCATATGCTCCCTGTGTTGGCCAGTAGAGAGGAGGACATTTAAATAAACATACTCTTAACACCCTCGGACTCTGCGTTGTGTTTGGTATGTGTGATGGGGTGTTATGCAGAGGGGAGGATAACAGGACACAGCAGATTGGGATTGTGGTGGAGATGCTGAGCAGTTATTTAATTGTTGCATGTAATTATTATTATACTGCGTGCTTCTTAGTTATTCCATCTTTTGCTGTAACATGGATCTGTATGTAACTCTATATTTAGGCCCATTCCCAAACCGCCCCCTACACCCTACCCCTCCGTTTGCGCGTTCACGCGGAGGGTCCGCCATATTGAGGGCTGTTCCAAACCAACGAGTGTGGAGCGGTGTGGAGGGGGAGTGGGCTATCAAGCCCTCAAACAACTGAGTCTGCAGCGGTGCTGACTTGAGACCGGTCTCTACCTGACCGGTCTCAACGCTGTGTGTGTCCGTCAGGAAACAAGCTGTTTACAAGTAGTTCCAGCAAACATCCACTGATAAACTGCGATGTTAACAACCTCATGATAACCTCATATGTTTTAACTTAGGATCATACCTGTGTTTAGTCTAGAAAAAGGTAAATGTGCGCATTTTATTATAAAGTTGTGTACATTTACAGACTGTTGCAAAAACTAAGAAGCTTATAAACATCAGGTTTAAAACTAAAAGAGCTTTACAAAAAAGTAACACAATGAAAGATGTTTGGAGTTTTATTTGAGTTATTAATTTACATTTTTTGTCTAAGAGATGCTGATTTGAAACCGTTGTTACATACAGTTACGGCATTTCCTGTTTCTGCCGGAGAGAGGGGAGGCCGTCCCAAAGCTTGCTGCTGTATTTACTCCCTCCATCTGACAGGAGGGAGCCTCGTTGAGCTGCGAGTGTGGCTACAGACGGAGTTCACTCCATCACGGAGTGGTAGGGTCGAGGGAGTGGTTTGGGATTGGGCCTTACTTGTTATCTACCACACTTCCTTCTACATCATACACCATCATTATACATGATGGTGTATATAGGATATATATATTTGTATACATATCTGTAAATTGTATAATTGTATTTAAATGTCTTTTTGATCTCTCTGTCTATAAACACAAACTGAGTAAGATTGACAATAAAGTTGACTTTGAAAAATATATATATTCTTTATGAAAATAGTTGACTGTTGTCAAATGAATCCAAATGAAACGTTGGACTGAACTACAACTACGCCTTTAAATCTCTACGGACTGTTTTTCAGTGGGATGGCAAGTTCCTATCTTTAAACATGTATTAGTTTTTTCTCAGAACAGATTTGATTTTCTGAAGTTAATTTAACTTTGCCGACCATGTAAGGTCATTATTAAAAGGTACAATCAATTTGTTTAGAGTTGACTAAAATAATGAAAAACATTTCACTTGGATAATTTACTGACAGAATAAGAAACTCAATGCTGCTCTACTCACCTGTTCCCTTTTTATAAAGTGAAACAGTTGAAACGATAGATTTTAGTAAACTTAAAAACAACCTTCTCCAAAAGCTATCAAGGAATATACCGAATACTTGTTTTAGAACTTTATTACATATTTTTATATAAATAGTTTGAATGATCCATAATTGACAGAAGCTTGTGTTTACACTGACCTGTTACTCATATATTAATGTCTTTGTAACTTCAGTAAACCACTACCTCACTAATTTCTTTCATTCATCACGGTTCAGTAAACTAAGTGATACATGAACCAGTTTAATCATTATAATAACGTAGGATTGCAACTCTTTGAAACTGTAGGTGGCTCTTAAAAGAGCCGTTGTGTTTGGGTGTGCTGGTCTCAGGTCAGTCTAAGCCCTCTCTCCGCGGATGCGGCGGGCCAGCTGGATGTCCTTGGGCATGATGGTGACCCTCTTTGCTTGGTTCATCTTACTGGGGGGCAGCTACATGGATGTCGGTGCAGTCCACAATCATTGTGCAGTTGAAGGCAGAATGAATGAAGGCAGAATTAATTTATTATTGACTCCGAATGAAGCACAACTTCATGTCATACAATTCATTGACTTTATTTGTAATTGTGTAAAAACATATGAGCATTGATTAGCAAGCAGGACCTGCAGGAACAGAGAATGGTGATGGATGGAGCTGGGAAGAGTGGCTCTGTTCTTGGTCCCCTCCTCTTCTCCGTGTACACAAACTCGCTCGGATCAGTCATTAGCCCGCATAGTTTTTCTTACCACTGCTACGCTGATGACACCCAATTAATTCTGTCCTTTCCCCGCTCAGAGACCCAGGTCGTTGCACGCATCTCTGCTTGTCTAGCTGACATCTCTCAGTGGATGTCTGCTCACCACCTCAAGCTCAACCTTGACAAGACTGAGCTGCTCTTCCTCCCGGGAAAAGATTGTCCCACTCTTGACCTAACAATCAACATCGGCACCTCAGTTGTTTCCCCGACTCAGACTGCAAGGAATCTGGGTGTGACCCTAGATAACAACCTGTCCTTCACTGCAAACATCGCTGCTACAACCCGTTGCTGCAGATACACGCTTTACAACATCAGGAAGATACGTCCCCAGCTGACTCAGAAAGCGACTCAGGTTCTGGTCCAGGCTCTCGTCATCTCACGCCTAGACTACTGCAACTCCCTCCTGGCTGGTCTACCTGCATGTGCCATCCGACCTCTGCAGCTCATCCAGAATGCAGCGGCTCGTCTGGTCTTCAACCTTCCTAAATTCTCCCACACCACTCCGCTCCTCCCTTGCTTACCATGCTGCGAATGGATCTGGCCCTTCCTACATCCAGGACATGGTTAAACCGTACACCCCAGCGCGTGCACTACGCTCTGCATCAGCCAAACGACTCGTTGCGCCCTCGCTGCGAGGGGGACCCAAGTTCCCATCGGCGAAAACACGTGGGTTTGCTGTCCTGGCTCCAAGATGGTGGAATGAGCTCCCCATTGACATCAGGACGGCAGATAGCTTGCACATCTTCCGGCGCAAACTGAAAACTCATCTCTTTCGACTCCACTTCGAGCGTTAGAACTATTAACGAAGCACTTTTATACTAATAAAGGACTGGCTTACCTAAAGCCAGTGGAGTAGCACTTGAAATGTTTCGCTCTATGAAACCTGATGTACCTATATGATTCTGTTTTCTTCAAGGTTGTGTCTTCCTGGTCGAATGTACTTATTGTAAGTCGCTTTGGATAAAAGCGTCAGCTAAATGCAATGTAATGTAATGTAATAAAGAAAACAGATCAACTTTATTATCGGATATTAAAAATTCTATTTCAAAACAAGTTGCCGCTCCTACAGTTTTCTAGTATGTAAAGATGATTTCACATGACCTATGCAAAATATCACACTCAATACATGTGTGTCTCTGGGGGGTGCATTGTGCCTTTGATGTATATAAATAATATACCATAACCAAATACTATTACGTACAGTGGAAATCAGGTTGCCAGAGCAGGTCAGTGTGCATGTTCCTCAGGGTCTCAGCAGTTACAGGTGAGGTAAAGAAAATAAAAGAGAAAAAGGTCAGTAACAACACTTTAAAGTAACAACACTTTGAATAATTATCTCTTCTAACAATTTTCTCTCAATAAGCACACAACGACTGTCTTTCCAACAAACAGATTGACTCACCCTCACTGTCATCACAATGAAACACATCCAGAAGAATGTCATGCAAAGCTCCATGCCTGCCTTCGACTCTCCCTGAACTGCTTCCTTAGCATTGATTGATTGATTGATTGAAAAGTTTATTAACAGCTTGTATATTGGGTACAGTACAGTACAGCTCAAAACATACAATTGTTAAGGGGATGCAGACCAGAGAAAGACTTTCGTCTTGTTTACATCAGGGTCCCCCATTTCCAATTCATCATATCATTTAAGACATATAAGACATATTTGACATACAGATGGCTTATTTACAATTTACATACAAGTGGTTTTTTTACATACAGATTGCTTATTTACAATTTTCATTTTAGATTTCGTTCTAATACATCCTAACCGGACATTTAAGACATACCAAGTCTACAGATATACAGTTAGTAACAGAGTCTAAAATGCGAGTATATACATAGATGGGGGGGGGGGGGGAACTGTCCATTGTACGACAGGTTGAGATTTGTAAATCTGCACCCGGTGGAGGGCGCAGTAGGCTACTCTTCAAAAGTTTCACGAAATACTTACCATCATGTTTGGTTACTGTTTAACATTTTGGTTTACTTCATGTAATAAAATAATAACTTCATGGTAAGGCTACTAAAAATGACAAGGCTAAGTAATGTAATGCTAACTAACGTGCTCGCTACTCGTCGCTACTAGCTAGGTAGCTAACTTGACTATGTTCCATGCACAACATGTATATTACCTATGATATTACCTGATATGTCTGATCCAGCGACTCCTGGTCCTTTCATCAGACGGGAAGCGATAGAACGAGCAAGTGGTATGATCAGTTTTGTGATTACAACCTGGTACAAAGCATACAGGCATCTTGTAAAAGTGAACCAACCACTTGGAGCATTATCGCCTGTGACATCACTTACGCGACCCAGAATGGGATTTGGGTAGTTTTTGTAGTCGCGTATTTTTCATAGTCTTATATTTCAACAGTTTTACGACAAAATGTGACTTTTTTGACATGGAAATGATTGTTTAAGATTGACAAACATCATATGTGTAGTTCGTGGCACAATTCAAACAGGATCAAAAGATACGTTTTCTCTCTCCATTGAATTCAATGTATAATTTTTCGCTTCCGGGGTCCCATGGACCGGAAGTAGATGGGCGTGACTTCGCCTCTCTATGTGCAACTCAAGAGGCGCATTCACACTGCGGTACTTTTCCCACAAAGGTTCATGTGAACTTAGTTCATGTGAACTCTTTAGTTCGCATGAACTAAGTACAGATCGCGTTCACACTGGAAAAAGTCCGTGGGGGTGGATTAGGCAAATGAAGCCGCTGACGTCACTTGTTCTTCTTCTGCTTTGGGTTTACTGGCAGGCCGCAAACCACTTCACGGCGTATACTGCCGCCCAAAGTCTCCGCCCGGAAGTCCCCGGAGTTGGGGACTGGCTTCAGTAGAAGCTGCTGGGAGTCCCAGCAGCTTCTACTGAAGCCTTCCGAGTAAATCGCCAGAACGCCGACACCTCCTCATCTCTACCGCTCCCATGTTTTATTTTGTGTTGCCATAAGTTAGTCTCTCTGCGTTTCTGCGCTGGGCTAATGCTAATGCTAATAATGCTAATGCGAGGATAATAAAATGGCGGCTTCACAAAACTTTTTGGGAGTTTTACGGGGCGTGGTTTGCAATCCGCCCAGCCAATCAGAAATATAGCTCTTTTCTCACAAAAGAGCCGCTCGAAAGTCCCTGCTCTCTAGCAGTGACTTTCGAGGGGGTAAAAAGGTTCACATGAACTAATTTTAGTACCGGCTCTTTTTGGTGTGAACGCGATAAAAGAGTTCACATGAACTAAGTTCACATGAACCTTTGTGGGAAAAGTACCGCAGTGTGAATGCGCCTAAGGCATATGCTCGAACGGGAGCTGCCTGGACGCTGCGATCATGTTGCGCGCACTATCCGAGCTGAGTGTGCTGACTTTTCGTACATTGTCCCACTGTCTGGCTTCCTGCATAAAGTCAACTGCTCGGCGCAGTTGTCGGCGAAATGTCACTCCTCTGTTTTCATTGAAACAGCTCCTTATATCCGTTAGCGCAGCTAGCTAGCACCAGATGCTAACAACAACAATACACGTAAGGTCTCTCCCGGTCCTCCCGATGGCCAGTCAGGGCCTGCCGGTGAGCGTGGAAGTGTGGTCTGCAGCAAGCGGGCGGCAGGAGCGGGGCTGTCAGCATCAGCTTGTAGATGGTATTTTAAACTCGATGCGCTCTGAAACTACTGGGTGGCCGAGGACAAAAAATGCACATGCGTTAATCGCGTTAAAATAATTAGTGGCGTTAATTTTTTTTTGTTGCGTTAACGCGTTATTAACACGTTAACTTGACAGCCCTAATTTTAATATACTTTTTGCATGTTTATGCATAACAAGCGTTTGTGCACAAAGCAACAGTTTTTATTAAATCCACAGCTGACTATGGTTTAGATTGTGGTGTCTGTTTTTGGAATAAACTTTGCATTTTTATTCTCTTTCTGTAGTAACTAGTAAGCTATAAATTATAATATACTATTATACTGTTGAGAGATTGAGACAAAATGCATTAGCACCTGCTATAAAAGTTCCTGTTGCTGCATTGCTGTTACACATATTATAGTCTTCTGTGGTGTTTTAAAAAGGTATGATAGTTTGTCACATATTAACCCCCACAATCCTGAGTCTCTACCACCATGAAAGTGGATTGAATAAGATGATACATAAGGAGAGAAACTTTTGTTTTTCACTGATTTACACATGCGACACCTCCAGGTTAAACCCGTTTACTGCAGTTGTATTATTCTGATAATAATTGTAGAAAAGGATATTAAATTCCAGCTGCAGAGACTGAAATCCACTGATTTATATTCATATCAGAAGTCATAACAACTATGGACGCACTGCTAATGGCAACCTATACTATAAATCCGCAAACTGAGCAAGGGGTGGGGGCGTGCTCTGCTTAAACTGAGCTGTTTTTGTCTGCTGATTTATGAGGAGGGGCCCAGCTACTAGTCTCACACACACAAATATCAAGTGGTGAGGGTCTAATGTTCTTGAAACGCCTATTTGCTAGGGTTGTCCCAAGTAATAAGCAGGGCTAAAACTAGATTTGCAGACAATGAAATGTATGTATTCAAACCAACAGACCAATAACCAGAAATTAATACATTTAAACCTAAAACTGAGTTAATTTGCTAATTCTAAAGGTTGACGTACACAGAGACACAGGTCAAATGTACGTCACAAAAATAACCTGGGGCTTTCCTGCTGTGAGACTGAACTCCAAAGACTTAACATGACTTGAGAATTTAAATAAAACAAAGTCTTGAGTTTTGATCCAACTAAATCCCTGAACAATATATTTTACAGACACAGCTTTGAACACATATTTAAATACTATTAATTATTATTATTTGGTCATAGCAATACAAAAAAGGCACTATGTTTCTGTACATACCTGCTTTATGCTGCTTTGACACTCACTTGTACAAATGTCACATATAAAGCCTAATCAAACACAAGGGAAGCCAAGAGAACTGCAAGTAGACACTGGAACAACACTGTGTGAAAGATACCAGACATTTGGTGTACATCACATCCCTATGTCCTTAAAGGGGAGGTGAAATTAAAGAGACGTAGAAGAAGAGGACACACTCAACACATAGGTGTGTTGCGATACAGGCCTTCCAGTATTGATTGACAATAACCTTGATATTTAAACTGGTGGGTTTATGATCCTAGTGATGCACAATGGTTAGCTGGTTTTCTTTTAAAGCAAGAAAAACAGAGATGTTACTTATACTGTTAACAATTTACTCAGTTAAGAAATGCTGGAGAAACTAAGACCCCGGTCCGTCCACACGGAGACGAAAACGAACCGGATATCAAAAAAGTCTTCCGTCCACACGGAATCAGCTCAAGAAACGTGTCCGTCCACATGAGACCGCTCGACCCGCTGGAAACGCTGTAGTAGAGGGGTATTCAACTCAAATTCAACGAGGTCCAGTTAGAGAAAATCTCCCCATGCAAAGGTCCGGAACATCAAAATATCTTACTTGCTTTATGAATTAGTGGGATATATATTGAAGTAGCCTGTAGCTTTATCAACGTCTGCATGTAATCAACAACTGACTGCCAATCAAAGAAAGAAAGTACAATATTTATTGTCAATTAACATTGAACTATACAGTAACATGCTGTGGATATGTGTAATGTTCCTCTCGGGCTGCATTTAAAAATAAAATAGAGAAAATAAATAAAATAGCTTTTGAAAATGTGTGCATCTTAAAAGTGCTTAATTTTAGATAAATAAAATAAAGTGTAGCAGCAACTTGAGTTTCCCTTTTTCTTTGTTAACCGTTTCACATCATGACTTAACAGTTTCAGACGATTATAGAACACTATCAGTCTTTATACATCATAACAATTGAACAGTTTTAAAGTTTCTCTTTCTTTCCCTCTTATATTGCAGTCCCTCACTCACTTTTTTTGTATTCAGTGCGAGAATTGAGCTGAGTTTGTCCTGCTAGGAGTTTAAATCTGGGCTGAAATTGTGTCAGGGCCATTCTCATATACACATGCAGGTGCTAATTTTTTTTTTGTGACCTCAGTTCTGACTTGAGAGGGAATGTTTGGTCAAACACTTTGTGTTTTGTCTCATAGTGGCGTTTTGGCCCTTTTAATGAGCACCACGGTCTCTGAACAAATGAGACACACTGGTTCTGTGCTCCCAGTGGGCAGGATGAACATGAATGAGTCCGTCCACTCAGGGTTACAAGCTCTGTTCTCACTGTCCACTTTCCTCTTCTTGGAGAGCGCCATGTGTAATTATTTGTCTCTCCCTGTCTGCCGCTAACACACCTGTTCACTCTCCTCTCCGCTTAGTTCTCTCCCTGTATCGCTAATTATTCTCTTCACTCACTTTCCTCTCCGCTTCTCCCTGCCGATCTCTCGTCTCTTCTTCTGTGTTTCTTTTCCTGTATCGCTCACTCGTCTCTTTCGCCCCTGTTGGCAGCGGTTAAAATAGAATCGCCCCGTCAAAATTGAAATCCCCTATTAATATTGATTATAGGTGCGGGTACGTATAGGTCGGCGTCTGGGTCCGGATCCGGACCGCGGTCCGCCTGTTGCAGACCCCTGCGTAGTACATATGCCGGGCCTGTAAGTGGTGCTGTACTTCCGCCACAAAATACACCAAAAGCAGCGAATAAGTCCCCCGAGCATGGTTGCCATGGTTGTCTGGTTAGTGCTAGATCGAAAAATGTATGCCTTCTGAACAATTTAACAGTCCAACGTTTTTTTGACATGTGAAGAAAAACACTAGGGAGGAAAATTAAATATAGGTCTATGTAGTCTGTAATGCTTTCTCTCTTCGGTAATTATTTTTCTTAATTTGTCGGCTGGTTACTCTGATAGCTGCTGCCATGCTCACTGCTCAGAATTAGCCTGGGGACAAATGGTAAATGTGCTTTAAATGAACTATTTTATATTTTCATGTGAATATGCAAACCTAATTCTGACTTAACTACACAGACCAGTTTTCAAGAGATGTTGGCTGAATGAATCATTTTATTAGATGTAGTGCTGGTGGAGCTGTTGGCCACTAGGAGGCGGGAAAACATCAAACAAGATGGATGCTGGCGTCCAATTCATCCGGGCCAGTTGACCTGTCCACCTGTAAAGATGTTAAATCTGACGTTTTATAAACAAATATAAATCGCCCAAAACATAAGCGCACGCTGATGCGCTCTCACACGCACGGACACACACAACCACTCATAAGCGCCACATGTAGGCTATCAACAACAGCCTGCCCTTGCCTCAGAGCACCACAGCCTGACAACGGCACAGTGAACTAATCACACTATCACTTTATCGAATTAATTCAGATTTCGAGGACGATGTATGACAAAAAAACGGTCTAATTTGGTCAGTTTAGCCGTTACATCTCTTTGTTCTCTCTTGCCCTTTCTCTTTTGAGTGCCGCTCTTGTGCTTTGGTTTGCTGTACATTATAAATTCAAGCAGCTTCTACTGAAGCCTTCCGAGTAAATCACCAGAACGCCGACACCTCCTCATCACTCCACCGCTCCCATGTTTTGTTTGTGTTGCCATTGTTATTCTCTCTCCGTTGGTGCGCGGGGCTAATGCTAATGCTAATAAAGCTAATGTCAGCAAATACAATGGCGGCTTCACAAAACTTTTCAGAGTTTTACGGGGCGTGGTTTGCAATTCGCCCAGCCAATCAAAATTGGTACTTTTTTCTCCCCAGGATAGTACCACCTCTCTAGCAGGCACTACAAATGGGGTTAAAAGTTATCGGAACTAAGTACTCTCTTTGGTGTGAACGCAAAATTCCTCCGCAGAAAACCGGCCCTTTTAATGTCGGTATCTCATGAACTTCCCCACTCAATCTATCAAGACCCGAGCAGTTCTAATAGAAGTCCAAGGTAAAGGCACGGGCCGGCGCATTTCGCTCAAAGGAATCCCTCACCATATGAACCTTGATCCTTAGAAAGAAGTAAGTGAAGAGGCACATCGTGTCAACTCCCTTGGAATAGGTCTGAGAAACAGGGGTATGAAAAGAGAAGTAAGAAACAGAGGCACAACGTGTGTACGTGCACTCTCCTAAAATCGTAAAAGAAAGAGGTGAAGAAATACAAAGTAAGAAACTGAAATGAAAAGGCACCACATTGCGTAAATGCTTCCCCTTAGAATAGGGTGGAAATTATGAAAAGGGGACAGGGGACACCAGTGAAGAGGGATAACAGTGAAGAGGTATGTTGTGTCTAACCTTGACGTAATTGCACTCCCCAAAGGGACAGAAAGAAACAGTATACGCAGAGGGGCATAACGTGTCTACGTAAATGCCCTCTCCTGAACTAGTTCAAGGGAGAAGGGGTGAAAAAATACACCAAAAATTGAACAATTCGAAATGGAAAGTAAGAAGTCTAAGTAGAGGAAGAGAGGCACCCTGTATCTACGTGAAAGCCACGTAAGCCAATCTTCCTTTCATAGAAGGTTTGGTGGAGGAGAGGGCCACCAGAAAGTACCACAGCTTCTTAGCTGCAGCTCCACAGCTCCTTGCATGTCCCCTAAAACACAGTTTTAGGGGAATGGAAGCTCAGCTGTGTACTGACAGAATGGGTGGACAGGATACTGCGACTGGGTTACTCACTTCAGTTCTGCAGCCTCCCTCCTCCATTCAGGAGTGTAAGAGAGGCAAATCTATCATCCCAGGAGGAGATAAGTTTCCTTTCAACAGAAATTTAGGCCCTGCTGCAAAAACAGGCTGTGTCTGTTGTGCACTCTCAGGACAGAGAAAGGGGGCTTTACTTCATGTACTTCCTGGTTTCCAAGAAGACAGGAGAATTCAGACCCATTCTGGATCTTCGCATCCTGAATCAGCACATTGTCTGCAAAAAGTTCCATATGTTAACCATAAAACAATTACTGGAACTGGTGCAGCCGGGCGATTGGTTCACAACCATCGACCTGAGGGACGCTTGCTTTCATGTCAAAATTGCTCCAAAGCACAGACGTTTTTTGCGTTTTGCTTTCCAGGGGATAGCCTACGAGTACAACAGATTGCCGTTCGGCTATTCCCTATCCCCACGCACGTTCAGCAAATGTGTGACCACAGTGCTCCAGCCGCTTCGCAACCATGGCATGAGGGTTTTATTTTATCTCAACGACCTCATAGTCATGGCCAGGTCCAGGGAATGTGCAATGTTCCACACAACACAATTGATCTTACACCTAACCAAGTTGGGGGTTTGCGGTCAATTGGAAGAAGAGCAATCCCATACCTCACCAGCAGGTGGGGTATCTTGGGATTTTGCTCAATGCAGCCCCCATCGAGAGCGAGGTGTACGCCCCATCGAGAAGGAGGGCAGGCTACGTGCCACTCTGTCAGAGGACAGACAGACGTGGTGCGAGGAAGGGAGTCTAGAGCCTCTGTCCTGTACATTGGGCTCTATTCTATCCTAGCTATAACTACTGGTGGAAACGGGACTTGCTCATGCCACAGTCAAGGTGTATGCAACTGCCATCTCGTCCTGTCATGCGGGATTAGTCGGCGGACCAGTCTTTAGCCAACCGCTTATTAATCGTTTTTTGCAGGGGATCAGGAGACAGCGCCCAGTGGTGTATGTCTCCACCCCGCAACAGGAACTTTCATTGGGGCTCGAGGCTTTGGTTACAGAACCGTTTGAGCCTCTGGAGCTCTCCTCCCTATAGGCGCTATCATTGAGAGAGAGAGAGAGAGAGAGAGAGAGAGAGAGAGAGAGAGAGAGAGAGAGAGAGAGAGAGAGAGAGAGAGAGAGAGAGAGAGAGAGAGAGAGAGAGAGAGAGAGAGAGAGAGAGAGAGAGAGAGATATATAAGCAAAAAGAAACAGCTTTGCTGCTTGCTTTGACTTCTGCCAAGAGAGTATGAGTACCGGACTGTAAAATATGGGGCATGTAATGCTTAAGTTACATAAAAGCAGACACCCTACTATTTAATCTTGTTATTTACATTTATTTACAATTTCATGTTCACCAAGCTTCGTCACAAGTATCTACTGATATTTAGTTTGTGTGCTGTTATACAGTTTAACCTGTATATGGTGCTCTACACTTACATTGGCTAGAGGTCTGACGTTCTGGTTTGGGATAAGAGCGAAGAAGTCAAGGGATTGCCAGAACATTCCATGCGCTAACGTGTGTGACTTCTTGTCATTGTTCTCAGGTGGGTAAACTGTCTAGAAATGCATAAATAATCAGTAAATGTTATAAAATGTTAACGGATCAATTCAGTAACAGTTTGGGAAAACTCGACACGGTTAATGAGCAATTAAATGCAATTTGAGGTATTTATGATAAGAATAGCCAACTCCGGTTAGCATGTTAGCATGTACCTTAGCTCGCGATGCTAGCGCGAGTTAGCCGTTAGCTTGGTATTCTTTCTTTAGAAGTTAGAACTTTAGCTGGTTAGCGATACACGGTTGTAACGCAATGATATAATGCCTTTCGTTGTAATTAATGTTGGCTTTAGAGAAATGTTGGTAGATGAATAGAAGAGTTAATGTTAATCCAATGTTAATAGAGAAGTTTATTACCACATGAATTCATTACAGAAGTGGCCTAGCCATGTTAGTAGTGTGTTGTATTCATGTAAAATGCTATTGTGGTTAACTAAGCACCTTGCTAAGGCTCATTGTAAATGTTTCATAAGTTATGAAGAACACTTAGTGTTCTTGTTAATATGTGTAGCTTTATAAGGAATTAGTTTGTAATAGTTAACATGTGAATGACACACTCAGAGTATGTGTAGTAACATGTAAGGTATATATGCACAATACAGATAATTCACTTATTGTGTAAAGAAAAGGGAATATTACACATGTATTTAAGTTGATTTATTTCAATTCAGAGTTTATTGTTTTAATTAATTCTATATGTTCTTGAGAAACATAAAGAACTATGTTATTTTGAGAGATATAAATATATTTTATGATTTCGAATAAAGCAGAAAATTCCATACGCTAACGTATGTGACTTCTTGTCATTGTTCTCAGCCGTCTCAGATCCCAATCATGAGACCGGTAACATATGCAAACTGACCGCTCTATCGGTGCACCCGAGTTGCCTTCTGGTTCGTGGTGACCGTAGCTGGGCGACACTTAGACCGACACTCAGACCGAACCCCTCCTCTGTTCCCAAGAACCCTAGGAGTTTTTCCAGGTCAAGGGTTATACAGCTAGATGGCTTTAGTCGTCCACCTATGCACGGCGGTGTCTTGGTCTACGCCAGGCCCGTTCATAAGGTAAGTATCTCTAAGAGATGTCTGGCTCCTTTTTCATCGTCGGTGCTTGCTGGGGCAACACAGGACTGTTGAAAGGAGGAGGGCTGTGGGTCAGTTAGCTGTATCTGACCCCCAGGGACATAATGCACTTACGTTGTCCCATGCTCCGTAGGGACCTGGGAAACGTGGTGCGCAGTAAGCCCCATATACAGGGCTGGAAGGTGGGGAGAGCCTTCCCCACTACGGTCACACACACACACACACTCTACATGAGGTAAGCGTGTGTGAGTGTGGGGGATATGGTGCACTTACATTCTCCCCATGCTCCTTAGGGACCTGGGAAACGTAGTGTGCAGTATATAGTGACTTGCGCTGGCACATGCATGGTGGAGCTATGTGCTTATTCAGACCAATTAGGCTCTACCCAGCCAATTAAGCTGCGGCCCCGACTTCTCCACGGTCACAACCGGATGATAGGAAGTTGGGGTGCGGCCCCTGACCAAAGGCCGGTCAGGGGCAGTGTGGTGGGTCGATGTTGTAGGGCGACAGAGCGTTTATCCATCGGGGCTCCACCCACTGTACCCAGAGGCCAGTAGAGGGCGGAGCCTGTGTGAGATAGAACGGGGGGGGTCCTACTTAGGGGCCCTGTCTTTCCTATGCCGCTCGCTGAAGAGGGTGTAGGATGACAGTCTGGAGGTGTAGCTGCCTTATATGCGCACACATTCAGGTAGGCTCGCCCTGATTGGCCGGCTACATTTACAACTTCAGTGTGTGAACGCTCGCGTATCATTGATGAGAGTAGTACCCATAGAGTCCAGTAGAGTGCTCCCCCTGTGCTTATAGAACTAGGGTTACAATATGTGACCCCCCGTTTCCCATCAAGCATTTCGCTTCTGCAGCTCGTGGAGAGAAACTGCTCCGCCTCGCTCTCAAGGCTGCTGGCGTCTTTTCAACGTCTCAAGCAGTCGAGTCTCAAGAGCAAGTCGGACAAAATGACTAACCATCATGAAACGCACTAGCAAGACGGCAGTCGCAATTGCGCAGGTCTGCGTCGGTCTCGCTCATCTCAAACAAGCCTAGTATCTCATATACACTAAGAAAAAGGGCGTATCTGATCAAAATAGGAAAAAGGCTGGAGTTGAAAAGTAACAGTAATCAATTGTTATAATCAGTTATTCACTGAATAACAATACATTACATTATAGCTGGCCTAATAATTGTTTGGCAAATAAAAAAAGACTTTAAAACATTGGGAATGTCCAATATAGCAATATAATTATATACAACAACAGCATATTTCATGCAGATCATGTACGTTTTAGATTTAGACTGCCTGAATGACTTGCAAAGACTGGTAGAAGTCCACATAGGAGTGAGGGATACTCCCATTTCTGCACAGTGTGAGTTAGTCTTTATTTTTCACAGCAGTGATCCCAGGTGGACCCGTGTGCATCTTCTTTGGTTCAATTGCATGAGCAGCTCTGGTCTCCTGCTTTTCAACTTGCAGCTTGGTCGGAAAGCTCATATTTGAACTGAATCCCTTTCGGATCCTCTTTTGTGTAGCGCAGCCATTTCATTTTCTGCCAACGAACTGTTTGTCCCTCTGTGTCTTTGGTTCTGTTTCTGACCGTGTGTTGTAGTAGGGCTGTGCAATTAATCGTATTTTAATCTCGACTTTGGCTTGCAACGATTACGAAAACAACATAATTGAAATAAAACGATTATTTTGCTGCGTGCGCTTTCGCCCCTCCCTAAAAGCCCCCCTCGGCCAGGTTGTGAGGGGAAATTAGTGAAATGAGAATGGGCCATGCTCATCTCTTGTCCTGGGTGGCAGACACTTCCGCCTAAAACCCAGGAGGTATACGATCTAGCACTAACCTGGTGGGTTGGTTGCCCTTCTGTTTATTCTCCGCGGTGGATTTAGCAACAAGTAGTTCATGTAGTTCTCCATGTCCACTTGTTGCTAATGGTTGTGGTAGAGGAGCTGTAGATTTTGCACTAACATGGTCAGTAGCGTATGGAGCACGAAAGCAACCCTGTGATCCGCCATAGTTGTTGTTGGCGAAACACATCAGCAATGACGCGGGGGTGAGCAGCAGAGGTGGGGATAGGCGGGGATATGGCGTCATCGTTATCAGAAAATGATCATATAGGGCGTACACACGGAACCGCAAGCGTTTCATCCGCAGATCTACCCACCTTGGGAGACGTTATCCGCGTATACGTGTCGGCCTCGTGTGGACGAACCTTCTATACCATAGATAGAGAACTGTAGCGGATACAACCCGTTTCGTCTCTGTGTGGACAGGGCCTAACTAACAAGCAACTGCATTACTATGTTGTTCTAGTAGAAATAAGATGAATGTGTGATTTGTAATGCTACAATAAAAGCCCAGAGTTTAATTATAGAAAATAAGTAGAATTTAATTCATAAAATTATCAGAAACATAAATAAATGTTCCTCAAATGGATCCCTAAAGAGGGGGACAACAAGAAGTCAACAATGACACAAGAAGAAATGTGTTGTTTACATGCTGAGTGTCCAGCTCCTACACATACAATGGCCTCAATTGACCAGAATGGTCCACACGTCACTGTTTGAATCAGCTCTGTTTCACACAAAAAAACTATAACATTTCATCTCAGCTCAAACAGGCTTTTTACAGGAGGATTTAAGTCAAATAGTAATAAACATGAAATTACTGAAAAAGTAGAAGTACACATTTGAACCAATATGATAAAATCGCAAGACTCCACTGGACATCAGAGGTGGCTGATATGTGACAATGCATCAGGTGAAGACTTTACATTTTGATCTGGCCTGAGGTGATCAAGTTAAATGTGTCCACGGTAAGTGGGACATAACTCTTGTCTTTTTCATCCAGAAAGTAGAGCGGGTCGGTGATTTGATTTGGGTTGAAACCCTCCGCCACCAGCTTCATCTTCAAATGCTTAAATGTGCCTGTAACATCAAAGGAGCTCTGTAATCACAGAACAATGAGTTATTAAGGGAAGGAAAGAATAAAATGTGTAAACCAAAGCAATTTAGTAAAGTATAGAAAATACTGGAGTTGAAGTACCTGAATCCTCAGGAATCGTGGCCTTGCGTAGGCCGGCAGGAAGTTTTCAACATGTTTGAAAACAGCTGCCGAGTCAAATCTGAGTCCTTCAGTTAAGTTAATGGCAGCCATTCCTGCTCTCCCCTCATGACCTGAAATAAGTTAAACAGAAGTGAAATAAACATATTCTGCAGAGGTCATTTCAGCTTGAGCTTCAAAAAAATTACAAATTGTGAGCAGGGAATGAATGTTATCAGGTTGCATGTGAAGGAGTAAAGTGACGTTACAAAAATTGCTTTGATGTCCTTCACAGGAGGTCTGTGTAAAAATAAAATGACAAAATTGAAATATCACTTGATATTATATTGAGCAGCAATGCCCCTTGTGGAAACCAGAAAAATAGCATGCATTTAACTTATAGGCAGAACATTTCTCGATCTGAAAACAGTACAAACTACAATTTTTGTTTTAAATGTCCGAAAGTCGGTTTTTCCACTGCACAATTTATTAAATACTTTTTATATCGGAGGTTTTTCAACTAATGTCCAAGTTGATGCCAACTGCAATTGTCGACCATGTTAGTGAGCAGAACAAATCATAGGGTAAAATTAAAATAACGACTTCCCCCATGTTTTCTGGAAAGCTTTTCAGCTCACCTATTTGCACTTTGCCCTGACTGCTTTACATAACCAGGGTCCTATTTAAGCAAGTGCGAATACCTGCTATACAAAAAAGGGTAATAAAATGTTACTGACTGTTTACTGAAAAACACCTGTACACTCCAATAAAAACCTGGCAGACCTGGCGCAATATAAAATACAACACTGAGGTATTAAATTATAAACTTGTGTGATCAAAGAGATTCTCTAAATTAGACTGGCCATTACTCAACAGAACCCGTTGATACAGATTATTTAATGATGAAAACAACAGTTGGTAAATTGCGGCTGTAGGTAACTTCACTGTTTCTGCTCATCACTTTTCTGCTGTGACAGAAAGAACAAAGAGTAGATATACAGTGAGGTTACCTGGCACTTCCACTCCATAAACGTTGGCTTCTTTAATGCAGTCAAGCATCGTGATCACGTCAGCCACCTCAGTTGTAGCCACGTTCTCCCCTTTCCATCTAGCATTAGAAACAAACACACATTAACGCTGTGTTCAAGGTCATTGAACGTCAAACATCAGGTGGCTGAAACTCCAAAATGCACTCACCTGAAAGTGTCTCCCACTCGATCCTGAAAGTAGACGAAGTTATCCTCCTCAATGCGCAGCAGGTCACCAGTGTTGAAGTACAAGTCTCCTTTCCTCAGGACGTCATGCAGCCTCTTCTTCTCAGACTGCTGCAGGTCTCCCATATACCCCGAGAACGGAGCCATCAAGGATATTTGAGAAACCAAGAGTCCAGGCTCACCTGCAGTTAGTTCATCACAATCATGACCCCGTACTCACTATAGCACAATGTGAAATAGATACACATAGGTACGTGTTTGTAATATATACACACACATATACTGGTGTGTTGACCTTATACATAAGTATTTTTGCTCAATAAAAGAGCTGCTTAAAAGTATTAAAGTAACAACTTGAGTAAAACGTTATAATAGTTAAAAACAGTTGTATGTCCAAAAGTTCACATTCTTTACTCCATCAGGTATAAAATATGTCAAACATTTGTATTTATTCCTGTATTTCTTTCTTGGGGGGGGGGGGGGGGGTAATGGTACAATATTTGTACATTGAGTCTACATTTCTTTACATTTTAAAATGTGACTTCTACTTCTGTTCCCCACAGCCCCAGTAATAATGCACCTTTGGCAGCCTCTATGCATAAACCAGAGGAGTCCCTCAGAGGTGTTTCTGTTTCAACGTCGAATTTGATCACAGCGTGTGGAAAGTATCTCTGCAAGATAAAAGAAAGAAAAGTAAAGTCAAAACGTTGCTCATTGATTAAAAGCTTTAACCTCATAATGTGAAATTAAATCTGGGAATTTACCCTATGGAGGAAGGAGTCTCGGCCCACAGCCCCGATCTTGCCGCTGTAATTTATCAGACCAAAATTCCCTTCAGTCGCTCCATAAAACTCTCTGATTTTAACGTTTCCAAACCTGCTGATGAAGTCCCTCCAAACATCGGCTCTGATCCCGTTGCCTATTGCAAGTCTCACTTTGTGGCTTCGATCATTAGGTTTCTGTCGGGGAAAAAACATTAAAACAAACTGTTATTTTTATATCTGGTGAGCACTAAAGTATCATCAATGTTAGTTCTGTGATACCTTTGGTGTGTTGCACAAGTAACGCATGATTTCCCCTATGTACTGTATGACGGTGACGTCATATTTCCTGCAGTCGTTCCAGAACTGCGACACAGAGAACTTACTCCTCAAAGCCACTGTGATACCTACACACAGCAACAGACAAAAAAACAACTGAGAGGATAGGATTGGTAATTTTGGCCTCTCAACAAATCTATGATCGACCCACAAACACATGTCTGTGCAGCAAAGCTTTATAGGACTTGTTCCTCTGTGCCACAAAACTCCAATGTTTACTAAAACTATGATAAGAGAGAGAGTTACGCTGATCCATCTGGACAAAGATGGAGTCAGACTCAAGGAAGGATGCGGCTGCGAGGTGGACAGTTTTCCAGTTATTATGTTCCAGAAACTCCGTGTTGAACTTGATGGGGTTGAAAAAAAGAGGCAGCAAGTTTTAGGCCTTTCACAATGTCTCAAATGCCCACTGGAGGATTTGGATCTTCTTTGGAAGGATGCAGATCAGCTGAGCCAGGCTGATGCGCATCCTGTTCTTCTGCCTCCTCGAACTTCAGTGCTTTCATCTTCATCATGATGTTGTCAATCCTCACCTCCTCTTTGTTTTTTATGCTGGCAATAACAATTGTTTTGCCATCATGGCTTTCAGCTTTTGATTGGCTTCCCCCTCCCCTTGCTGCCTCCTGAATATCATCAACATCTCCGTCAAACTGGTCCCACGGTGAAGTCATGTTTGCGGCTGGCTATTTCTGAGTCCTCTCGGACTTTGTGCTGGAAGGAATAGTTGGCATACTTGGAGTTCAGGGCAGTATGGGGAGCCTTGTGCTGCTCCTGCTACAACAGACACTTCCTCCTCACTTAGTGGATCTTCAAACCGAGATCAGTCTTTCAGATTCTTCCACATATACACTGCTCGCTTGTTTGTTCATTGCTAGGGTTCGATGCCATTGGGTCAGTCTGACTGGGTTTCTCCTCGACCCCTCTGTGCTTTAATCTTTATATTTTATTATCTGAGCTATCCCTGATTGAAATAACCAACTATGTATTAATTTGTTGAATTAGTGAGAACTAGGGATGCTCCGATCGATCGGTCACCGATCGAGATCGGCCGATACTCACTCTCTACCGATCGATCGGTGCTCTCTAAACATGCCGATCGCATGACGTAAAATACATGACACTTTTCTCTGTGTGCGGCAAAACAAGCTCGCCAACATGGCTTCACCGGTCTGGCATTATTTTAAGGTGTCCGAAAAAGACAGTAAAATAGCGGTATGCAACGTGTGAAGCAGAAATCCTGCAGCTCCGCCCGCCGGACAGGTAAGCGCAGCGAAACACACACACAGGGAGAACCAGACCGCAGTTCATTTCCTCATATTCCAAACGAGAAATTACGGTAGCAAATCACCCGGTTCTTTACGACCAGAACTATTTAACGGGATACAAACCGGAGGAACCAGGCATGGAGGGAGGTGGCAGAGACAGTGGGTGAAACTGGTAGGTTTTCGCCTGTTTGGGGAGTTTATATATTGCTCGCATAAAATCCCCGTTTTTTTTTGCTTTGTATGTCGGGGGCGGGAGATTCATGTGATTGGTTGTTGGTCGCAAAAAATCCCCAAGCTTTCAGACACGCCCAGCTCCAAGATTTTCAAGATTTTTGAAAAGCTGCTGTGTGGACGTACCGTAAGAGTTAGACCTAACACACTTAGCTATTTTATCTACCTCTGGAACAAGCTAAACTAGTTATTATAAATATATGTATTCTTCATTGTCGGGTCACTCATTACTGGATCAGTGAGCTGCATGAGATACCGACAGGCTGTCAGGAGAGGGGAGAGAGGAAAAGAGAGCGCTTCCGCTAATTTCTCCCGTGTTGTTATCCAAAGTGAATGTAAACTTGAATAATGTACATCATTTGAATGTAATAATTAAGTTGATTGTTGTTTGTGGAAGCTCCAGTGAATGAGCCCCATTAACTGAGTTTTAAACATCACTTTAAATGGAAGATTTAAAGTGATGTTTAAATCTTCCATTTAGGCCCCGCCCACTCGATCGGATCGGCGATCGGTATCGGCCGATACTGATTGCAGCGATCGGCCCCGAAATTGGCGATCGGAGCATCCCTAGTGAAAACAATACAATATAACACCACCTATATTGCCTAACAAAACTACTGATGCTGTTAAAACATTTCCTTACCAGATCATTAGATATATACCCAAGTGTTTACCTCTGTCAATAGCTGAAGCAAATCCAAGGAAGCCGGTGGTGTGATAAAGTGGGAGGCAGATATAAATCACATCATCAGAGTTCATTCCTGCTAGAGACGGGAAGCAGGCTAATTGCCACAGTTTGGCATGAGAGATCGCAGCTGCTTTAGGGAAACCTGTAGAAGGAGAAGCCAGAGGCATGTTGTGTTGTACACTGAACATTTTAAGAAATAGGCCTATTTCACCCACAGAATAACCATTGTACCATTTGTATCAACTCATGTTACTTTAAATTCTTGAAAACAACTTGATAAATATCCACTGGGGACAAAGATGTATTGATGAACTTGAGTAAATGTTGGACTTGTATTAAAACAGCAAAACAATATGAAAAACATCATTTATATGCTCTCTACTTTCCGAAACATGTGCATTTTCACTTGTCCTCAATGACTTTAATTCATCAAGACTTTCTTCTGTTTATGTTTTTTGTATTCATCTTAAAGAAATGCAAGAGAAACAAAGTGTCCTTACTGAATTCAACTTTAATTCCTCGAGACTTTTTTTAACAAGAAGTCCAGGTAACTCAGGTCAGTTATTTCTCATTCAAAAGGGGATTTCTGCACCTGAGGAAACTCACCTGTTGTCCCGGATGTGTAAATGTAGGCTGCTGGACTCCGCAGGGTTAAATGTGACATTAAATCCTTGGGCAGCGGCTCAGAGGAGGCCTGGCTCATTTTATCTTTGAAGCTCTTCACATCTGCAGTCTGGCATCTGTCAGTCAGGATGAACACAGTGACCTGCTGCTCCAACAGAGCAGGCAAGACCTCATCCACAGCATCCTGTAACTCTGACAAGAAAATAAAATGAGCATCTCCTCTGCACCTTTGTGCTTCCCTGCAGCTGAGGCAGTGGTTAACTGCACATGCACCAGTGTTCAGAAGTCAAAAATACCAATTATTTTTGATCTTATTTAATCTACTTGTTTTTTGAAATGTGGATTTTACCTCCTGAAAAAAAATATTATGAGTTTGCCTATCCTCTGTGCATTCCTTTCTGACACTAAAGGGACATTTACTTGAAAAAAAAGATAGTTCCACGTGACACAAGTTTACTTTTAGTTACTTCTTACTCTAAAGAAATGAATTAGGCCTAGTCGAAAGCAAATTGCATCTCCCAGAGCCTTTACAAAATAAAAATAAAAAACTGACTTAAAACAGTGACAGTTCTACTCCGAAAACATTTCTTATTATTAAAACAATGATTTTAATTAGTTTACTCAATTAATTGATTAAAAGAAAGACTGATCTCCCTAAAAACCTACACTGAAGTTAGGGCACATCACATAAATCCAGCACTTGTTTTCATGACGCCCATCTCAAATCAACCTGATTACTTACCTTCCGCAGCGACCAGAGTCCTGGCTCCGCTGCACTTTAAGCAGTGTAACAGGGACTTGGATCTGATGTTGCTATTGAGGAAAGCAGCGGAACATCCGATCTTCACCAAACCCAGCCACAGCCACAGAAACACGGGCTCATTTCCGAGGAACAGCGCGACCGTGTCTCCTTGGTTCAGCAGGCCACTCTGCAGTAACACCCGGGCCGCCTTGTTACTGAGCTCCTCCGCGTCCCGGTAGGTAAAGGTCTCATCTCCAAACAGGATGAACGGCTTGTGTGGATGCTCCTTCTCTGCGTCTATGAACCGATCCAGTAAGGAGTAGTTGGTCTGCATGTATTTCAGGATGCGGCTCCTCGTTTTCAACTTTTTACGCACGAATTGGACATCCTGGAAAAAGTGCGGATTGCGGAAAAATAGGACGAGAAGACCCACCGCGGCAAACACTAGTATCCAGACAAGCATGGTGATGTGTGATCAACTCCAGCTGCCTGTGGAAGTCTGACCAGTTTATAACGGAGATAAAACAAAGGTGTGAGCATAAAGGAGGAGCACAGCCAGCATAAGGGTTACTAATCTAGGATCATGTCGTCAGAATGATCACTGATTAACAAAAGATAAACATTAACCTGTTAAACCCCGAGCCTGTTTTTCAGGTTTCAGGCTCGAAAATGACATTCCCAGAATAAATTACCATATCTTCCCTTCTAAAAGGGTTAAATTAATAATCTTTTTTCTCAAATTAATGATAAACCTGTGAGTTGGATGTAGAAAAGTCAGATTCAATATAGATGTTTTTTATTTTAAAGAAAATTCAGATTGAACATGGTAAAAAAACTGTAAATTATAGTGTCCGTCCAAAACATATTTTGTATTTATAGTGAAAACTAACCTTGGATGATGGGTTAGTAGACTAAAAGCTTTAGGAATCCAAAGTACAACATATAATAAGTACCCTGTATCAAGATTGATGCAAAACAAGTGATATTTGACCCTTTTAGACAGATTTAGCAAAAACAAACCTCTTCTGGGGCCATTTGGGTGGATTTTCCATATCTCTGGCCCCCCTTGCTCGATTTTGACATGTGACATCTCTTTCTGACAGTCAGAGCCAATGGAATCGAGGGGAACTCCCACATATTCCTTATTTGGTCATGTGTATGTGTGAGACTGCTGCATCGCCGAGACCGGAAGCAGCAGCTAGCTGTGGTGGCCATAGATATATATATAAACACTAGATGGCTCATGGGAGATTTTCCAGGGTAGCTAACCGGCCGCCATCTTGCTACAGTCAACAGCTACTCTGGTACTATGGAAGCAAACAAGAGACAGAAGTATTTGAATTTTATTAGACACCGAATTTATAGCATTGAAAATAATTACTTTGAAAATCATGAATCTGAATTTTTTTTGCTCCGAATTTATCTATGTGAAATAAAAATGTAAAAATTCAAGTTAAAAAAATTCGAATGTTCAAATTCAGATCCCAAAAATTCAAGTGAAAAAAATTCGACGTCAAATATTTCGGTGTTTAAAATTCGATGTAAAAAAATTCGGTGTGTAAAATTCGACGTCAAAAATTGCGATGCAGCCTCATCCGGGCTACTCAGACAGGATAAGCAATCGAGCCCTAATGCAATCAAACCGACTTCTGGCCTATCAGAGCCAAGCGGCAAACCCCGGGACAGTGCGGTGAAGCCCAATGCTGCAAACTGTAGGCGATGGATGCAGATGGGAGCAATTCCCGTAGACTCTTTGTTAAAATGTCCAACTTAACATCAGAAAATGAACATGTTTCTAGCCTGGATCTACAAAAACATATTCTGTATATAGTTAGATTCCCCCTTCATGACAACGGGGCTGCTGCTCCTAGCTCCTCTCTGCTAGCTCCGTTAGCTCCGTGATGCTACAGCGGCTCAGCTCATGAGGAGAACACTACTTGAACTCGGCCGTGTTTGTTGTGTTGGTTCCTGGTGGACTATTCGTCCTGCAAATATAGGATTTATCTGCCGTTGAAACAGACCGTCCATGAATGCAGTTTCTTCGGTAAGTCAACCCTGCGTACTTTATGTTATGTTACTGGTGTTTTTATTAAGCTAACGTTAATGCATGTTTAGAGTTGGGTTAGCATTTGAGCAATCGTAGCTCCATCTGTGCTAACGATGCTATGCGTAGCATCCAAGAGTGTAAAACATTAAGTGGGATGCTACTGTATACCAAAAGGCTTCTGTGCGAGGTTGCTAAAATAAGGTCATCTTTGTACGTTAGATAGTTAGTTTGCTATTTAGGTTACTGTATGCATTGTTAAGGTTCATTTAAATTCGCTATGCTCTACTATAGCATAAAATAGACTAGCTAACGTCAACGTATTGTTGAAGAGAGGCTTAGTGTATATTAAATCAACCTCACAATTAAATGTGTGTATCTTTAAAATATGAACGTCACATTTCAAGATAATAACGCTCCCTTAGATATTGTAATATGGTTTGTTGAACTGGAGTTATTTATTGCAGCTAACCGCCTATCCGACGAACGACCCAAACATTGTTGTTTTTAATATTATTACCAATGCCTCTTTTAATTGTATTATCCTCACACTTGAGAAACAGCCTCATCGTGGCTGTAGAACAGAACATGTAACTTAATTCCTGCATTTAAGGATGATGAATAGCGTAGTCAATGCTTTAGTGACAAGGAAATGATTTGTTTAAATATGATATATGACGTTATCTGTGACTTCAGTGGAAATGAAGCTTATCCATTGCATTGCATTTGTTCAATAGGTTTGTGTCTTACCCTTACGTGTGTGATACATATGAATATGGCATATGAAAACAAATTTGACTGACTCATGAAAACCTCATCCAAAGTAACAGTAAAATAAAAAGGACCTACACAATAATACTCAATCAAACTGATACAGTATAAGGACTGTGATATCCAGCAATTTCTTAAGTATAACAATAAGATTATGACCTGTTTTTAAAAGAAGATAAAAAGTTGTTTGCATGGAAAGAAGTCTGTAACCCATGCATGTAACTTTACATCTGTTTGTTCAAAGTCTCCTTAAGGTGATCCAGACAGGCTGGACCAGAGGAGGAGAGACAGATCTGGAGTCCTAACAGCAGAGAACTTCAGCACGGATTCCAAGGTACACCTTTTTCATGCTTTACAAAGAATGCATAAAGTAATGACTCCAATACACTGATAGACATGCCATTAAACATGACTGAATACTAGATCACCTACACATCAGTGATGTTGAGTGTACTTTCTTAGCAAAAGGTTACATTTACATTTTACCAAGCAACATCACATAGCTGCGACCCTTTGTCTTTCAGTGAGACAACCGGACAGAGCAAGCTTCCACAGTTGCACTAAGTTTTGATAACAGTTAAATATTATTTTAATAATACATTTATTTCAATGTTGATGAATTTAGAACGGTTTATTCATAACCTGATTATCTTTGTAGTACACTGTTGGATTTAAAAAACACATTCAAATAAAAAATCATTATATTTATGAACAAACAAACACACCTCTTTCTTAAATAACATACTTGCTCTGCAATAATATGTTTTTTGATATTTCTGTTAGGAAAGGACATGCCTGAGAGACAGGACTGCTTCACCATGTTCTCTTTCTCTGAGGGTCCAGAAGAACATCCAAGAGGGAAAGGAGAAGCTGATGTGATGAGATTTAAGAGCAGTACAGGACATTCACTAAGAGACACTTGTATTGTAACACAAAGACCTGCACACTGACTAGTTTTGTAGTCTAACAAGAACTTCATTTGTGTTGTTTTGTGTTTTACGTTGCACAGAGACAGTGTGATTGTCAGGCCTATAAAGTTTGGCAAAAAAAAAGTCAGCTGATCAAATGCATTTGCACTTTGAGCTTCACAATACTTGTGCCTTGTGCCGCCGAGTTTGGAACGTCATAAATAAATGGTACCAATCTTCAGTCAGATGTGAATGTGTAATTTAACATTTTCAGTAAGGATAACGGACAAAAGGAGTGCAGATACAATTTATTGAAATGTGAACTAAAAGTTATCAAGCATGAACCATCACCATTTTAAAAAAAAATAAAAACGAAATAATATACATAAGTTACACTAAATGTTAATCTGTTAATTGACAGGCTAGGCCTGTGCAGGTGGTAACAGCTATGCCCAGCATGGGCTAAGTTCTGTAGGTGCAGCTGGTGTAAGTCCTCCTCCATCAGGCCTGCAGGGTCTTTCCCTGCGAGGAGGACTCCTCGCAGGGAAAGACCCTCAGCCCTCTCCGGCCAAAGCAACAATCATAAAGCTGAGGTCTCCCCCAAAGTCTCTAATCATCCATCCTGTGAATATGAGAGGGGAACAAATAGTGTAATAGATGCTTTGGACAATAAGAAATATAAAGTTAACTGTTGAGTTGCTCAGTTTTTTAGATTGACAGGGTTTAATAACACAAACAAAAGGAGAGAAATAAAGATTGGTCTTTCAATACATTGTGTTGATTTTGTCTTTTGAATTGTTTGTCTGAAGTCAAGTAGCTAGAACTGTTACTTATAGTTTGAATGATACAGTCTGGTTATAATGTGTGGAGGAGGCATCACAGGTAAGAGCACCATTTGTTGTGTTCCATCCACAACACATTGATGTGTGTATTTATTTATCTACTATTTCTTGAATCATTACTGTCAGTCCAAAACAAGAGATTTTGTTTTGGTAACATTTAAAAAAAAAAACATTATCTCTTTTCCACTACACTATCTTGAATACTTTAGTTTTTACGTCACTACATTTATCCAACAGCTTTAACATTGTAACGGTGTCACTTCGGACTCTGGGTAATTATGACAGCATGTCCTACTCAGAGCCCTAGAGTCTCTCGGGCTCTGGTCCTACTAGTTTGAGACTTTGAACAAACCAGACCTTCATCTATTAATGTAGAAAATAGTCGGCACATTACACCATTATGAAAGTAATAATTAGTTAGCTCATTGTTCAAATGAGCTCCAACTACAACAGTTAAGTCAACTCGTGCATCGGTAATAACAATAAATCAAATGATATAATATAATAGAATAACTTGTGTCTACTTTAAATACTCTAACAACACTTGTTGCTAATTATACTAGCATACTTTTACTAAAGTAACATTAACATGTTTAAATGCAGGGCTTTTGTAAGAGAGTATTTCGTATAGTGTAGCATGGTCTACTTGACTTATCTAACCGAAGTGATCGTTAAGTTGCTTTGCAAACCGTCCCCCCCCCCACACACACATACAAAAGGACACGGTAACGTTGTGATTCACTTCAATTAATGATAACTACGGAGCTTGCTAACAGCAAGGCACAAGGCTACTTCACTCATTTAGCTAATGTAAGATACAAATGCTGTCGAGCCCTCACTGCTTGTAAGATAAAGAGCACAAACTGACTACTTACCCGAGCGGCGAGCCCCGCTGTTCTCCGTCATTTTTCTCCCGGGTTGTTGTGATCACATGACTGACAAAGCCGTGCTCTGATAGGCCAAGTCAGTTTGATTGCATTAGGGCTCGATTGCTTATCCTGTCTGAGTAGCCCGGATGATGCTGCATCGCAATTTTTGACATCGAATTTTATACACCGAATTTTTTGACGTCGAATTTTTGGGATCTGAATTTGAACATTCGAATTTTTTTCACTTGAATTTTTACATTTTTATTTCACATAGGTAAATTTCGGAGCAAAAACATTCAGATACATGATTTTCAAAGTAATTATTTTCAATGCTATAAATTCGGTGTCTAATACAATTCGAATACTTCTGTCTCTTGTTTGCTTCCATATGGTACGCGCTATGGTAGCTGTTGTAAGGTGAGTGATCTGCACACAAATACTCTTTAATCGCTGAAATCTTGACTGATTTACAAACTGTTTTGTTTATTATAAACGTTATTAGCATGGCTATGATACAGGATGCTTGGACATGTTGAAATTGCAGCTTTTCTTTGTGTATGTGGTTGTATTTATTAGCTGGCTAATAACAAGAGGCTGTGAGTGAGACCTAGTATTACAAAGTTCACCCAGCAACTTTACACCAGTGGGAGAGGCAGAACTGCTCTTTCTTTTCAACATAACTTAAGTTACACATGATTTCTTCCAAGTGGTTTGGCTTGTTAAAAACATCTTACATTTTTAGATACATTATGATACAGGACATTGCTGGCTTTGTGTTTACAGAACGTAGGCTGCACAAAAGTCAGGCATAGTCAGGTAGACTATGCCTGACTTTTGTGCAGCCTACGGCTGCTCTAATCGCCGCAGTCTGCAAACAAGAACCCGTGGAATCACGTGTAAGATATGACAATATTATGACTATAATTAGGATAATCGTTAATTACTTAGTGGATGTATGTACATTACAAGTCCTGCTACACAGGATCAGTGGGGCTATGTGAGATAATAGTATTGCAAGATTGATGTTGACCCAGCCTCTTTAGAATATGTTGCTACCATTTCTTTACACAATTATGTAATGTTTCTTTTGGACACCTTTTTTATTACTCTTAGTGTGGTTGTCTTATTCTTAAAGTATACATACATACATTACATACATACATACAATTACCCCAAAAATATGATAATTTCGGTGTGTATTTTTGTCCTTACCCTTAATCAGGGTTCTTACACCTTTTCCAAAGTCAAATTCAAGCACTTTTCAAGCATTTTCAAGGTGCATTTTCCAGCTTTTCAAGCATCTTACAGCTGTTGTAAATTACATATTTATATACACATACTCAAATGATTATTTCCCTACCTTACATTAAATCAGATGTTCTTTATGCTATAAACAACCAAATGTGTGTTTCGTGATAGCCTTCTACATGAGGATGAAAAATTAAAGAAAAGAAAACTAAGTTTAATATTTCAAAATGAGTGACCCATCTGTATGTCCCATATAACCTGTCTGAGCCAATATAAAACAATCAGCCAAATAACTTTTCAATACATTATTGATTACTATTTTTGAGGTACTTTTAGGTTGGCAGTCAAGTCAAGTCAGAGGTACATGGTGTACTTCTACTCCACTACAGTTCAGAGGTACATGGTGTACTTCTACTCCACAACAGTTCAGAGGTACATGGTGTACTTCTACTCCACTACAGTTCAGAGGTACATGGTGTACTTCTACTCCACAACAGTTCAGAGGTACATGGTGTACTTCTACTCCACTACAGTTCAGAGGTACATGGTGTACTTCTACTCCACAACAGTTCAGAGGTACATGGTGTACTTCTACTCCACTACAGTTCAGAGGTACATGGTGTACTTCTACTCCACTACAGTTCAGAGGTACATGGTGTACTTCTACTCCTCTACAGTTCAGAGGTACATGGTGTACTTCTACTCCTCTACAGTTCAGAGGTACATGGTGTACTTCTACTCCACTACATGTATTTAATACCTTTAGTTACTTTACAGATGTGGATGAATGATGTGAAATCTAATCAAGTGTTAAATCAGACTTTAGTTCCACCTGGAGTAAATCCACAAGCTACCCTGCAGTATACAAAGTCATTCAAACTAGCTGCACCTTTACCAGCTTTGAGAACACTTTCATGATCAATCATTATAAAACATATCATATATTATGAAATGGACCAATCTGCACAATGACTACTTTTACTGTCGCTACTTTAACTATATTTGGATGAGAATACTTTTCTACTTTCACTTGAGGAATATTTTGAATGCAGGACTTTTACTGTGACAGAGTATTCCTACACTCTGGTACTTCTACTTTTGCTAAGTACAAGATCTGAGTACTTATAATTTCACTACAAGATCTGAGTACTTATACTTTTACTCAAGTACAATACCTGAGTACTTATTCCACCTCTGGTAGCGTATTAGTCTGAATTGTAGCTACAAAATCACGCAGAGCTGCATAGAAATAGACTCACAATGGTAACAAGTGGAAAATAATATTTACAAATGTGTACAATGATTTGTAGGCAATTTTGACTACTCAAGACACCTGACTTATACATCTTCAAAGGAAGACTGTGTTCATTCTACAATTACATGGGATTAAAGCAACATGTAGTTTTACTTGTATAATACTTCAATTTTATATAAAGACAGTTTGTTTTCATCTGTTTTCAAATAAACAATTCTTGGCTTTCAGAATATTAAACTTGTTTCGGCAAATTCAGATGATAAATACAACTTTGAAGCTTCGGCATAATTACAAGCGGAGAACTGAGTAACTTAACGTCACAGCAAGCATAACAACAGCTGGTGTTGTGGTCTTGTGAGTGTTTCCCCGGTACACAAACGCAAAAATACACAAACACACTCGCGAGCTTCCCCCAGACCAGTAATACAAACGAAAATGTGTCTTCGGGTCAATGTGACTGATTTCGATAGAGCAAGTCACATTTGGTTTAGGCACGAAACATACTACCAGTAGAAATACATTGCTTTCAAAATCGCTCTGTGTCGAATCAATAGATTATATTTCGTGACTATAACACGAAATGTCGTGAGTGCTTCATCCTCTGAACACCACAGGATGGCGACTGTAACGCACATAACATAGGTACGCTCCTCTGAAATGATTGTCCTCTGCAATTAATATTATCTCTCAATCGAGTTCGCTATTCAGCTAGCTAACGTTAGCTTAAACAAACGTAACATGCAACGTTAGCCTAATCTAAAATGCTCTACTACGGCGTACCTTTGATTGATTGATTGATTGAAAAGTTTATTAACAGCTTGTATATTGGGTACAGTACAGTACAGCTCAAAACATACAATTGTTAAGGGGATGCAGACCAGAGAAAGACTTTCGTCTTGTTTACATCAGGGTCCCCCATTTCCAATTCATCATGTCATTTAAGACATATTTGACATACAGATGGCTTATTTACAATTTACATACAGGTAGTTTTTTTACATACAGATTGCTTATTTACAATTTTCATTTTAGATTTCGTTCTAATACATCCTAACCGGACATTTAAGACATACCAAGTCTACAGATATACAGTTAGTAACAGAGTCTAAAATGCGAGTATATACATAGATGGGGGGGGAAGCTGTCCATTGAACGACAGGTTGAGATTTGTACCATTACCGGGGCCAGTTTTGCAATGCTCTCCCCCGAAGGTGCTCTTTAAGAGAGGTTTTGAAGGTAAGTATAGTTTTACTTTCCTTTACAGTTGTGGGAAGAGCGTTCCACCTTGATGTGGCATAATTGCGAAACGTGTATTCCCCCTTTTTTGTGCCAAATCTGGGTTTCACATGATTTGTGGAGCTCCCTCTGGTGTTATGATCATGGTATTCCTTGACCTTTGGGAAGAATTTTGACATGTACATGGGTACCATAGAGGTGTAGTGGATCTTGTAGACCAGGCCCATTGCAAGTAGCTGTACTCTGTCGTCTACTCTAAGCCATCCTAGGTTGTCAAAGTGGGCAGAGGTGAGGTGGGTTCTAGATGAAAGGTCAAGCAGTAGTCTGACCAGTTTATTTTGCGATGTTTAAAGTTTTATTTTTAGCGCCTTGGAGGTGCTATGGTACCATGACGTGCAAGCATAGTCATAGTACCCTTGAATGAGTGCTCCTGCCAGAGTTTTCAGGGTGTTTTTGTTTACCAGAGAGGAGATCCGGTATAGGAATCTAGTTCTTTGATTGACTTTTTTTATTACATTGGATGCCATTTTGTCACAGGAGAGGTTTGCCTCAAGAATAGATCCTAGGTATGTAATTTCCTTCTTACTTGTGACAATAATGTCGCCCACTGCAACTGAGAAGTCGTCGGATTTGCTGAGATTATGTTTCGAACCGAAGAGAATGGACTCTGTTTTACCCAGGTGTAATGATAATTTATTATTGGCAAGCCAGGTGCAGATTCTGCCGAGCTCGGAGCTGAGGGTTTTTTCAACCTGCAACCTGTTCCTGCCAGAGACCAGCAGGGCTGAGTCGTCCGCGAACAGGAACAAGTTGCAGTCACATGCTGATGACATGTCATTTACATAAATTAGGAACAGTAACGGACCTAATATGCTTCCTTGTGGAACACCACAGCTCACTGGGAGGGGGGGGGACAGAGTACCGTTTACCTCCACCATCTGTTCTCTCCCCTCCAGGTAGGATTGCATCCAGCTCACCGATAGTTTATCAAAACCAATTGCTTTTAGCTTGTCAATCAGAATGGGGTGATTGACAGTGTCGAAAGCCTTTTGTAGGTCCAGCATCACCATGCCGCAGTACTTGCCCTCGTCCACCTCTTGTTTGATGTGGTCGCTCAAATAAAGAAGGCATGTGTCAGTGGAGTGGGATGTTCTAAAGCCAGATTGAAATTCATAGATTAGTTTCTTTTCCGCGAGGTACTTTTCGACCTGTTCATATACTCTTTTTTCCATGACTTTCGAGATGGAGGTAAGTATAGAAACAGGGCGGTAGTTGCCTGGGTCCAATTTGCTGCCCTTTTTGTGTAGGGGGGGTTACTCTTGCAATTTTGAAGTCTTTGGGTACTTTTCCCTGTTTTATGGAGAGGTTAATTATGTGAGCTATGACTGGTGAGATGGCGGTTGCTGTGTCTCTGAGGAATTTGGAGGGGATATTGTCGTGGCCAGTGGCCTTGTTAGGTTGGAGGGCGCTCAGTTTAATGAGTACCTCTGCTGTTGTTACCCTTACTAGACTGAAATCATCTTTGCTTACCCCTAGGTTTTTGTAGTAGGTCATGATGTGATCTACCCCAAAAAGCCCTGAGTGGGAGGGTAATTTATTTACAAGAGTTGTGGCTATGTTTATGAAAAAAATGTTCAAGTACTTGGCCACATCCAGTTTGTCTGTGATGAGCCTGTTATCTGTCTTTATGTTTAAGTTAGAAAATCTCGTTTTGAGTTTTTTACTGCAGCCAAGCTGGTTATTGAGTAATTTCCAAAGTTCACGGGGTTTATTTTTGTTTTCCTCAGTTTTGTGGCTCGTCAGTGCAGACTCTCACATCGTTATTTTTGCAAACTTTGCAGGAGGCTACTCGTGGGCTTGACCCTCGTCTTAGCCATGGCTTGTATTTGTCTTCTGCTAGTCAACGCTCGTTGAAACGGCAACCTCCTGGCACACAGTCATCTATCTCTCATCAGAATGCCCAGGTCACACGTAACACAAACACTTGCAGGTCGCGCGCATAGCGCGGGAAGGCCGCAGCAGAGCTGTTTTATGTAGAAGCGAAGCAATTATTTTCTTTTCATCTAAAAAGCGAACTATTCAGTCAGACAGCAATTTATTGTAAAAGTAAAGCATTTACATTTTCAAGCACTTTATCTAAATTTCAAGCACCATTCCCAAAATGCAAGCACTTTCCCAACCTTGAAAATACCACTTCAAATTTCAAGCATTTTCAAGGATTTCAAGCACCCGTACGAACCCTGCTTAATGTTAAAGGAAAGAAGGGCGGACAATGTTGACAATAATTTATATATCTGGCTACCTTTCTCATGTTTTTAAGGTTTCCCAAAACCGGAGAGAGGAGGAGGCAGTGGGAACTCGCCCTAAGAAGGGACGGTTTTGTTTCCTCTGGCAGGACGCTGCTCTGCAGTGAGTACTGCAGGAGTGAGGACTTTGACAGGACGGGGCAGACTGTCCGGCTTAAAGATGGTGTTGTGCCAACAGTATTCAATTTCCCAGCTCATCTTCAAAGTAGGGATGCCAGCGATTATTCGATTATTCGTTACAGTCTCCATAATCGAATATTATTTTTAAAAATCGATTTTATTTATATATATTTTTATTATTATTTATGTTTTATTATTTTTTTCTGGCTTAGTTTCAACCAAAATATAGACTAATGCTAATAATAGTAATAGTATTAACAATTGTAAATGGCCATTGGTCACACCACCAGTTTGTTTTACTGTAAACTTGGAGGAAGCCTGCGTGCAGAGCAGACTGCTGCTGTAGCACGCTACACACCGACCCCGCCCTCCCTCACACGTGCGACTAAAGATGAACAAAGCGGCAGGTAAAAAGAGTTCCTCCTCGTGGAACAATAGGCTAATTATTGAATGTATTTCAATGCTGCTATTATTAATACAGGCTACATGATGGTGGTTTATATGGGGTCGGTCGATTAATCGATTATTATTCGCCAGGGCTGCCGAATAATCGATTTTGATCATGGTCAGTTTCTGGCAACCCTACTTCAAAGGGTATGTGTATCATTGGCCAACAAGAATTCAAGGTGTATAAGATTGATTGATAAATATGTGATTAAATGTCACACTTTAGTTTTTCTTTCTGCAAGTTTAGGAATAAATAATGTATTGTGTATTACAGCACATTTTAAACACTCAAAATGTCTTTAATTATGTTTATTTTTGCCGGAAGCAACAAGAAGCACAACCACTTCAAGAAGAGCAGAAGATGAACCTCAGCCTAATGTTGTGAGTATTCTGAATGTGGCCAAGACCAGAGAGATGGTCATTGATTTCAGGAAGGTGAGGACATCTCTTCTACCCCTGTGCATTCTGGGAGAGGATGTGGCTGTTGTGGAGGACTACAAATACCTGGGAGTGCACTTAGACAACGGACTGAACTGGAGGATCAACACTGATGCTGTGCACAAGAAGGGGATGAGCAGACTCTATTTTCTGAGGAAGCTGAGATACTTCCACGTGTGCAGTAAGATGCTGGAGATCTTCTACCGGTCTGTTGTGGCCAGTGCACTCTTCTTTGCTCCGGTCTGCTGGGGGGGCAGCATCAGAGCCGGTGACACCAGCAGGATCAATAAACTAATTGGGAAAGCTGGGTCTGTCATCGGCATCAAGCTGGACCCCTTTGAAGCTGTGGTGGAGAGGAGGACACTGAACAGGCTGTTGTCCATCATGGATAACCCCACCCATCCTCTCCACCTGCAGCTGGATAGTCAACGGAGCTTCTTCTCCAACAGACTGCTGCAGCTCTGCAGTGCCATAACTCAACAAATCACCTCTGGCTGGAAGATAACTCTCTGCTCCATAGTTTCTCTTGAATATAACCACGTTGTACATTTTACACATATATAATCTATTTAATATTTAACATTAATATTCCATATTCCTTATATTTATGTATAATATATATATATAATATCCTGCCAAACTCAACATGTATATTTTCCTCTTTCTTTCTTTTCTTTCTTTTTCTTGCTTATTTCTAATTCATTGTAAAATGCTTTGTCCCTTATGCTGCTGTAACTAAAAATGTTTTCCCAAATTGGGATCAATAAAGTACCATCTTATCTTGTTTTATTTGCATGTGGAATGTCACTAACAAATGAGAGCATCATATGGCTGGTCATATTAAATCCTTTATCTCGGTGGTACCCAGGAAGGTCTATGATGGTGTTACTAAGAGAGCCCAATATAATTTGAGGTGGTACTCTGTGTAAAAGGTTTGAGAACCACTGGCCATCTCACTTGCTCTATGTCACTCATACACTTGAATAAACATGTGCAAACATTGAAACTACACCCAGGGATTGGCAACCTTTACAATCAAAATAGCCATTTTTGTCCAGAGCCTCAAAACATATTTTTGCCTTATAAGGGGAAAAGCCTATTAAGATCAATTTCTTAAAAGTACACTGAGTTGTGTTTTCTGTTGGAGAATGTAAGAAAAATCAGGCTCACAGTATTGATAAGTGAACATTGAATTGTTAAAAAAGTAACTTATTAATTTCCATATTACTATTATTTATATATTCGTATAATTGTGATACATGAGACAGAACTGGCCTGTCTGTGAGCTCATTTTATGTTGGTTTGGTTCTTCTGATAAAGGTGTGAATATCTAAATAATATACCACCATATGCTATTGTCATTAGTTGTGTCCCTATTCTTAAAGCTAAGGCATTGCTAAATTAACAACTCTTGGCTTACAGAGTGGTAACATGAGACCGATTTTTATATATAAAATATAAATATATTTTAATTGTATAATTTATTTTAAATATTAACAATATAATAAAAATAAATGGAAATATATACACCGGCAAATATTTAATATAAATACCTTGTGTGTGTGTGTATAGCTATTGCTTTATCTGCTTAATGTTATTTTCATAAGAAAGTCCATGACTATAAGTATACAGTATCATAACTACATCTTTGATGTTTATAAAAAACCAAACCGTTTGAAAATTGGTTGAAAATTGAGCAAGCTATGGTTATTTAAATAGTAAACCATAATGTTATGAATGAGAGAACTGCCTGTAGCAAGATGGCGGCCAAGTGGCAACGTCGGTCTCCATTGGCCAGCAGCGCGGGTGAGTCATCTAGTGTTTATATATATCTATGGTGGTGGCTACCATTAGCAGCTAGCATTTACTCTCCGATATTTACATAAAAATTGAATTATGGATTATAAATTCAATCAGTTTTTTATACATGGACGTTAAGAACCTATGGATTAACAGATTCAGCCGTTTTTTTTCTCGTTTTAATGCCATTGAACACGTACTTTGATCAGATTGACAGCTACTTGTGAGACGATCTCCCTAGAAGCTTCGTAAAGGTACGTGTTGTGATGACTGTATTTGCTTCCCCTGTCGCGAGTCCGGATCACTCAGTGATTATACTATATACCTACATAATCTATGGAGTCTCAGCTTTAATTGGATATATTGTATGTGCAGCTATGATAAGTAATAAGGGTACTTTTATCTTGAGTTCTGTGCCAATGTCCGTTAGCATTTTTCGCTCAGGGGTAATTTAGATGCTTCTTGTGAGACTTGTGTTTTGTTTTGGTAAACATGGTTTGTATCGGCAGTTAGCTGAGATTATTTCCGTTAATCTGGTATAACACATTAATAGGTTCTTAAATATTAAGATCCCCTGAGACACAGTATCGTGAAAAAAAGACCCAGGGTCCCCGCCGGCGGGGACCTTCGGGCTTAACAGGTTAAAATGGAACATGAAGATAAACTGAGAGTAAAGTTGCTATATTTTCACGATTGTCTCCAATGTCAGCAAATGAAAAACGCCCCCAAGTCGGAAACCCGAAAACGTTGTGTATTTATGTTAGAAACTGAATAATACAGCAAAAAACTATCTTGGAGCCACCAGTGCCCTGTACTACGAAGCCAGTTCAACATATCCTGGATATGTTTGAGTTATCTTAAAGGTGGGGTAGGTAAGTTTGAGAAACCGGCTCGAGATACACTTTTTGTTATATTCCATGGAATGCTCTTAACATCCCGATAGCAATGAATATCTTAAGTGCTTTGACAAAAAATCCATTAAAAAATGTCATCTGTGGAAGCCGTGGCGCTGTAAAAAGCATGACCAATCATTTTAGCCGGCCCGGCTAAAATAACTGGATGGCCTACCTGCCTGTCAGCCTTCCATCTGTGCACAAATTTATCTCGTGCCCTCATCGGTCATGTGCGCGTTCGTGTGTGTTGGAGGAGGGGCTCTGTGAGGAAGTAGCAGATTTCTTCCGGTTGTGTATTTTCAAATTGTAGCGCACTCGAGCTGGTTTCTCCAAAATGACATATCCCACCTTTAATAAGGCCTGTGTAACAAACGAGATCTCGCTAAACGGTCCTACGGCGCTGGTTATCAACTCGGTAAATCAAGCCAGGGTTTCTCTCTCCAGCTGAGAGCGCGTTCACGTGAAAGGGGCGGGGTTAGCTACATTTGACCAATCACAAACAGGGACAAGTGTACTGACAGCGCAGCGTCATACTTCATTAATGAAAAGTAAACTAATATTAGACAAATCCATCCATCCATCCATCTTCTCCCGCTTATCCGTGGTCGGGTCGCGGGGGTAGCAGTTCCAGCAGAGAGCCCCAAACTTTCTTTTCCCTGGCGACATCAACCAGCTCTGACTGGGGGATCCCAAGGCGCTCCCAGGCCAGCAAAGAGATCTAATCCCTCCACCTGGTCCTAGGTCTACCCCTTGGTCTCTTCCCAGCTGGACGTGCCTGGAACACCTCCCTAGGGAGGCGCCCAGGTGGCATCCTAACTAGGTGCCCGAACCACCTCAACTGGCTCCTTTCGACGCGAAGGAGGAGCGGCTCAACTCCGAGTCCCTCCCTGATGACCGAACTTCTCACCTTATCCCTAAGGGAGACACCAGCCAACCTGCGGAGAAAACCCATCTCGGCCGCTTGTATCCGCGATCTCGTTCTTTCGGTCATGACCCATCCTTCATGACCATAGGTGAGGGTAGGAACGAAAATGGCCCGGTAGACAGAGAGCTTTGCCTTCTGGCTCAGCTCCCTTTTCGTCACAACGGTGCGGTAAAGCGACTGCAGTACCGCTCCCGCTGCTCCGATTCTCCGGCCCATCTCACGCTCCATTGTTCCCTCACTCGAGAACAAGACCCCGAGATACTTGAACTCCTTCACTTGGGGTAAGGACTCATTCCCTACTTGAAGTGGACAGTCCATCGGTTTCCTGCTGAGAACCATGGCCTCAGATTTGGAGGTGCTGATCCTCATCCCAGCCGCTTCACACTCGGTTGCGAACCGATCCAGTGAGTGCTGAAGGTCGCAGACCGATGAAGCCATTAGAACCACATCATCTGCAAAAAGCAGTGGTGCAATCCTTAGTCCACCGAACTGCAGACCCCCTCCCCCATGACTACGCCTCGAAATCCGATCCATGTATATTACAAACAGGATTGGTGACAAAGCGCAGCCCTGGCGGAGGCCAACCCTCACCGGAAATGGGTCCGACTTACTGCCGAGGACCCGGACACAGCTCTCGCTTTGGGAGTACAGAGATTGGATGGCCCTGAGTAGAGACCCCCTCACCCCATACACCCGCAGCACCTCCCACAGTAACTCCCTGGGAACTCGGTCATACGCCTTCTCCAAGTCTACAAAACACATGTAGACCGGATAAGCGTACTCCCAGGCCCCCTCCAGGATCCTTGCGAGAGTAAAAAGCTGATCCGTCGTTCCACGACCAGGACGGAATCCGCATTGTTCCTCCTCAATCTGAGGTTCGACAATCGGCCTGACCCTCCTTTCGAGTACCTTAGAGTAAACTTTCCCGGGGAGGCTGAGTAGTGTGATGCCTCTGTAATTGGCACACACCCTCTGATCCCCCTTTTTAAAAAGGGGAACCACCACCCCGGTCTGCCACTCCTTCGGTACCGTTTCCGACTTCCACGCAACGTTGATGAGACGTGTCAACCATGACAGTCCCTCAACACCCAGAGCCTTCAGCATTTCCGGGCGGATCTCATCCACCCCCGGGGCTTTGCCACTGTGGAGTTGTTTGACGACCTCAGTGACCTCCCCCCGGGAGATTGGTGTTGATCCCCCGTCATACTCCAGCTCTGCCTCTAACATAGAGGGCGGAGTTGTCGGGTTCAGGAGTTCCTCAAAGTGTTCCTTCCAACGCCCTAACACTCCATCAGTTGAGGTCAACAACGTCCCATCCTTACTGTACACAGCTTGGATGGTTCCCTGCTTCCCCCTCCTGAGGTGTCGGACAGTTTTCCAGAACAACTTTGGTGCCGCCCGAAAGTCCTTCTCCATGTCTTCTCCGAACTTCTCCCACACCCGCTGCTTTGCCTCGGCCACGGATGAGGCTGCTGCCCTTCGGGCCTGTCGGTACCTTGCAACTGCCTCGGGAGTCCCCCGGGATAACAAATCCCTGAAGGCCTCCTTCTTCAGTCGGACGGCTTCCCTGACCACCGGTGTCCACCAGGAGGTTCGAGGGTTACCGCCCCTTGAGGCACCTAGGACCTTGAGACCACAGCTTCCCGCCGCGGCTTCGGCAATAGAGGCTTTGAACACCGACCACTCTGGTTCAATGTCCCCAACCTCCAAAGGAATGCCCGAAAAGCTCCGCCGGAGGTGTGAGTTGAAGGCCTCCTGAACTTGGGCCTCCTCCAGACGTTCCCAGTTCACCCGAACTACACGTTTGGGCTTACCAGGTCTATCCAGAGGCTTCCCCCGCCACTCGACCCAACTCACTACCAGATGGTGATCAGTTGACAACTCCGCCCCTCTCTTTACCCGAGTGTCCAAAACATACGGCCTCAGGTCCGATGATACGATAACGAAATCGATCATGGACCTTCTGCCTAGGGTGCTCTGGTACCACGTACACTTATGAGCATCCTTATGTTCGAACATGGTGTTTGTTATGGCCAATCCATGACTAGCACAGAAGTCCAGTAACAAACCACCACTCCGGTTCAGATCAGGGGGGCCGTTCCTCCCAATCACGCCCCTCCAAGTGTCTCCATCATTGCCCACATGTGCGTTGAAGTCTCCCAGCAAGATTAAAGAGTCCCCTTCAGGAGCCCCATACAGGACTCTTTCCAGGGTCTCCAAGAAGGCCGTATACTCTGAACTGCTGTTGGGTGCATAAGCACACACAACAGTCAGAGTTTTCCCCCCCATAACCCGCAGGCGTAGGGAGGCGACCCTCTCGTCCACTGGGGTAAACTCCAACAACGAAGCACCTAACCGGGGACTTGTGAGTATCCCCACACCCGCCCGGCGCCTCACACCTTGAGCAACTCCGGAGAAGAATAGAGTCCAACCCCTATCCAGAAGTAAGGTTCCAGAGCCGACGCTGTGCGTAGAGGTGAGCCCAACCAGATCCAACTGGTAACGCTCCACCTCCCGCACAAGCTCCGGCTCCTTCCCCCCCAGAGAGGTGACGTTCCACGTCCCCAAAGCCAGCTTCTGTCGCCCGGGTCTGGTCCGTCGAGACCCTCCGCTTTCACTGCCACCCTTCTGGCAGCGCACCCGACCCCATCGATGTTTCCCGTAGGTGGTGGGCCCGCGGGACGGAGAAGCGGAGGTGTTGCCCACGTTGCCTTTTCGGGCTGGGCCCGGCCGGGCTCCGTGGCAAGCCCGGCCACCAGACGCTCGCCGACGAGTCCTCCTTCTGGGCCTGGCTCCAGAAGGGGACCCCGGGCTTCCTCCGGGCCGGGTATCCTCACTTCTTGTGTCGTCTTTCATGAGGTCTTTTGAACCAATCTTAGTCTGGCCCCTTGCCTGAGACCAATTTGCCATGGGAGACCCTACCAGGAACACAAGGTTCCAGACAACACAGCCCCCAGGTTCATCAGGGCACACAAACCTCTCTACCACGGTAAGGTGCTGGTTCTTCAGAGAGGAAATATGAAATTTAAACATCCATGATGACTTAAACATATAATCCAGGATACAAGCCACATAGTTGTTATATTCACCTGCAATATAACAACTGGTTAAAAAATAAATAAACTACCGAGTGTTTGAAAGCGTACAACAGTTTTATGATACTGCCCCATCTAAGACACCAGTGGATCTGACTTTAATTACATTTGAGTTGAGTGTTTCGTATCTTTCACACACAGTGACGTCACGAGCTACTCACAATGCAACACGCGCCACGGCCAGATACGGCTCGAGAAGCTGACTCAGATAAGGAAATATTGTGATATTATATGATCGATGATCTGATTGATGATGTGATATCAAGTGTGATATGAATGATAAGTGCGACACGTCGGCGTCTTCTCTGCAACGGCAGTTTAAACTGTATTTCCTTTATCCTGTAATATGACTTGATAGATTTAAACTCCACACACTGAGCTCTGATTGGTCAGCATGCAGGCGTTGCTTTCACTGAGTTGATCTCTTTTCGCTCTTTACGCCAGGGGCGGTCAGCGTCAGGTAAAAAAAAAAGTTATTTAGCCTTCCCAAACTTGAGCCTCACGCGCCGCCTATGATAAGCTGTCAAACATTTCAAATGATTATTTGAATGCTTGTCTAGATGGAAAAATATGCTTGATCTAGTTAATGATTACAGTGTTTGGGCAGAGCTGCAGCTTTGACCTGTATGTTCTGTGTGTCAACTTGACCCATTTGAAAACATTAGGTTTGTGTCGGGGATAAAACAGGTCTGAAATAGTTGTGTTTTTGGTGAGGTTTGTAGTATCACCAATGTTAGGTCTGTGATACATTTGGTGTGTTGCACAAGTAACGCATGATTTCCCCTACATTGGGTATGACAGTGACATCATATCTCCTGCAGTCGTCCCAAAATTGAGATGCGGAGAACTTCCTCCTCAAAGCCACTGTGATGCCTGCACACGACAACAATACGAAACACAATCTGAAAGGATAAGATCGATTATATCTGAGGTTTTTCTGCTTAAAATATCAATGAAAAGCCCAAACCAATAATAAATGTATCTACAAACACATCCTTGTAGCCGAGCCTTAGAGGACTCCAGACCAGTGTTTTTTTTTTTAAATCTATTGGTTTATATCAAATGCAACCCTTGCTGAAGAGGCGCTCCACACTCACGACAAATAATGTATTCTCTCTTAATTTGCAAGCATATGAAAATATTTATTAAAACAAATTAAATACATTTAAAAAAACATTTATGATCTACGCACAGCATATCTCATTAACGTTATATAAAATATAAAAACAGACATAACGACGGAGGGGCAGAAAACTTAATCTAGTTCTCTCAGTCTACAGTACAGGGTGCAGTGATCTGCCAGTATCAGTCTTCAAGGTATCACAAGTTAAATATTACAGTGTGGACAGTGTTTGACCTATAATGTTTTTCTAAAAATACACGTATACTTTATGAAAGGATCACTTCTAAGTAACTTATTTACTGCGGAGTGCCTGACATTGCGATTAAACACCTGCAGCTTTAAAGCTACACTGAAATGTTCAACAGGTGTATGAGAGATCTAATAAACAAATCACAAAACAAATATTTTGTTTTGTTTAAAGGAGTGTTATGCCTTTTCTGAGATTATCTGGACCAGGACATAGAAGTTGTTTCTTTGGAACTGGAACAATTTCTGCATTAAAGAAAAAGTTCATTTTTGAACGCTAACTTGCTTTCTTGTCGAGAGGTAAATTAAGATTGAAACCACTATCATGTCTGTAAAGTTAGCTTAGCGTAGCATAAAAGCTGAAAACATGTGGAGAAAACTAGCCTGTGTCTCTCTGAACCTTATTTCTTGTGTAAAATTATATTTCATTTGTTAACTATTTCTTGTTTGGTTAACTCACAGTATTACTGGAACTATATCATCACATAAGCCCCCATAACATTACAATTTGTTATTCTACTCAATTATATTCTACATTGTTTTGTAAACAAACATTCTGTTCTGGTGGGTTGTTTTAGCGAACTTTGAAAATCCCAATTGGATTTGATTTTCCACCTCACTTCCAGTTTGTACGCTAAACTTAGGTTACTGGCTGCAGGTTTATATTTTGCGAACTCAAGACTGAGTGTCTGAGAGTATCAATCTCCATCAATGTCTCTTGCCAAGAAAGCAAATAAGCCAATTTCCTAAATGTCAAACTATTCTGTTAACAATGTTAAAGAAACACACTGCAAACATCCATGAAGGCAACGGTTCTACATCGAGTAAACTTGAAACACTTAATTAAAAAAAGGCACGTTAATGTAAGTTTACTGAAATTGTTAGAACTTAGTTCAAAGTTTATCTCCCTACTTCACTTCATACCTGCCCTCACTTTGTCATTTCTGCTGGTAGAACGGACTGTCGAAGCCGCTGTCCTGCTGCCGTTGTCTCAGCTCAGAGAACTGAGGCCGGGGACGGCCCCCCCGCTGCTCCTCGCCCTCTGAGCCAGGCGTGGGCTCCCGGTGTGTGCTGAGCTTTGCATGCTGAACGCTCAAAGTCTGGGTGTGAGGTGTCTTTTTGGCAATTTCGTTATAGACAGTCAGGTCAGAAACATTCGGGGTGAGTCCTACAAACTCTCCCAGGTGACTGGCTGACGCAGCAGAGACAGAAAAAGGCTTCACCTGCTCCACTTTCCTCCCTGAGTAAGAGAGTGTGGAGGCCTGGAAGCCTGCGTCCGAGTCACTGCTGCTCATGCTCCAGTCCGTCCTCCTCTCGTCTCTGACAGGAACCTCCTGGATGAGGAGCGGTTGGGTCTGTCGCTCTGAGTCAAGGCGGTTGACTCCCTGCAGGCATAGCTCCCTGTTTTTACTCCTCACAGACGCATCGACAAAATCCCCCTGGCATGAATTCGTCTGATGTGAAGGTTTGTAAGAGTGGAGATATGCGTTACCAGCAGTTTTCAGTCTTGCATCTACTGCCGCTGCCTCCTTCTCAGTGGCAGGAAGGTCTTTGTGACTCGAAGGTTTCGTCCTCGCTGTGGCGACTTGTTTCTGCTCTGAAGTCTTTTCCCTGTGCGATCTCCCCTCCGGCCTGATGTCAGGGAGCTCAGTGAGAGTCAAAGGGTTCTTACTGAAACCTGCATTTCTACCTGTGAACACAGCTGTCAAACAACCAGTCAATACAAACCACATATTCCCAGCACATTGACAATTTAAAACCTAAAAGGAGACACCTTGAATCAAGCAGTTCTACTCGACAGGACTCACTTTGTAAGCTGTAGTTCTTTGAAGATTTCATTCTGACAGGCGTCTCCAGTACTTTAGCCATGGCTGCCAGCTTGCTTGCAGCATTCATTATTTTCTTGTCAGCCCTGCAGAGGACAGGAAGATCAATACAATTAGCCAGAGGAGTCCTGAGGAAGCAAGCAAACAAGTTTAGGACATTACGGTCTCTTGCCTTGTATTCTTTCCCCCGTCCTCCAGTAACTCCTGCAGACAGGTCAGATAATAGCGCCGCATCTTCCTGGCGGTGTCCTGCCTCTCCCTCTGCACCTCCACGCGGATCATCTCTGCAGCTCGCTCTCGACTCTCCTGGAGGTAACGCAGCATGTCTCCTGCGGTAAAACACAGTTATGATCCGTCCTTTTCACTAGGTACATTTACATGAAAATTACTGAGGTTCGATCAGATTCACAAGTGAGGACATAAATGAATATTATGGTACAGGACATCATAGTTTCTAGTTGAGTCTTCTTCCTTAAACCCTCCAGGGCAGTTTTATATTGAAATCTGGTGTGCCTGAATACAGAATATTTTAAATGTGCACACAATAAACACATCCATTACAAACCTCTGATCTTTTCTACAGTCGTCACGTATTGCTGCTTCATCTCTTCCAGGCCTTGTGTATTTTGTTGGTGATCAGAACTCCTGCAAGCAAGAAAAAAACATATTCTTCCATGATTTTATTGAAATTAAATGTCAAACTGATCTTTGGTGTATTTTCAGCTATTTCTAAGATTTTGCCCCAAAAACAAAGACAAGAAACCCTAAAGACTTTGCTGCTTTCTAGCAATTTGACCTTACTTTCAACAGTCCAAGGGTTAATTACTATTTGGGATGGGTTAAATGTCTGGAGGGACTTGATTTGACTATTACTGGAGTAAAAAGTCCAGCTTATGCTTGGCATCATTAAGATGGATTATAAAAGACCCCCGTCACCCCAGCCACAAACTGTTCAGTCTGCTGCCGTCTGGCAGGCGTTACCGCAGCATCCGGACTAAAACCACCAGATTCAGAGACAGCGTCATCACGCAGGCAATAAGACTGTTAAACAACTGAACTGCTGAAACAATTTCATAACATTCATCTGCTACTTAGTAATTATTTATCCATTATCTAATATATCATTCCAATAACTTGTATATAGACTCGTATTGCACTATTCCACTTTTTTTCTCTCACTTTTTTAAAACTATTTTTCTTTTTGTATTACTTTTAATATAGTATATTTTAATATTGTTTTAATATTGTCTGCTTATCTGTATTATTGTGCTGCATTGTTGGAGAAGCCTGTGACCTAAGATTTTCAACGACATAATTACTCTGTAGCTATGTTAGTTTGACAATAAAGAACCTTGAACCTTGAACCTTGAACCTTGAAGATGACAGATAATGTGAGATGCTTGGTCCAAAAAACTAAAACCTTGTGTTGGATGGAATGTTAATTCCAAGTGCAAAATGCATGAGCAAAAGCACTTAAGATAAGGGACAACATTTGATATAAAAAAGATATACATTGGTTTAACTTTGAACTAACACGGCATATCACAACAGAACAAAACAATAAACTGGAGCAACAATATTTTATTTAGCTTCATTTCACTTTGAACTGAAGATAAGAAACAATAAAAACACTAACCCTGAGGATTCTTTGGCTCTCTTCACCTCCTCCAGCTGCTGCAGATGTTCCTCCTTCATGGTTTTCAAGCTGCTTTCATGCTCATCTGCAACACACAGACATGTTGTATGTTGAGTTGAGTATATCCATTAGTTTGACATTTAAAGAGAGAATTGAAATGCCTTTAATACCTTTCAGATGCTGCATGGCAGAGTTGTGCTCCCGGACGCTGTGCTGCAGCTGACGACAGGCTTTCTCTAAGTGTCTCTGCAGCTCCTGGTTCTTCTTCTGCAGCTTTCCTAAAGTCTCGGCGCACTCCTTCCTGCAGCGGGCCGGCTCCTTCCTCTGGGACACGGAGCCTGGAAACAGTGGAGAATATAAGCTTGCTGATGGGCACTGTAGTGATCAAATAATGAATATTGTATGTCATACGGACGATCAGAGGGCAATACATACTCTGCATTTGGTCTATTTCTCTCTCATGATGCTCCTGTGTTTCTTTTAACACAAGGCTCAGTCTCTCCTCACTTATCTGTAGGGGAATAAAGGAAAGTGAAACTCATAAGCATTGTACCACAGAGAAACAAAATAAAAACAGCACATTCATAGAAATCATAACTTACTGCACTTTGAATTGCCTTCTGATGAAAGGGGCTATGAATGAACTTGCCTTGCTGAGGATTTAAACAGGGCTGTGCATGATTTTATAAAGGAATAAAGTAACAGGCTGATTGTAATGTTTGTGATTTGCAAGCTCCCAAATACTATACTAACACTATACTAACTACCAAAATATGCATTTCAGTGCAATTCTGCTGTTCATTTATTTCTTTGTCCTGCATTGTGTTCCAACAACCTTCGCCCTCTGCAGACTCAGCAAATTGATCATTGAGCAGAGCAAGTCATCTTAACCTAAATCATTAACTGATAACATATGTTTTATCTTCAGATAACAGATATTTGCAAAAAAACTCACTTTGGTCCATTGCTTCTTGGCTTGAGACACTGCTCTGTTGACTACGTCTCTGCAGGTGGTTTGGATGATGTGTGTGACTGTGAGCTCTGATGTGTCCCCGCTGCTCCTCCTGGGGTCTTCAGTGTGGGGCTGATTTGTTCTGGGATCCCTGAGAAGTTGTGCCTGGACCTCTGACAGAGCCATCTGAAGTTCCGTCATTAATTCATCTCTTGTCTGCTGCCTCTGGACCTGCTCCTCCTCTGCATGCTGACATTTCCACTCCTCCTCCCGGGCCCTCACAGTCTGCTGTAGCTTGGCCTCCACCTGCAGGAGCAGCTCCTCTCCGTGCAGCGCCGCCTCCCCTCTGGCCTGCTGCACAGCCTGCTCCAGATTTCTCTGGTACGCCTGCTCACTGCGGGCCAGGGTCACAGAGATCTCTTGTTGTTTGTCTCGGCTCCAGGCTGCTCGGGCTGCAGTCAGCTCAGCCTTCAGCAGCGCCGCAAGCTCCCTCCTCCCCTGCTCCACCTGACTCTGCCAACTCCTCTTGTAGCTCCTCCAGTCTCTGCTCCTCCAGCTGGTTCTTGTGCTTCTTATTCCACTTCTCCTCTGCCTGGGAAACCTGGCCCATTTAAAATTAAGAATAACACATGATCAGAAAAGAAAAGGCATTTTACAGCATTGTCAGTTTTTACCTCAAAGACAGAAACGGTTCATACCTGTTGTCCTGTGCGTTTCTCTTGCAGTACTTCCCATTTCTCCCTTTCTGTTTGGAGAGCGGCTCGATATTCTGGTAATGACGTCAAATCTTCAATCCAGCGATTGTAGGCCCTGGTTACTGCACCTTCAACCTGAAACACCATCAGTAAGTGTTAATCCCTGATGAAAGCAAGATATCTCAAAACATTTGGGGAATACAGCATTGTGTTTTATTTAATTTTATAACTATTTAGTTTGCTTATTTCATCATCATCATTTTATTTAAACGGACAGTGCACATTAATCAACATTTCTGTAAATGTGACAGAGTTAGCCAAGAGGCTATTTTTCATCTGTAGTCCCTGGACAGATTTTGTAAGTCACCCTAAGGACACATTTCATTTTAAACAAGTAAGTACAATCAAATAAAAACATGCAACATACAGTACTGGAAATCTTAATAAATGATAATCCTCATAAATCCTCATCATAAATAGTGGGATGAATCAGCTAAATCACATAGTTTAGAGAGCTAGCAAGTCTTGCTGCATTGGATTGATTCTAATTGTTCCCACACATTCTAAATGTACAGTAAAGCTATGCGGCTGACTAGCACACATATAGTTAAAGAGCTCACTGACCTGGTTGGCCATGTCGTCCAGATGTTTCTCATGCAGCTCTCTCTGGGCTTGTTTCCTGGCTTCCTCCACAGCTTTGCGTTTGCCTCTCTCAGCCTCCAGGAGCAGCTGCTGTCTCTGGGCACTGAGCCTGGAGTCCAGATCCTCTGCAGTGACTCTCACACCGCTGGCCTCCGTCTCTGCCTGACAGGAAGCCTCAGCCGTCTCCTTATGTTCCTCTCTCCTAGCCTCCTCCAGCCTCTCCACCCAGGACTTCTCCATCTGCACAGTAGCAGTAAAAACTTCAATTTCTGACGCAAATTCACTGAAAGGGAGTTGAGTGCTGAACAGTCATTACAGGAAATCCTACCTTTTGCAGTTCCTCCTCCCAGGCAGCCTTGGCTAAGGCAACTTGAGAGTCCACCTGCTCCTGGATCTCCGTCTCCTTTTCTTTGGACCAGAGAGCTTTGAGCTGTTTTATCGAGGCCTCATGCTGAGCCTCAAGCTCGGCCCTCAGCTTCTCCACAGCTGGGCCACTCGTTTCTTGCATCTTGAGCTATGAACGAGAACCAAATCAAAAATGACTCTCAGTACAGGGGTCATCTGTGTTGCAAACAGACATCTTTAACAAATTGCAAGTAGCAATACATTAAACGATTTGGCAATAATAGTAACAATTTTGCTAGTTCTATAAGCACAGGCGGAGCCCTCTACTTAGGGGCCCTGTCTTTCCTATGCCGCTCGCTGAAGAGGGTGTAGGATGACAGTCTGGAGGTGTAGCTGCCTTATATGCGCACACATTCAGGTAGGCTCGCCCTGATTGGCCGGCTACATTTACAACTTCAGTGTGTGAACGCTCGCGTATCATTGATGAGAGTAGTACCCATAGAGTCCAGTAGAGTGCTCCCCCTGTGCTTATAGAACTAGGGTTACAATATGTGACCCCCCGTTTCCCATCAAGCATTTCGCTTCTGCAGCTCGTGGAGAGAAACTGCTTCGCCTCGCTCTCAAGGCTGCCGGCGTCTTTTCAACGTCTCAAGCAGTCGAGTCTCAAGAGCAAGTCGGACAAAATGACTAACCATCATGCAACGCACTAGCAAGACGGCAGTCGCAATTGCGCAGGTCTGCGTCGGTCTCGCTCATCTCAAACAAGCCTAGTATCTCATATACACTAAGAAAAAGGGCGTATCTGATCAAAATAGGAAAAAGGCTGGAGTTGAAAAGTAACAGTAATCAATTGTTATAATCAGTTATTCACTGAATAACAATACATTACATTATACCTGGCCTAATAATTGTTTGGCAAATAAAAAAAGACTTTAAAACATTGGGAATGTCCAATATAGCAATATAATTATATACGACAACAGCATATTTCATGCAGATCATGTACGTTTTAGATTTAGACTCTGCCTGAATGACTTGCAAAGACTGGTAGAAGTCCACATAGGAGTGAGGGATACTCCCATTTCTGCACAGTGTGAGTTAGTCTTTATTTTTCACAGCAGTGGACCTGTGTGCATCTTCTTTGGTTCAATTGCATGAGCAGCTCTGATCTCCTGCTTTTCAACTTGCAGCTTGGTCGGAAAGCTCATATTTGAACTGAATCCCTTTCGGATCCTCTTTTGTGTAGCGCAGCCATTTCATTTTCTGCCAACGAACTGTTTGTCCCTCTGTGTCTCTGGTTCTGTTTCTGACCGTGTGTTGTAGTAGGGCTGTGCAATTAATCGTATTTTAATCTCGACTTTGGCTTGCAACGATTACGAAAACAACATAATTGATATAAAACGATTATTTTGCTGCGTGCGCTTTCGCCCCTCCCTAAAAGCCCCCCTCGGCCAGGTTGTGAGGGGAAATTAGTGAAATGAGAATGGGCCATGCTCATCTCTTGTCCTGGGTGGCAGATACGTCACTTCCGCCTAAAACCCAGGAGGTATACGATCTAGCACTAACCTGGTTGGTTGGTTGCCCTTCTGTTTATTCTCCGCGGTGGATTTAGCAACAAGTAGTTCATGTAGTTCTCCATGTCCACTTGTTGCTAATGGTTGTGGTAGAGGAGCTGTAGATTTTGCACTAACATGGTCAGTAGCGTATGGAGCACGAAAGCAACCCTGTGATCCGCCATGGTTGTTGTTGGCGAAACACATCAGCAATGACGCGGGGGTGAGCAGCAGAGGTGGGGATAGGCGGGGGTATGGCGTCATCGTTATCAGAAAATGATCATATAGGGCGTACACACGGAACCGCAAGCGTTTCATCCGCAGATCTACCCACCTTGGGAGACGTTATCCGCGTATACGTGTCGGCCTCGTGTGGACGAACCTTCTATACCATAGAGAACTGTAGCGGATACAACCCGTTTCGTCTCTGTGTGGACAGGGCCTAACTAACAAGCAACTGCATTACTATGTTGTTCTAGTAGAAATAAGATGAATGTGTGATTTTTAATGCTACAATAAAAGCCCAGAGTTTAATTATAGAAAATAAGTAGAATTTAATTCATAAAATTATCAGAAACATAAATAAATGTTCCTCAAATGGATCCCTAAAGAGGGGGACAACAAGAAGTCAACAATGACACAAGAAGAAATGTGTTGTTTACATGCTGAGTGTCCAGCTCCTACACATACAATGGCCTCAATTGACCAGAATGGTCCACACGTCACTGTTTGAATCAGCTCTGTTTCACAAAAAAAAACTATAACATTTCATCTCAGCTCAAACAGGCTTTTTACAGGAGGATTTAAGTCAAATAGTAATAAACATGAAATTACTGAAAAAGTAGAAGTACACATTTGAACCAATATGATAAAATCGCAAGACTCCACTGGACATCAGAGGTGGCTGATATGGGACAATGCATCAGGTGAAGACTTTACATTTTGATCTGGCCTGAGGTGATCAAGTTAAATGTGTCCACGGTAAGTGGGACATAACTCTTGTCTTTTTCATCCAGAAAGTAGAGCGGGTCGGTGATTTGATTTGGGTTGAAACCCTCCGCCACCAGCTTCATCTTCAAATGCTTAAATGTGCCTGTAACATCAAAGGAGCTCTGTAATCACAGAACAATGAGTTATTAAGGGAAGGAAAGAATAAAATGTGTAAACCAAAGCAATTTAGTAAAGTATAGAAAATACTGGAGTTGAAGTACCTGAATCCTCAGGAATCGTGGCCTTGCGTAGGCCGGCAGGAAGTTTTCAACATGTTTGAAAACAGCTGCCGAGTCAAATCTGAGTCCTTCAGTTAAGTTAATGGCAGCCATTCCTGCTCTCCCCTCATGACCTGAAATAAGTTAAACAGAAGTGAAATAATAATATTCTGCAGAGGTCATTTCAGCTTGAGCTTAAAAAAAATTACAAATTGTGAGCAGGGAATGAATGTTATCAGGTTGCATGTGAAGGAGTAAAGTGACGTTACAAAAATTGCTTTGATGTCCTTCACAGGAGGTCTGTGTAAAAATAAAATGACAAAATTGAAATATCACTTGATATTATATTGAGCAGCAATGCATGCATTTAACTTATAGGCAGAACATTTCTCGATCTGAAAACAGTACAGACTACAATTGTGAAGCAAGGGCTATAGATTGTAAGCCTGTTACAATATAATGCATGTTGTAATGCTATAATGGATCATAAACAGATATTTTAATAGGTAAGAACAGGTACATTTTTGTTTTAAATGTCCGAAAGTCGGTTTTTCCACTGCACAATTTATTAAATACTTTTTATATCGGAGGTTTTTCAACTAATGTCCAAGTTGATGCCAACTGCAATTGTCGACCATGTTAGTGAGCAGAACAAATCATAGGGTAAAATTAAAATAACGACTTCCCCCATGTTTTCTGGAAAGCTTTTCAGCTCACCTATTTGCACTTTGCCCTGACTGCTTTACATAACCAGGGTCCTATTTAAGCAAGTGTGAATACCTGCTATACAAAAAGGGGTAATAAAATGTTACTGACTGTTTACTGAAAAACACCTGTACACTCCAATAAAAACCTGGCAGACCTGGCGCAATATAAAATACAACACTGAGGTATTAAATTATAAACTTGTGTGATCAAAGAGATTCTCTAAATTAGACTGGCCATTACTCAACAGAACCCGTTGATACAGATTATTTAATGATGAAAACAACAGTTGGTAAATTGCGGCTGTAGGTAACTTCACTGTTTCTGCTCATCACTTTTCTGCTGTGACAGAAAGAACAAAGAGTAGATATACAGTGAGGTTACCTGGCACTTCCACTCCATAAACGTTGGCTTCTTTAATGCAGTCAAGCATCGTGATCACGTCAGCCACCTCAGTTGTAGCCACGTTCTCCCCTTTCCATCTAGCATTAGAAACAAACACACATTAACGCTGTGTTCAAGGTCATTGAACGTCAAACATCAGGTGGCTGAAACTCCAAAATGCACTCACCTGAAAGTGTCTCCCACTCGATCCTGAAAGTAGACGAAGTTATCCTCCTCAATGCGCAGCAGGTCACCAGTGTTGAAGTACAAGTCTCCTTTCCTCAGGACGTCATGCAGCCTCTTCTTCTCAGACTGCTGCAGGTCTCCCATATACCCCGAGAACGGAGCCATCAAGGATATTTGAGAAACCAAGAGTCCAGGCTCACCTGCAGTTAGTTCATCACAATCATGACCCCGTACTCACTATAGCACAATGTGAAATAGATACACATAGGTACGTGTTTGTAATATATACACACACATATACTGGTGTGTTGACCTTATACATAAGTATTTTTGCTCAATAAAAGAGCTGCTTAAAAGTATTAAAGTAACAACTTGAGTAAAACGTTATAATAGTTAAAAACAGTTGTATGTCCAAAAGTTCACATTCTTTACTCCATCAGGTATAAAATATGTCAAACATTTGTATTTATTCCTGTATTTCTTTCTTGGGGGGGGGGGGGGGGGGGTAATGGTACAATATTTGTACATTGAGTCTACATTTCTTTACATTTTAAAATGTGACTTCTACTTCTGTTCCCCACAGCCCCAGTAATAATGCACCTTTGGCAGCCTCTATGCATAAACCAGAGGAGTCCCTCAGAGGTGTTTCTGTTTCAACGTCGAATTTGATCACAGCGTGTGGAAAGTATCTCTGCAAGATAAAAGAAAGAAAAGTAAAGTCAAAACATTGCTCATTGATTAAAAGCTTTAACCTCATAATGTGAAATTAAATCTGGGAATTTACCCTATGGAGGAAGGAGTCTCGGCCCACAGCCCCGATCTTGCCGCTGTAATTTATCAGACCAAAATTCCCTTCAGTCGCTCCATAAAACTCTCTGATTTTAACGTTTCCAAACCTGCTGATGAAGTCCCTCCAAACATCGGCTCTGATCCCGTTGCCTATTGCAAGTCTCACTTTGTGGCTTCGATCATTAGGTTTCTGTCGGGGAAAAAACATTAAAACAAACTGTTATTTTTATATCTGGTGAGCACTAAAGTATCATCAATGTTAGTTCTGTGATACCTTTGGTGTGTTGCACAAGTAACGCATGATTTCCCCTATGTACTGTATGACGGTGACGTCATATTTCCTGCAGTCGTTCCAGAACTGCGACACAGAGAACTTACTCCTCAAAGCCACTGTGATACCTACACACAGCAACAGACAAAAAAACAACTGAGAGGATAGGATTGGTAATTTTGGCCTCTCAACAAATCTATGATCGACCCACAAACACATGTCTGTGCAGCAAAGCTTTATAGGACTTGTTCCTCTGTGCCACAAAACTCCAATGTTTACTAAAACTATGATAAGAGAGAGAGTTACGCTGATCCATCTGGACAAAGATGGAGTCAGACTCAAGGAAGGATGCGGCTGCGAGGTGGACAGTTTTCCAGTTATTATGTTCCAGAAACTCCGTGTTGAACTTGATGGGGTTGAAAAAAAGAGGCAGCAAGTTTTAGGCCTTTCACAATGTCTCAAATGCCCACTGGAGGATTTGGATCTTCTTCGGAAGGATGCAGATCAACTGAGCCAGGCTGATGCGCATCCTGTTCTTCTGCCTCCTCGAACTTCAGTGCTTTCATCTTCATCATGATGTTGTCAATCCTCACCTCCTCTTTGTTTTTTATGCTGGCAATAACAATTGTTTTGCCATCATGGCTTTCAGCTTTTGATTGGCTTCCCCCTCCCCTTGCTGCCTCCTGAATATCATCAACATCTCCGTCAAACTGGTCCCACGGTGAAGTCATGTTTGCGGCTGGCTATTTCTGAGTCCTCTCGGACTTTGTGCTGGAAGGAATAGTTGGCATACTTGGAGTTCAGGGCAGTATGGGGAGCCTTGTGCTGCTCCTGCTACAACAGACACTTCCTCCTCACTTAGTGGATCTTCAAACCGAGATCAGTCTTTCAGATTCTTCCACATATACACTGCTCGCTTGTTTGTTCATTGCTAGGGTTCGATGCCATTGGGTCAGTCTGACTGGGTTTCTCCTCGACCCCTCTGTGCTTTAATCTTTATATTTTATTATCTGAGCTATCCCTGATTGAAATAACCAACTATGTATTAATTTGTTGAATTAGTGAGAACTAGGGATGCTCCGATCGATCGGTCACCGATCGAGATCGGCCGATACTCACTCTCTACCGATCGATCGGTGCTCTCTAAACATGCCGATCGCATGACGTAAAATACATGACACTTTTCTCTGTGTGCGGCAAAACAAGCTCGCCAACATGGCTTCACCGGTCTGGCATTATTTTAAGGTGTCCGAAAAAGACAGTAAAATAGCGGTATGCAACGTGTGAAGCAGAAATCCTGCAGCTCCGCCCGCCGGACAGGTAAGCGCAGCGAAACACACACACAGGGAGAACCAGACCGCAGTTCATTTCCTCATATTCCAAACGAGAAATTACGGTAGCAAATCACCCGGTTCTTTACGACCAGAACTATTTAACGGGATACAAACCGGAGGAACCAGGCATGGAGGGAGGTGGCAGAGACAGTGGGTGAAACTGGTAGGTTTTCGCCTGTTTGGGGAGTTTATATATTGCTCGCATAAAATCCCCGTTTTTTTTTGCTTTGTATGTCGGGGGCGGGAGATTCATGTGATTGGTTGTTGGTCGCAAAAAATCCCCAAGCTTTCAGACACGCCCAGCTCCAAGATTTTCAAGATTTTTGAAAAGCTGCTGTGTGGACGTACCGTAAGAGTTAGACCTAACACACTTAGCTATTTTATCTACCTCTGGAACAAGCTAAACTAGTTATTATAAATATATGTATTCTTCATTGTCGGGTCACTCATTACTGGATCAGTGAGCTGCATGAGATACCGACAGGCTGTCAGGAGAGGGGAGAGAGGAAAAGAGAGCGCTTCCGCTAATTTCTCCCGTGTTATTATCCAAAGTGAATGTAAACTTGAATAATGTACATCATTTGAATGTAATAATTAAGTTGATTGTTGTTTGTGGAAGCTCCAGTGAATGAGCCCCATTAACTGAGTTTTAAAACATCACTTTAAATGGAAGATTTAAAGTGATGTTTAAATCTTCCATTTAGGCCCCGCCCACTCGATCGGATCGGCGATCGGTATCGGCCGATACTGATTCCAGCGATCGGCCCCGAAATTGGCGATCGGAGCATCCCTAGTGAAAACAATACAATATAACACCACCTATATTGCCTAACAAAACTACTGATGCTGTTAAAACATTTCCTTACCAGATCATTAGATATATACCCAAGTGTTTACCTCTGTCAATAGCTGAAGCAAATCCAAGGAAGCCGGTGGTGTGATAAAGTGGGAGGCAGATATAAATCACATCATCAGAGTTCATTCCTGCTAGAGACGGGAAGCAGGCTAATTGCCACAGTTTGGCATGAGAGATCGCAGCTGCTTTAGGGAAACCTGTAGAAGGAGAAGCCAGAGGCATGTTGTGTTGTACACTGAACATTTTAAGAAATAGGCCTATTTCACCCACAGAATAACCATTGTACCATTTGTATCAACTCATGTTACTTTAAATTCTTGAAAACAACTTGATAAATATCCACTGGGGACAAAGATGTTTTGATGAACTTGAGTAAATGTTGGACTTGTATTAAAACAGCAAAACAATATGAAAAACATCATTTATATGCTCTCTACTTTCCGAAACATGTGCATTTTCACTTGTCCTCAATGACTTTAATTCATCAAGACTTTCTTCTGTTTATGTGTTTTGTATTCATCTTAAAGAAATGCAAGAGAAACAAAGTGTCCTTACTGAATTCAACTTTAATTCCTCGAGACTTTTTTTAACAAGAAGTCCAGGTAACTCAGGTCAGTTATTTCTCATTAAAAAGGGGATTTCTGCACCTGAGGAAACTCACCTGTTGTCCCGGATGTGTAAATGTAGGCTGCTGGACTCCGCAGGGTTAAATGTGACATTAAATCCTTGGGCAGCGGCTCAGAGGAGGCCTGGCTCATTTTATCTTTGAAGCTCTTCACATCTGCAGTCTGGCATCTGTCAGTCAGGATGAACACAGTGACCTGCTGCTCCAACAGAGCAGGCAAGACCTCATCCACAGCATCCTGTAACTCTGACAAGAAAATAAAATGAGCATCTCCTCTGCACCTTTGTGCTTCCCTGCAGCTGAGGCAGTGGTTAACTGCACATGCACCAGTGTTCAGAAGTCAAAAATACCAATTATTTTTGATCTTATTTAATCTACTTGTTTTTTGAAATGTGGATTTTACCTCCTGAAAAAAAATATTATGAGTTTGCCTATCCTCTGTGCATTCCTTTCTGACACTAAAGGCAAGGCAAGGCAAGTTTATTTATATAGCACTTTTCAACACAAGGCAATTCAAAGTGCTTTACAAAAAATGAAAGAGATTAAGAAAATGGCATTTAAAATCAGTCATTAAAAAGAAAAGCTAATAAAATAAACATTAAAAGAAAAAATACATGGATAAAAGTTACAGTGCAGTCTAAGATATGAATAGTTCAATTAAAAGTGGGACATTTACTTGAAAAAAAAGATAGTTCCACGTGACACAAGTTTACTTTTAGTTACTTCTTACTCTAAAGAAATGAATTAGGCCTAGTCGAAAGCAAATTGCATCTCCCAGAGCCTTTACAAAATAAAAATAAAAAACTGACTTAAAACAGTGACAGTTCTACTCCGAAAACATTTCTTATTATTAAAACAATGATTTTAATTAGTTTACTCAATTAATTGATTAAAAGAAAGACTGATCTCCCTAAAAACCTACACTGAAGTTAGGGCACATCACATAAATCCAGCACTTGTTTTCATGACGCCCATCTCAAATCAACCTGATTACCTTCCGCAGCGACCAGAGTCCTGGCTCCGCTGCACTTTAAGCAGTGTAACAGGGACTTGGATCTGATGTTGCTATTGAGGAAAGCAGCGGAACATCCGATCTTCACCAAACCCAGCCACAGCCACAGAAACACGGGCTCATTTCCGAGGAACAGCGCGACCGTGTCTCCTTGGTTCAGCAGGCCACTCTGCAGTAACACCCGGGCCGCCTTGTTACTGAGCTCCTCCGCGTCCCGGTAGGTAAAGGTCTCATCTCCAAACAGGATGAACGGCTTGTGTGGATGCTCCTTCTCTGCGTCTATGAACCGATCCAGTAAGGAGTAGTTGGTCTGCATGTATTTCAGGATGCGGCTCCTCGTTTTCAACTTTTTACGCACGAATTGGACATCCTGGAAAAAGTGCGGATTGCAGGAAAAATAGGACGAGAAGACCCACCGCGGCAAACACTAGTATCCAGACAAGCATGGTGATGTGTGATCAACTCCAGCTGCCTGTGGAAGTCTGACCAGTTTATAACGGAGATAAAACAAAGGTGTGAGCATAAAGGAGGAGCACAGCCAGCATAAGGGTTACTAATCTAGGATCATGTCGTCAGAATGATCACTGATTAACAAAAGATAAACATTAACCTGTTAAACCCCGAGCCTGTTTTTCAGGTTTCAGGCTCGAAAATGACATTCCCAGAACAAATTACCATATCTTCCCTTCTAAAAGGGTTAAATTAATAATCTTTTTTCTCAAATTAATGATAAACCTGTGAGTTGGATGTAGAAAAGTCAGATTCAATATAGATGTTTTTTATTTTAAAGAAAATTCAGATTGAACATGGTAAAAAACTGTAAATTATAGTGTCCGTCCAAAACATATTTTGTACTTATAGTGAAAACTAACCTTGGATGATGGGTTAGTAGACTAAAAGCTTTAGGAATCCAAAGTACAACATATAATAAGTACCCTGTATCAAGATTGATGCAAAACAAGTGATATTTGACCCTTTTAGACAGATTTAGCAAAAACAAACCTCTTCTGGGGCCATTTGGGTGGATTTTCCATATCTCTGGCCCCCCTTGCTCGATTTTGACATGTGACATCTCTTTCTGACAGTCAGAGCCAATGGAATCGAGGGGAACTCCCACATATTCCTTATTTGGTCATATGTATGTGTGAGACTGCTGCATCGCCGAGACCGGAAGCAGCAGCTAGCTGTGGTGGCCATAGATATATATATAAACACTAGATGGCTCATGGGAGATTTTCCAGGGTAGCTAACCGGCCGCCATCTTGCTACAGTCAACAGCTACTCTGGTACGCGCTATGGTAGCTGTTGTAAGGTGAGTGATCTGCACACAAATACTCTTTAATCGCTGAAATCTTGACTGATTTACAAACTGTTTTGTTTATTATAAACGTTATTAGCATGGCTATGATACAGGATGCTTGGACATGTTGAAATTGCAGCTTTTCTTTGTGTATGTGGTTGTATTTATTAGCTGGCTAATAACAAGAGGCTGTGAGTGAGACCTAGTATTACAAAGTTCACCCAGCAACTTTACACCAGTGGAAGAGGCAGAACTGCTCTTTCTTTTCAACATAACTTAAGTTACACATGATTTCTTCCAAGTGGTTTGGCTTGTTAAAAACATCTTACATTTTTAGATACATTATGATACAGGACATTGCTGGCTTTGTGTTTACAGAACGTAGGCTGCACAAAAGTCAGGCATAGTCAGGTAGACTATGCCTGACTTTTGTGCAGCCTACGGCTGCTCTAATCGCCGCAGTCTGCAAACAAGAACCCGTGGAATCACGTGTAAGATATGACAATATTATGACTATAATTAGGATAATCGTTAATTACTTAGTGGATGTATGTACATTACAAGTCCTGCTACACAGGATCAGTGGGGCTATGTGAGATAATAGTATTGCAAGATTGATGTTGACCCAGCCTCTTTAGAATATGTTGCTACCATTTCTTTACACAATTATGTAATGTTTCTTTTGGACACCTTTTTTATTACTCTTAGTGTGGTTGTCTTATTCTTAAAGTATACATACATACATACATACATACATACAATTACCCCAAAAATATGATAATTTCGGTGTGTATTGTTGTCCTTACCCTTAATCAGGGTTCTTACACCTTTTCCAAAGTCAAATTCAAGCACTTTTCAAGCATTTTCAAGGTGCATTTTCCAGCTTTTCAAGCATCTTACAGCTGTTGTAAATTACATATTTATATACACATACTCAAATGATTATTTCCCTACCTTACATTAAATCAGATGTTCTTTATGCTATAAACAACCAAATGTGTGTTTCGTGATAGCCTTCTACATGAGGATGAAAAATTAAAGAAAAGAAAACTAAGTTTAATATTTCAAAATGAGTGACCCATCTGTATGTCCCATATAACCTGTCTGAGCCAATATAAAACAATCAGCCAAATAACTTTTCAATACATTATTGATTACTATTTTTGAGGTACTTTTAGGTTGGCAGTCAAGTCAAGTCAGAGGTACATGGTGTACTTCTACTCCACTACAGTTCAGAGGTACATGGTGTACTTCTACTCCACAACAGTTCAGAGGTACATGGTGTACTTCTACTCCACTACAGTTCAGAGGTACATGGTGTACTTCTACTCCACAACAGTTCAGAGGTACATGGTGTACTTCTACTCCACTACAGTTCAGAGGTACATGGTGTACTTCTACTCCACAACAGTTCAGAGGTACCCTCTCGTCCACTGGGGTAAACTCCAACAACGAAGCACCTAACCGGGGACTTGTGAGTATCCCCACACCCGCCCGGCGCCTCACACCTTGAGCAACTCCGGAGAAGAATAGAGTCCAACCCCTATCCAGAAGTAAGGTTCCAGAGCCGACGCTGTGCGTAGAGGTGAGCCCAACCAGATCCAACTGGTAACGCTCCACCTCCCGCACAAGCTCCGGCTCCTTCCCCCCCAGAGAGGTGACGTTCCACATCCCCAAAGCCAGCTTCTGTCGCCCGGGTCTGGTCCGTCGAGACCCTCCGCTTTCACTGCCACCCTTCTGGCAGCGCACCCGACCCCATCGATGTTTCCCGTAGGTGGTGGGCCCGCGGGACGGAGAAGCGGAGGTGTTGCCCACGTTGCCTTTTCGGGCTGGGCCCGGCCGGGCTCCGTGGCAAGCCCGGCCACCAGACGCTCGCCGACGAGTCCTCCTTCTGGGCCTGGCTCCAGAAGGGGACCCCGGGCTTCCTCCGGGCCGGGTATCCTCACTTCTTGTGTCGTCTTTCATGAGGTCTTTTGAACCAATCTTAGTCTGGGCCCCTTGCCTGAGACCAATTTGCCATGGGAGACCCTACCAGGAACACAAGGTTCCAGACAACACAGCCCCCAGGTTCATCAGGGCACACAAACCTCTCTACCACGGTAAGGTGCTGGTTCTTCAGAGAGGAAATATGAAATTTAAACATCCATGATGACTTAAACATATAATCCAGGATACAAGCCACATAGTTGTTATATTCACCTGCAATATAACAACTGGTTAAAAAATAAATAAACTACCGAGTGTTTGAAAGCGTACAACAGTTTTATGATACTGCCCCATCTAAGACACCAGTGGATCTGACTTTAATTACATTTGAGTTGAGTGTTTCGTATCTTTCACACACAGTGACGTCACGAGCTACTCACAATGCAACACGCGCCACGGCCAGATACGGCTCGAGAAGCTGACTCAGATAAGGAAATATTGTGATATTATATGATCGATGATCTGATTGATGATGTGATATCAAGTGTGATATGAATGATAAGTGCGACACGTCGGCGTCTTCTCTGCAACGGCAGTTTAAACTGTATTTCCTTTATCCTGTAATATGACTTGATAGATTTAAACTCCGCACACTGAGCTCTGATTGGTCAGCATGCAGGCGTTGCTTTCACTGAGTTGATCTCTTTTCGCTCTTTACGCCAGGGGCGGTCAGCGTCAGGTAAAAAAAAAGTTATTTAGCCTTCCCAAACTTGAGCCTCACGCGCCGCCTATGATAAGCTGTCAAACATTTCAAATGATTATTTGAATGCTTGTCTAGATGGAAAAATATGCTTGATCTAGTTAATGATTACAGTGTTTGGGCAGAGCTGCAGCTTTGACCTGTATGTTCTGTGTGTCAACTTGACCCATTTGAAAACATTAGGTTTGTGTCGGGGATAAAACAGGTCTGAAATAGTTGTGTTTTTGGTGAGGTTTGTAGTATCACCAATGTTAGGTCTGTGATACATTTGGTGTGTTGCACAAGTAACGCATGATTTCCCCTACATTGGGTATGACAGTGACATCATATCTCCTGCAGTCGTCCCAAAATTGAGATGCGGAGAACTTCCTCCTCAAAGCCACTGTGATGCCTGCACACAACAACAATACGAAACACAATCTGAAAGGATAAGATCGATTATATCTGAGGTTTTTCTGCTTAAAATATCAATGAAAAGCCCAAACCAATAATAAATGTATCTACAAACACATCCTTGTAGCCGAGCCTTAGAGGACTCCAGACCAGTGTTTTTTTTTTTTAAATCTATTGGTTTATATTATAATTGGTTTATATCAAATGCAACCCTTATTGCTGAAGAGGCGCTCCACACTCACGACAAATAATGTATTCTCTCTTAATTTGCAAGCATATGAAAATATTTATTAAAACAAATTAAATACATTTAAAAAAACATTTATGATCTACGCACAGCATATCTCATTAACGTTATATAAAATATAAAAACAGACATAACGACGGAGGGGCAGAAAACTTAATCTAGTTCTCTCTGGCAGTCTACAGTACAGGGTGCAGTGATCTGCCAGTATCAGTCTTCAAGGTATCACAAGTTAAATATTACAGTGTGGACAGTGTTTGACCTATAATGTTTTTCTAAAAATACACGTATACTTTATGAAAGGATCACTTCTAAGTAACTTATTTACTGCGGAGTGCCTGACATTGCGATTAAACACCTGCAGCTTTAAAGCTACACTGAAATGTTCAACAGGTGTATGAGAGATCTAATAAACAAATCACAAAACAAATATTTTGTTTTGTTTAAAGGAGTGTTATGCCTTTTCTGAGATTATCTGGACCAGGACATAGAAGTTGTTTCTTTGGAGACACTGGAACAATTTCTGCATTAAAGAAAAAGTTCATTTTTGAACGCTAACTTGCTTTCTTGTCGAGAGGTAAATTAAGATTGAAACCACTATCATGTCTGTAAAGTTAGCTTAGCGTAGCACAAAAGCTGAAAACATGTGGAGAAAACTAGCCTGTGTCTCTCTGAACCTTATTTCTTGTGTAAAATTATATTTCATTTGTTAACTATTTCTTGTTTGGTTAACTCACAGTATTACTGGAACTATATCATCACATAAGCCCCCATAACATTACAATTTGTTATTCTACTCAATTATATTCTACATTGTTTTGTAAACAAACATTCTGTTCTGGTGGGTTGTTTTAGCGAACTTTGGAAATCCCAATTGGATTTGATTTTCCACCTCACTTCCAGTTTGTACGCTAAACTTAGGTTACTGGCTGCAGGTTTATATTTTGCGAACTCAAGACTGAGTGTCTGAGAGTATCAATCTCCATCAATGTCTCTTGCCAAGAAAGCAAATAAGCCAATTTCCTAAATGTCAAACTATTCTGTTAACAATGTTAAAGAAACACACTGCAAACATCCATGAAGGCAACGGTTCTACATCGAGTAAACTTGAAACACTTAATTAAAAAAAGGCACGTTAATGTAAGTTTACTGAAATTGTTAGAACTTAGTTCAAAGTTTATCTGCCTACTTCACTTCATACCTGCCCTCACTTTGTCATTTCTGCTGGTAGAACGGACTGTCGAAGCCGCTGTCCTGCTGCCGTTGTCTCAGCTCAGAGAACTGAGGCCGGGGACGGCCCCCCCGCTGCTCCTCGCCCTCTGAGCCAGGCGTGGGCTCCCGGTGTGTGCTGAGCTTTGCATGCTGAACGCTCAAAGTCTGGGTGTGAGGTGTCTTTTTGGCAATTTCGTTATAGACAGTCAGGTCAGAAACATTCGGGGTGAGTCCTACAAACTCTCCCAGGTGACTGGCTGACGCAGCAGAGACAGAAAAAGGCTTCACCTGCTCCACTTTCCTCCCTGAGTAAGAGAGTGTGGAGGCCTGGAAGCCTGCGTCCGAGTCACTGCTGCTCATGCTCCAGTCCGTCCTCCTCTCGTCTCTGACAGGAACCTCCTGGATGAGGAGCGGTTGGGTCTGTCGCTCTGAGTCAAGGCGGTTGACTCCCTGCAGGCATAGCTCCCTGTTTTTACTCCTCACAGACACATCGACAAAATCCCCCTGGCATGAATTCGTCTGATGTGAAGGTTTGTAAGAGTGGAGATGTGCGTTACCAGCAGTTTTCAGTCTTGCATCTACTGCCGCTGCCTCCTTCTCAGTGGCAGGAAGGTCTTTGTGACTCGAAGGTTTCGTCCTCGCTGTGGCGACTTGTTTCTGCTCTGAAGTCTTTTCCCTGTGCGATCTCCCCTCCGGCCTGATGTCAGGGAGCTCAGTGAGAGTCAAAGGGTTCTTACTGAAACCTGCATTTCTACCTGTGAACACAGCTGTCAAACAACCAGTCAATACAAACCACATATTCCCAGCACATTGACAATTTAAAACCTAAAAGGAGACACCTTGAATCAAGCAGTTCTACTCGACAGGACTCACTTTGTAAGCTGTAGTTCTTTGAAGATTTCATTCTGACAGGCGTCTCCAGTACTTTAGCCATGGCTGCCAGCTTGCTTGCAGCATTCATTATTTTCTTGTCAGCCCTGCAGAGGACAGGAAGATCAATACAATTAGCCAGAGGAGTTCTGAGGAAGCAAGCAAACAAGTTTAGGACATTACGGTCTCTTGCCTTGTATTCTTTCCCCCGTCCTCCAGTAACTCCTGCAGACAGGTCAGATAATAGCGCCGCATCTTCCTGGCGGTGTCCTGCCTCTCCCTCTGCACCTCCACGCGGATCATCTCTGCAGCTCGCTCTCGACTCTCCTGGAGGTAACGCAGCATGTCTCCTGCGGTAAAACACAGTTATGATCCGTCCTTTTCACTAGGTACATTTACATGAAAATTACTGAGGTTCGATCAGATTCACAAGTGAGGACATAAATGAATATTATGGTACAGGACATCATAGTTTCTAGTTGAGTCTTCTTCCTTAAACCCTCCAGGGCAGTTTTATATTGAAATCTGGTGTGCCTGAATACAGAATATTTTAAATGTGCACACAATAAACACATCCATTACAAACCTCTGATCTTTTCTACAGTCGTCACGTATTGCTGCTTCATCTCTTCCAGGCCTTGTGTATTTTGTTGGTGATCAGAACTCCTGCAAGCAAGAAAAAAACATATTCTTCCATGATTTTATTGAAATTAAATGTCAAACTGATCTTTGGTGTATTTTCAGCTATTTCTAAGATTTTGCCCCAAAAACAAAGACAAGAAAACCCTAAAGACTTTGCTGCTTTCTAGCAATTTGACCTTACTTTCAACAGTCCAAGGGTTAATTACTATTTGGGATGGGTTAAATGTCTGGAGGGACTTGATTTGACTATTACTGGAGTAAAAAGTCCAGCTTATGCTTGGCATCATTAAGATGGATTATAAAAGACCCCCGTCACCCCAGCCACAAACTGTTCAGTCTGCTGCCGTCTGGCAGGCGTTACCGCAGCATCCGGACTAAAACCACCAGATTCAGAGACAGCGTCATCACGCAGGCAATAAGACTGTTAAACAACTGAACTGCTGAAACAATTTCATAACATTCATCTGCTACTTAGTAATTATTTATCCATTATCTAATATATCATTCCAATAACTTGTATATAGACTCGTATTGCACTATTCCACTTTTTTTCTCTCACTTTTTTAAAACTATTTTTCTTTTTGTATTACTTTTAATATAGTATATTTTAATATTGTCTGCTTATCTGTATTATTGTGCTGCATTGTTGGAGAAGCCTGTGACCTAAGATTTTCAATGACATAATTACTCTGTAGCTATGTTAGTTTGACAATAAAGAACCTTGAACCTTGAACCTTGAACCTTGAAGATGACAGGTAATGTGAGATGCTTGGTCCAAAAAACTAAAACCTTGTGTTGGATGGAATGTTAATCCCAAATGCAAAATGCATGAGCAAAAGCACTTAAAATAAGGGACAACATTTGATATAAAAAAGATATACATTGGTTTAACTTTGAACTAACACGGCATATCACAACAGAACAAAACAATAAACTGGAGCAACAATATTTTATTTAGCTTCATTTCACTTTGAACTGAAGATAAGAAACAATAAAAACACTAACCCTGAGGATTCTTTGGCTCTCTTCACCTCCTCCAGCTGCTGCAGATGTTCCTCCTTCATGGTTTTCAAGCTGCTTTCATGCTCATCTGCAACACACAGACATGTTGTATGTTGAGTTGAGTATATCCATTAGTTTGACATTTAAAGAGAGAATTGAAATGCCTTTAATACCTTTCAGATGCTGCATGGCAGAGTTGTGCTCCCGGACGCTGTGCTGCAGCTGACGACAGGCTTTCTCTAAGTGTCTCTGCAGCTCCTGGTTCTTCTTCTGCAGCTTTCCTAAAGTCTCGGCGCACTCCTTCCTGCAGCGGGCAGGCTCCTTCCTCTGGGACACGGAGCCTGGAAACAGTGGAGAATATAAGCTTGCTGATGGGCACTGTAGTGATCAAATAATGAATATTGTATGTCATACGGACGATCAGAGGGCAATACATACTCTGCATTTGGTCTATTTCTCTCTCATGATGCTCCTGTGTTTCTTTTAACACAAGGCTCAGTCTCTCCTCACTTATCTGTAGGGGAATAAAGGAAAGTGAAACTCATAAGCATTGTACCACAGAGAAACAAAATAAAAACAGCACATTCATAGAAATCATAACTTACTGCACTTTGAATTGCCTTCTGATGAAAGGGGCTATGAATGAACTTGCCTTGCTGAGGATTTAAACAGGGCTGTGCATGATTTTATAAAGGAATAAAGTAACAGGCTGATTGTAATGTTTGTGATTTGCAAGCTCCCAAATACTATACTAACACTATACTAACTACCAAAATATGCATTTCAGTGCAATTCTGCTGTTCATTTATTTCTTTGTCCTGCATTGTGTTCCAACAACCTTCGCCCTCTGCAGACTCAGCAAATTGATCATTGAGCAGAGCAAGTCATCTTAACCTAAATCATTAACTGATAACATATGTTTTATCTTCAGATAACAGATATTTGCAAAAAAACTCACTTTGGTCCATTGCTTCTTGGCTTGAGACACTGCTCTGTTGACTACGTCTCTGCAGGTGGTTTGGATGATGTGTGTGACTGTGAGCTCTGATGTGTCCCCGCTGCTCCTCCTGGGGTCTTCAGTGTGGGGCTGATTTGTTCTGGGATCCCTGAGAAGTTGTGCCTGGACCTCTGACAGAGCCATCTGAAGTTCCGTCATTAATTCATCTCTTGTCTGCTGCCTCTGGACCTGCTCCTCCTCTGCATGCTGACATTTCCACTCCTCCTCCCGGGCCCTCACAGTCTGCTGTAGCTTGGCCTCCACCTGCAGGAGCAGCTCCTCTCCGTGCAGCGCCGCCTCCCCTCTGGCCTGCTGCACAGCCTGCTCCAGATTTCTCTGGTACGCCTGCTCACTGCGGGCCAGGGTCACAGAGATCTCCTGTTGTTTGTCTCGGCTCCAGGCTGCTCGGGCTGCAGCCAGCTCAGCCTTCAGCAGCGCCGCAAGCTCCCTCCTCCCCTGCTCCACCTGACTCTGCAGCGCTGCCAACTCCTCTTGTAGCTCCTCCAGTCTCTGCTCCTCCAGCTGGTTCTTGTGCTTCTTATTCCACTTCTCCTCTGCCTGGGAAACCTGGCCCATTTAAAATTAAGAATAACACATGATCAGAAAAGAAAAGCCATTTTACAGCATTGTCAGTTTTTACCTCAAAGACAGAAACGGTTCATACCTGTTGTCCTGTGCGTTTCTCTTGCAGTACTTCCCATTTCTCCCTTTCTGTTTGGAGAGCGGCTCGATATTCTGGTAATGACGTCAAATCTTCAATCCAGCGATTGTAGGCCCTGGTTACTGCACCTTCAACCTGAAACACCATCAGTAAGTGTTAATCCCTGATGAAAGCAAGATATCTCAAAACATTTGGGGAATACAGCATTGTGTTTTATTTAATTTTATAACTATTTAGTTTGCTTATTTCATCATCATCATTTTATTTAAACGGACAGTGCACATTAATCAACATTTCTGTAAATGTGACAGAGTTAGCCAAGAGGCTATTTTTCATCTGTAGTCCCTGGACAGATTTTGTAAGTCACCCTAAGGACACATTTCATTTTAAACAAGTAAGTACAATCAAATAAAAACATGCAACATACAGTACTGGAAATCTTAATAAATGATAATCCTCATAAATCCTCATCATAAATAGTGGGATGAATCAGCTAAATCACATAGTTTAGAGAGCTAGCAAGTCTTGCTGCATTGGATTGATTCTAATTGTTCCCACACATTCTAAATGTACAGTAAAGCTATGCGGCTGACTAGCACACATATAGTTAAAAAGCTCACTGACCTGGTTGGCCATGTCGTCCAGATGTTTCTCGTGCAGCTCTCTCTGGGCTTGTTTCCTGGCTTCCTCCACAGCTTTGCGTTTGCCTCTCTCAGCCTCCAGGAGCAGCTGCTGTCTCTGGGCACTGAGCCTGGAGTCCAGCTCCTCTGCAGTGACTCTCACAACCGCTGGCCTCCGTCTCTGCCTGACAGGAAGCCTCAGCCGTCTCCTTATGTTCCTCTCTCCTAGCCTCCTCCAGCCTCTCCACCCAGGACTTCTCCATCTGCACAGTAGCAGTAAAAACTTCAATTTCTGACGCAAATTCACTGAAAGGGAGTTGAGTGCTGAACAGTCATTACAGGAAATCCTACCTTTTGCAGTTCCTCCTCCCAGGCAGCCTTGGCTAAGGCAACTTGAGAGTCCACCTGCTCCTGGATCTCCGTCTCCTTTTCTTTGGACCAGAGAGCTTTGAGCTGTTTTATCGAGGCCTCATGCTGAGCCTCAAGCTCGGCCCTCAGCTTCTCCACAGCTGGGCCACTCGTTTCTTGCATCTTGAGCTATGAACGAGAACCAAATCAAAAATGACTCTCAGTACAGGGGTCATCTGTGTTGGAAACAGACATCTTTAACAAATTGCAAGTAGCAATACATTAAACGATTTGGCAATAATAGTAACAATTTTGTGTACCAGCTGACTCGACATATACAATGTTGATCAACACAAAAACAAACCAATTAAGTGTAGGAACCAACTGCTTCTGATAAACACATTTTAGGATTTGACATACCTTATTTTCTCTGATCAAAGCCTCCTCTTTCTCCAGCATGTCCTTCTCCTTGCAGACAGATATGTAACACTCTTGCACGGCCAACATCTTGTCATTGGCCTCAGACAGCTGTGTCCTGTGAACGAATGATCAGTACTGTAAATCAGTTTCAAGGGTTTTCAGATACCATTATATAACCACTGTTGAGTGGTACAGTCCACTCACTGTAGCTGTTGGAGCTGCTGCTGGTGCTGAGCCGCCAGCTGCTCCACCTGAGCGTCATGTTCCAGCAGGAGCTCGGTTCTGACCCGGTCCACCACGTCGTCCCTGTACTGCTGATGAACGCGCTCATCTCTGCAGGAAGACACATAGAAACATATACATTTATATTAATGATCATTCATATTAAAACATTGCATATTATCTTATACCCTTCCTCTGTGCCTGACCTCTGAGCAGCCTCCTGCTTCTCCTGGTCCAGCTCCTGGATCATCTCCCTCATCTTGGTGCAAAGCTCCAAGTTGGCCATCCTCACCTTCTCCTCACTCTGTTTCAGCTCCGTATTCTTAATTTCTAACACCTAGAGGTTTGATAGAACACCGTCAGACTTCCGTCAAATAATTAACTAAATATATACAATTATTATTATGTTTAAAAACAACTACTGACCTCCACTTGTTGCTTCAGGTGTAGTTTGTCTTCTTGTAGTCTCACAAACTCTTTCTGAGACTCTCCTGTTAGGTCTAGATGTTTCATCTGACTGTTCTCTCTGACCTGGGAACACAGATGCAGTTTTTGATGAGTCTTCTTTTGCATTGGAGCCACGTAATCTCATAACTTTTATTTTTGCATTGTCTAATGGTTGTACCATACAATGTTTGAACTGTAACGTTCACGTCATTGGTTTCTTTTTATGCAGAAACAACTAGAACAGGAAAATAATGTTATATCTTGCACAGGCTCTGCCCTCTACTGGACTCTATGGGTACTACCTCAACCATACCACGCAAGCATTCACCTACTGAGATATCTATAAACGTACCGGCCCCAGCGCAAGCTCACCGTATAAAAGGCGGCCTCACCTCCTGACTGCCATCATTTTCTCTTTGGCGAGCAGGATAACAACTCAGACGTAAACGGAGAAAATAAAGAAATAATTCCTTCATGCCCTGGCTTAATCGCAGGTGCTGATCCCCACCGCCTCTGCTTTGAGTGTCTGGGGCCTGACCACACCGCAGACGGACTGACCCAGTCTCCGGCCGGCAATGCCTGCCGCATGCTCCCACGGCTCAGCCGCCGGCATCGTCTGGAGCATTTTCAGGCATATTATGTCTCGCCGGAGGAGGCGGAGGACCAGGATCTCGAGGTGGTGGAAATGGAGGAACAGGATGTTGCGGGAGAGGTGCCATTCGTGTTCGCCATTCCGGCGGGTCGGGCGGCCCAGTTCGTCGAGGAGGAAGACGACGAGGACGCCTCGTTGTCTGGTGCTTCCGGGTCCGGCGTCCAGGAGGGTCCGCCACACAGGTCGGCGCGTCAGGACTTCCCTGCGGTGATGACCATGGCAGCAGAGCGTGTAGGCGTACCGCTCCCCCCCGCCACTGCCACCGAGGCCAGTAAGCCGCCTTCGTCAGGGGTTCTACGGCCCGGTGCGTCTGGCCTTCATTTCGCCCCCGTTGACAGATATCTGGCAATGTGTGGAGGCAACGTGGCGGCAGCCACTCAAAACGAAGGCTGAGTGTCCCGGCGTGCCCTCCCTTGATGAGAGCCTGGCGGCCCATCTGCTTCCACAGGCAGCCGGATGGGCGAAGGGGAAAAAACATTCTCTCGGCAGAGATTCAGGCCCTGGTGCAAAAACAGGCGGCATCTGTTGTGCACCCTCGGCAGAGAAAAGGGTCTTTATTCCACGCACTTCCTGGTTCCCAAGAAGACAGGAGAATTCAGACCCATTCTAGATCTCCGCAGCCTGAATCAGCACATTGCCTGCAAAAAATTCCACATGTTAACTGTGAAACAGTTATTGGACCTAGTGCAGCCGGGCGATTGGTTCACATCCATCGACCTGAGGGACGCTTACTTTCATGTCGAAACTGCTCCAGAGCACAGAAAGTATTTGCGTTTTGCCTTACAGGGGATGTGGCCGGTAAAGCGCTGTCCAAGAAACGCCTGGCAGGATGGCCCTGCGAGTGCATTTCACATGCCTACGGACAGGCAGGGAGAGCCTTCCCTGTGGGGGTCCGTGCACACTCTACACGGGGTATGGCTGTGTCAACAGCCTTATTCAACGCCGTGAGTGTGGAGTACATATGCACGGCGGCGTCTTGGTCCACACCAGGCCACTTCATAACGTTTTATCTCTTGGACATGTCTGGCGCCTTCTCATCGTCTGTGCTTGCTGGGGCAACACAGGACTGGGGACATACTGGCATTATGTCCCGCCTGGACATAATGCACTTATGTTTTCCCATGCTCCTTAGGGACCCCCTTTCTCACTATTTTTCATGCACACTCTTCACGAGGTAAGCGTGTAAACTGCGGCCCCGTCTTCTCCACGGTCACAACCGGAGGAGAAGGAGTTGCGGTGCAGTGGCTGTTAACCAAAAGCCGGTCAGGGGCAGTGTGATGGGCCGATGTTGTTGGACGACAGCGCGTTTATATAACTAGGGTTACGTATTGTAACCCTAGTTATATAAGCACAGGCGGAGCCCTCTACTCGGAGCCCTGTCTGTCCTATGCCACTCGCTGAAGAGGGTGTAGGATGGCAGTCAGGAGGCGAGGCCGCCTTTTATACGGTGAGCTTGCGCGCGCATAAAGGTAGGCCCGCCCCGGGGGCCGGCTACATTTATAGACAGGGTTCATACCAGAGGTGTGGACTCGAGTCACATGACTTGGACTCGAGTCACCCATTTGATGACTTTGGACTCGACTTGACAAAATCACAAAACACTTGCGACTCGACTTGGACTTGAGCACCAATGACTCGGGACTTGACTTGGACTTGAGGTGACTTGATCATTTAATTCAGAGGTCTCCAACACGCCGATCGCGAGATGCCGCTAGAAGAGCAGACTCCCGTCGGAGAGAGCAGAATCTTCAGCCGCTCCTACTCTTGCTGCTGAAAATCCATGTAGGCAGGGGCGGGACTTTATTTTGCTGAGCCACCATGCGGCCAATCATATGCAAGGACACACTAGGCTCATACCATTATGTGAAAGAAGGGTGGGGGGCAGACGCTTCAAAGACAGCAAGTGTAGTGGTACAGGCCAGCTACAGAGCGACGGGGAGACGGATTTAAATGCAAGCGCGTCGGAAAAAGTCAAGAAATGTGCGAAAACCGAAAAAATAAGCAGCATCTGACTGCATTTCAATGATATTGGAGAAAGCAAAGCTGAGTGCAGGATTTCTAAAATGAAATTAACCTTCAGAGCAGGGGCACTCAGCATTTATTGCCAGAGTTGGGAGAAGTTCAGGTCTTGTACTTGAGTAAATGTTCCAGAGTGTAGGAATACTCGGTTACAATAAAAAGTCCTGAATTCAAAATGTTACAAGTAAAAGTACAAAAGTATTATCATCAAAATATAGTTAAAGTACCACCTGCAGAGGGATCTAGATTCAGGTGTTCTTTTCCCCATAGAGACCGCCTCGCTGCACATTATCCCTTGCATAAAGATAGATCGTGGGTCCCTTATAACATGTTGTACACAGTGGAAATAAACATTCTGGTCACCTTAACATCAGGGATCTTATACATTAAACTCCTTCTGAATCAAACCGTCATGGTAGCCTTACCTTACTGATCCCTCTTCAAATAGAAGAAAAACACGTTACTTTACCAGCAGTGAGAAAATTGATTATTACATTAATAATGTGACTAATAAAGAGCAGTTTGTATTATTCTGTTGATGCCGGATGTCATTACATTTGGTGAAAAGCACATAATGACTTGTTAAAGACTCGTTTTGTCAAAGTTTAGGACTTGGACTTGACTTGCCCATCCTGACTTGAGACTTGACTCGGACTTGAGCGCAAAGACTTGAGACTCGACTCTGACTTGAGCGCAAAGACTTGAGACTTGACTCGGACTTGAGCGCAAAGACTTGAGACTCGACTCTGACTTGAGCGCAAAGACTTGAGACTTGACTCGGACTTGAGCGCAAAGACTTGAGACTCGACTCTGACTTGAGCGCAAAGACTTGAGACTTGACTCGGACTTGTAAAACAATGACTTGGTCCCACCTCTGGTTCATACACTTTTTGACCAATGATTTTCAATGACTTTTCCATGACCTTTACCTAATTTTCCATGACCAAAAAATTACTCTTTCTCAGCGGTACCACTGAAAATGATTTATTTTAACATGGAACAGGAAAATAAGGTCTGCATATGAAACATGTTGTGCCTATCTAAAACAAATCAAATAGTTGGCTTACTAGCTTCTACACGCTAAAGCAACTCAAATATCTCACCAGCAAAATACCTCGTCAGTTAAATGCCATTTTACGTTTCATTACTATACGATACAGTATTTATTATCATTATAGTTTTTTTATTACTATTTCGGCGATTAGCTAAAATATAAATTATATTTGATGCAACTTTAGTTACATTTCCATGACTTTTCCAAAACTTTGGGGAAAATATTGTTTTCCATAACTTTTCCAGGGTCTGGAATTAGCATTTTGAATTTCCATGACTTTTCCAGGTTTTTAATGACCGTAAGAACCCTGTATAGATATCTCAGTAGGTGAATGCTTGCATGGTATGGTTGAGAGATAGTACCCATAGAGTCCAGTAGAGGGCTCCGCCTTTGCTTATATAACTAGGGTTACAATACGTAACCCCTCGTTATGCTTCCAGGTCTAAATTAACGGCTGCAAATAGAATTGATAGTGTGGCAATATTTATAATGAAAATACAAATAAAATCCTTTAGGTAAAAACAGATCTTTCCATCCCCTTAATGTTGCTGATTTTTCTTTTATGAGGTCAGTATGGTAAATTACAACATACTGTATGTTATCGCAAGTATCTTATTGTCACTTAAGTATCGTGATAATTTGTATTATTATATTTTTCACTGTTTTAATCAGAAAGAAATACAATTACCCTTTCTACCTAAATCTAACTAATGGCTATCGGTGTATACCAGGCTTAACAGTTTTAAATGGCCTTTCTCAGCAATGCATCCTTAAGTCTCTGGTCAAGAAGAAGGCCTCACCGAAGAGCAGAGTTTGGCTTCCTCTAGCTGGTTCTGCAGCTCGCCCACTCGGCCCTGACAGAGGTGTAGCTCCTCCTGCAGCTGACAGATCTTCTGCCGCTTCCCCTTCAGGCTCCCCAGGCAGCGCTGCATCTCCCCCCGCAGCAGCCGCACAGCTTCATCTTTGGGCAGCTTGGAGTCCGACAGGTGAGCCAGGGCGGTGCTGAACAAACAAAATGGGTAGATTTAGATTGATAGGAGAGGTGGTATATACTAGCACTCATTAGAAAAAAGACAAAATGACAAAGACATTATAATGATGTCAGTGATTTGGCTTTATTATCATGGTGTACCTGTGAAGCAAGCCATTCTTCCTGTTTGCTTTCTTTAGTCCTAAATCTACACAGGAGTCAGACAGCTGGTTGTCCCAGTCGCTGCTCTGCTCTAACACAATAACACCGTGCTTCACAGCAGATTCATAAATCATGATCTGTTCCTTTAACTCCGCCAGATCCTCCTGTAGGATAAAAATTAAATAAGAAAAATGTTAATCAACTTAGTTCAAGCACAGCATCATTTCAATAATCCTTTTTCTGATGGTGGTTCCATTCAGGTGCAGAAAAGAGTGAGGGCAAACCTGGAGGACTGTGTTCATGTTTTCACTCAGCGCTTTGGTTGATTGAGCCTGTTGTAGTTTGATTTGTATCTGACTCATCTCCTGCACTGAGCCTAAAGAAATAGAACCACAACAAAGAGGAAATAATGATTTGCAAATAAGAAAACAGAAGATGCTCTTTTGAGTACATGCAGTCCAGATTCTATCACCTGTCTGCAGCAGCTTGGCACATTGTTGCTGACTCTCCTCCAGACGCTGAGTCAGCGCGTTGACCACTCTGGCTCTCTCCAGCTGCTCCTCTTCTCTCTGGCGCTCCAGCTGCTTCATATGCTCCTGTAACCTCTGATCAACATCAATCTGGAATCAACAACACAAGAAAACAGGTGTTGACTATGTCTGCAGGCCACTTGGACTAAATCTCCTGTGACAGCAGCAGTAGAGACCTGTTTGTTCAGAACCTGAGCGGTAGACTCTAGTTTCTGCTGTAGTGTCAGCAGCGCTGCCTCGTGCTGCTCCTTCATGACGGTGAGGTCTCTGTCGTGCTGCTGCCGCGTCTTGGACAAAGTGTCAGAGCGACAAAGCTCCAACATCTGCTGCTTCATGCTGTCCAACGCAGCCTCTGCTCCTCTCTGCTTCCGCGTTGTCTGCAGACAAAATGAAGCTACTGTATACCAAATCCATTTCAGTCATAGGGTTAAAATTAAGATAATACAAATGTTTCCATGTTTCAGAAAACGACACTAGCAGCAAATTGGATTATTTTTTCTTTCATCCTTAATAGAAGATGACCTGGTGCTTTGTATTTAGCTTTAAACATTTAAAACAGTGGTGCTCAGAACGTACCTCCTGGTCTCTCTCAGTGAGGACCTTTACTTGCTGCTCCATTGCCCTAAATGTATTCAGCATTTGAACCTCTCTCTCCTTGGCCTCTTCAACCAGTTGACTCGATTCCGTCAGGCTTACTGCTAGGCCATCCTTTTCATCTATTGATGATATTAAAAAAATCATGTTTCCACAAGAAGCACATCCAGCTAGAGCTCAAAACACAGACTGTGTCTGTGGATACTGCCAACCCTCCTAACAGCCACAAGAGGGCAGATATAATATGCAAGTGAGAATAAATCCTATTGTATTTACCTTTTTTAATCTTAATCAAGTTCATATATTGGTAGATAACCAGCCACTGTTTTTTTTAACTTGGATTAAAAAAATAATCTCATTTGGAAGGTGTCAAACACAATGGTCAAAAATAGAAGGAAAAAAAAGTATTTATTCACAGTTGAAGTGATTTGTTTAATTTCCAAAATAATACATGTAAGAAATTGGAACAATATATAATAACTTTCAACAACATTATATTTAAAATCCTGCAAGTATCACAAAATAACTAAAAATGACATGACGTTACATGGGCAATGTACAGTAGTAAAGTGAAACATTTTGCATCCTCCATTGTGTGAAACATACCTTTGGTAATTGCAAACTGATGCTCGATATATCTCATGTTACGCCTTGAATCCTCCAGTTTTCGCTCCAAGTCTTCAATTTGCCTCTGCTGAGCTTTGTTCAAAATCTGCACCTGGGCAAGCTGCTCCCTATCAGCAGTTTCTGAAACACAGCACAACATTTATGTTTACACATCACTCTCTTACCCTCAATTAAAACACAGTAATGATTTTTCAGCAATGGCATTTAAGTGAGAGTAGGTTGTACATAAGTAAGAGCAACTAAAACACGCCTGTGAGACTCACGCTGGGCAGAGTCGAGGAATTCTCTTTGCAGATGTTCAAATTGACCTTCTTGGTGGACGGCCTGTGTGTTGAACATCTTTGGCTGATGAGCAGGATGGTGAGGATTGTAGCTGGCCGTGTGATGATCCACTCTGTCCAACGCCCCCGACTTTAAATTCAGAATATCAAAAAAGAGGAATGCAGTATGTTTGAAATAAAAAGTATTACCCGTTTGATAACTCAAAAATAAACCAATTCAAGGATATACTACTTTCTGTTTTTCCAACACATAATGAAATTGTAAAGCATGACTGTTGGACTTACGGGTATTAAGATGTTCATTTTTAATTATTAGAATGAAAGTGTATATTTCATACACAATTAATTACATTTTAAAACCAGATGTATGAAATAATATTAAAAAAATTCTGCAATAACAAAATAAAACAAACATACTCACAGGAAAATGGTTGATGCCGTTGTGAACTCCGTAATGTTGATCGTCCCTGCGTCCCGCCTCTCCATTAAACACCACAGGGTTATCAGTGCCTGGAGGATATGGTTTGGACTCATACTCATCTGCAGAGAAATCATTGGTAGATTTCTCGGTGCCGATGCTGGTGTACGTATAATCCCCCTGGGTGAACTGATGGTCCTGGTTCCAGGTTTGAGGTTGAGGCTGAGTTTGAGGGTGATGTCCATTGATCTGAACCGCTCCATCCTGATAGGTGTACTCGTCCTGGGAGCGTTGATCATAGTCAGGTTCACAGTTCTTCAGAGAGACAGTGACAGAGTGAGGTTTTCAGCTTCACAACATAACTTATTATTATTATTATTAAGAGTGATGTTTTCAGCTTCACAAGATAAAATATCTATGGGTGAAACAGAAATAACAACCTACCTGTTCATGAGAAGTTGGCCTTTGTTGGGTCCAAGTGGAATGTGGACTGAGAGGATGAAGGCAAATAAAGCATATTTATACACTCAACAAACTTAAGTATGTTGATAGTTTTGGACCACAGCAACAAATTAATATTTTCATTTTTAAGTTATTAGCTAATTATTTTTCTTTGATTAATTGTATTGAAAGAATGTCCATTCCAGTTTTGTGTGTGTGTGTGTGTGTGTGTGTGTGTGTGTGTGTGTGTGTGTGTGTGTGTGTGTGTGTGTGTGTGTGTGTGTGTGTTACCTGTTGCCAGTGTTTTTATTGGTGCAGGTAGTGTACTCCAGCTCTGGGGAGGTGGAGTCAATGCTGTCCTCTAGCATGTCATCGGGCAGGTCGGTGAGCAATTTGTGCAGCTGCAGAAAAATAGCACATGGAAATGAGTCACTAAGGTTGCTCAGCAACTGAGTTATAAAGTAATGCAAATAGAAAAAAAATCAGCACAGAAAAGAAATCACTGACAGCCTGAGAGACAGAAGGTGCCAGAGAAAACATCAACCAAAAAATGTGTTTCTCTTAACTGGAATAAGGCTGAATGTTGGCATTAAAAACACAGTGTGCAGTTTTTACAGTTCACAGTCATTTAGTTATTCCATGTGTTGTTTTTAAATCAGGTATTGTTTATGGAATTTATCAAGGAAAAGTCTCAAATATTATCTGGTTTAAATGTAGTGCTTTTAGATAAATCAGTTATAAAGAGGTAATGGTTAGTTGAACTGTTTATTACATTTGCTAATTATTCTTTTGGTTCATACAATCAAAAATTGAGATACAAAACACAGGCAACGAATTTTAGTAAAACATCTTTGCTCTTAATAACACAAAAACAACAGGTTAGATCCACCTCTGCGTCAGCACCAACTGACCAGGCTTGCTTTTTATAACAGGCCATGTGTTAGCGGAGCCAGCTGAACTTACTTCTAACAATAACTGTTGAATAGTCCTCAAATCCTCCACTGTGTCCACAACCAAAGGACCCATATTGTCCCGCTTGGAAATTTAACAAAGATGGAGGAGCCAAGCCGCAAAACCTCCTAGCCTAATCGTTCTGAAGAGAAGACGTTCTGTGTGAAATATCCAAAACGTGCCTGGCATGTTGTTTGGCTCGCTGCGGTATTGCTGCATTTTGCTCCCAAAGGACTCCATTGTTTAGACAAAACATATAGCAAGGTTAACTGGAGCATGAAACATTCCAATTACTGGTGGCAAACCTTTTCCACTTAATCAAGTTCTGTATAGGAAATAGGCTATCCCAAAAAAAAATCTATTTGAAAGTGTTTTTAAAGTACCATTCTTCTGATTACTGAAACGCACAAGTAAGACATTTGGCTCAAGTACAAATAAAGCCATGCACAGAAACAAAGTAGAGAAAGCAGGGAATCCACAGGGCTGAGCTAGTTTCTGTGTGACACACCTGGAAGGAGCCAATAATAGCTCAGGCTCATGGTGCAACAGATTGTAGGCGTGAGTACTAAGACAACATGCCTGTCTAGCTGGGAAGCTGCGGTGCTTGTGAAATTATGATTCAAGTGCATGAACTCAGAAGAACAACAAATAAGGACCTGACAAATGCAATGCTCAACAAAGGAGTACAACTATATTTTAAATATATCAACAAGGAGAGGAACATAATATCACAGAGATAGGTAATGCTTACACACTGCCTATACCACATGTGATTGTATTTATAATACAAGCATGCCCTGTATATCTCCTGTTGTCTGATGTGCTTGATAAATACGTGTTTGACTTAACCAGCACGAGCTCAATAAATCACACTAAGTTAACAGCAACAAAAACACAGCGGCAAGTGACACCAAAATACCCAACAACTTGGCACATACAAAACTGTAAAACAAACGTTATCCAGACAACTTTAAAACACTGTAGCTTTGAATCCTACCTCTTGCTCTCTTGCATAGTCCTCCTGGTCATACTCTTCTTCTTCATCATGCTGGATTTGCAGGGCAGCACTGTCAAAATCAATAGACATGATGCAAAGCCTGCAGAGGGTTCCCTGGGAGAAGAGCAGAGGTGGAAGAAGTACTCAGAACTTGTGCTTGAGTAAAAGTAGAAGTACCAGAGTGAATACTCTGTTACAAGTAAAAGTCCTGCAATCAAAATGTTACTCACGTAAAAGTACAAAAGCATTAGCATCAAATTATACTTAAAGTTCCAAAAGTAGAAGTACTAATTTTGCAGATTGGCCTTTCAGAATAATATATACACTATTACATGTTTTGATCATAATTATTGATGCATTAAAGTGTTATCAAAGCTAGTAACGGTGCAGCTAGTTTGAATGACTTTGTATGCTACATGGTAGCTTGTGAATGTTACTCCAGGTGTAACTCAAGTCTTATTTAAGTATTGATTATATTTCACATCGTTGATCCAAATCTGCAAAGCAACTAAAGCTATTGAATAAATATATTGGAGTAAAAGTACACTCTTTACCTCTGAATTGTAGTATCAAAACATTGAAATATTCAAGTAAAGTACAAGTCCCTCAAAATGATACTTAAGTGCAGTACTTGAGTAAATCTACTTAGTTACTTTACATCACTGGAAAAGAGGTAAAGAAAACTCAAAGAGGGAAACCACGAACAGCCAGGGAGAATATTAGTAAAGGTTAGTGTTACCGATAAAGGATGGTTAAATAGGCTATCATGTAAAGTGAACGTAAGTTATTAACACATCGCATCCACTTACCTGTTGATATAAATGGGACAGCAGTTTCCTTTGATGAGTCGCTTATCCTCTTATTTCAGGGACGTTTTTAGCTAACCACTAGCCACATTACTGTTTACATACAAAGCAGCGACGCTAACTTTAGCTAACTAACTTGCGTTCATATTAGCTTGCCTTAGAAAACAACGAGCCCGATAAACACCTAAAACCGAACTGACCATGCTTTGGAAAACTTACGCAGAACACGTTTGAGTAAATACGTGTAATCGTATGTGAATAAAAAAGTGTATCATCCGTTTTGTGGTGAATCTGTCTGAGCACTATCTTGTTGGGGTTACTTTAAACTAGCTGTTGGCTAACTCCGGTTAGCCGGTCGGACGTCCTCTTTTAGAGACTCGCCCACTTTGAAAACTCCCGCGCACTAGCAGCGCCAAACCACTGGGTCCTAAAGGCAGAACACCGAGATTATATTTATACACATACGTATACTAGTTTAATTTTCATTGTCGGTAGAATGACTTGCAGGATATAAACTATTTCATAATCATTATTGTTGCTGCTTCGAACTGCTTCGGAATTGAGACGCTATCCGGGACTCCATGGCAACAGCGCGTCTGGGCTTATGGGAAGTGTAGTCACCTTGATCCTTAATAACAAAGCTGGAAACTCATATTAAATATATTGTATAACAGCTGTTACTATGTGAATGATAATAACGCTGAAAATGGGATATATGATTACATTCTACATTTAGAATTACAGTGCACATAATCCATAATGTTAATCCTTAATCAAAGATATTGCTTTGGTTTTCTTCTAAGTGAAAGGGTGTGCTGTTGTATAGAACTCTTTTCATGGAAACAATATCGGTTTTTTTAACATTGTATTCCCATCTTTTTGTAAAACAGTGAGTTATTGAAATTATTTTGTGTTTTTTTTTTTGCCAACCTATAAGGACGGTGCAAGTTTATTTACTGTAGATGTATTATATGTTCGTAATCACCATTATCACTTCCATGTATTAAAATGAATTAATTATGTTGAGTTGTTGAGTACATGTCTGAATGTTTGTAAATTTCAATGTTTTTAAATAAAGATTTTTAAAAAAAAACGTCTCTTCTCCTCCCGACACTTCCGTGTTTTTGCAGCTGCAGCATAAACTGCTTCTCGATCAGCTCCTCTGTTACAAACAGGAACTTGCCTTCTATTAACTGAGCTGAACTCAATTTTAAGAACTGACTGCAGTTCAGTTTCTACATCCGGGATCCTCTTGTGACAGTCAGCTGATCGCGGCAGGCTCTGCAAACAGATCCTGTCTGACTGCAAGAGGTACGTTCATAGTTATTTGAAAAAGAAGTTAGAAATGGCTGCAGACCCACCGAAGTTAAAGACAGTGATTGCTGCCAATGAAAGGTAAGTAACAGAAAGATGTGCTAATTTTCAGTAAAACAGGGGATTTGGGTAACACATGTGATACTACTCTTTTCATTTCTTTATGTGTATTTCTTTACACAGGCTGCAAAACTTGAAGAATACTTTTGAGACAAAGTATGGAGAACCTCCTCTTTTCTATGCATGTGCCCCTGGAAGGGTCAATCTAATAGGTAATGTTATTGTAAAGTATGCTTTAGTTGACTATACTGTAGGTGTGCCTTATATGTAAGAACTGTCCCTTTTAAGACAGTTACACTTATCTCATGTTGCTGTTTTTGCCAGTTAAGTTAATTACAAAAAATGCAAATAAACAATTTTTTCCTAAAACAATGTTTACACTTTACTAAGATGCAGTGTTAAAATGTTTGTATGAATTACTACATGCATAGCTTCTGCTAATGACACTCTCTTTGTTCATATATCTCATATTTGACAGGAGAGCATATTGATTACTGTGGCTATTCTGTTCTTCCCATGGCCATTGAACCCAGTATTCTCGCGGCTGTCTCTTTAAACAACTCAGGGAAAATCACACTGGCCAATGCAAATCCTCTGTACACGTAAGCTTGATCATTCACATTTACATTGACTGAGCCTGCGAAGTTAAGGAGTTTATAATACCTTTACAGCATCCATCATCTGCTTGCAGGGATTTTACTGTGTCGTGTTCAGAGGACATTGCCATTGACAGAGATAATCCAAAGTGGTATTACTACTTTCTCTGTGGAGTAAAAGGTATAAAGGTAAAATACAATTATTCCTTATCCAGGAAAATTAAGTATACTGTGGTAAAGTGTTGCTTTCCACAAATTAATGGAATTAATCTACCTGTTTGTTTTTTTACAGGAGAATTTTGGGATTGCTAACTTAGCGGGGATGTCGTGTGTCGTAGAAGGAACTATTCCTCCGAGCTCCGGCCTCTCCAGTTCCAGTGCCTTAGTTTGTTGTGCTGGGCTCGTAACAATGGAGGCAAATCAAAAGTCCCTCTCCAAGGTAAATGCATGGGGAAAAAAACATTTACATTCAAAGAGCTATATATACTGTATGTTCATTTTTAGTTTATTTATAGCACATTTCAACAAAGGGGCAGTTAAAAACTAGAAAGCAATTGAACAACAAAAGCATTGAGACAAAGTACCAAAGAAACACACCACAAAAAGACATTCAAGTAATACAAAAACAAGACATTTATAAGAAGCAAGAATAAAACTTACAGTGCAGTGTAAGAATATTTTAATATGTCATACTCATACTGTATATCTGTAATGGTCAAAACGTGGCTGTTGAAATTCAGGTCTGAGTCAATGACCACTACAAGATTTCATGAAACAAGGCTCTCTTATACAAGGAATTGTCATTCCTACCTTCAAAACAAACCTATTATGTGCCTGTCTTTAATGCCCTTAGTCAATATGAGAGGGTATATTGTCAATTTCAAAAGTTTTATTCATATCATTTTTTATTTCCAGGTGGCACTGGCTGAGATATGTGCCAAAAGTGAACGCTACATTGGCACAGAGGGAGGCGGCATGGACCAGTCCATCTCATTCCTGGCAGAGAGAGGAACTGTACGTCGCTTTACTTTCAGTACATTTGGGAAAAAAATTATCAGGATCATTTCTTCATCAAAACTTTTAATACAATAATAGAAGTTAATTGAAAAATGCAAGAATAAATGTCTGTTTTATTGTCCCTTATAAGTAGTGACATGAATTATGGTTTGTTACAAAAAATGTTTTAAATCTCTGTCAGGCCAAGCTGATAGAGTTTCAGCCTCTGCGAGCCACGGACGTAAAGCTCCCAGATGGAGCCGTGTTTGTGATCTCTAACTGCTGCATGGAGATGAACAAAGCTGCTTCTGCTCATTTCAACATCCGAGTGGTGGAGTGTCGAATCGCCACGAAGGTACAGTGATGCTGTCCAGTGGTTCTCAACCTGATCCTTCATGGGCAAAGGGTGATTTTTATAGAAAGCAAGTTTATGACCATGCCTCTGTCTTTTGACGTGTTTGCTGTTAAATCACAATTTGCTTGTACCTTTCTTTATACTTTATTGTGAATATACATACATCCTATGATAAGAGTCTTTAAACAGGTTTAGAACCAGCAATGTGATTGGACAATGCTGCATGGTGAATCTGAACTTTAAAGAAAACAAATGTTGATTGATTTAATGTTTATAAAGAAACCTGTCAACATAAATATTTCGTCCATAAACGTGATGCAATATCTCCAAATGGGGTTTCTTTTTTAAGCAATAAGGTTTAGTGCAAATCTCAATTCAAAGCAACCATAAGAACACAGAAATATTAGGAGATGGATGATCCTTTTAACTTTAGCATCATCTGGCATGAATGAAAATCACATTTTCTCTTAGACTTGTTTTCATTATGCCCCCTTTGTTGAAGCAGTTGATTTAATTAAGTAAATAACCTGCATCTGTGTTGTGTCACACTTGCCTGAAAACATTTAATCATATTTTCAATACGATAACTGTGAGAGAATTTGTTGTTTCCTAACAATTCTTATGAATTGAATTCTGGAGCAAATGTGTGTGATTATCAATTTCAAGTGGAGAGACGGGTAAAAAGTTCCACATTTTAATGTCTTTCTGTGTGTGATCTGTGAACTCAGATGCTGGCCCAGGCTCGAGGTCTGGACTCGGGCAGGATGCTGAAGCTGGTGCAGGTTCAGACGGAGCTGAAGGCCTCCCTGCAGGAGATGCTGGCTCTGGTGGACGAGGCGTTGCATCCTGAGCCGTACAGCCGAGAGGAGATCTGCAAGGCGCTGGGCATCACCCCCAAGCAGTTCTCCACAGAGCTGCTGAGCACCAACACTCAGCAGGGTGAGAAACACAAACACATATATCAGTCATGTTTGTAGTTTAATGAGTGGATTGACAGGTTAGATAATGACTAATTAAAAGGTGATCTTGCTTAATATTCATCAAATGCTGGTGAAATAGGGACTTTTGTAATCTAAAGACATCGTTTTATCCGAGTTCGGACTACTAGACGGAAATGTTAAAAAGCGGTTTAGGTTCTGGTTACATTTTCAATTATTCAAATGTTTTTGCATTTGTAGCAATAATAACTTCAACCTTGATCTAGGATATAACGATTTAAAATATTAATACAGTTTTGTGATGTAACACTAAATGGCATCTATAATTCAAGTTATTTTCAAGTCGAGGTGTAACGGTATGAGACCGTCACGGTACTATATCCATGTGTCACGGACCACGGTACATACGATTAATTTACACTCATTTTCAACTATCTGCTGATAAGTAGCCACCAATTCTGAGGTTTTATTCTATTAAGTTATTAACATTCTTGTGCCTAAATATCCTCAAAAGACAAACAAATTACTCTAAAAGCATCATTACATTTTACTGATATTAAAGCTTGTGTTCAGAAACTCCAATAACACCAACCAGATGAATGACCTGACAACCTTTTCTCCTCTCTCTCAGAGACACACTTCAAGCTGCACCAGCGAGCCCGGCATGTGTACGGTGAAGCTGCGCGCGTGCTGCAGTTTAAGAGTGTGTGTGACTCTGAACCTGCTGAATCCGTCCAGCGACTGGGAGATCTGATGAACCAGAGCCATGCGAGCTGCAGAGACCTGTATGAGTGCAGCTGCCCTGAACTGGATAAACTGGTGGACATCTGTCTGTGAGTACAGCCTACTAATACAGACTAACTCTCAGGACAGACAGTATGGGATCAAATTAAATATTGACCATTGCAGTTTTAGGGATTTGATTAACATTACGATTAAGAAAAAAACACTTTAGGCACATTTGTAAGTTGTGTGGCTGAATTAAAAATGTTAGCGGTTTCAGTGTCAGGGCCCTGGTGTTCTGCAGGTTTGCTTCCACTTCAATACTTTTCATACCAACTTAACTTTTACTGTTTTGATGCACCAAATCCACAAAATACTAAACCATTATATAGTAACAGAACATGATGAAGTATGTTCATCAAACATACATAAATCATGGTAAATTGGTGACCATGGTAAATATAATACCTGCCTACAATAGCATCTGAACATGTTGGTGTTAGCATTTAGCTCAAAGCAAAGTAAACGGACTTCTTATCTGTTTGTATATTTCGTACTGGTTGGTCAGCTGTAAATGTAGCCCTGTGTACTGTATGCAGTGGGTTCAGAAATATTGTCTTTATTGATAAACTGACTAAAAAGCTTCTTCTTGTTACTCTTCGCAGGAAGTCGGGGTCAGTGGGCTCCCGGCTGACAGGAGCAGGTTGGGGCGGCTGTGCTGTCTCCATGGTTCCCGATGAGAAGGTGGAGTCTTTCCTAAAAGCAGTGAGCGAGGCTTACTACCACCCCGATCCACGCAGGGCAGGGATGGAAAAACAGAGTTTGTTTGTGTCAAAGCCGGGCGGGGGGGCCGCCATTTTCATTGAGGAGTAAAATACATCCTCCAGTATTTACAGCAATCCTTCAATCACCTTATTCAGATCGCTCTTAAGTTTAATGAAATAATCCAATATGTAAACTTTACTCTTGTTTAAAGTGACAACAATGGTGAATAATTTGTTTCAAAGGGAATCGGATTTTTGTAATTGATTTTTTACAATGTAATGTATCATTGTTCAGCTTAGAGAAGAAGAGATGACAAATAAAATAATAATGAAGTTAAATTTGTGCTGCTGTATGAAATCCATTCATAATTTGAATTTTCTGTTTACATTTTATATATAACAACACAATACAATAAGTAACTACTAACTCTCAGATTGTATTTTGTTAAAGGTGTGAGAGCTACTGGAAAATAATAAGGGTAGAAAAGTTCTGATTTGATCACATATCAATATCACTTCATTGTAGCAGTGATGTTAGAGGCTCAGTGGTCAGGTAGGCGCACTGTACTGCACTGACTGTAACTGCAGCATCTGCATTAACATCTGTCTATGATTTTATCGCATTGTCCCACGTCCAGGCCGATTCCTCTTTTACTTTCTGGTCATATATGTCCACTAAACATTTTTTATAGATAAAATAGTTTTTCAAGCTAATCTCCACTGTATTCACCTCATCTTATGTTGAGAACCAAATTGAAAAAGTTTGGAGTTTGATCATTCAAATGTTGTGCAGCAACTGAACAATGTTCAAAGTGAAGGATAAATGTTTTAAGACAAAATAGTTGATGAGTTTTGAACACATTTGTTGGAACGAAAGCAGGCCAAATAATTGTTGAATATCAAATAAAAAAGATTGATTATCTTTAATAGGAAGGATTCAAGGCGAGGCATGGGGAGAACGCACACATATATTGGAAGATATGTAGTCAGTAAAATCCATTAAAATCAATAAATAATTTCATATCATCACCTTCAGCAGTTTTATGTCAGTATTTAAGAAACACATTTTAGCATGATGGAGTCTGTTTGAGGGGAGTTTTTCAGTGCATTGACTTACATAAGAGTCTTATACACTTTTAGTACCCGTGCTTTGGGCTTTCTTAACTTGTGTTCCATGTATTATGTTTGTGACAATCAGAAAATTAAATCATTCAAATAAAATTGAATAAATCCACCAACCACTCGGTTAAGGCAGAACAAGGATGTCTTTCTTTTTGGCAACTCATACATAATGTCTTAAAATATATCATCTGAGTTTGCCCATTAACCAAATTCCTTGCATAATAAAGGTTTTAAAGTTGTCCATTATCAGTTTTTAATCAGATGGCTTTTTGGGGGGCAAAATTGTTCCCCTAGATAATCTTATTTGACTGGCCTTTAATATTTAATATAATCCACATTCACACTAAAGTAAAAAAAAACGAGGTAGGCATGTGAAGATTTGAGCATAGATTCACCCAAATGAAGGACACTCATACATTGTGCTTAGTCTGTGTGAACCATGCATTTGGTGACCTGAAGTTTAACCAGTATCTGTAGGTCAGAGCTAATGTTCAGTTTTCAGTCTGTTTTTGCTGGTGCTCCTGTGCTTTCATCAGAAACGCACGAGACTGTGTTCTTTCTCTTCAACATGTTTTCTATCCAGGTGGAGCTTTGTGGTGTCCTTCCAGGCGAGCCAGTAGAAGACGGTGTGCTCATCTTCATGTTTTTTCCTGAGGTAATGAGCTCTCCGTAGCCCTGCTGGTGGGAGAAGGCATACGCAGAGCGGTGGGAGCTCGTCCTGCGAACTCTCCTCAGGCTCTGCTCCTGAGGACCCTGCCTCTTTCTAAACTGTTGGACATGACGAACCTGTCCAAATACAAGGTGGAGGAGGTACTTTGATCCTTTACTTAAATAAAAGTATTAATACCAAAATGAAAATATGCAATATCTATATAGTATATATTTAGATATTTAAATATATAATATATTCTATTTAAAAGTATTAATAGCAAATTGCACAAGTATTCAAAGTAAAAGTATAGTTCTGCATAAAGTGTTCAATGTGACTGGCAGATATATGACATTTGTCCACTGTTTATACTGATATATCAATGTTTAAGTAGCTAACAATTCACAGATATCTTAATTAGACAAGGATCCCCAAGTTAAAAAGGCTGGGAACATCTGGTTTAATTTTTTTATAAATTGTACTATCTTAGCAGATAATTTCTTCTTGTAAACTCTTTATTTACAACTAGTAACTTAAACTGTTAAAGTATAGGAGTAGGCGTAGTGAAGCAAAACAAAATATATTCAACATGAAATGTTGTGAAGTTTTAAAAAACGTTGTTAACATCAAAGTTACTGTACCTTATCTGTTAGAGTTGGGAAGAGCTCTACTCTCAGGAAGCTGACTGCCATGCCGGGCACCACACACACCACAGAGGTGAGCAGAATGACCAACCACACACTCTTCTCTGATAGACAGTTTCGAGCTGTGCCTGAGGACATACATTTATCTTAAAGTGAATTTCAGTGCATCAGTATTCATTCTTCACATTTATCCAAATGAGCCAAACTTACCTACGAATGGGAAACTACTTGTAAAGATGCCAAACATGCCATCACTTTGCATGGCAAACAATATGGAAAAGTAGACTATCAGGCTCCCCCATACGAAGAAGTGATTGACGACTGTCCAGTAGTGTGTGTCGAGTCCAATCTAGGAACAGATACATGCACCATAAACAGAGCGTTTAATTATCTCATCAACACTGATTTTGTCTGTTTATGCTCTTACCTGAACAGTCACGACAATGACCAAGGATGTTGCTATGGTAACAGCAAACACATGTTGGTCAGAAATGTAGGAGCCGTCCTCTTTCACCATGACAGAGAAGGCAGCGTAGGGAATGAAGAAGAGCAGGGATGATGTGCTTACCCCCTGCAGCGTGCACAGGAAGAACTGGCGTTTGTTGAAGAAGAGGTTTTGCTGGCCTGGTTTGTAGAGGCTCGGGTAGTGAAGGCTATTCTGGTCACTGACATCCTGTAGGAAATATCACCAGAGTTATGTGGTATTATAATAGAGAATGGTAGGGATATGGTATACAGTTAGTATTGATGGCTCAATGCTAGTTTTCTTTGGCAGATTTTAAGTCCAGTGGCATAAATGTACATTTGTTATCAAGTCAGGGGTTCTAGCCAAAGTTATATTAAGTTTAGTACTTCATGTGGTGTTAGATATTTGGATACCAATCAATACACATTAAAAGAGGTTGAAGTAATAATATTTGGACTTGTTTAGCTTGTTTTAAAAGTATAAGGCAATTTAATATTGCCAATATAATTATTACCTGATCGAAAAGTCCCATCGCCAGGACTGGTAAAGATGTGTAGACTATATTGAAGAGGGTAATGAACCACTGGTCATACACAGTCTGTGGAAAGAGGATAGCAATATACTATACATTATTTTAAAACAAATGTGGAAAGGTTTGTGCCTTTAAATCAAAGCCCCTTTGAAAGATCAGGTCAGGTGTGTGTAGCCAAAATCAATAGTCCCATTTCAGAGTAACAAAAAAATGATGATGTCCACAATTAGCTCATCAGTGTCAGTATTCTTACCTGAGCTGAGAAACCACAGAAGAAGCCGTACCAGAAGTGTACCAGTGTGAAGGCAAAGTTCTTGTAGAAGAAGTACCACAGGAAATTACACATGCGGAAATAGGACCAGCGCCCGTGAACCAGCAGGAGGCGCCGCAGGTACCGAAACTGAGCAAAGGAGTAATCTGAAGCCAGAACTGCCTGCATTCCCTCCTGACCGCTGATGCCAACACCAATGTGAGCAGCTGAGGAAGAAACAGCAGAGTGGATCGCTGACCTTTGAAACTAAAGGAAAGCTATTTATTTGTTCAATTGTCATACACCAAAAGACTGGCCAGGGCTTACTAGATACTATAAACATAAAAAACAGGAGCAATAACATGTTGAGAGTGTACAAACACATATACACCTTGTTAAAGTTACATAATGTCAATGCAAATATGAGTTTAATCCATCCTTAGAAATTTTAGCTTTAAAATATAACAGAGGCACAAACTGTTTCTTTAACGAATCAAACATAAAGCTTCTTCCCACGATACTATGACATCTTTAACAGTGCCCAAAATGTCATGTTAAAATTAGTAGACGAAATCTAGCTACTTGAATGTTATGATGCTGTAAAAAATGTTCCTATATTTAGCTTTGGGTCCCTGAGTGAGACTCACTCTTGATCATGCTGACATCGTTGGCTCCATCTCCAATAGCCAGGGTGACGGCCCTCTTGTGCCTCTTCACCAGCTCCACCACCTGGGCTTTCTGCATGGGAGTGACCCGGCAGCAGATGACAGTTTTACACAAACAGGCCAAGTCCAGCAAGACATGCTCCAGCTGTGGCTCCATGGCGTGAGCCTGCAGAGAGAACATACATCACACCTATTAGAGCTATCATTACCAGGCTATAGCGTGACCCCCTGCAGAGGAAGAAACAGCTCAATGAAACATTTCCACCAAGCTGTTGTTGCACCGTGCTCTGGGCGCAGCGAGGGAGCAGCTCCTCTGAGGAAATGGATGTTAATGAAAACCTTGAATAGAGCCGAGGGCCCTCAGGAGCGCAGTAGATCATTACAGACTCAGCTCCGTCAGCAGCAGCATCAGAGAAGACAAACTCAGCAACACAACAATCATTTAACAAACGTGCAGGCGTCGGCCCCAAAATAAAATCAAGCAGAGGTTATCATTAGAACAAAGGAAAATACCATATATTTAAAGAAATGTTGGTATATTACCAAACTGTGTCCATTGATGACTAAGGCGTACTCTGCAATGATGGTCTCTTCATACACAGAGCCATCTGCAAACATTTCTGCCTTCTCAACATCTCCTGCACTGCTAACTCGACTCAGGCCAAGAATCTGCTCTTTGGCACTCCTGAGGAGAGAGGAAAGCAAGTTAACAAACATTTACAGAATGTTTAAATAAAGCTTTATGAAGGCTCTACTGAATAACAGCATTATCATAGTCCATTGGATAAAATATTACTTTTAGGTACTACATTAACAATATTTCCCACACATAACTCACCTGAGTTGCTGCTGCACCTCCAGCAGTGTGTGGCCTGAGATGACAAACACCTCATTCATGTCGTCTCGCAGCATGTGGCAGGAGTAGCCGATGTTCATCGCCGTCTCTGAAATGTTTTATACAATATACATCTCTTTAGATTTTTACCGTATCAGCTTCTTTGTCCAAAAAGGTACTTCAGTTGAATTATGCTACCTAGTTTGTCTCCTGTGAGGACCCAGATCTTGATGTCAGCCAGAACTAGAGAGGCGATGGTTTCTGGGACTCCGTCCTGAAGTTTGTCCTCGATAGCTGTGGCTCCTAGAAGCTTCAGCCATGCCAGAGGCAGAGGAGCAGAGGCTTAATGAGTGTGATCATTTTAAGGATGTTAACAAAAGGAGAACAATTGTACCTTCAAGCCCTGCTCAATTTCCTCGTAGAGAACAGCCAGCTGATCTTCGCGGTTCTCAATCACAGTGCTGGCGGAAATTAACTTCTTCATCCAGATTTCAAAATAATCTTCATCAAGATCTTTGTAGGCCAGAGCCAGTGTGCGAAGTCCTTCTCCAGCAAATCCCTTGAACATGATCGGAAAAGAAACACAGTTGTAAAGCGCACAGATGATTTCAGTACTTTAATTACAGATTTTTTCCAATTGTGCAACCCTTACATTGAGATGTTCTGAGGTGGTGTACATGAGATCTTCATTTGAGGGATCCAGAAGATCAAAGATGATAGTGTCAGCTCCTTTGGAGTAGAGTGTAATCTGGCCCTGTGGGTTTCTCACTGTAAAATACGAGAAAAAGAAGACAGCATGACTTTTCTGAGCAAATCCTATTTGCATTCAAATACATTGAACATAATGCAAACACATAGAGCCTATAACTTTATGCTATTTTAGAAGAGTTATGACTAATTATTTCAGGTATGTTGAAAAATGTTAAAAAAGGAGTCAGTACACTTGTTTTCTAAATGATTTTGTGTGCACATACTGTCATGATGACTACTTGTCGGCTAAAGAGAGTATTGCTGTTATAAGTGAAGACCTAACCAATGACACTCATTCTCTTGCGCACGTTGTTGAAGTCCAGTATGGCCAGCAGCTGGTAGGTGACAGCTCTTCCCAGCTCACACAGTGTGATGGTCTCGGGGGTCCGGGTCCGGAAGACAAACCCAAAGTTTCGCGCCGCAGTGACCAGGGCTCCTTCATCAGGGGACTGGGCCTGGTACACCAAATGTCCTTCATGTTTACAGAAAACAAACCAGAACCAATTACACATTTTGAGTTTTTTATGTTATAATTGTTGATGCTTCACTTCTGGATTGTGTGCCCAGTTCACCTTCACTCTTCTCCTCTGGCATGACAGTGTGGCACAAAGCCAGCAGTCTGAAGAAATCCTGCTCTACCGGATCCTCCAGTTTAATGGCTTCAACCAGCCGGCCATCATAAAACTTAAACCCTCTGTCATAGAGAGGGTTGAAGGAAAAGTCCACACAGTCTGTTTTCTGAGGGCACAGGGAGCGCCACATCGTAAAAACAATATAAGAGTTGGTACAGAGTTAATAATGTGTGCTTGTTTAGCCTCACTTACTTCTGTAATTTCCCCCTTCTGCTTAAATTCATCATATACATCACCTAAGAAAAACAAAAAAGGTATATTAAAATTAAATATAACAAGTTTGCCATTGACATAAATGAGATGTTTTAAAGTCCAAACTGACACCTTTTACTTTAGAGTGAAAAAGCTGATTATGAAATATTCTGATATTTAATAGAATACATTTGACCAGATTTCCATATCCTACTGGAATAATTATACAATTCAATGGTATTTCAGAGAAATAATAAACCAGTGAACCAAAGTTGATAAAACACATTTAAATGTTTTTTGGTTATAGGACATAGTAAAAACATTTAACTGGATATCAACCAGTCTGTTCTGGTCTGCCAGTGGCATGATGCAGATGTTAGTTTTCTCATATTTGTGTGTTCAATACCGTATGTCTGTCCATTTATGGAGCACTTTTTGAACACCATGATGTTCTGGGTGAGGGTGCCCGTCTTGTCGGAGAAGACGTACTCCACCTGGCCGAGCTCCTCGTTCAGGGTGGTGGTGCGAGCTTCTGCCGCGGTGTTTGTCTGACTGTGGTACATCCTCTGGTCCCAGTTGATAAAGTAACTATGACCAAGTCGCAGTACCTCCACACTGAAGGAAGGTGCAAACAAACATTGTATTGTAATATTTTGCTCTAAACTGAAAGATTGAATTCAGTGTGAAAGTTTGAAAAAAAGAGGGAAAAGATCATTGTTATGCATCTCCTCAAAGCAACAATATGTTTCTAAGAAAGGTTTATGGCATAGCATTTTGGAAAAGCGTTGGTTGCCCTTACCTGACATACAGTGAGATGGGCATGACAGTGTTGAGGATGATGATGTAGGACCAGAAGGTGAGGAAGCCAGAGAAAACAGCACTGCTCTGAAAGTCATCCCACGGCAAAAACACCTGAAAGTTTCTGCCTGTCCAGGTCTCCCAGAGAGTGTTTCCAATGGCCAACACAACTCCCATACAGATGAGGAAAGCAAAGATCTGAAATATAGATAATCAATTTATGTTCTTTAATGCTTTAAGCTTTTATGCCCGCAGATCTGGAACAAACTGCCTGAACATCTGAGGTCTGCTCCAATGCTTGGTTCCTTTAATTCGGCTAAAACCTTTCTTTTTACTGCTGCTTTTCCAGAGGTCATTTAACTATATTGTATTATTATTTGTCTGCACTTTTTGCAGCATCTTATGTATTCACAATGTCGATTTTGTTATTTATTAATGATACTTGTGTTAATCCTTATGTAAAGGCATCTGAATTGCCTTTGTGTCTGAAATGGGCTATAGTGAACTAACCTTAACCCTAAAGCTTGTGTTTTAAAGCAACAACTTACCCACAAAACCAAAGTGTTCATCAGCTTATCAATACTTGTCCTTTTAAATGTAGTCCTTCCGCAATTCTGCATGAGTTTGGTTTGCAAACCTGTTGGAGGGATACAACAAATATCAGTGTTGAAAGAACATAGGATTAAAAGCATCAAATCAATAAAAAGATCATTCATACCAGCAAAGATAACCATCCCAAAGCACCACTCAGTGTTTCTGAGTACACAGCCTCGCAGCAGCAGGTTCTCATTGTCCAGAGGGTGTTTACTGTCTCTCAAGTGTAACGTTCCTGTGAATTTATCCAGCTTGTTGTTTGGTGGCTCGCAGATGACTTCTCCTGATGAACAAACCAGTCTTTAATGCAGGAAAGATTTCATAGACATTTATTCACACATCAAAGTCAACATGGCCACATACAGAAAGCCTGCATTTTCTACAATTGTTTTATTGACGCAAATATAAAAAATAAACTCATGTGTTAAGCGGGAACTCACCATCAAAGTCCATCAGTTTTGAAATATCTCCGAAGTCTGAGGTTATGGTCAAAGCCTGGCGAACTTTCAGATTGGTCTCTCTGTTTGGTGAAAAACGAAAAAAGAAAATGTGTGTTGTGCGGTGACGTAGAAATGTTTCAGTAAACCCCTTTAATGTTAAGAAAAGTCACGTACACTCAAGAATCTGCAAAAACAATCAACCATCAAAAATCATAATCATTGTCGCACATAGAATTCAAATGCAGTTTAGGTTTCTTCAGTTTTACTATACATAACAGATGCAGCACTTACCCATCTAGCTCTGCAGTCTCAATATAACACAGTCCATATGGCTCACTACTGCTGAGGAGGAGGATGTCTGCCTGGGTGTCAAACCAAAAATATAAAAGTGAGAAAAGGCAATAAATCAATCTCTGCAGCACTGAATCTGTCAGAGAAATCAGCAGCTTCTTTGAATTTTGAACATCTGCAACAATTTAAATCAGTGGCACAAAGTCCCCCAATTTACACGATAATTGTACTTACAGCAACAAACTGATTATTCTCTAGTTTGATGATATCCCCCACTCGAATTTTCATCCATTTCTCATTCTGTAAACTTGTATAAAAAAATACAACATAATGAAAAAACATACTTGTGCTTAAACAAACACTATATGATAAGTTGTGCATGAGATTTGGCTTTTTAGCAGTTACACAAAGCATCTAAAAGAGAAAGGAGGATAAAGTACCTTCCACTGATGAGCACCTGAGACTGGCGGTTGTTGACTTGCTGGTCGCTTTTATATCTGAACTGACATTTTGAAAAAGGGGGAATAATTTTACCATATTGTAATAAAGAAGAGAATTAAGAAGAACTGTAAAGGCTAAATAGTTGCACTAACAAAGTCATCAGTGGCGTCCTTCACAGCCGTGATCACCAGCACCAACACCAAAGGCACGATGGTTGTGAACCACGACAGAGAGGAAATCCCTGGAATTAACTGAGAAGAAAAGCACGTTAGCTAACTAATTTTCTTGTGATCTCCACTCCAAAAACTACATTTAAATAAGTGAATATATGCCCACAAGCACAGTTTCTCCTACCTGCAGTATCAGCAGCAGAAGGAAGTAAGCGTTCGCCACTCTCTGAAACTGCTCGAACAGGTTGATGGGCAGGAAGGTGAGCACGTTGTACTTTGAGGTTTTTATGTGATTGTCCTGAACAACCAAATATTCAGAAACAACAGTGTTAAATAACTGCATCCTACACTTGTGAATAAAGCAAACCTGATGTAGTGTTGAGGTCTACTTACAGCATAAGAGAAGTTTTCATTGTAGTCCCGCGCGTTGGCTTTCACGTGGCGTTCCTTCTCTACATAGAGAGAACGCATGGTCAGTACAAATACATCTACATACTGTAAAAGTGGCAGAGACATTTTGAATTCATCAGTACAATCAGTTTTAAGGTTGTCCTTGTAAACTGCATCTTGTCATTTCAGCTCCTGCCATGCATTTTCTGTCCTTTGTGAGTGCTCAATGTATTCCTATGTATCACCTGAACTCCACACCCACCAACCGTACATAGGCCTACAGTCTATGCTGCAAACACATTTCCAATTTCCTTTTCAGTAGGCCTTTGATTTTTTCGATTGTTCATGCCATCTGCCTTGTTATTACCTATTGTATTGCCTTTGAGGACTTTTTGACTGTTAGTGATGAATCTTAAATTACACTTGTTTTGTTGGACAGAACTAGGCTAGCTGTTCCCCCTCCGTTTCCAGTCTTTATGTTTACGTCTCCTGGCTGTTTTCCAACATTTACCGGACAGACATAATACTGGCATCAATGTTTTCAGTTTATTCTATGCAAGATATCAGATAGGGTCCTTACAAAAGAGAATTGCTTTAACTTTGCTTAAATGCATAAGTATGTTTTAGACATTACCAATACATTTAAAACACATTTGATACAATTTATTGGCAGTTGTTAACATGACATAATTACCCATAACTTTTAATGGCAATTGTCTCAGAGTTTGGTCCAGCTTCACTATGGATACATAAAGCTATTCCTAGTTTATTTGTCTGTCACTAAGACTCACAAATCCTTCTGGCCATAACCTTTTATTTTTACAGTATCATACGCCATACGCTATCTTATAGAATTATTATGATGGGTTTGCCTTTTTTATGCCCATGAATCCAACATTAGACCTGAATGTGATTATGAAACTTGAGCCCCTTTTTGTGTGAGTCCGATTCAAGGATTCGATAATACAACTAGGAGTGTCTGTCACATGTGGACTCTGTCTGAGCCTAGCCTTTTTCTACATGAATTCAAGATGTTATCTGTAATTACACGCTCTGACATTGATCTCATGTCTCACACGTCAAGGTAATGCAACAAGGCTCATTATCATTCTTAGTCATGCTTTTAACGTCTAAACTGAAAATATATTCACTGAGAAACAAAACAGTAAATAATCTTCAACATGACAAAAACATTTTTCACAGCACCTTAAACTTTGAACACAGAGACATGTCTGAGAATTGAATTATGCATAATGCCCGTGCACAGACCTGCAACAGGAAACACCTTCTCACACAACAGGCTGGCCTCGTCCTGCTATCAGTTACAAAGACAATTATTGAGTAAGAAAAGCTTTGGTCTGCTTAAAAATAAAAATGTAAATGCTATATATTTTTTTTCTTATAAAGCATTTTTGTAAAAAGAATTTCTGAGGGAGCTTTTTACATCTGTCTGCAAGAATTGAAGTGTAGAAGCTAACAATTAAATGAATGATGAAAGCCATTTATAATGCCATACCCTTTTCCTCTGAGTCTAGTAACAACCATACATAACACTTTTAGATGATAAATCACTGTGGGAAAATTATGGGGTTTTTTTCCAGAAGATGACAACAAAATAACCATTCTTTATGATCCATTTTATTGATTGTAAAGAAATGGAAAATATATATTTAAATTAGCTTGAATTCTATTCAAAAATTGACATTTCGGAGCCTGTCTCTGCATGTCATAACAGGCCACCTCAATCTGTGTCTGATGCAGATACTGATAACAGCGTGCTTCAAATAACAAATACCTGCACACAGAAAGCAACAATGCTCAGAGAGAGAGACTAGCTCATGTTAATCTAACTTTTTCCTAAACCAGTGTACTACACCAGGACAGGATGTAGAGAGACTGTAAACCCACCTGAGAGAAGACCGAGGAGACGTATGACTGTAGCTTTTGAAATATATCACAAATACCATAATTCTTTACCACAACCACACTTTACACAAAAACAAATAATTAAATTGTAAAATAGTTACCTATGTGAGTTTTTCTCCTCCAAAAGGCCATTTTCTCCGGGGCCCTTCTAGGGGTTTCCCTACAAGACATGTGAAGAAATCAGAAATGGGATGTACTAATAAATACATTTACTCAAGTACTTCACCTGAGTATTTTCATTTTCTGTATACTTTTACTCCGCTACACTTTACAGGCAGATGTTGTTTTGGCCACTATATACGGTGGCCCTGAAGTGCAAGACACCACAGTATTTCACAAAACGCCACAGCATTTCACAAAACACAACAGCATTTCACAAAACGCCGCAGCATTTCACAAAACGCCACAGCATTTCACAAAACACCACAGCATTTCACAAAACACAACAGTATTTCACAAAACACAACAGCATTTCACAAAACGCCGCAGCATTTCACAAAACACCGCAGCATTTCACCAAACACAACAGAATTTCACATTGGACGGAAAGGGTATTCCTTAGGGAGAACACTTCTTGTTTGTGATTGGACAGAGCCAGCCATAGAAGCACTGCTGTGATTGGTTGTTTTTGCTGCCAGTCAAGAAATGACGCTTCGTGATTGGCCCAACACATCAGCCGTTAGCTGTTAGCACACACTCAGAGCTCACAGCTCCTCATATCTGTTCAGAAACTGGACAAAAGTTCAACATATACAAAACACAGACTGTCTATGTCATGGTGAATACAGTCGCTGCTTTATTTATGTCTGTATGACGTTGTTGTGAGTGTGGACGGAGCGGCTACAGGTTAGTTTAGCCTGATCGATCCGATTCCGATAGGATTTACATGGAGATACGCCCCGCCCCCTCTCCAGCGTCTTGTTTGAATGACAGGAGTAAACACAGAATTAATGCTTTATTAATTCATGGTTTTTAAGGGGCTTATCTCCATGTAAATACTATGGTAGACCACCCAATATTCGCATCGCTCTAATCGCTCGAGTTTCACCACGGCTGCCAGCTGTGTTTGCTCCTGTCATTCAAACAAGAGGCGCTGAGAGGGGGCGGGGCGTATCTCCATGTAAATCCTATGAGAGATACCAACTACAACAAAATGAACATATTTGACCGTGATTTAATTGTAATACACGTTTCAAATTGATGCCGAAGTAACTACATACTGATAACGGTTAGTAAAAACCATGAATTAACGCTTTGACAAGTCTGCAGATAAGACGGCAGGCGAAAAGCTTTTAAAATGCGTGTTTTCTGAATGGAATCGGATCCAGCAGGCTAAACTAACCTGTAGCTGCTCCGTCCACACTCACAACAACGTCATACAGACATAAATAAAGCAGCGACTGTATTCGCCATGACACAGACAGTCTGTGGTTTGTACATGTTTAACTTTTGTCCAGTTTCTGAACAGATATGAGGAGCTGTGAGCTCTGAGTGTGTGCTAACGGCTGATGTGTTGGGACATATTTCGGCTCTGTCCAATCACAAACAAGACGTGTTCTCCCTAAAGGAATACCCTTTCCGTCCAATGTGAAATGCTGTGGTGTTTTCTGAAATGCTGTTGTGTTTTCTGAAATGCTGTGGTGTTTTGTGAAATGCTGTGGTGTTTTGTGAAATGCTGTGGTGTTTTCTGAAATGCTGTGGCGTTTTGTGAAATGCTGTGGTGTTTTGTGAAATGCTGTGGTGTTTTCTGAAATGCTGTGGTGTTTTGTGAAATGCTGTAGTGTTTTGTGAAATGCTGTTGTGTTTTGTGAAATGCTGTGGTGTTTTCTGAAATGCTGTAGTGTCTTGCACTTCAGGGCCACCGTAACTATATTCATTTGACTGCTTTAGTCACTAGTAAATGTGTATTTAGATTGTTAAATACAAGATCTAATCAATTAACTGTATTATCATATGTTAGTTAAGACGTTATTGAGGAAACATTTAATTAAAACCTTTCCCAGATGCAATATAAAGCAATAATTACATTTTTGCATAGGTTATTATCCAATGGCATATTCATTCTACGTATTGAGTACTTTTGATTCTTTAAACTAAACCTATTTTAACCTTTAAGCTTCTAACTTCACTACAGTTTTTTGACAGCTTTAGTTACTAGTCACTAATATAACTGCCTATAAAACTGATACTACTTACACCTGAATGCATCAGAAATGATAATCCAATAATCCAACATAATAGTATCCTATAATACTCAAAATTCTTTTTTTATGTTGTGGTTTTGCAGATAATGCATTCATTCACTTAATTGGCATGTCTAATTTTGTATGGATTTTTTTTATTGTACATTGGTATAAGATCTAAGGCAACACACAAAGCAGACTGCAGCCTTGTCTCTTTTCTGTTCAGATAAGCAACTTTAATTAAACTATCAGTGTGGGCAGCAGCAGGTGACTCCCCAGTGAACTCTGTTGCCTTAGCAAAGCTCCCAGGTGAGGAAAAACAAAGCAACAAGGTGTAGAGTTACTTGTTTTTCAAAATAATGTGTTAGTGTGTGAAATAAAACATGGTTTCTTACCTCGCACAAGTTTGTCACAGGCGCATTCTTGTTGTGTCTCCATGTATCCGTTTATTTCAAGCTCCACATTTAGCAGATGTATCCGCAGTAAACACTTTTTATCCTCCTCCTGAATAAACCATCACCAGACATGGATGCAGTCGTGTAAATACCAAACAAAGCCTGTTCATCTGCGAAGAAGAAAAAAACAGCTGAAGGTGTATTGATGGGAAAATGGCTGCAGGCAAGCAACAAGCAGTCACAATATTCAGAGAAATGTGGACAAAGAGGAAAATCACCCAACTGATGATCACAACCCGAGAGAGATGAGATTGAGACTGGAGTCTCAGCTTCGGGGGGGGGGGGGGGGTGCCTCTCCTTACTCTTTCTGATGTGTGTGTGTGTGTGTGTGTGTGTGTGTGTGTGTGGTGTGTGTGTGTGTGTGTGTGTGTGTGTGTGTGTGTGTGTGTGTGTATGTGTGTGTGTGTGTGTGTGTGTGTGTGTGTGTGTGTGTGTGTGTGTGTGTGTGTGTGTGTGTGTGTGTGTGTGTGTGTGTGTGTGTGTGTGTGTGTGTGTGTGTGTGTGTGTGTGTGTGTGTGTGTGTGTGTGACTTCAGAAGTGTTGAATATGATTTCTACTTTAGGATTTATTTGAAATTAAGCTCTAGGTTTCAGTGTAAAAAATGGGCTCACATGATTTAATAAAATACACAATCAAGAGAGGGCTTTCTTTCCTGCAGCATCAGTGTTCAATACAAAATAATCTCTCGTGTTCCCCATATTTGTTTGTATGTGTAGTAGGGAGAGATTATACTGTAAATATATATTCAGTTGCCAGTGTATTAGGTACAACTAGCTAATAGTAACAGTCTAATACAGTGATAAAATAAATCCTACCCTTATGAAGGTTATAAATGTTTTTTTGTTGAAAGCATTTTATGTCAACTGATTGGTTATTTTGGAGGCTGACGTTTCTGGTGCTGTAACATTATGTTGTGCAATGCTAATAGGCGTTTCCTTAAACCCACATTATGCACAAAACATAAGGTTATTTTATGTGATATGTCACTGATGTATTTTTCAGAAAACACATTTCTGAGATAGGCAATTTGGGTAACGTTTATCTGTTCTTGTCATCAGGTGGAGCAGTCTGATGATCCAGACACAGAGGGCATCGCGGTCGGACTTCTCATGATCAGTGCCAGGTCAACAGATACCACGCTCTTCTGCCCAGAGAGGATCGCTGTTGTCATTGAGGGTAACGGAGTTATGGAACTCCCCACACTGGCTGACGCATTCATCCTGCTTTTTGCACTGACCTTTGCCCTGCATCTGAGCTACACAAAAGACTTGGCCAACACTTTCGACTTCACCCAGAAAGTGTTGATGGGCCTGGATGAGGGGACCTTGAAGCCCAGGGTGTTGAGCCTGAAAAAGCTTTTGGCAGTTTAATCCTACCAACAAAGTTGCACTTTAAAAATCACACACACACTAGGGCTGCACGATTTTGGGAAAAAATCTAATTGCCATTTTTCTAACAAATATTGCGATTGCGATTTGCGATATTTGTTTTTAAGCGACCCAATGGAAGTGTATTGTAAAATGCGGCCATAACTCCGGCTAGGAAGGTCGTATCAACGTACTCCCGTCTCTAGCACCCCCGCAGCCCGAGCTACGAGTGAAAGAACTAAACTTACATGAAACTTCCGTTGGGTTGCTTTAAAGTCAAGCTTCAGTTTGAGATTCACCCTGTAATAGAAACATGTGATGGAGCATTACTAACCTGACTCAGATGGTTTGTTTCACCAAACCATCTAAAGCTCCATTGGAAGCCATTTGGAAAGGGCAGGCACTTTCAGAAGCACTTGGCAGGTGATTGGATCAATCTGTCCATCACCTTCTATCATGGGCTACTTCTGATTGATTAACAATGGCTGGTACATGTGGAGCACAGCACTTCTGATTGGTGTGGATGACTGACACACAAGAAAGAAAAAAAAAATTGTAAAAAAAATAAAAATGTTAACAAAAATCGCAGGCTTTGCGATTTGATAATCGCATCATTTCAAATCGCGATTTCGATTTAAAATCGATTAATCGTTCAGCCCTAACACACACACTGTTCTCCTCTGTTTACATCCTGCTGCTTTACATCTGTGTTCTGTTGTGTTCATTGACAGATTTGTTACTGTTCAGCTTCAAGTTGAAGGACTGTTCGTAGATGTTGTTTTATACTTTTATATGTATTGGGTCTTTATGGTCCATGTGTTAAATTAATATGCAGAACTGTTCCTGAAAATTGTGTTCACTCATAAGTGATGGTTAAAATACACACAGATATTTCTCAAGGCCCTCGCACTGTTTTTAAGGTGTTTTTTTATTTATTTAAGAGTTAAATATATTGAATTTGTATTGTGCTAAAATGCATTGTTCTTTTATAGTGGAAATGGAATGTTGACGATTTGCCAAAGCTGTTCAAATTATCAATAAATGCATTTTTTTATATATATATACGCGGTGTGTTTGGAGATAATTCATTACACTATTATACATTATTATTATTGTGAAGTAAAACTTCTTTGCAGCAATGTTGAGCCAATCATGAAATGAGGGAAACTGGATTCGCCTTAGTCAATACACTGATATTTATTGAGAGACAAAACGGCCGGAGGATTAACAAAGCAACTCGCACTGTTTAATGCAAGCTGCCAAATTAACTCTGCCCACACAAAGACGGAACCGCTCGAACCTGGTCTCTGAGAAGGGGCGGAGCCTAGAAACGCGGGCCTTTACCCCAATCGATTCCAGATGAACAAACAAAGATGCTCTGTCTGAGCGGGCAGTAAACCCTTCCCCCACACAGGAAAAGAGTAAGGCAAGGCAAGGCAAGGCAAGTTTATTTATATAGCACTTTTCAACACAAGGCAATTCAAAGTGCTTTACAAAAAATGAAAGAGATTAAGAAAATGGCATTTAAAATCAGTCATTAAAAAGAAAAGCTAATAAAATAAACATTAAAAGAAAAAATACATGGATAAAAGTTACAGTGCAATTAAACATTAAAAGAAAAAAAAAGAAAAAAAGTACATGGATAAAAGTTACAGTGCAGTCTAAGATATGAATAGTTCAATTAAAAGCAGCGACAAAAAGAAAAGTCTTCAGCCTGTATTTAAAAGTAGTCAGAGTTGCAGCGGACCTGCAGGTTTCTGGGAGTTTGTTCCAGAGATTTGGAGCATAATAACTGAACGCTGCTTTACCATGTTTAGTTCTGACTCTGGGGACAGAAAGCTGACCAGTCCCTGAAGACCTGAGAGATCTGGATGGTTCATAATTTAGCAGGAGGTCAGAAATGTATTTTGGGCCTAAACCATTCAGTGCTTTATAAACCAGCAGCAGTATTTTGAAATCTATTCTTTGACACACAGGAAGCCAGTGTAAAGACTTCAGAACAGGAGTGATGTGATCCACTTTCTTAGTGTTAGTGAGGACTCGAGCAGCAGCGTTCTGAATTAGCTGCAGCTTTCTAATAGATTTTTTAGTGAGACCTGTGAAGACACCATTACAGTAGTCCAGTCTACTGAAGATAAAAGCAGTCACTCATGTGAAGTTTCTCAGGACAGCTAAGCACACAAAGACATCAGACTAAAATATTCCTTTACAATTATATTCTATTTAGCCCAACAATATAGTTAATTTCAATCACTAGATTGGGTCAAATGAACAACCCAATGTATGGTTTATATTTAACCCAGTGATATAGTTAATTTCAATCACTAGCTTGGGTCAAATAAACAACTCAGCACATGGGTTACAATTATCCAGCCCAGCACATGGGTTAAGACAACCCAGCACGTGTTCTGTCCTATAGTGACTCAGCAGCTGGGTTATGATTGGGTTATTTTTTAACCCAGTAGTTTTAAGAGTGTACAGGCCTATTGCCCTGACATCTCATTTATGCAAAAATCATGGAGAGAATGGTTACAGAAAGGTTGACATATATCTTAGAAAGTAAAGCTCTTGTCCCCATATCAAAGTGGGTTCCGTAGGGGTCGGAATACAATGGATTCTATATTGTGCTTATAATCAGACATCAGGAAAGCACAGACCAATAAGGAAGTAGTGATTGCAGTCTTCTTTGATATTGAAAAGGCATGACATGCTCTGGAACGAAGGACTAATCAAGTTAAAATCATTGGGAATTGGTGGTAAAGCATATAATTGGGTTATGAATTTTTTACTGGACAGAAAAATACAAGTAGGTGCAGAATATTCAAGTGTTTATGCTGTGGAAAATGGTACTCGGTAGTGTATGTAGTCCGTTGCTGTTCAATATAATCAGGGTTGGGTTGTAACGGAATACATGTAACGGCGTTACGTAATCAGAATACAAAAATAAAGTAGCCTAACTGTATTCAGCTCGCGTTACATTTGAAAAACGAGTAATCTGATTACAGTTACTTTCGTAAACCTGAAGTGAATACATTTTGGATTACTTATTGGAATTATTGGTGGAAAGATTTCCTCACAACATTTAATATTCATTACTAAAGGTACAGCCGAATCATCACAGCGCAAACTTTTACCGCCGCAGATGGACCAAAAAAGGGAGCGTTTGAAAAAAAAAGGGGCGGGTCCGCTCAGTGAAACAATAACAACGAAACATGGAGGAACAAAAGTCTGCGTTTAAGTCGTGTGTGTGTGTAGAGGTGTGTGTGGTTAAAACACATCAGCCTGCGGTCGCTCTTTAGCCTTTCTAATTATTCTGAAGGTAAACACAGCGAAGGCGGTGCGTGAAAGGCACTGCGCGCTCGTCTTCTCAGAGGCTGAGTTAACCCTCCCGCTGCCTCCTGGCGCTGCAGAGATTTCATGAAGTGAAGGAGGTTTTCCTTCTATAAAACAGCTGTGGGCAGCAGATACTGTGAGTGTCACGGACATGAATTCATAGATCAAGACTGGTGCACAGTCTCCTGTTTTGCCAATCCGGTGCTTAAACAAGCTCTACACTCTTGGCCGAAATGTCCTTAAAATGAAGTCCGAGTTCGACATTTTAATTCATGTCCTGCCGTGTCCCTCACTCCTCACATCCCAAGCTGCATCCCCAGAAAGTGTATTATGTTGTCACATCGTTTCAGATGTTATGTTTCAGTTGTGCTCTTGATAAGCCATTAAAACAGTAAAAACACGTTCAGTTTCCTTTAGCTTTTTGTGTCTCCTGTTCACCAAAACATACCCATGTGATGGAAAAAGAAAGTAATCCAAAAGTAATCTGATTACGTTACTTTTTTTAAACACGTAACTGTAACTGTATTCGGATTACTTTCAGAGCCATGTATTCAGTAATCAGTAACTGATTACATTTACAAAGTAACCCTCCCAACCCTGAATATAATGATACATGACATCTTTAATCAAGTTCATCCAAGTATGGGAAAATCTTTGTATGCAGATGATGGGGCTTTGTGGGCAAAAGGCCGCAATGTAGCACATGTTGGAAAGAAAATACAAGCTGCAATAGTTGAAGTGGAGAAATGGACAAATAAATGGGGATTCAAACCGTCAGTAGCTAAGACGCAGGTCATTTGTTTTACAAAACGGCATAACATTGCTCCTATATCGTTAAAATTGTATGAGCAACCTCTTGAACAGGTTAATACAATAAGATTTCTTGGTGTTTGGTTTGACGGAAAGTTAACATGGAGCAATCATATAGGAAAAGTTCAAAATAAATGTAAAAAGGTCAACAATGTACTTCGGTGTTTGGCGGGACAGGAGTGGGGAGCGAGTAGGTCATCACTTCTGAATATATATTGGGCACTCATGAGACCTGTATTTGATTATGGGTGTATAGCGTTCATGGCAGCAGCAGCATCAAACCTTAAAAAGCTGGATGTCCTACAAGCTCAGGCCCTGAGAATATGTAGTGGAGCTTTTAAAACATCTCCAGTATCAGCAATACAGGTGGAAATGGGAGAAATGCCTTTAAGGATAAGAAGAGTGAAGTTAATGTTGGCCTACTGGGTAAACCTTCAGGGGCATAGTGATAGTCATCCTGCAAAAAGTATCTTGAAAGATTGCTGGGAGCACAATGAGTCACATTTAACAAGTTTTGGATGGATTGGCGATGTTAAAGCAGCAAGTATACTGTAGGTTTGAATTAAATACAGTATAGCCCCACAGTTCCAATCTCGTCCATTCCACCCTGGTTGTTCCCATTGCCAAGTGTAGACCTCAATATACGAGAGGAGTTAAAGGAAAAGAAAGAACTACCAGTATGGCGCATAGTCCAGAATTATTTTGCAAGATATCACTCAGACTCAACAATCATATTTACAGATGGTTCCAAAGATCCAGAGACAGGGCGTACATACACATAATAAAGAAAAGGGTAACAGACCATGTGTCAGTATACACCACAGAGTTGTTGGCATTGGTGTTGTCATTGAAATGGATAGAGGAGAAAGAAATACATAATAGTATAACTATAATTGCATCTGACAGCTTTTCTGCATTATCAAGTATACGATCAGGCAGATCTTCATTTAGAATGGACATAATAAATGAAATATTTCTAATTTTATATAAAATGCAAAACAAAGGCATAGCAACTCGTTTCATCTGGGTTCCTGCTCATGTTGGTGTGGAGGGTAATGAACAGGTGGATATTCTGGCCAAACAAACACTCAGAATTATGAACATAGACATATAAGTTCCACTCAGCAAAGCGGAAGTTAAAACATTCATACAGAAATATGCACAAACAACATGGCAAGAACATTGGGATCTTAGTGATACAGGAAGACATATTTATAAAATTCAAAGGTATGGAAGGATGGAAGGAAGGTAGGGTTTAAAAGAAGGGAGGAAAATGTCATTTCTCGGATGAGAATAGGTCATACAGGTCTCAATCATACATTAAGTATAATAGGAAAGCATCCAACTGGAAAGTGTATACACTGTAGCCAGCCAGAAACTGTTGAGCATGTTTTACTGCTTTGCAGGAAATATAGTACTCAGAGAAATGTGCTTTTCCAGACACTCAAGAAAGCTAAATTCGATGACTTGTCGCTATCAGGGCTGTTAGGGAAAAAATCAGGCAATATGAGATTATTACGTTTCTAAGAGAAATTGATACATTTAAAATAATCTAGAGTTTTGGTTCTTTGTTTTGTTTTTTGTTTATTGTTTTCTGCATAGTCTCTTGTCCACACTCCAGTCCAGTTGGTGGCGGTAATGCACCTAAAAGTTGTTTTGCCAACCGCCAATAAACACTAAAGAAGAAGAAGAGTTCACTTTGCTTCATTCAGGTTGAGTAAATCCTGCCTTATTTGCAGAGCTGAGAAAGGTCTAAGGATTTAATTCTCCCGGATTTTGTCCAGAATTGACGGTCAGACAGAGGACTAAACGGTCGGTGAACAGTGGTGCTGCTGTTAAAGGCAAGTCTCTTGAAAGAGTTGTATTTTTCGACGTTACAGTACTGACCCAATGATTACGCAGTATGCAGCAACGCTTAAACTCAGGTTAGGCTTCACTAAAGAGGATGTCAACACCCCAAATTAATGCAACCCATACCAGTTACTTTTTCTACTTTTATAAGGGTTTCTGCCTTCTGGTAAACCAAGGCATAGACTGGAAAGTACGTATCGAGGGGTGAGAACCAGAGGGGCGTAAGTGACATTTTGGTCAAAAATGAGTTTTATATATCAAATGAAAGCTCTCGATGAGCTCTTTCTACTGCCAAAAGGGTGCATGTGAAGTCTAAACCAATCCAGAGTTATTCATCAAAAACCAAAAGACCTAACACAGAACACACTGAACTATTTGGGGCCAAAAGGACGTAAGTGCACTTACGCCCTTTTGGCCCTGAGAAATTTATTATGGGTCAAGCCTTTGTATTGCACTTGAGTCAAAATGGCTGACACCATATGTAAGCACGCTAGGTCAACCATGAGAAGAAAGCTTTTCACTGCTGAAGAAGTGTTACTAATCTTATTTCAAGATGCAGAAGAGCTTGATGAAGAGAATGAAATAATCCAGGATTCAAAGTCAATGCTGAGTGACGAAGGAAACTTAGTTTCTACAGATCCATCTTCAACAGAGAATTCAACTCATCAGAGATCAGCACATGCGTGTTCCAGTATCTGTCAACTCTTTCAGGTACTGAGCATGTGGTGCTGTACTCTGACACATGTGGTGGGCAGAACAGGAATGCTGGTTTTAGTGCCATGTGTCTCCATGCAGTCAACACCTTGCCCATCTCCAGTGCTTGAATTGGAATGAAAAATGTGCCAGTACTCTAAAATCAGCAACTTTTTCAAGTCAATTTTATATATACAGCCCACAAACAAGAATTTGGCTACTATAATGCTGGTGGGTTTGTCTCTTTACTACTGTATATTTTAGAAAGGTTCACTGTACTTAACATTTTTTATGATAGGCAGCGGATATGGCTAAAGCTCAGTAAGGTCAATATTAACTGAAAATATAGCAATCAAAGTCTAGATCTTCTGCTGAAGACACATGAAGCAGAGACCTTTCAGGTGAGAGCCCCTCTGGTGGTGTTCAACATTAATGACAAGGAAACAAAGCTCTGGTCAGAAGCATTTTTTATAAAAAGCTTTAACAAAATTAAGTATTTCTGTACATTTTGAATGCAATCTAACTTTCCAACTCAGAAAATGAAAAACGAAAAAGTGCCAAAAGTCTTCTCACATGGCTGAGCTGCTTTGCAATATACTTCACCACTGAAGAATACAAATATGTATAAAGTAAACTATGATGCAATCTAACTTTCCAACTCAGAAAAATGATAAAGAGCATGAACAAAGAACATGTAAAAACAAATGCAACATTTGCACAATCTAAAATGAGAAACTGTAACTGCAAGTAACAAAGTCTGAGCCATGGTAAAGAGTTACATTGAACACCAAGCTGATCAGATAACTCCCTGGTTGGTCTGAAGTCCTTCTATCTCCAGGATCTGTACAAATCGGCACATTATGCCAAAAGTCTTCTCACTGGGTGAGCTGCTTTGCAATATACTTCACATTGTTAGAAAAGGCTCCAGAAGGCCTTGGGGACATCAGTATCAGGGGCTGGAGCTGGACAGGCTCTTTCATCAGCACTTCTCCTTCCCTTTGCCAGCCAGGACCTCACATACTGTTCCGGATTGAACTGTCCTAGTGATGGTCCATTACATTTAATGAAAACCAGGCTGGACAGTCGGCTGACAGAGAGAGCATTCCTTTTTGCAGTAAGGATATCGTTCATGCAGCTGAATGCCCGCTCACACTTACTAGTGGAGACAGCGATGGTTCGGACTGCTTTCAGTAGAGGCTCCATGGCAGCAGGTGTACGGGATGCCCTGGTTTCCTTGTATTCGCGAAAGCCCTGAACAGTCTCTCTTCTGTCCACTTTCAGCACTTCGCACAAACGTAGCACCTCTACGTCCCCATACTGTAGGTCTAACTCCTCTTCAGGCCAACTTCCAGGATGGATAACTTTCATGTCCTGGATTAGCTGATTGTCCCGGGCCTCCCGGCCATGTAATGGGATTTCTCTTGTGCTGACATGAGAGGAGGTTGTGGAAGTCATTCTGTGTCTCAGATTCTCTACCATACTGCGGAAAAACTGACCTGCATGAATCTGTACAAGCCTGCCATTCTCACGCAGGGCAACACCCTTGAAGGACTTCTCAGCTAGAGCTGTATGAACTGTAGTCATGTGTGGGCCAGGCATGGTGACCATGGATTCAAAAACTCGTATTTCTCGAGTTAAGAGCCTATCTGCTGTAGGCAGTGTCATCTCTCTTTTTTGGAGTTGCCGAGAGAGGTCGCTGAGCTCTGTGAGCGCATCGTACATCAGTCCCAGATTGCTGACAAACGTTGCAGATGTGAGCACATCATCCAGGCCCTTGTACTTTGCTCTGTCTCTGGAATCCCTGCTCGTGTCGTTTGCAGCATTTGTGAAGTGATCATGAAGCACTCGGTAGTTTTCCCAGACTGCTCTGACGCTCCTTTCACTTGAAGCCACCCAGCGGATGGACAAAACACGCCCTATCACCAGGAGACGCTGTCCGACTGCTTGCGCATACTGCGCTAACGGCCTCTGATTTTTGGGGGAGGCATGGAACAAGGAATAGAGTTTGTCAAAAAAGATCTGGAAATGATTGAGTCCAGTGTGTATTCCCAAAGATTTGACATCTCTGCATATCCGACATCCTAGCTTCTTATCTTTAAGAAGGAGCCATGCATTGGTCTTGCAAACATATTGCACCTGGTCCGTTGTCCAGCAGTCAGGTGCATCGCTTTGCCCGGTGTTGGTGGTGGCAGTTGCGCCAGCAGCAGCTAACGTTAGAGGCTCTGGAGGAGGCGGCGGAGCTAGTGCTAATGCTAATGCACTAGAACTTGGAGCAGGAGGATCAACCAAAGAAAGCTCCCCATCAGACACAATTTCCAACACAGGCACAGCATTCTCTGTATTTGAAGTTTCTTCCGGCGACAACCGCTGTCTTTTTGCACTTTTATTAATCCACGCTAACATTTTAGAAATGCTAATTTGTGACGTGACTTGCTTTCCTTCTCTCTGGGGCGTGCCTGCTCTGTTCTATCACTCTACATAGCCACCCACTGGGTGGGAGTTGCACTGCATAAACACAACACACGTGCATCTAGGTATGTAAATTGTAAAGCATTAAAACATGGTTTTACTAACAGTTTTCAGTATGTTGTTACTTCGGCATTATTATTATTATTATTATTTTGAAACGTGTATTACTATTAAATCACGGTCAAATAGGTTAATTTTGACATAGTCGTTTCCACCACAGTATTTACATGGAGAAGATAAGCCCCGCCCCCTCTCCAGCACGTTCTGTTTGAATGACAGGAGTAAACAGCTGACAGCCGCTGTGAAACTCCAGCGGTTAGAGCGATGAGAATGTCCGTTCGGCACCTCATGACGCATCTACTGAGTACCGGGCGGCTGTATATATATATATGGATGTATAATAAGAACGGCGGGAGAGTGTTGAGTACTGGCACGGTGCATGAGTACCGGAGTACCGCCAGCATGCCGGTACTGAGCAAGAAGTGCCGGTACTCCATGGGTCAGAACCAGAAGTGCCGGTACTGCGTACCGGTGAGTACCGGCCCAATTCCAGCACTGCCCATCTCCATTATTGACCATACATTCATGGAGTCTGGACAGAGCAAGATGGAATTTGACAGTGTTCATGCAGCCATTGAGACGACAGAAAAAAAGGGCCTTTGTACAGTTCGGAGGGGTACTACACTCTTGTGGGGATGGCAAGGAGGAACAGGCCACAGAAGGTGATTGAGCTTGGGCACAGTGACTTTCTGGATTTCAAGTCCTTCTCACAACACTAGGGCTGCTCGATTATGGCAAAAATCATAATCACGATTATTTTGGTCAATATCGATATCGATTATTCATTGACTTTGAAAACATTCATTTATTGAACTTAAAAAAAGAAATAATAATAATTTGAACAGTATCTTTTTAACAGTTGATTACCCTGAACTTTAAGTATAACTCAACTGCAAAGTATTCAGCTGAAGCCACATCTTTTTTAAATTCCCCACGGCATTTGTCATATAGGGCAGGCAGTGCAGATCTGGTGAAATGATGCCGAGATGGCATCGCTTAACGCTTGTCCATAGTGTTAGCCAGTTGCTTAAACCCCTGGTTGCTAACCGTGCTAACTGGGCACATGCCTTTAGCTATGTAGAATGTGATGGCATGTGTTGTATCTTGTGTCTTTGCGAGCTGGTTGAGTAGGCCTTTGCACTGTAAAGCACATCCTTAATTGATGACTGTGATGATGGATGAAGTCGAGGGGGCACGCTCGTGAACTGTCAACAGGGGGGCGGGGGGGGGGGGGGGGGGCTCGCTGCGGGGAAACTATGGACCTCGTTGCAAGCCAAAATCGTAATCGAGATTAAAATACGATTAATTGCACAGCCCTACAACACACGGTCCGAAACAGAACCAAAGACATAGAGGGACAAACAGTTCGTTGGCAGAAAATGAAATGGCTGCGCTACACAATACTCAAATATGAGCTGTCTGACCAAGCTGCAAGTTGGAAAGCAGGAGACCAGAGGTGCTCCTGCAATTGAACCAAAGAAGATGCACACAGGTCCACCTGGGATCACTGCTGTGAAAAAGAAAGACGTACTCACACAAATGGGAGTATCCCTCACTCCTACTTCTACCAGTCTTTGCAAGTCATTCAGGCAGAGTAGGCTAGTATGTCGTTTCAAATCAATCTGAAACGTACATGATCTGCATGAACTATGCTGTTGTCGTATATAATTATATTGCTATATTTGACATATGTATGGTTGTTTTTTTTGTTTTGGCTCTCCTGTAAAGTTGGTCAAATGTCACTTACGCCCCTCTGGTTCTCACCCCTCGGTATTATGTCAAAGTCAGAATATCTAATGAAACCAGGTGTTCAATTTATGCTGTATAACTTTTACACTAAAATGGGTCAAATCCTCTTAAAGATGTGCTGCGTAGTTTGCTGCTGCTGATTTTCTGTTGTGTGTGTTTTGTCAAGCTATGCTAATAGCTGGGATGGTCCCTTTTATGATTAGCTACAGTATGTCTATGAGTGGTTCAGTTCCAGTCTTATCTAATCACATGTTTGTCATTACTCTATGTATGTCAGAACATTCAATATTAAAGATATCTAAAATGTGCTCTCCAACCAACCTCAATTGGATTATTAACAGTACTTCTAATTACTCTTATAACAAGTATCGTTTATGTTTATATGTCTTGTCCTTGTATGTTTCTTTATAAAGCGACCTTGAGGTTATGAAAAGCGCTATATAAATTCAAGTTATTATTATTGATTTCTACCCTTCTATTTGTCAACATGTAAACATGAACCACCCAACTGAAGTGCAGGTTGTTCAAAGATACAGTTTGTTTGAGTTACAGATAGCATAACTGAATTGTTGCCAACTAAAATGACTTGTTGTTCTTTCAGAGACAGAATGGCTGCACTGCGTCGTCTGAGGCAGTGCCACCCCACAATCATTGCTCTCTCCCAATTTCACACGAGCAGCCATGCTTCTGCTAAACAGCATTACAAAATGCTTGTGCTCGGAGGAGGAAGTGGAGGCATTTCAATGAGTGCACGAATGAAGAGGATGTTTGGAGCTGGAAATGTGGCTGTTGTGGAGCCCAGTGAGGTAAGGATCCTGTACTAATAGGATTTGTATTAGCCTCACCTCTCTTTGTGTATCACTAAAAGACAATTCTACAGATCATGTGGTGTAGTGGCTTTCATTCATTCAGGTGTAAACTCATGATATCACTATTTTATTGTCTTTTAAAGCTGGTTGTCTAAGAACCTTTCTCTTTTTCCAGATGCACTACTATCAGCCTATATGGACCCTGGTTGGTGCTGGTGCAAAAACGTTGACCTCATCAGGTCGGTCCACTGCGAGTGTTATGCCGTCTGGTGTGAAGTGGGTGAAATCTAAAGTTCAGGAAATAAACCCAGACAAAAATACTGTCCTCACAGACGATGGGACTGAAGTATGTTTACTTAGTAAACTTTTATTTATATATAATAAAATAGTGTAATATAAAAATATAATTGCTTAATACTGTGCAAAATAAAGATTATTGATGTGCATCTAACCTTACATAGACTTTATTTCACATTTCAGATCTCTTATGAGTATTTGATTGTGGCGCTTGGCTTACAACTCCATTTTGAGAAGGTGAAGTATCCCTTTGTTCATTTATAGTAAACGTATGCCCTTTTATATAAATTAGATTAACATTAATTAGTCGCCTAATTGATTTGTTGACTGACAGAAAAATCTCAGCCAGTTTTTTGATAATGTATTAATCATTGAGGTATTTATTTTCATCTAAAAATACCTTAAAAAAACAATTTCAGCATTCTCTTCTTATATTTAGATCAAAGGACTGCCAGAAGGATTTGATCACCCAAAGATTGGATCAAACTACTCAGTCGAAACTGTGGGGAAAACTTGGAAAGCTCTGCAAGACTTCAAAGAGGGAAACGCTGTGTTCACTTTCCCAAACACTCCTGTGAAATGTGCAGGAGCCCCACAGAAGATAATGTATCTAACAGATGCCTATCTCAGAAAGGTATTTCAGAATGTAATGTTGTACATTTTGAAACTATCATGTTTGGTTCTCCAAATTAAATGAAGAAATGTTTTTGTTTCTTTCCAAGACGGGTAAAAGAGCAAAGGCCAACATCATATACAACACATCGCTCCCTGTGCTCTTTGGGATCAAGAAATATGCTGACTCATTGTGGGAAATTGTGAAACAGCGTGACCTACAAATTAATATGAGGCAAAACCTGATCGAAGTGAGGGCAGATAAGCAAGAAGCTGTGTTTGAAAATCTTGACAAACCAGGTGAAACCAAAGTGTTTCAGGTAACTATCACTGACTGTACCTCAACAGAAGCTTTTCCTTCCTCTTCATTTTAGTGGGAAAAGAAACTCCAGGGAATAACCCTTAAAACTGATTCTCTGTATTAGTATGAAATGCTTCATGTCACACCACCAATGGGACCCAATCTGGTGGTTAAAGGCAGTCAGCTGGCAGATGAAGTTGGCTGGTTGGACATCAGCAAAGATAACCTTCAACATAATAGATATCCAAATGTGTTTGGGATTGGAGACTGTACAAACCTTCCCACGGCCAAAACAGGAGCTGCTGTCGGTGAGTGATTATTGTGTCATTAGTTCAACATTGCATTAACGCAACTCTAGAATTCACTCAATATCGGCTTACAATTCATGCAGTCATATCCCTTTTGAACTGCTTGTGTTTTTTGTAATTTGAGAGGGACTTTCAGTTAGTGTATTGCACAATTGCCCATTGTATTTACTGGCGACTATAAAAACATAAACCACACCCTAAAAAGCTTGTAGTGAAGGGACACTTCTCAGTATCTGCTGGATTGTATCATTATCAGTTCATCTGTGCTTTAGCTCACTTTTACTATTACATTTTCCAAATAAATGTTTTGCACATGATACAAATGCATAGTAAAGTTTAACCCTTGGATCCTTGCCAGCTGAAACTGTCTGTGTTTATACCAGTTCCTGTCTGGTAACTGGATTAAATGATGGGAAGTTCTTGGCAACTGTAGATCACTGATGAGGACATTGGGGTTGTAAAACATTCCTTATCACTTCCTGTACAACTTCAACGTGACTACAGTAAAGAATTAGTCTAATCATGCCCACCATGTTTACATTCCAGGGTGAATTCACAAAGAAACGATTACAGCAACTTGCTATTCTACCTGGTCCAATTCACATAAGATATTTACATTGCAACTCACGATTACATGGCAAGTTTTGAACACACCTGACACTTCATGAAGGCTCAACAAAGAGAACATGTGGGAGGCCCAGATATTTGTGCTATGCCAGGCTGATGTTAAGTTTCCATGTCCTTATTCTGGGCCCACTATAATTAACCCCACATGCAAGTGGATTATTAGCATGCATAGATGGATGGTACAGGATGTATGTGTAGGAGGAATTTGGAAAACTTGTTAGTCTTTTCAATTCCTAATAAGAGAATACATAAAAATAAAATCTTACCCTTGTTTTCAAATATGCAGCTGCACAGTCTGCTATTTTGAACAGAACCATCAGCCGAGTAGTGAAAAATGAGAAGCCAGACAGAACGGTAAAACCTCCTTTCTTTTTGATTTTGAAACATGGTCTAACTTCTCTGAAGTACTTCTGTTGTAAAAATCTGCAAATACATAAACATTGGTCTCCTTGTTTACAGTATGATGGCTACACCTCGTGCCCATTGGTCACAAGCTACAACACAGTGATTCTGGCAGAGTTTGATTACAACGGACAACCACTGGAAACATTCCCTGTGAACCAAGCCAAAGAGAGCAGAATCATGTACCACATGAAAGCTGATGTGATGCCTCACCTCTACTGGCACGGGCTACTACGGTATGTATAACGTTGATTAACAAAATTGTAATAGTTGTTAGTATGAATCATACCAAATGTTATTATTTGTATTTATTTCTCTTATGTCAGGGGCCTGTGGGGTGGACCAGCACCATACAGGAAAATCCTTCATCTCGGGATGAAATGATACCATCCATTTGCAAGTTGATACTTACATTTCCACTTCTTTTAGGGAAAGAAGTAGCACATTATCTCCATTATCTGAAAGGGTGGACACTTGCAGGCTAATACAGTGGTGGCCTCGGCCTCGTGACTAATCATAACAAATGTTTGCATATTTTTGAACATGCAGCAAGTAACTTCCAGTAATAAGAATTGTATCTGAATCTATGTAGCTTTTAGCTGCTAATTGGTATTTGTTTGGTTCATTTGGCTGCACATTGAATGTAAGGATGGCTGCATTGATAACCCCAATTATCCAACCAACAATGGCGCGATATTGGAGGTATACTCAACTCTACAGCTGCAATCATTGTTGACCCGTTATAAGGACTGTTGTGTTGACAGCAATCAAATCTCACATCATGGATTGTTGAACAAAGTTTGCTGAAAAAAAATGTGTGTATTGGTGAAAGTCTGTTATTGTGTTTGTAGTGTCGCAATTTTTCCATTTCATACAGTCTTCAGGTTTGTTGCCAGTGTGTGCGGTTCTATATTTAGTTCGTTTTTTGTGCTTCCAACATCAGGGATTTTTTTTCTTGGGGAATGGCCATGAAAATGACTAGTGCTTTTCTTACACATGTCAGAAAAATATTGTAAATGATTATGCGAGTGCTTAAATAAATTGTAATCCAGTTGGTGGTTATACAGTCAGTGCTAACTTCATTATTGTATTATGATTTGTTCATCTATAATCATTCAAATGAATTTGTATACTTATAAACCCATTTTAATTGCTATAACAGAAAAAATAAAACCGTAAATATTTCGTTAGTAAAATTCCTACCCTGCTGTCTTTGTTATTTTTCATCCAAATAATGTGCATGAAATATTGGATGTTTTATTTGACTTACAGTAGTTTTAGTGTGATAGTTGTGTCTACTATTCTTGAGTCCCTGATTAATATTATCACTTAAGACTATAGACTTTATAGGTAAAGAAACAATCATCTCTGTCATATTCAAATGTAAGGTAGACTGTGCTAAATGTGCTGTACATGCAGACCATGTTTATTCTGATAGGTGTTGTAGCAGAAGTAGGCTACTTAAGTGATTTTCAAGTTTTGCCAATTTACTCATCAATTAGATGTTGTTGAAACAATAGATGAAAAAAAAGGTATTTTAATAATGAAAACTTTTGGAACTCCTTAAGGTAAAAGAACAAACATAACTCTGGTCCTATGTGGCCCCTACATGGAATAATGTAAAGAAGAACCTACAATTGTCATGGCTGAAATTAGTCAATTTGAAAGGATCGTGAGAATGTGGTTACTCTTAAAAATACACTGAAATCGTAAAAAATAAGATACCTGCTAATGCATTATAACTGTGTATTGCATATTAACAGGATATTAAGATCCTTTAACTGTAGTGTGGATCTGTATTTTTATGTAATTCAAGTCTATTTCAACCATGGCAGCCCGCGTCACTCTAGAAAAACGTTTTAAATCTCAATTTAACGCATTCTTCACATCTACTTGTAGTCGCACAGAAGCACCGGCAGGGATGAACATTGGTAGTGAGCCTCGGTCCAGCTGCACACACAACAACCATTTTTCTTCTGTTGACTCCGCTCTCCGCCACGTTGGTTCCCCGTTACGTATGTGTCGCATTCCGCTGCGCACCACCAGCGTTATGTTTGTGATGAGGCGGGAAATGGCGTCCGCAGACATGTTTGGTCTGTGAATACCGAGCGACAGGCACCGCTGGCAGCAACAACACGGCCCGACCTCTACCGGTGGCCCGCCACGGTCGCGGCCGATAGCTGCCAACACTGCGGCAAGTTTTGAAGAGCTTCCTCGATCATCTGTAAGTAAACAACAACGTCAACATGTAAACAAAAAGGTTTGTCCCTGATAGCCTGACTGCTAGCGGCTAGCGTTAGCCCGCGAAGGGGGCGTAGTCTAAAGGCTGAAAATAATAATTATGGACGCGTTAGCTAGAGCTTAGCTATGTGATAAATGGCTTTATTTAACCGATGAATTAAAGGGCATTTTGTATGTGAACGACACGCATGTTTACGGCGACAAGTGTGAGAAGTGCTGTGGGAACTGTCGTGAATAATGTCACGGCCTTGCTTTGCTGCCATTGGCGTTTTGTTAGCCTGAAAGCTAATTGTAGCTGCTTGTGTTAGCCAAGCACTCAGGAAGTGCGCCGGCCGTTGAAGCTGAATTAGGAATGGCCTTAGTGGCCAAACGGTGGCACTACAGCTTCCGTGATGTCATTTTGCCCAAAAATACTTTCCCCCATTGATTTACATTGGGAAAGACAGATGTCTAATTCAGCGTATATATATTTGAATAAGCTCAATAAACTAACCAGCACGAACACGTGTATAGCCCGTATTTAAATCACTAGGGGATAACAGTTGTAATAGGCGTTGAACCCCGTATCCAGAGTAATGTTCTCTCTCCATTCATTTGACACGAGGCGGGGCTTAAGGAAAACTGAATTGCGCATGCTCCATAATTAAAAGGCCCCGGATGATCCGGGTACTTTCTGAATCTTCAGTCGCTCTGTTTTGAGCTTCATGCGCCACTGAGCAAATCTCATAGGAATGAACGGGGTCCCGCCTCTGTATTCAGTTTTCTTTATACATTCACCTTGTTAACTAGCCCTATACCCACCGACAGCATATTTGTAAATACATTCTGATTGATGCAGATATATTCAGCTGACAAGTGGCAGTAGTGGCTAAATAAACCATTGGCTTGTCCTACCATAGAAGGCATTTTGGTTTATTAATCAAACCGGAATGTAATGCTAAAAACCAGCAGCTAGCTAACGTTAGCGCTAACTGACGTTGTTGGCGTTAACAGAGCCTGATGTTACATAACGACAGTGAGGGATGCAGTTATGCTATCTGATAAAGCAACAAGTAGGTTACAAAGCTGAGATACTGTCCACTAAATATGCGTTTGTACCACCCCCAGCTCGATATGAACATAATGAAGGCCTCGCATCCGTTTATGATTCAGTGTTTATCGGGTAGCGTTACACCGCCCACTCCACTGACATTTGTCGCTAAAATCAACCTCTGCTCTCAATTTAGTTTATAATCCCGTTACATGACTACACCACAACATCCGATGTGGTAATATGACTATAGTAAACCTCTGAAATCAACAGTTCAGTCTATCTACTAAATAATATTTGCTGTTGATTTATTTATTAGGTTTTGTCATTTGTACTCCTGTCTTAACACTGCAAACTCCCCCGCTGTAGCACTAATAAAGCATTATCTTACATCTTATCAGTATCTTCAGCTGACTTGCTCCATATTAGTTATTATTATGTAACAGTTTGAATAATTTGGTATCATCTAGCACACCTATGTGTATTGCTTGTATGTCATTTTTAAATTGTACACAAATATTTAGTTATATAAATTACATGAAATTGTATGTCGTTTTTCTTTTTTAATAAATACACAACCTTTTCAATAATCAATAGTTTAGCAAGAATACAAAAGTCACAATGTCTTTACAAGCATAGACATAAACAATGTTTATTATGCTGACAATATTTTTAATGTAATGTATAGGGCAGGATATCAAGGCTTGAACTCAAGTGTACGGTCAGATGCATGTTATTTACCAAATATCAATTTTTATCAAAGTTCTTGTAAAGCTGCGTGTGGTTTGACAAACTGTTACGTTGAACAACTTCGTTCTTATGATCATTTTGAAAAAACATTTTGATATTTAAGAGAAAGTTATTATCCTCATTTTTAAAGCAATATTTAAAACCCTTTTTTTTCTGTTGTCAGATTTTTCTATGTGACGGTGGAGCATGATGAAGCTGAGAGTGCGTAAAGCTCCTCAGCAGCCACCCTTAGGCCGTCGAACCCACCCGTCCCCGGCCAAACGGAAACACCGTGAAGTGGAGCCATCCCCCGTGAGAGGTCGAGGCAAAATGCAGAAGAATGAAACTGGCCTGTTCTCCACTATAAAGAAATTCATCCGTGGAAATGCTGTCAAGGTGAGCTTTCGTCTGGATTCACAGTTTTGTTTTTTCATTCTGTAACAAGAAATTCACAGTTTTGTTACGCTGGAGGCCTTGGCTGCATTTTGTGATGATAATTTTAACCGGTGACTCACACTTAATAGCTAGGAGTGTTTTTAGATGCTTGATATACATTCTAAACACACCCAACATTCTTTCGTACTTCTGGCTTTTGTAAGCTTGTTCTGGTAGTTCATATTATAATTATAAACGATCAGTTAATTGCCATCTGTAAAACCACGTACGTTTTGTTAACAGAGTAGGTCATGAGCATTTTTTCAACAAAGCATCTACACAATTTGCTTTGCTTTACCTTTAGCCCCTTTCAGACATGCAGCTTCATACTATTAGGAGTTTGAGAAAGGATCAAAGACACTAGATTCATATAAGATAGGATCTAGCTATATTTCTGAAACTCTACAGTCAACACAGTCTCAATTTAGTGTAGTCCCATTTAATGTAAAAGGTGAAGCAGCACAAGTTAAAAGATGCACAGTGAAATAAAATGCACTCTATACATTCTGAAAATAACTATAATAATCACTAATTGAGTCTCTTATTATAATAATTTGAAGTTTTTCTTATTTGCAAGAGAGAAAAAGCCGACAAAAGCTGAAATAATGTGAGCGATTAATAACTGTTCTGAATCCCTGTTTTTTCTCTTAGGTGGAGCAGGATATCCCCGCAAAGAGGAGTCGCATTGAATGTAATTCTGAGAGCGATCTCATTACTTCAACACCACAGACAAGAGGCCTTTCCAATAAAGCAGTCCCCAGAGTTTGCCGCAAAAGTCCAAATAAAGGTAAAGACAAAAGAAATGTCTCACTTTGACTACAGCCTAACGGAACATATAGCTCTTCCAAGTTTAACAACAAAAAAAGCAGTAATATTTTCTTTTTTTCTTTTTAGATACAATGACCTGCAATAGTAAACCCCTGAAACCTAACGGTAAACTAGAGGTCCCCGTGGAGGTGGTGAACAGCCCGCCCCGCACCACCCTGCTGGGAACCATCTTCTCTCCAGTCTTTAACTTTTTCTCACCAGCAACTAAAACTGGTAAGAATCCTTAGACATCACTGTAAAAAAAACGACTTGTGTTACCAAACTATGACCGCTCATTTCATGTTCAGCCACTCCTGGTTCAGACTCTCCTGGCCAAGCGATAGAGGCTGAGGAGATCATGAAGCAGCTGGACATCGAGCCGGCAGAAGAGATGCCCAGCAGCACCCTCACGTCCACAGAGGGCATCACTCCCTGTCACCCTGCACCCGTGTTACCGCAGAGGCTTCAGATGAACTCTGATACAACCATAGAACAAGGAGAAATAGTAACAGAAACGGACATGCCACCTTTAACAGGTAAAGACTTCATTCTCATCGTTTGTGAATGGCTAGACAGGTGGCTTTACAGTAGGATCTACTTTTGGCCACATAGATTTCCAAAGATGTCCCTGCTCTTTGGAAAGCTGTGTCGAGTCAGTTCTCAATGTCTGTGTCTTTAACAAACTGTTAACATGGTTGTAACCTCTGCTTTATGATTGGACGATAGAAAACCGATCTGAAACTGGAACTTTCAGGTTCTATGTCAGAAGTAAGAAAACTTCATTCAAAATCACATTGACAAACAAAAAACACAAAAGCTTTTGTCAACAATGTGTCATTTGTTTCACTCCATACATTTAGATAAGGGTGGTAATGGTTAAAAGATTGATAACATACTTAAGTTGTTTGCCAGCCTTTAACAAACAATATTTCCTAAGCCCTTGAACATTATGGGTAAAAAAGTAAAAACATTTTCTTTTATCTTTTGTTTTAAGTTCTGATATCATGAACTGTAGTGGATGAGGATTTGTGTAAGCATATAAACAGTAAACCTCAATTACAGCTTTAGGTTTAAGATTATAAATGTTAAATGAGTGATTGACTTACAGAAGATAGAGGAAGAGAGAGATCACAAACGTGACATCATGACTTTGGCTCTTCTCTTTTCTAGAACATTTAATTTAACAGCTTTCCCACCTCTCTCTCTGTCTCTCTCATTCTCTGTCTCTCTGTCTGTCTCTCTCTGTCTCTCTCTGTCTGTCTCTCTCTGTCTCTCTCTCTCTCTCTCTCTGTCTCTCTCTGTCTGTCTCTCTCTCTGTCTCTCTCATTCTCTGTCTCTCTCTCTGTCTGTCTGTCTGTCTCTCTCTCTCTCTCTCTCTGTCTCTCTCTGTCTGTCTCTCTCTCTGTCTCTCTCATTCTCTGTCTCTCTCTCTGTCTGTCTGTCTGTCTCTCTCATTCTCTGTCTCTCTCTCTCTGTCTGTCTGTCTGTCTCTCTCTCTCTCTCTCTGTCTCCATCAGCTCCTGGCTGTATGCCGGGCGGTGTTTACCCTCACACGTTACCTGCAGCTCCTCCCGAAACCTCATACGAAGAGGAATGGGAAGTTTTTGATCCGTAAGTTGATTGACATTGATTTTTCTTTACAACAGCCTTTACAAATAAGGAGATTTAAATTGACACTTATTAAAAAAACTTATTTAAGAACTTTTTTAAAAACATTCTGTGTTCAGATGTACAGTCTCACTCCCAAGGTGACATTGCCCGCTGCATGTATAATTTCAAACCTCTAGATGGCAGCAGAAACAAGACTTTTATCCTTTGTCTGACCACTGTGTTGATACATGATGCCATGTTGAAGACCAATGCTGTGCTTCATTTGAGCAAAGATTTATTTCTAACAGTTGATTCACGTAAACGTCATCTTTAAATCATTGCAGACCCCTGTAGTATTGAAGTTAAAGTAGACATTTTCTTTAAGTGGTGAAAAGACAAATGTGTTGCCAAAATATTGTAATTTTAAGAGTGTCTATTACCATCTGGCCGGGACAACAGCTGGAAATTAGCCATGTCGGCTAAAGCTGCACCATTTACTGTTTTTGTGACAGTTCATCGATGGGGACTGTCCACGACACTATAAATAAATAAACTAAACTAAATGACTTCCTTTTTTTCGTCACAATGCCCAACCCAATATTTAAAATGTTTCTTTTAAATGTAGTTCTTTGTTGACACATCCTGTGTTTGTTTTGTTACTGAGGGTCTTTTTATTTGCTTTAAGGTACTTCTTCATCAAACACGTGCCTCCGCTGACAGAAGAGCAGTTAACACGCAAACCAGCGCTACCTTTGAAAACACGCAGCACTCCAGAGTTCTCTCTCGTCTTGGATCTGGTAAACAGTCTCAAGTACCTTGTGGTGTATATTCAAATCAGAAATAATGTTTTTTGTACTGATTATTTCTTTGTTTCTGTTGTCAGGACGAGACTCTGGTCCACTGTAGTTTGAATGAGCTCGAAGACGCAGCCCTGACATTCCCTGTGCTCTTTCAAGATGTAATATACCAGGTAACAACTGTTAACTGTCATTCTTTAATCAAATGATTTACCTCATGTATCGGTTGCATTGTTAACATTTATTCTGCTCCTTTTATGTAAAGGTGTATGTTCGGTTGAGGCCCTTCTTCCGTGAGTTTCTTGAGCGCATGTCTCAAATGTATGAGGTCAGTTGCATCTTTTATTGCCAAAATAACAGTTCATATACCTGCTCTAAATGTACGTTTTATTCAATTATTGATGCCGACCATTACAATTTCAGATTATTCTCTTCACGGCTTCAAAGAAGGTGTACGCCGACAAGTTGCTCAACATCTTGGATCCGAAGAAACAGTTGGTCAGGTCAGTGACGACACAAGACTGACGCAGCTTTTAAAATAAATTATTAGCTTTTACTGAATTAAATCTAGAAGAAATGTTATCCAAGTTTCACCCAGGAAAGTAAACTAGCTTTATCTTAACTCGACCTTGAAAATTAATAAGGATATCAGGGTTCTTGCGGTCATTAAAAACCTGGAAAAGTCATGGAAATTCAAAATGCTAATTCCAGGCCCTGGAAAAGTTATGGAAAACAATATTTTTCTTAATGTTTTGTAAAAGTCATGGAAATGTAACTAAAGTTGCATCAAATATAATTTATATTTTATCAAATCGCCGAAATAGTAATACTATAATGATAATAAATACTGTATAGTAATGAAACGTAAAATGGCATTTAACTGACGAGGTTGCTTCATCCTGTAGAAGCTAGTAAGCCTACTATTTGATTTGTTTTAGATAGGCACAACTGTTTGCCATGTATATAAATGTTATGTTCATAAATGTTGTATGTGACGGGACTACGGATAGAAATCAGATCAAAGCTAAAATCCGGCTCATTTACATTTTAAAAGCATTATTTTGTTTAAAATGTTCATTAATGTGCACTGTCCCGGTTCAAATAAACGATTAAATGAAACATGTTTCATATGCAGACCTTATTTTCCTGTTCCATGTTAAAATAAACCATTTTCAGTGGTACGCTGAGAAAGAGTAATTTTTTTTGGTCATGGAAAGTTAGGTAAAGGTCATTGAAAATCATTGGTGAAAAAGTGTATGAACCCTGGGATATACATTCAGCTTTAAAAAAATCGCTATCTATTCAAATGTTTTTAACAGTCTCAACAATGAGTAATGCTGCGTAACACCAAAAGTACTTCCTCATTGGTGTTCTTTTTAATAGATGTCTGCATATTGCTGTTGCTGGTTTTCAAGTTGATCAAGTTTGCTTGTTGTAGACGGCTAGCAACATTTTAAACCAGCATCAATAGTTTGTTGACGTCCGTGTTTTCTGATGTGCTCCTCCACACCTCTGACTTGAATTCATATTTAGCCATGAATATGAAATGCCTGGATGGACGCTGCAGTAGCTTCCTCTTCCTTTGTCCGATGAACAAATGAGAAGAACTGGTTATGCAACGGAAAGCAAACAATCACTGTTCAAATAAGGCGCTAATCCTTTAGCTGCTTTATACTTTCTATGAAGTCTTGTCCCCGTAAGTAGAAGTGTACATTCTAGTCACTTAACTTTAAAGCAACAGGGCAAAATGATGATACTGTTTTTAAAACAAGTGAGGATAATCACCACATTTAATACGCAATGCTTTTATCCAGAATAGACTTTTTAAATATTCGACACCAAGGAGATCATGCTATCACTTCCTTTTTGTTTGATCTAAAGAACTTGTTGAAAATGTATTAACTGAGAATTGTGTTTATTTGTTTTTGTTGTTTTTAGACATAGGCTATTTCGTGAGCACTGTGTGTGTGTTCAAGGGAACTACATTAAAGACCTAAACATTCTGGGACGGGATCTTTCCAAGACGATAATAATCGACAACTCACCCCAAGCCTTCGCCTATCAGGTAACAAGTCTTTATTTACTTTGATTAAACCTTTTGAAATATAAGTTGACTTTTGACTCAGTGATGCTACAGCACAGATATTGTGTCTTTTGCAGCTTTCCAATGGAATCCCTATAGAGAGCTGGTTTGTGGATAGAAATGACAACGAGCTTCTGAAGCTGGTCCCTTTCCTGGAGAAGCTGGTGGAGCTGGTATGTATCTAGCCCTTTATCACCATAAGCTGACAAAAACACTATTAACCCCTTCAGGGCTCGACATTATAAATGGCCCGCTGGCCCGTCAGCACTGTTTAGACACCCCGGGCCAGCATAACGTACTTTCCACTTGCCCGCTCGGGCCACTAAAAATATTGCTTAAAACAAAAAAATGGTGCTGTGTTCTAGGTATTTTGACAAGCAATTTTGTTAAATTGTTTAGTTTATTAATGCGACAACATAGCGTTTTGCGGTTGTCGTTGTTGGGTGAAAAGCAAACAGCTGTTTTTGCTTCGGAGCAGTGCAGCGCGAGCAGGCTTCCGTGTGGGAGCGCGCTCCTTCACTACAGACTTTAGGGCCACCTAACCATTCACCAAAATGTTTTTAATACCACCGGTAACCGGCCAAGTGAAGAGTAGAACATATATAAAGGTATATTGGCTATAGGGAAATGTGCCAGAAGTTTAGGAGAATGAAGGTTCTAATCTAGGCTATTACATAGCCATTACATGTCTAACTCCTAATGACAGGAAGGCAGAAAGCACATTATACAAATAATAATACTCCCAATAATGATAACAATGACCACAATATAATTATTTTAATAAACCAAATATGAACAATTGAGGAAAATGAGGAAGAACTGATGATTCAAATGTTGTAGTACAAGTAGTAATGTAGTTTGTACATAAATTACTATTGCAACAAATGTGTTAATTTTCTTCATTATTAGTCGATTCTTTTGGACGAATGCTCTTGGGCCAGTGGTTACGATGGTGGGGCCAGTGATAATGTTACCCTTAATGTCTACCCCTGCCCTTGGTCGTGTGTTATGTTATATTTCATATTCCACAGAATCAGCCCCTTGTGGTTATTCCCACGATAGTATTTAATATATAATTTTACGCAGGAACTTAATTCCATTTACTTATTAGCCGCTTAATTAAATAAGTGCAAACTGGTATCCATGCCGTGTTGTGAGATAAAACATCTGACTTGGCACCCAAAATGCTGTCATGACTTTAGTGTATAAAGGCCATGCAACGTCCATTATTATGACCCGTAAAGGGGAGAAGGAAAAAAAGGCCCAGAGAAAACCAATAATCTTCCCTGGAGATCTGAGTTGGTGCCATACAAATATTATTCCAAGTCTTCTGGTTGGCCAATATGGCAGGTCATTTGTAGTTAGAATTTCTATGCGACAAATGAAAGACTTGACAGATTGGCACCTAATTCAGACCACAGGCGGCCCCTGCAGGGAGTTCATGTCATAATATAGGTCCTCTGCAAACCAGCATCTCTGTGACATCTGGTTTTATTTGTCTGCCTCTCCCGTTGAGAACCATAAAACTCATACGATATTTTTTTAATCCGTTTCCCTCTTTATCACAGAATGAAGATGTCAGGCCGCACATCCGAGAGCAGTTTCGTTTGCACAACCTCCTTCCTCCAGACTGATGACCTCATGTTCGTCTCTCAGTTCAACATGGTATCAACATTGGAAACAAACAAAAAACAGACTCCTAGAAGAATATATTAAATGGATTTCTCTTTGCAAACATTGCTATTATTATACATTTTTAAATCATGCAAACAATTGAAAGATTTGTTGAGTCAAAAAGAGCCCTGGATGTTTTTATACAAACACAATCAGACCAGATTCAGAACAAACTGCTCGCAGCGGCAGACTTTCCCTTTTCGCTTGCTTGTTTTTAGTGCACCTTTCTGGAAGGCGGCTTCCTGGAAGGTATTTTGTCTTTTAAGAACCATTTTGGATTGACTAAACTGAATGTCACGCAGTGTTGGATTTTATGGACCCTGGTGGCTTCGGCCTCACCTTGAACGGCCAGTCAAACCTGTAAAATATTCACTCTATTTACCTGTAAATATATGTACATATTTTTTTTTTCTTCAAGGTTTTTAAGTCCTTTTATTTTCACTTCGGATTTTAGTATGTATTCTACGATTCGGTTGCTTTTATAAACAAACAAAAGGTTAGTGTGTTTTGTTTGAAGTTGTTGATAAACGGCTGCATTTCTGTTGTATGCCTGCATTATTCCTGTGATGCTTTAGTCCATTACAAGCAGTTGTCTGTAATAAGGTGCAGTTTAAAAAAAAAAAAGTCTCTTTGGGAGGAAAGTGTTTCTGAAACAATATTGTAATGTAAGCTAGACTTGGGTCTCAACTGAATACAAAGCCATAATGGCAGAATGATAATTTTGGAGATTTGTATTTGACAGTCCATTTCTGATTTCGACACCTCGATCGTCCTCTTTAACGAGGGCTGGGGGGGGGGGGGGGGGGGGGGGGGGGGTTCAGGCATCTTGCACTTTGACATCCAGCCCTTTGTAAGTTGATGTAAAAATCTTGTCACTTTTCTATACAGGTGTGTATCACCTCAATTTGTTATGTGGGTGAGAGATAAAATTGTAGCACCAGCAAATTGCCAACATGTTTGCTTTGAAATCTTGTTTTCCAAGACGTCTTGTATGTGGGATCTTTACGATGTGGGAGTCACAAGTTTTATTCACTATTGAATGATCACTCCTGTTGTATTCAGTGTTACTCAATGGTTTCCTTGAAAATAAATAAATTTTTATACGACTGAGAGCCTCCTAGTAATTATTAAAATGCATGTTTTAATTTGGCAATGTGGATTTTTGCCCCAGGTAGATGGTATGTTATTGTAGTTTAGCAATACTGCAATAAAAGCATACATGATAATAGAGCTTGTCATGAACCTTGGAAACAAAATATCAACTAAAAGGATTCTTATTTGTTTTGTTACTGCATGGAAATACTCAAGTACATACAAGGACCTCAATATTGTACTGAAATACATTATTTAGTAAATCAAAGGTTTTTAATAATAACCCTAGTTATATTTCACCACTGCATTTGTGTTTTTAAAAGATCCTGCAATACTTTCACACTACAGAAGAGTGACTGCATAACTTCATTCATCAGATTACTTGGAATAGAGAAAGTGATATGCTGACAGAATACTTTAGAGACACTTAAATTGTTAAATGTGTTTTTGTGAAACATTTTTAATATAATGTAACCTGTGGGGTAAACACTGGCTCTTTTTTCATCAAGCTTTGAATACTAATTGGATGAGCTGAGATGGGGTAACTATTCCCACAAACTAATTATTTAAATGTCAAATGTGTTACATCATTTCAGAATGTTGGCTTAACTTAAAAATAAATGAAAAAAGATGATATGAATATAAGGTAATAGTAATACAATATTAATAATAATCATAACTTATCATAAAATCATCATGTCTTGTTATGTGAACATTGACTTGTAGGAATTTTTTTGTTTGCTTTATTTTCTTTTCACCCTGGAAATGGGTGTATCGTATATATGTACATTATGTTTGTGTATATATATATATGTTTAATTTGTATATATATATATGTTTAATTTGTATGTATTTAATTGTGTATTTCTCTTTTTCTCTTTATTCTGCAACTGGATGACTAACGGGTGGGCTACCTCTGTATAAGCTATGCTTTCTGCCCTCCCGCTATACTAATTTAGTTGGAATGCTGTTAACATTGCTGTTAACAGCATTCCAACTAACTGTTATTCTACGCACGAAAAGTTTATTATTATTATTCCGCCGACTTATTTTGCCGCGCTTCTTCTCCCGCATTGAACATCGCAGAAACTCCGTTCAAACATCAAAACGTTCAGCTCGGTCGGGAATCGATGGCTATTACTTTTCTCATTCATAACTTTCCTAATTCCACAGATACATCCCATAATACATCACATTTTTAACCATTGAAGTCAATGGAGAAATTCTTCAGACTTCAACAAATCTTCATGCGACTTCAACTGCTAACTGTTCATTCATACTTTCACTCAGAAACCTCATTCCAACTTTAAAATGTTACACATCTTTCTGACATTATTCGTGTAAAATAACTTTTAAATTAAATTAAACTTTTAAATTAAATTAAACATTGTTCAGACCTTGTTAAAGAGGTTTTCTTCGGATTTTAACATTAACTAGAGTGCGTGATGTCACAGAGGGTAGAACATCTTGAAATTTGCCTTCATATTTTTTTTTTAAACTGCCATAATTCCCAAACCCTACATTGCTGAGACATAATTGTTCATGACAAACTTAAGAAAACATCTCGTAGCTTGAAAAATGACATTAAGCAAAACAATAATTAAACAAAATGCCTCTTGAGGGCATAAAGTGACAAAAACTTTCAACATGCCTCCATTAAAGCCCATTGTAATTTCAGGCTGATATTTCCTCACAGCAGCAGCCACAAACCTTTAATTAAACTGCCAAAAAGGCCACATTATTAACCCGAAAGTACACAAAAATTATTACACTTCAGATACTCAACTTCCTTGACATGCTTCACGTTTTGAAATTTCACAGATATCTGTTACGGTTCTTCCACAAAACGTTCACATGTAAGAGGTTCATCTCTCATTCAGAACAATGGAAACCTGTGATCTCTGCACACCTCGTTAGCTCAAATATAAACACCTGTGTAATGGAACACGATGATGTCCTCACTCCAACTGACATGCTCAGAGCAGCAGACTTCAGATAGCAGTGTGCTAACAGTCCAACCGTGAAGACATCTACGGGACAGTTTTGAGATTTCTTCAAATGTCGTTGCCATGGCAACACAATGCTCGCCATGAACCACGGCTTTCTCATAACTTCAGTGAAAATACTCCAAACGCCCCAAAACTTCACAGGTTTGGTAACGATGCAGCCATCAACGCATCTAAGCGTATTATGGGGTGTCATCAAATGCCGTTGGCATGGCGACAGATCATTCGCCATCAAGTTAGTTCAGAAGTTTGCAGTTCAAATATTCTGCTGCTTTTCCAAGCCTTTTTACTTTCTTTTCTTCTCTCATCACACATTCAAGCCCCCAGTGTTCATGTATCATTTTTTCAATCTAAATTCTTCACTTTCTTCTTACACATTACATTTCAGCATAGCAGTTTAGCGTCAGCTTTTCAGCATAAAGCATTCATTTCCCACTAGTAATTTCTTCAGGAATTGCATTCTCTAGTTCTGTTTGTTGCTCGGGTGTATAAATTGTCAAATTGTTGAAATAATAGAATAAATAAATAATAATGGTAAATTAAGTATGAGGCAATTTGCAATACATTTAGTTTTAGCTTTTAAACTTCAAAAATTATTAAAAGCCCTTTTGAAGTTCAATAAGGTGGTAAATATTTGGCCATCTAACAATCCCCTTGTGTCTGAAATACTGAAGTGGGATTTATGAATGAACTTATTGTGTTCTGCAGCTTCTTGGCACCCTGTAAAAAGGAAGCCAGATAAAAAGAATAAGGCATTTATACTGACACATCCAGTGTAATTTAATAGATATCCAGTGACAGTAGTCTCCTTTTATTATTATGTACACACCTGTCTGAGTTTTTATTCAGAGATACGGCGCTGCGAGATGTCCTGATCAGATAACATGCTGATGTCTTGATCCTTTTGTTCTTTTAACAAATAGGTCATTACCTGATTGTAGGTGTGCACTGAATTGCCCCTTCCAGAGGTCATGTGACTCCAAACACAATGGGGGCCAGTCTTCATTAGACTTATCTAACAAAATCACACTGTTGATAAGATAAGACTGTGTATTTAGAGTGGAAACCCCTCTGCCCTCGTCTATTGGCTGCTGGGTGGGGGGTGGAGGTTGTGGCTCCTAAACTATGAAGCTAGTGTGTTATCCCGGGGGCCCACGTGTATATAAATGGTGCAGACAGGTGTTCTCCCCTCAGAATAATCAGGTTGATGAATAATGTGGATGCTCTTCTTTCTGAGTGCCTTGTTGGGGGTCGTGGGGTCACAGGAAACGCCCTCTGCTGCAGCTCAGCAGCTCCAGACCCTTCACTGCCCGCCCTGCGAGCGCATACACTGCTCCACCCGCCGGGCGCTGAAGCTCCAGTGTAAAGGGGGCATCACGACAGGTGTGTGTGGCTGCTGCCCCGTCTGTGCCCGGGCGGAGGGGGACACTTGCGGGGGGACGTGGGACTATCTGGGCAAGTGTGACGAGGGCCTGCTGTGTGTTTACCAGGAGTCAGGAGCAGAGGACAAACCAGACGCAGAGCGCAGAGGCGTCTGTAAAGCAGGTGAGATTAAAGTTTATAACCTCAATTAGTGTCAGGCAGGTAATGTGATGACATTTGAATGACTGATTATTTGGAATATGCCACGGTGGGCCAAATGTTTTCATACAGATTCATTCAAATATAAGCTGCATTTTGTCACATGACTTTATTGAAACAACTAATTCTTAAGGCTGTCGACTGGATGACCCTGTTATAGAAACTAAAATAAATATTAAAAAAGTAAAGAAGAAACAAATATATATAGTATTTGCTGCATATTTAAGTTGTTAATGGTTGAGGGAGAGATATTTCAATATGTATATACTGTTAGATGGTTCGACTTTAACCTAAGGTATCATATATATTTAAAAAAAAGTCATAATATTTATTTTAAATGTTAATTTAGCCATGAAATACATGTAAATAAAAAGGTTTTCCTCTAAAATCCAACATCAGTCACTATTGTGGTGGGAATGGCGCCAAAATGGTGGATGTAGTTTATGAGGTGTGATAGTGTGTCAAGGCTTCCTTTGATTCAAAGGGTTCTTCTATCAGTTAAACCATAATGACGCCTCTTATCGAAAAGAGTTGTCACCGTTATTGATACGATATCAGACGTAGCACAAGATAAGACTTTTTATATTTTGTTGCTGCACAGTAAAATATGTAAATATGAAAATGTATATATCTAATCGGCCATGTGAGTTGCAAGTCCTAGACTTTCTTATTCCGTTTTTAATGTTGTTTTGTGCAGTGATTGAATCATTGGATCCAGAGGGCTGTCACCCAGAGTGCACCAGGGAGTACTGTCAGGCAAACCGCACGGAAATCTGCTCTGCCAGGTAACAAAAAATAACCAAAGAAAGACGATTTCCCTATGATATCTTCCCCTTATGCATTGTTAACAGGAATCTAAATGTCCTGCACTGTAGGCTTGTCTCTCTGGAGAAGACAGCATGCCAGGGCTCCTGCCAACACACCTCCTGTTCAAGCTGTCTGCTCCTGAAACCCCCATCATGCACTCAGACCTGCACCCCCGCTGACTCATCCTGCCTGCGCCAGTTTGGGAAGTGTGTGCACAATCACCTGACAGCCACTCATAACACTGTATGCAACAACAACAACAACCTGCAGGTAAGAATACATCACATCAAAAAGCCTTCATTAAAAGTATTTCTGCATCATGTTGTGCACTTTACTCATTAATCAAACACTGTGTCTTTCTTGTGTTTCTTTGTAGAGTCATCCTGAGGGGCATTTTCTGTGTCTGGTCCCCAACTGTCCAAACACAGTGAAGGTGTAAAAAGAGTATTTTCATTGGTTGATGTAGCAAAATGGAAAAAGACAGCTATATATAAACTTTGTGTATAACTTCAATATTTTTTTATCAAACAATCCCATTTGTAAGCAATGTTAACTGAATAAAACCTGTGAAATGTATAAATGTATAAATCATTGAAAAATAAAATGATGTGTCCTGTCACTTGATATCATTCAATTCAAATTCAATTTATTATCGGTTTGCTTGTGTGCTTATGGTTTATATCATATATTCTTACATAGATTATTGTATGTAAGAAGAGTGACTGTGTATTATGTACAGTGTGTATTGAGTTTGAGATTGTGTGTGTGCTCCATGTTCTTACATTGCTGCACAACACATTTCATCTAGTGGACACAAAGTTGAAGATTCATAAGATTTAAGATCTTTAGTACAAAATCAACCTGCCTAGTTAATTTCTCTTTAAACAATTATTCTACTCCGTATATTTGGACTCGATTAATAGTACAGCGCAATAGTATTATTAGAGTTTTACAGCCTTTGGTACAGACCAAAATATCTCAACTTGGAAATATTAAAAAAGTAGTACTTTGGATAAAGTGCTAATTAGCGAATTTTAGCATGCTAATTGTGCTAAGCTAAGATAATGATAAGGTCAACAAAACCTGCTTAACTTCAGCATGTTAACGTTGTGAGCATGTTAGCATACTGATATTAGCATTTAAGTTTAGTATAAGAAGTTTGACAATCATGAACTAAGACATGTGCAATTGAATAAGTAGAAGCAATGCAGAAATATTTATATTTCAAAAGAAAGAAAAATAATCTTGAGGCAGAGAAATTAAGTGGAATAATTTGGTTTCAACAATTTAAATGGAACCATGAAATCAGTCTGGCACTGTTTCCATTTTGGGAGTTTTGTCTGGGTCACAGGGGAAATTAAGTGTCTGGAGTCCCCTCTGCCATCACTGGCCCCCTGACAGATGATGGTTATTGAATAACATACAGTTTATGAGGCAGCTATAATGAAGCTTGCACAGAAAGGGAATAACATTTGGACTAACAATGGACAGTGGTCTTCATCCTTCAAATGTGAGCCGATCCTGAAGAGGAGAAACGTGTCTGAAAGATTTTCCTACAAGAAATATATTTTTTATACCAAAACAAAGACCGGTATTTTCTGTCATCTCCGTTTAACTTTGTCAGTCAGGTGAATCGTTAAATAAATAATATGCAGCGTTAAATCAGACGGCGAGGAGTGGGCAGCTACTTGTCTTGTATGTACTTTCAGTATTATACAAGCAATTATGCACAAATGAAAAAGGTAGTCTAATTGTTAATAAGGCTGGCTTTATTAGCAAAAAATATTACATGTAATGCTTAAACTTCACAAACGTTTCTCTTTGTGAAGTATGCAAGTATTGTTAAACGAATAATTTCACTTTTTCAGTTATAAAATGGTCCACTTACATGTTTATGGCAAACTATAAAACACCACCAACGTTCTCTTCTTTTGTATATTTTCCTCTGCAAACACATTGTGACATCAGGTATTAGTAGGACTGTCTGTCACCAAAGCAGGCCGCCTGTGTTATCAATCCCATATAGCTGTCTCTTTTTTCTTTTACTGATAAAAACATTGGATAACAAAGGACTGTCTGCATGCCAGCGGTAATAAATGTGCCCCTGTCTGAGGAAACCCATGTTAAAGACACAAAACAATAGAAAAGTACAATAGATGATTATGAAAGAGTGACCTTCAAGTATGTTTTATGTACGGGAAGCAGCTCAAACACGATTATTCTCACCATGCCTGAATAATGAGTGGTACTCATTTTAAGTCAAGCCACCATTTTGAAGATGTATTTAAAAAGGTATAATAAGGAACTTCTCCGCATCAATAAGTATAATAACAAAATAAAAATAAATGTTCTCGAGTTGTGTGTACTTACATAATCCAACAAGTTTCCAAAAGTTTTAGAACTTAGAGAAATGTGTAATTTAAATCAGGTAAAGACCAACTAAGTCAACTTTGAAACAAAATAAAATCACTCAAACCTGTGAAACTTTAATCAAAAGTATAGCTTTATTAGTGTCCAAAATCGTAACAAAATTTCAGAACATTTAGGCTATAAGCCGATATACAGTTTACCTTCTTCACTATTATAAAGATATAGAAGAATATCTGAAGATTTGATAAATGAGGCTTTAGGTGGCCTTTCTGTGATCCGTCATTATAAATACAGCATGTCAGCACAACTACAATAGCTGTCTCATATAGCTTTAATAAACCTAACCATTCTATTTAATACCTTAAAATTAGACAAATCATGACAAATTAAAAAGGTACCCATAACTGAGCAATACAAAATTAAAAGAGAAAATGTGGACATTGTCATTAGTGCCGTATCATCGGATCCCAGACACCGATGAGTCAATGCAATCAGTAAATGTGCCAATAACTCTCAGTAGGTTTACTTAAGACTTAATCAATCAAAACGAGATGTTAACGCTTGGCTCTTTGCTGTGCAGTTATTTAAACAATATGTTTTTTTTGGTTAGTAAGACTAAAACCACACAGCAACATTTCTGCTCTAAGAACAATCAAACCAAACAAATTACAGATGGAAAATTGCATAACATTTTCAAAATGCAGAATGGTTTTGATTCCCTGTTTAAATTCGATTCAAACATAATGTGATCCCAACAGCTACACTGAAAAGATCATGGGAATACAGTTATTATGGTTTTGTGAACAATGGAGGGAATGATTGTAGAGAGAAAACAGTATAAAGGTGCATAAAACGTTATCTTTGCTCAGGCCTCCAGTCAGTCTGTGATCAGGAAGGCACTTCAGTCGGTTGTCTTGTCACCTGAACAGTCGGCTCCAAAAGGAAATGAAGGTGGTGGAGTTAAAGGCACCGATGAATATGAGAAGCAGGATGTAGAGACTCATCATGATGGCAAAATGGTGTCTAAGGAGCCAGGAGGTGCTGCGGGAACGCCTGGGGAGAGAAACAAAAAGGACATCCTGTTTACCATAAAACCAAAAACGATGTATTTCTTTTATTTTGTTTCCAGAAACACAAGGCAAATACTGCTCTGTTTTTTTTCAGCAATCAATTTCTCAAGTATATTCTTTTTTGTTGTTACTTTTTGTTTAGGCAATAACAAACATTGCAGAGGTTTTTTTTCTGCCAAACTGCTTTAAGGACAGTACCAAATAGTTATAAGCAAAGATGCATCATTCATTTTGTTTACAATCAACTTATAAAGCAACATTCTAATTAAGTTATAAAATTAGTGAATTATGAACCATACTGCCAAAAATAAGAAGCATTCCCCGTTTTTCTTATTTAATAACATATTCTTTGAATGACATTTGCGTTGTGGAGTGCAGTAGAAAGACAATGTTTCTGTTCAACGGGAATGATAACAAGGAGAGCGGTTTTCGATCCTGCTTGCTAAGAGGAAATGAATATTAAGTTAAACTTTTTTCCCACTTTCCCCATTGTGTGGCAGCACTAGCAATTTCAGCATTTACATCATACACCCACAAGGGACTCTTACCTGGACAGGTGTCTCCTCTGAGAGTAAACTAGCAGGTACTTGACTCGCAGAAGCTGGTTGTTAGTGACCACAAAGTACTTCTGCGGTACGTCCCCTCCTTCGCTGTTCTTCGCTCTTGAGCGCTGGCGGTCGATGATTTCAGAATCTGAAAAGAAAAATGTGCGGGGAAATGTAATATCAAGCAATTAAAAAGTCTGTCTCATTGGAATTCACATGTGTTTGATTCTGCGTGATACATGATTTACACACCTTTTTTCTTCACTTGGCACTTAACATCTGGGTGATCAATGACTTCACACAAAGCGACACAGCTGAGCAGCGGACCCAGCAGACTCTCTCTCCAGCCGCTGCTGTGTGGACTGTAGAGGACGGCCATGCTGAGGTCACTGGTGAGGTAGGTCCCCTCGCCAAACACCGAGTTCTGCACACAGCGGCCACAAAATAAAACAACAGAATATAAACCCTCCCTTATGTCATTTGTATTATATTGCATTATAACAGTCCAAAAAGGAACCATTTTAGTATATTCCTCCATAACAAAACAGACGATTTTTGGGCAGAGGAGAAATGAACCAGTGATGACTTCACCAACCTTGTTGAGGTGACAGTGCAGCCCATTGTGAATGATAGAGTGAAAGTTTTCCAGACGGCTCCCGTGGAATGCATAGAAGAGGTCTCTGCCCTCCCTCATCTTCTCAAACCTAGCGTTCACCTGATCACAGTACTCCAGCTCAAACAGGAAGTCAGGCACTGGCCCTGAAGTTCCTTCATTTTGTGTGAGGTCACACAGTTTGGCATACTGGAAGAGATTCAAGAAACACACTATGAACATAAAAGCCATAACAAAGAAATGTCTGTATTTGTACTACTAGAGGCGTACCTCGTCTTTTTGTAGGGTCTTCACAGCAAAGCTCTTTGAGGAGAGGATCCAGTGTGTCAGAGCCAGATGATGATCTCCCTCTCTGGGTCGCAGTCTCACCAACTCTCTCACACCAGGCAAAGACTGCACATCTGCCAACTAGAAAAGCCCATTTTTTTGATGAACTGTATGTTTGTGATGTTTTCATAAACATTTGTCTGAAATGAAATTTAATCCATTTTATATCATAACCATGCGCACAGAAACCAGTAAATAAATCTGTGATATACAGCATAAACTGTATATTTACCGTCACTCAAACTATTCTGAACGGTTTTGGCATTTTTGATCAAATGTTAGAGACCTGCTCATTCAAAATGCCCTAAAGTTGACACAGATACAGCCTTTCATTCCTGAGAGCAATAACAGCTTCCTTTTGATCAGTATGATATATGCATCACATAACAAAACTTAGGATGGCACACCTTTCACTAACCATTGTTTTTAAGTATTGCTTCACTGAAAGATCTCAGATCGTTATGACTCATATGCTTTATAAAAGAGTCCATACAGTTTTAATAGGAAATAAATATGGTTTTGTTTGACATACTTTCCTAGCAACATGCATTGTTTCTATCTAAGAAGAATCTGCAAATCCACTTAATTGTTTTGAATATGTGTCATTGTCATGTTCTTCCACTTCTTTACTGACACACTGCTGCCTCTAACAGCACATGACTGCCACCAGGAATGTGTATCACACCAACACTATACGCATTGGGTATAGGCAACTTGTGTTTTTAAGCATAAAGGTACAATAATGTTAATGTTTGTTCAAATGCTATTGAGTGGCACTATATATCTTACCAGCTCCTCAAAATCCTTATTGTCACTACTTATGTATCTCGGGGGGAACGGTCTGAGCAAAGAGTCTCTCTTGTAGTTCTGTGCAGAGGCAACAAACAGGCTGCAGCGGAGGTCGGCTGCGACGGGGTCTCTGTGCAGACAGGAGCGCACCAGCTCTCTGACGGCCTCCGGGGGGAGCGGCGGCTGCATTCCCAGCACTTCAGAGAGAGGCGATAAGACAGCACATAGGTCAGCACAGCCAAAACAAGTTAGGTGTTAACAGCACAGCTCATATGGCATGGCAGCATAAGCAAGAGTTACGAGAAATAGATCAGTATTTTCATTGATAATTTATCTTTAAACTTTTCTCAAATAATGTATTAATCGCTCAGTATTTATTAAATAGTGATAAATGTCAATTTAAATAACAATTTCCCAAACTGCCAAAGATATTCAGTTACATATCGTTATAGGCAAGTTAACACAAACAAACTTCAAACAAAGAAGCATGATATATGTGTTGCAATATATGACATCACAACTTATTGATTTTCTGTCAACCAAATAATCAATTATTTGTTTCAGCCCTTTCTTTAAAAAGCCCAACATGTGCGCAGGGGGGGGGGGGGGTGCATATTTGTCCTGAGGGAGGCATGTAAAGAATTGCAGTAACACGTAGCAATATTATAAGATTGTTTTACAAAATGCAAGTAAAACCGGTGCACATTATGGTGACACAGTATGACTAACTAGAAAACAACTGTATACACTGTTATAATAATATTAATTATGGCAAACTTAGTTCAATAAACCTATATTGCAGTATGGGTGGATATATCTATTATATATCGGTTAATGGTAATTTGATGAACATAGATAGATTTTCCAATCTTCTCTGACTTTGAAGAAAATACATTTTCTTGTAGTAAAACAACATGTTGGCATTGCACATACTGTAGCTTAGCTCGTTTCGAGGCTTTAGTGAACTGGCAAAGATAAGCTTATCTACTTATAACGGTTTAAAACCCATGTATATCACTTTTGTCAACATTTAACGTCTACTGTAACTTTTACGGTCAAAACCAACACGAAAACCGACACAAAAATTACAATGTATTATTTTACATATAGTTGTTTTCTGAGCTGACGACTCAGGAAAGAAAGAACACTAGTTCCGGTTTCAGTGCCTGTGTTGTGAATGCTCTTCCCTTTACTAGCTTGGGAGATGGAAGCTAACGTTAGCTAAAATTAGCTTACCTACAACAAGTGAACATCTGCTAATTTAAACTAACTCATGATAACGCAGCATTGTCCAAATACTTTGAGATTCCAAACATATCGAAAATACATTCCTGTTGAATACATACATATTTTACATGATACAAAAACTATTTTTATATCATTAAATGCCGTTACCTTCAGTGTGGCTCAACTCATAGCACTGCAGGAAGAGCTAACGTTAGCTTAAGGAAATGCTGCGTTCAAGTACCTCAGAAATGTCGAACATGGACGAAATGTGTTAACACAAACGTGGCAGAATGGACATGCTTGTGTCTCCACGTCAGTAAATGAATGCAGGGGAAACGCCCACAAATACTGTTGGAAAATAAATAAAAACACAATATAAATACCATCGATACATGTGTGTCATGTGTTTTTAATATCTATATATTATTTGATTACACTAATATATAATTTTACGAGGATACCTGAAAGCAGCATTTATGACAGTGGACTGATGTGCAGAGAGTCGCTTCCACAACAGAATTAAAGATCCTGCCCCAACAGCTGCTCAGAGCCATACATAAATAAATACTAACAGATATAAATACAGTTTATAATTATTATTATTATTATGAAAAGCAAAAAGCCTGACATTGTGATCTCTGGAAAAAAAACACAATCATGTTAAGACTTGCTTTCATAATGTATTTTAGGCTAAATCTGTAATACAGGTTTTGATGCCATTGGGTAAATACATGCAGTATGTTTGTGTGTCTTTTTTATTTTTCAGTCCTTTAAAAGCTACCTTGATACTTTCTCCTTCACAATGTTTTTGTAATAACCCTAACCCTGGATAAACCAAACTTATTCTTACATTTCAATTAACCTGCACAGACACATTTATTAAAACCTTCCAACGTGATTTGTCCAATATTTAATTGCGGATTAATTATATCCAGTCTTGAATTGGACATATCCATGCCACCATTTCTGTCAGGATGGATAACAACTTTCTATTCTCAGTTCTTGCTAAAGACTATATGGGCCTTACATTTGTTAAATTTGTATATTTGACTCTGTTTTATGTATGCAGCATATACACCATGGCCCATTTCTCGTATGTGTTAACCTACCTAGCAATACATCTGTTTCTGATTATAATATTGTTTGTAGATGTAGGACTGTCATGCATCTTCAAATTTTTTGTTGTGTTGTTTGTAAAGCACTTTATTTAATGATGTGATAACAGGCAGCCAACCAGATGAGACTGAGTAATACCTCCTCTGACTTTCAGCACTGTGGACAGCATCATGAAGGGGCGGGGCTTGATGAAACATTCCTGCTTTCTGATTGGTCGGTTGAGGCCAGCAACAAATCCCATTGTTTTGTGCCTGGGGCCCTGATGCTGTGAAGGCGGGTAAAGCAGCGGATAGGGGGGGTGTATATGCGTAAAGAAAAGACCTCGCGTCACGTGACCGCCTCTTACACCCTAACCCGTCATTTCAGGAATAACGTAACATCTTTCTATTTTAGCAGCGCCAGATGCAATCGTTTTCTTCAGTCTGGTTTCATGCAGATTAACAATAGCATGCTATTTAAACGAACGGAGGGAATTTAGCCACATTCTCGCACTGAGCTGGAGGTAAGGCGTTTTAATCAATGCATTTTCATTCATAACAGGAGGAGGAGATACGATGTATTAAAATTAATTGTAGCTTTTGTAACGCATATAAAATGTTTATCCATGGTGGTATATTGAGAGGACTTTGACCTGCTCGGTGTCCGGATGAAGAGGAAGCACCGATGCACCGTGTCGCACAGGCTGAAGGACGCTTCTCCATCGCCTGTGGTGGGATCACGATGCACTGTGCCCCTCTGCAGCATCACTGCCATCCGCCGACAGAAACACACATAGGACACCGTTTAAGCATCAAATGCATGAAAATAAACGATGATCAGTCTGTTTTTCTAGGCAGAGATTGCAATACTTTGTGGCAGAAAGATGCCCTTCAAAGCTCTACCTACATCCCCCATCATATGCATTGAAATATGGCTTACAAACACAGCCACATACAGTGGAAGTGGGTTGATTATAGCCTTTTGGAAGGTTTTAGAGCTAAACAAATACATATCCATCATCCTGTAGGTCTATAGTCCAATTTGTGAAGTGTGTAGGCCTGTAATGCCTGTTTTGCACACATAGGTTATGAATACATTTTGGGAATCACGACAAGGCCACCCTGTTTCACACGGCGCAGATTACACAGATGTAGTATGTGGGCCAGAAACATGTCTGTCATTGTCGATTGTAATGAATCGCGCAACAATAAGGGTGGATGCTCTATAAGGGATGGGGGTACCACATTTAATCAAATCATGTAAGGATTTAAGGTATTTTATTCGAGGGAAGTGTGTGCATGCATCCACAGGAAGGCCTATGGAGGACTGTGGCCCTGCTGTCTTCAAGGAGAGCAGTGAGTGATATTGCACTTAATAAAACAGCTCTGTTCCCTCTCTGCAGTTTGGTTTGCAAGGAAGCTGAGATTGAAGTTTTTTTGCCTGTTTGGAAGTGGAGGAAAATACTGAACGGTCATCATGGCAGGTAATCTCTCTGTTCAACTGCATAGTGTGCATGTGAGTCTAAAAACATCAGCCAACTTAATTTAATCTTTGAACTGTGTGTCCTAGAAAACAACTTCCCTCCCCTGCCTCGATTCATCCCTCTCAGGCCGTGTTTTTACCAAGACTTCAATGAGATCCCAGACCAGCATCGCACCATGTGCAAGCGGCTCTACTACCTATGGATCTGTGAGTGTACCTGCAGTATAAAATGGTGTATTGAGCTGCAGGACAGTATTACATGCACATTGTTTACTACAGCTCAAGTTTAAGTATGTTGTATGCATCATAGTACAAACTGTTAACCTGCCCACTGCTCCTGTGTTCTCATGCCGTGTCACTTTGTTTTACCCAAAACATCATGAGAACTAAACTAAACATCAGAGACACTCAAACGTGGCTGTGAGACCAGATGGACCGGTCTCATTGTCCGGCACAGAGCCATTTTAATATATTAACTAGGCTCTTTGGGGATTTTTGTGCCAAGTCTGAAAAATGGTGTCCAAGTTTGTTTGCTTAGGTTGATTTTAATCAGGTTGGTCAGCAGAAAATGACTGATTTAAAATGTTACGGGTTATTTTAAGCCAATTTCTCTGGCTCCAGCTCCTTAAATGTTACATTTCTTCGGATTTCTTTTGTTACAAATTATTAAAGATCAAATATATTGAGTCTTGGTTAAAAAACAAACAAGAAATGTTAGGACATCTCAGTCATACATAGACTCGTTACATATACCAAACTATGTATCTATTAAACAAGGAAATAACTGGTAGCTTAAAGGGACCCTATCATTTGCAGGTTTATAGCGCAGTCTGCTCTGATTGGTTAGCTGGCCGGCTCTGTTGTGATTGGCCAACCACTTAGAGATGTCCCGCCCCTTAGCCTAACACAAACGTGTTGGAGCACTAGCCATTAGAAGTCCAAGTGGTACATGGTGATGTCACTATGTTACAGAAGTAAACAAGGACTACTATTGAGGTGCTTCAGTCGGGGGGGTGTTTGGGGGTGGGGGTGTGTGGTAGAGAAACTCCCTCTGGCAGGACGTTTGGGATTATAGCCTTTGCAGACCATTTACTTTAACAAAAAACGATATAACACTACTACAGGAAAGGGAAAACACCAAAAAGCATAAAAGCTTGATCTTTTAAGAAAAAAGTTGCAGCCTTTAGTGGTCACATTACATAATAATAATAATGTGTCGATTTGTAATATTCACATGAGCCTCATGGTATCTCTTTCATTGCCACATAGGTTCTGCCATTTGAAAACAAGAATGTAAGTCTGCTGGAATAAGTAGATTAGTTTGGTACTTGTAGAAACTGTGTGCTGCTTCATTATAGCGTTAATATAGAACTGAAAGTGTGGTGTTTAGTATTTACTGAGATTGGTAGTGATTCACTCCTTCTGAATTATGAGTAATGCAGCCTGTGTGATATTCACTGAAGAGGCTTTTGTCTTCAGTCTGCCATGTTATGGTCATCATCGCTCCTTCTCTGTGATGTTGACAGTGAATAGCGCCACACTGGCTATTAATCTGATTGGCTGTCTGGCGTGGATGTGTGGAGGTGGCGGAGCAACCAATTTCGGGATGGCCATCCTGTGGCTCATCCTCTTCACCCCCTGCTCCTACGTGTGCTGGTTCAGGCCCATCTACAAGGCCTTCAAGTAAGCTATTCCCGCTCTGACCCTACTCATCACTCTGCACCTGCTGTTCTGCTGAATCACATCATTTCTGATGATCGTTATTCTCCCTGTGCAGAACCGACAGCTCCTTCAACTTTATGGCTTTCTTCTTCGTCTTCATGGCCCAGGTGGTGATCAGTATCATCCAGACTGTTGGCATACCAGGCTGGGGAGTGTGGTAAGAGCTTTGACTAATACAGATATGTAATGTGTTTGATATGAAGCGTAAATAAAGATGGGTTAACGAGTTAAAGAAAGTAAACACCCTTTTCTAGAGTTTATTCACCCATCTGCACGTTTGATTAACATTTTATAGTAACCATCATTCATTAATTGTAAATGATAGTTTATAAATGTTTAGTTAAAAGATCCTTACTTATATCAAACAATACAATTAGAATTAATGATATTTAAGTTTATTTAGGAATGGTATCATTTTGTTAATGTACTATTAAGTATTTCTTAAAGATTACTAAATTGATAATACATTTTATTTTTTAATCAGGTTTTAAATATTCCTAGTTTCATGAGTGCCTTGCCTTAACATTTTACTGACTCTTCTTTTGCTCCCATCAGTGGCTGGCTGGCTACCATCACGTTCTTCAGCACCAACGTAGGCTCAGCTGTGGTCATGCTGATTCCCACCATCATGTTCACTGCCGTGGCTGTTCTGTCCTTCATCGCCCTCACAAAGGTAACCTTTCCTACCTAACCTAAGTCATTTAACCTCCTGAGACCCGAGGAAAAAAGTGTCTTCCAATTTCCTTTTTTTGTGATTTCCTACCTATTTAGGGTTAAAAAAACATCTTGCAATTTAGACTTTTTTAATTTAATTTTTAAATGTTACAGTAGAGGACGTCGGGATCATTTTAGTTTGAAAAGACAGCCAAAATTAACAGATAGACTATGTAACGTATTATGGTTATAGAGTGATATTAATACAATAATACATTCACCTTTATTTAAAACATAAATAAGTAATTGATCTGAACATTGCTGTTTATTTGGTGACTAAAAAACTAGTTTGGTTTTTGGTGAATCTTTCCAGATCTTCAAAGACTTTGTAGTCAACGTAGTGGGAAAAGTACCTCATTGACTCCAGTCGGCACGGGCAGTAGGGTCATCTTGACTAGTTTTATGGATGTGGTCTCCATTTGACCATGCTCATAGAAACAAAGCTTGCATTCCTGAGGCAATTCTCATTTTTCATGGCTCCACTTAAAATAAAAACAACAATAAGACATACGTGCTACTCTTGGCCCACAGAGGGCCATGTCTTTCCAGCTCGTCCCTATCTGTCTCTCTGTCTGTGCGCTCATGGAGCCTCCTGCATCTTTCCCCCCCTTCTTCTTGACCCTCTTCTATCCCAGGTGTGAAATCCTCATCTCTCTCATCATCTGAGAGCTCAAAATCTGAATCTCCCTGAACTATCTGGTACAGAAAATGTCTGCTTCAGTTCCGTCTCCTGCAACAATATTGAGTCATAAAGTCCATGAAGATGGTCCTGACGTCCACTAGGATGGACATTTATAAAAGAGCTGTTATTTGAAAACTTGAATTATTTAATTGCTTTCAGAACTAATTATATAGTTCCTCACATGTTAATAAACAAGAACATATATGATTTTCATGGTAAACATTACAATTATTCAACAATATTTGACTTCTCCTCCTGCTTCTATACAATTTTGTTTTTGGTATGCCAGCCATTTTGGATGAAAAGAAAGAGGAACTTCCCAGCATGCAATTTTAATCAATGACATAATCACTGGAAAGACCAGGATGTCCTCTGTACAGTACATCAGGGATTGATAGAGTAGCTCAAAAGAGTAAAAGGAGATGCAAGTTAACAAAATGTCCACTACAGTGGACATTTTCAATGGGCTGGAGGTTTTAATCTTCTTCTTCTACTTTTCTAAAAACATAAATGCTTTCATTGGCTAAAAGTCTCTTTAATATATAATCATACTATTATTCTACATTTTTCAAAGAGGTTAAGACCGTTTTTGATGTTTGTGGAAACCGCTTCATGCCTAAGGGTGGGCTTGAAGAAATAGTTAACTTTTTAGGTCCAGTGTTGCGAGGAGACGTTATTCCACTTAGATTTAGCCAACTAGGCTACCTAGCTTTGAGTGGAAACTTTTTTATCTAGCTTGCTAGTTTTAGTACTGACTTTTCTTGTTTGTTATTTCAACACCTGCTCAATCATTGGAAGCTCCCACACACTCAGTCTGCAGTGCTGAGCCACATTCGGTGAAGCTAGTGATAGCTAATTCTATCTTTCATTGATCTGACTTTCTTATGGCAAATCTCAAAGTAAAATATTAAACTCTGATATACATATGACTTGCCAGTTAATGTTGCCAAAGTGCTTGTAAACCTGACCAATATTGAAGCCTCATATCAGCCAAATAGTTAGTTTAATTGCAATTAAACACAAAATGAATGGAGTGGTACCACCCTCTTAAATTATAATTGCCCCTAATAGGAGCCCCACCAACACATTGTGCTAGAGCACCAGCTGTGATTCCAGGTCTTGCTCAGTGCCATGTATCATGAAATAATACCAAGGTTTTTTCAAAACCAATTTTTAACACTGTTTTGTAAAGATGGTAAAATACCTTTTGAAACACAATTTTTCTTGCAGGTTCATAACCTCTATCGAGGCAGTGGCGGCAGCATGGGTAAGGCCCAGGAGGAGTGGGCCACTGGGGCCTGGAAGAACCCCCACGTCCAGGAAGCAGCTCAGCAGGCGGCTATGGGAGCTGCGCAGGGGGCCATGCAGCAGGGGGGCATGCAGCAGGGGGGCATGCAGCAGGGGGGCATGCAGCAGGGGGGCATGCAGCAGAACCAGTACTCAGCAGCTCCCACCTACAACTACGACGAACCGATGTAGGGCGGAGGAGGGGGCCATGCTGCCGAGTGGGAGAGATAAAAAGGGATCAATTAAGAACACAATTCAGAATTAGGTGCCCTTCATTATAACACTGTACAAGCTGAATTCAACCAGAACAAGGTAGAGAAAAGTCATGTTTTTAGTTGAAGTGTACTTTTATTAAATTCTGATAGACTTGGGATTTAATGAAATAAGTCAGTAAAACTATTCTCTGAGCTTCATCAGTTTATTGTGGTAGGTTCATCTGTTGTCATCACAGAGTGACCTCTCTTCCTCTGCCTGTGTCACACTTTTAAAACATCCTTTAATTCATTTTAATGTGTTTTTTTCAAATGTACTTAAGTAGCTATTAAAGTTAAGAGTGTTTAATTTCATTAGTCTTGAAAGACACCAAATGCTAAAAATTGGCCAATGTGATAACTATACGTAAATGTTTGTTGTTGAATTTGGCCTAAATCTGGACAATAGAATCAGAATTTCAAAATATAAAAAAATAAGAATTAATCGGAAGATGAATTAAAGCGATACCAACATTTTTCTCGATTTCCATCAGGAATATTTGCTGAAAAAAATATCTATTACCAAATGCATCAGGCAATTATTTTCCTAACTCAAGAACTTTCAAATCCCAGAATTTGTTTTTTTTTACATGTTTTGGTGTCCTGATTGTGTTTTTCTTTACTCTGTGTCAGCGAAGCTTTCATTTTAATTCTCAGGAAAGGTTTAATAGCTGGGTTTAAATTCTACCTGTAAAGCCCTAAGAAGGTGTCAGCTTTTAGTACCCATATGGTTATGTGTGGAGTGGATTTCAGTCAAATAAATGATTATTATACATGTTAAAGTGAAGCACATGCAGCATTTAGGATTGCGGTTCATTGGATAAAACATTCCAAATCAACAGTGTACAGATTAAAAGAGAAAGAAAACCAAAACACGAGCAGGTTGGACTTACACTAAATATTATATTGATAATCATTGTTGTAGGTGGTCATAGCATTGTATGAAGTGATGGATGTTTTCACCCCTTTGGCAAATTCTCCCACTTATCCCTTCATGTAAATGCTTCAATAACTACTTGTTTCTAAGCTCTGGATTTCAGGCCTTAGTGTGTCATTCCGTGGCTGTCGGTGTTATTCTATGAGTAGGTGTAATATGACATTTATATAAAAGAAAAAATGAAGACAATTATTTCTTTATGAGGTGAAACTGAAGGAGAGAATATTTATGTGTTGCTGTTTAGTCCGAAACTCAAGTCCAGACTCAGTAGTGGGTTATTACAGTAAAACAGTGTTAGAGTTGAAAACAGATGTGAAGATTTGTGACTGAATGCTCGTTATTTCAATCCAGTGAGTCGTCTCGTCTGATTGTGATGGTGTGGTATTCAATAGGCTGTTTGTTGTTTTACTTTTCAGTTGTTGTCTTTTTGTACCAACCTGTTATTATTTCATGCATTTTGGATGATTTGTGGATGAGTTTGAAGCACATGTTCTTTGTGTCTTTCCATGGCTGTGGGTAACAGATTTTGAGTTTTTTTTATTATGATTTTTTTAAACGCTAGACGTTTTGCACCTGTTGACATCAGTGCAACTTAAATACATAGTGGATCACAGTCGAGCAATACTAACAGGAATATAGTAAGCAGTAGAATGAATAAGATCAAGTGGCATCCTTTGCAGGCTTCAAATATAGACATTTAGAGTAACAACCATAACATAAACTGTTATGGATTGAAAATGGACCTGTTTTCAAGCTGGACACTACAAGTATAATTTTACACCTGCAAAACATTGTCACCAGCAGATGCACATACAGTAGTTATGAAGTGTAACCCTGTAGACAGTACCATCCACACGCTCATCTGTTAGCAACTGCACAACGTTTAGCTGATCAGTTCTATAAATTAAGTGTGAAGTCTGCACAAAGATGAACAAAACAAGTCCTTTTCCTTTGTGTAGTAAGTGGTCAAGGTGAATTTTGGATCTGCCATATGTACATACTGCACAGTTAATGTGAATATGGAAACGACAGCTGTATAGTTATTGTGCAGCAGGAACTGCAGTGCATTTGATATACTACTGATACTCTGCATTTTATGTATCAAAGCTTCTTTAAAGCCATTTCCCATTAAGTCCACCATGTTCCCACATGTACTGTATGTTGTTTGATATGTATTATCATGTACTATACCATAGCTAGATATAACTATATAATGACTGGGGTAAGTACTTGCCATGGATAAACACATTCAATAGAAATATGCTCTTATTAGCTGAATGAAACATTTGAGGAGGCTGTGTCTCCATGAGTGACGTAAATGAGGAATACATTTTTGTGTATTACTTTTTGTATTATTTGGTCTTACCCTAATAGATATTAAACAGTTATTGTTGCATCCGGTTTTGTTATTTCATGCATGCAATGTTGTAGATGAAACATGGATCTAATTGGGTTATTTGTTGGACAACACACACAATCTAAAAACCATTTACCACAAAACCTAAAACACATTTTTTATTTGATGAATTAAAGCAGGATGGAAGGGTGTTAAAAAAATAAAGGTTTCTTATACTCACCCATCCAACCACATGTGAATGAATCATTGTTCCATGGGTTAAAATCAACTTCAGTGTGAGCTCCTCTGAACAGTGCGACTCCTATTCTTGATGAATACTGATGTGTTGTTTAGTCACATCAACAAGAACAACAACTCTTCTCAGTAGGTTCAATGTATCCAGTTCATTTATTTCAAACAAGCTGTGGATAGACATGACTTCGGCTTCACAACATTTAGGTGTATATTGAACCAATGCTCCATAATGTTTTCAGGCGATTAATTGTAGCAAAGTACTTTACTTGAGTTAGTTGTTGCAGATTATTTTTCACAATTAAAAAAGGACAAGCTTTTAAGACACAATGAAGGAATTTTAGCCTGGACTTAAGTTCTAAATCTTAATTTCTTAAAGTAAAAAATGAACTAAATGCAACAACCCTCCTCGTCCTTGTCTCAATGAAGCAATGTTCAAGTGTTATGATACCATGTTGATTTGTTGGTTGAAAGGTAGGAATAAGGGTATAATGCCTTTTTATTTTCAAGTCACTCAACAGATTGAGTGTTTTCTTTTTTTGTTGTCAATGTTAATACCAAAGCTGAGTGAAAACCGAAGTTTTTGATGTGAATTTGCAGAGCGGCAAGACAGGAAACAACGCTTATACAAAATCATTATGAGAGTTGTGTCAGGAGTAAATCATTTTATTCATTTATTAAAATACCAGCCCAATACATCTGCAATCAATTGAGTACAGTGAAAATAATACACAGGGACCCCAGTAAAACAGCAATAATCTTAAAATTCTTTATTCATAAACTTGATGCAAGTTTACAAATGACTGTACATGGTCAAAATGTCTTCAAATGGAAAATGAAAAATAAAACCAAAGCGAGCCGACGGTGCCAGGCTTGATCAAGTTTAGTCCGTGCCAGAAAATGAATCGACAGCTGGGACAAAACTATCTTTTTAACACAGTCCAGTTAAAGAAGCGTGCAGGTCTATTTACCACGGCATGACTATCAAACTCCAGTCGTCTCTGAATCTCGACACAAGCCCTTCAGACGAGGTCGTAATGAGACCCGATGATGCCTCCCCTCAGCGATTTCAGACATGTAACAAGATGTGTGCTTTCTTTCTTCCTGATTTTTAAATATTTAGCTCGCAATGTGTTAGTTGTTATAATTGACCTCTCCAGGCACATTGTTGCCAGTTGTGCAAACATTTGTATCAGGAATATGTAAAGATCACACACCGAAATCAAATCTATTTCAGTATTAGTTTGGGATTTAAAAATAAGAACAAGATAGTAAAGTGTGTACTGATGAGCCATTACATGGGATGGTCATCATGCAACTGCAATCCTGTTAAAATGGCATCTTACTGCAAATGCCATTCATACATTGCTTTAATTAATAGAAACAAGCGGGACATATTATCGTTTACATTTCAGTTTTCAACATCAGATGTGCGAGTAAGCCTTAATGTGAGCTGTACAGAGCAATAATTAAACCAAGAAAATAACTCAAACCATGTACAGATTCCCCTCTTAAGTATTGTTTGTTACCTGAGTTGCCATTAAAATATACTTTTGCAGACAGTGTTAACAAATAAACTGCAAAAGAGCAGACCGATTGATAGATACAGTGTGTGTCCTGTAGTATGGGGAACAGCAGTAGTGATGACGTACTGCGGTATATTGCATGGTTAAAGTTTCATACAGAGTTTCAGGTCAGTTCAGAAGGATCCTTCTTGTTACAAATCAAAAGTGACATATTATGGTACATTGTTGTGGAAAATGGTGGATTTTAAGCTGCTGACAGCAGAGAGGAGATGTAACAAGGAAGCAAATCTAACCTGGGCAGGGGCAAACCTCTACAATCGATGTATGTCAGGAAGATGACACACAAGATGCTAAACTGGGCAGAATTATGGGAGAAAAAAAATCACATTCAAACACCCTTCATTTACACCCTATGTGAAGCTATCCCTGTGTGATTCTGCTCAACAAACTGATTGTATTTCCAGCATCAAACCAACCACACGGACCAGAGGCCAGACCGAGGGTTGCAGGGTCATTGTGTTAAAAAAACAAATGAGGCAAAAAGAAGAGCTCTTTAGCTTCAGTACTAGATCTGTCAAAAGTTCATATCATCTTCTAGTGGTAATATATCCTCTTCCAAAGGTATGCAAAGTGCAGACTTTTCATGTCCGCCTGCCTTGTTTTAAATCAACCACTGCTGGATTTGTTCGCAGACAACAGCTCATCTTAGTCGGACAACATTGCAGCATTTCATTCTGCTTTGTCAGACACTTAACATATTTGTGAAAGAGTTCAAATATACCGGGTGGTAGGTTGCCTCAATTGAAGATAACAAATGAAATGTATTTATTTATTTATTGTCTAGGATGCTCAAATAATAAAAACAATCGCTGAATAATATTTCTAAAATGTTTGCAGTTAGGTACCAGTAAACACCAAAGAAAGAGAAGGGGAAGAAGTTGTGACCAATAAAAACAGGTGCAGTGAGGGGCCGCATCCAGAGCTTCAGTTTCAATCTCCTGTTAAAGTTCCCAGTTGAAGGAAGGCTAACTGACTGATGGTGAAGCCCATTTTGTCAAAGCAGCTAAAGTAAAAGCATTTTCCCTCATCTAAAGGGAGAAAAGTTTTGTTTTTTAAAGACAAATGAGCATATTTAGAAAACAGGACTAGTGATACCCTCACATCCTCCTCACTCAAACAGAGAGGGGAGATGTGAGGTGATACCAGGATAAAGTCTTTACGGGAGCGAGGCGAAGGAATACATGTCAAATGAGCCAACGAGATGGTGTCCGCGAGAAAGATGATATATCCCCAGTAGAGTCAGAGAGGGGGGAAATATTCGGAAGAAAACAAGATACTTTGACCCAAAGACATGTTCCCAGTGCATAGCGGTCGTAGCTCCTTATCCATCCTCTTTAGGGGGTGTGTACCAGCCTGTGAAGACAGAGAGAAAAACCTCTTTGCAAATGGCACCAAACCACTGTGTGTCTACTGAGGCTCAGACATTTAGGAATAGTTACTCACCATTCTTTTCATGTATCTGCACAAGGGACTTGTACGACTGTTGTGCTCTGGCAAGATTGTACTGGTTCTGAAATAAACAAATAGTGTTCTGTAAGATTCACAGAAATTGTTCTCCATGCAGTAGGGAAAATGTAAATTGCCATCTTTCTTTCCCATAAGTCTTTCTCAGTTTGTTCTTACTAAAACACACTTCTTCTCTCTGGCCTTCTAGTCAGAGCGGAGCACGACTCCTGACATTTCCCTGTGTTTTTTATATTATTGTCTTTTATTGTCATTGTAGTAATGTGTTTTTATTACATGTACAGCACTTTGGCTCGACCAAAAATCGCTTTTAAATGTGCTATATAAATAAAACTTGATTTGATCAGCTCCAATAGAAGCATACAAGTTTTCCTTTGTCAGAAAACAATCTGAAGGAACAACTCATTTCTCTGAATGCAAGACACTTGAAATTAAGTGTAAATAGAACCTAGGATATAACTAGAGACACTTCTCTTGCATTCTCTACTGAAACCCAACTGCTTCATACAATAAGGCCTCTTAGGGCCCCAGTATGCTTCATAAGCATAGTTTAACCAATTATTGAAAAAGGTATTTATTTAACCCTCTCCCACTACTCTGTTGTCTGTTCTATCAACTAATCGTCATGTGAAGTGTGGGGCTACATCGCCTCTTTGACAGCAGTTTTTTGCAATGTGTTGCTTTTAGATATGGTCGGATGGTCTGACACTGAGACCAGATTAATGACATCATTTACCTTATTGGCTCCAAACTGCACCCTGGCTTTTCCTTTAACCAGTGTGGCATTTATCTGCATGATGACAGATTCTATGGAATAGGCACTGCTCCAGCCCTGAAAACACACACAAAATACACATTAACTGTGCTGTTCAAGGTGAGGGAAAACATGTCATACAAGGCATCACACTTTAACAAACCTGTTTTGTGAGAAGCTCCATGCACAAGGCCCCTCCTCCAAGAACATAACTGAAATCGAGAACAAAAAGAAATTCAGTATAAAATATGAAGAACTTCACAGTCTTGTTACTTCAATCATGAAGCGACAATTTTGTATTTTGAGTGAAATCTTTCATACAGAAGTCAAAATCCACTGATAAAATTGGGCACAACAATTGTGGACAAACTGAGTGAATACTGTCTTCAGAGGATTTTATATGACAACTTGGCACTTCACACTCACCCTCCGGAGAGCACGGGTGAAATAACCCGTACAAATGGGGGGTCAAAAGGAAAATTATCCTGAAAAAAACAAACAAAAAGCTTGAGTCTACAGAAAATTCTTTAAATCAAATAAAACAATTGACTAATATTATTAGGAGGACTCACTTTATAAGAGAAATTGAGGAAAATGTAGTCCATTCCTTCCTTTTCTTTTAGGACCTGCAGGTCACTATGTAAAGGACTATCTGGGTCTACCCTGTAATAAAGAACAAGTTAAATATAACCGAAAACACTACACAATATTTGAAAATGTTAAAAACAAACTGAATATGTGAACTTACGTCCTCAACTTGACATGCCAATCATAAAGGCTGTCGCCGAATAGCTCGACTGAATAAATACCTGTGAGAAACGTGACACAAACACAGAGCATTACTTCAATCTGCTGCTGACACTGTCACTGTGGGGAATGTGTCAATGCAGTCACCTGTCTTGTAACTCTGTGATCTGTAGATCTCCCTGAGTTCCTTCATTAGGCGGTCCGAGGCCTGCACGGAGCCAGACACTGCGCCCTGCAACACAAAGGTTAATCACACAGATGGTCGGACACCTGGGGGAACAGGAAGACGCTTCACCTCCACTGTAAGGTTGAGCAGGGGAACATCAGGGCCATCAGACTGTACAGCACTTTGGTCAACTGCCCTGTACATTAATATCAATCAATAGCAGCACAAATTGAGCGTTTTCTACACTTAACAGGACAACCAACTCTGAGTGATAAAAGGTACTAGGCCTTTTTACCATAAGCCCACAAAAAAAACATTTGATCATAAGCAGGCCCATGCAGTAATGATACAATCTCAATCTTTATTTATATAGCACATTTAAAACAACCTTCAGTTGACCATAGTGCTGTACAGGCAGTAACTACAATATTAAATAACACAATGGGAGAATTAAAAACATAATAAAAAGCACAATAACTAGAAACATATAAAAAATAAATAAATAAAAAACACATACAAATATAAAAATGTAATGTTCAACTAGTATTAAAAGCCAGTGCAAAGAGGTGAGTTTTTAGCTGAGATTTAAAAAGTTCAATAGACCCAGCAGTCCGGATATGTGCTGGGAGGCTGTTCCACAGTCTGGGAGCTGCAACACTGAAGGCCCTGTCACCTCGGGTTTTTTTCCTGCTCCGAGGAACCACCAACATATTCTGCTGAGCTGAGCGCAATGCTCTAGCTGGAGCATGGCGGTGCAACAACTCAGACAGGTAATGTGGTGCCAGTCCATGCAATGATTTAAAAACAACAAGTAAGTACTTGAACTGGATCCTGTAACTGTCAGGAAGCCAATGAAGGTCTGCCAAAACAGGTGTGATGTGGTCATAACGTCTCTTCCCAGTAAGAAGGCGTGCAGCCGCATTTTGGACCAGCTGCAGGCGACGGATCAAACACTTGTCAACACCAATATAGAGGGAGTTACAATAGTCTAAACTAGACATTATAAATAAGTGGATTAGCTTTTCAAATTCCTTACTAGGAAGATAGGCTTTTACCTTCCCCAGAAGCCGCAGCTGGAAGAAGCTTGTCTTGACAACTGAGCTTATCTGTTTATCAAATTTAAAACAGTTGTCAAAGATGACTCCAAGATTTCTGACAGAGGGACGGCTGTAGGAGGCTAAGGGGCCGAGTACACTATTAAAGCCATCCAGGAGTTCAGACTGTCCAAATATGATAATCTCTGTCTTGTTTTCGTTAAGAGTCAAGAAGTTAATTTCCATCCATGATTTTATGTTTTTCAGACAGCTAAGCAAGGCAATCCTAGATTCTTTATTTGCTTTTATCGGCAGGTATACCTGCAGATCATCTGCAAAGCAATGGTAAGAAATGTTATGCTTTTTAAAAATTGACCCCAGAGGTAGTAAATACAGACTGAACAAAATGGGGCCTAGGATAGAGCCTTGTGGGACCCCATATGCTAGTGGGGCTGCAGCTGAAGAATACTGGCCAAGATGCACAGAAAAGGTCCTTTCTGACAGATAGGATTGAAACCATTTTAGGACGTTACCTTTAATACCAACACACAGTTCAAGGCGTGATAAAATAATTTGGTGGTCAATGGTGTCAAAAGCAGCAGACAAATCTAAAAGCACAAGCACAGCAGAATTCCCAGAATCAGCAGTTAAAAGAAGATCATTCAAAACTCTTAGAAGAGCAGTTTCCGTGCTGTGGCATGATTTAAAACCAGACTGAAACTTCTCTGATATGCAGTTTAAAACAAGGTGTGACTGCAGTTGTGCTAAAACCACTTTCTCTAGGACTTTAGACAGGAAGGGAAGCTTAGAAATAGGTCTAAAGTTGGAGAGAACAGATTGATCAAGGTTCTGTTTTTTACAACTTATTTTAGGATATTTTACAATATTACCTTTTTGAAATCTGAATAAATTCAGCAATTTAATTCAGTTTAATTTAGGATAATCTCTCCTGCTACAGTGTGGTGTACTGTTCCTATTTTAAGCAGGAATCTTTTGTCCTCTGCATTGTTGGACGATGTTGGGACCCAACTGAACTGTCAGCACTGAGAGGAACGATGAGTCGGCATTTAGGACGCAGCGCTAATGCTGAACTAAACATGGTGAAACTGACAGAAGGACTAAGAAAACAAATTTAAAAGTATTTTTTATGGCTATGATACTGTGAAACTATCCAGGAGAAGTGGTAATCAATTTTATTTTTCCGAAAGCTTCCTGGTTGACAAAATATTGAGATTTGCTTAACTCCAGCGCTAACAAATGTTTCATTGAAAGTTTTACCTCATCGTATAAAAACATTTGATACAGAAAGCATGAATTTGACCAACATTCAATATTTTATTCTTCTTATCCCATTTCCATATCTAATAAGGTTGGTAAGGTATTTGAAAGGATTTAGATTCAGTACTTGATTAAGATTGAATGAAACACTTTCCAGGAGACTCCAGTGTCTTCGTGATGAGTGATTCGGAGGTGGCTGCCAAAAGTTAGCATCCAAAATATGATTTATAGGGGAAAAAAGCTCCTCTACTCAGTTAAAGTCACCAAAACGTAATAAAGAAAAACATGACCTGAATGAGAACTTACATTCAAGTGATCCTGTCTCTGGTTTTTACGGATCTTCTCCAAGACGGCCAGATTTTCTTTTTCTATCCCGTCATCTTCTGACTTCTTTCCATCAACTGGCTCCTCTTCCTTCATGTCGTAATGGTCCAGGTCTTGGTCCAGGTCAATGTCCTGCTGTAAGTGTATCAATTATATTCAGAAATATGGAACGAAATGGACAAGTAAGCTATAATACCATGAATGTACTAAGTTGTCATTAATACACATAGATACCTCTCCCATTTCTTCCTCCTCTTCCTCTTCAGAGGTCACCTCATCTGACGGCCCATGCTGCAATGTGGTAAAACATTGTGAGTTGACATGCAGTGAGTTTTCAAATGCAACAAAGAGACATTGAATTTAAATCTTGCTTTACGTGATTACCTTTCGCTCTTGGGTAATGGGGCCAGCAGGCAGAGGCTGGTCGAGCATTTCTACATCTGGATGCTGTGGCAGGTTGTACAGCCGACAGAGATCACAGATGAGGCGCTTCAACTGCTGAAGGAGCTGCGAGAACAATGAGCAAGATAAGATATCAATCATTGAAGAGACTCTGCAATTGAACAATACTATAAAGGTTGCAGTGTTATAGCAGTAAACAAACGTAAAGCTGGATCCACATCCTCAATCTTACCAATGTGCTTCCTTTTCTCACATCCTCTAATCGCTCCAACACTTCAGCCAGACTGGGATCATCAGAGTCAACAAACCATATTGGTGCCGTTGAGGGATAGGATTCCTGCAACAGAAGGATATGAAAATGAAGCTGGTCATGCTTGGATGATAATGGCTACAACGTATGTTAGGGTTGCACCAAATGTCTTTTTTTTGTATTCAAAGTTTCTAAAGAGGATGTTAAATGGAGCGAACCGCTTCAACACGTGTATTTCGGTTTACTCACAGCATTAATTTTGTTATTCTACAGTATTGTTGTTTTATAGTTATTTGTTAATGTATTTAACCCAATTTGTGTTCTTTGAAATTGAAAAGGATATTGCATTGTGTTTCTTTCGTTGCAGTTGTATGTCTTCAGTGTAATTTGGCTTGGCTTCCTATTTTGAAGGAGAGTTAGCGCTGTTGACAGGAAGTTGTTGTTTGCTATGGAAACAACGTGACGGAGATTAACGGAGAAAAGTCATATCTACATATAAAGATGGAGAAAGTAAACGATAAAGTGTATGGTTAAGTGTTAGCACCCCCCGAAGAGGCACAAGCTCTTACGTTGATATTGGAGATTTCAATAAATTCTATTTGGCAGCCGCAGTGCAGCTGCCAAAAAAACCGAATAACGAAATTGGAACCCGAATAGTACTCCAACGAACGAATATTCGGATACCGCCCTAGAAAAGTGTAACATTACTTTTAAGTCATGGCCCAGGAAACAACCCTGTCACATTCTGAATGACCATATACCCGTATATTTGCACATATTTATACAGCAAGGGTGATGACTTGATATTAAGTAACAGATGGGTATCATGACTCAGGGAGTGTATCATGTAATATAATGGGATGATGCCAAAGATGGGAAAGATTCCTGGCTTTAACAGACAGATATCATTGGACAAATCAAGCCTTAGAGTACTGTGCATTAGGAGTATGGGTCTATAAATCGCCAGTCAGGATATATCGGAGCTTGAATGTTTAAGTGAATGCTATTCAACACTTAAGCGAACTCTGGAGATTTAGCAATTAGTAAACCAAATTCAAAAGGAGACACTCGCATAATAATCTTGCCCAATACAACCTGTTCAAATAACGAAGGCAGTGGTTTTCAATGCAACTCCCAGGTATTAAAATCCCTGCATGTTTCCCATCTCATGCTCTTCTTATAACAGATGCATCAGGTGTGTCCTACCAATAAAGAGCAGGTGATCACATATAATCCAGCTAATCAGATGTGTTAAATGTGCATATTCTAGATTCAGATTTTGATGCTGAATGCACTCTTGAGATTCTGAGATCGAGCCGACACAAAGAGGGTGAATCAATTTGAGTCTCGACATGACATGGCTATTAATTTTTTTTTAACAAGCCATGCCTGTGTCACCCAGAATCAAGCAAAAGTGCAAGTGCGTGTGAGAGGAGGATGTGGTCGGGGTGCTGTTCGTAAGAGATCTGCACCACCGGAAAAATACAAATACAGGTGCCATGACAAGAGTGAGATGTTTGTGATATCGCCTAGTATATTTTCAGATTATTTACATTGCTCATAATGTATAAAGGAATTTGTATTGAACATTTATAAAAAATACCAGAACTATTTTGTTATCTAAGGTTGACAAAATATAGTTTCAGCCAACCTCACACATTTAGTTGGTAACAGTATAATTCAGACTCCTTCATATCGACATTTAATCTTTTGCTAAATCATTTGGTGTCCTGATAAAAGACAGTAATGTCAGTTTTATTATAAATTCGCCACAGGGATCCGTCTATTTACTGAAAAAGGAGTTCACTAAACCCCTGTATTTAAGATAAAATATATTAACATTACAATCAGTGGTATTGATATTCAGATAAATAAAATATGCCTTATTGATCCCAATTCGGGAATGTTTCGTCACAGACGCATGTAGATAAGCCTATCAAACTCAAAGAATGTAAGCATTGCATTTCTTTTACATTTGAGTTAGCAGAATAATTTGTTTTAAATTCAAATAAAATCCTCAAGGAACCACCTGAGAACCAAATATACAATCTTTCCTTTGATATATACATATATTTATTTTTAAATAAATGTTTTTATTGATTAAAGCTTTGGGACAGTGTCCAAACTTTCCTTTTAAAAGAACATATGGTTAAAATTGGTTTAGGATTACCCTATCTTTGTCCCGCATGTCATTGTTTTTATTGTCTTTTCGCTCCTACTCTATCTCTGTTCATTTGTATTATTTGTATTTGACATTTATCTTGTGTTTTTATTATTTTCATGTAATTGTATTTATCTTTTAGCACGGTCATTCATGTTTGTTGAGCTGTAAAGCCCACTGAGATATACGTGTTTTTGTAATATTGGGCTATAAGAATAATCTTTATTCGATGTGTGAAAGTCTAAGTAAGACTTAGCTAAATGCCGTGAAATGTAACTAAATACAGTTCAGTAGTTATAAAGTTAACGGCCGTAGTTGCTAGCAGTAACGCAGTTAATTTGGCTAACGAATCAACGACACAAGCTAGCACTACTTCCAGTGAGCAGCTAGCATTAAGCTACCGCAGCGTCGTTACTATACGATGGTTGATGGTTCACTCTTTCAAAGTGAATTAAACACTGGGTGCTGTGTTCTGTTTATCTTTTACCAACGGGACGACTAAAATCTTGGCGGATAAATAAACTAAAACACTTGAATCGTAGTTAGTAAACACGGATCGCTCCCTGGTTTCAGTCGGTAGTGGCTGGTTATCTTGGCCTGGACTCACCGTGATGTTGCAGTGGATGATCAGCAGCTTCTCTCCGGTAACGTTGAATTGGCAACTGAGTTCATCGGGTTTCCAGTCTATTATTCTAAATCGTTCGTGGTTTGGGTCAAAAATGGACTCCAAAAACTTCAATTCGGCCTTCAGACCCGACACCGACATCTTCTACTCATCTCAAACCACCAGGCCGCTGGCAGAGGGGGAAGTCTGGGCGGAATGTGACCGCGCAGTTGAGTCAGTTCTACGGATCTCGCACATTAGCGTGAGAACAACAACAAAGGGCTGGAGGGTGAGGGCTATGGTGCACACTGTCACCGGTTTCTGGCAGTTATGACCCTGCACGACCTCCATTTACTCTATCTCTTTATTATATTGTGTTTTAAGGTGTACTTTTTTTAAATATTATATAACATTATTTAATTTGGCAGTAGTGCTCACGACCAGCAGGAGCCTAGAAACACAAGATCCAAACATTCTCAAATGATATTTAATACAAATTAAATATATAATAGGCTATACAAGCAAACAAAAGCTTGGGCATTAATAAAAAAAGGTTAGCAACAAAGGAGCCCAAAAACTAGAAAGATACTACTACTAATAATAATAATGATAATAATAATACCTCTATTTGTATAGCACACCGGTTTCTGACAATTATGACACTGCACAACATTTAATATATTATGTTTTATTGTTTTAAAGTGTAATTTTGTTTATATTACATAACATGATTTTATTTGGCTGATAACCTGCAGGAGCCTCCAAAAAAACCTTTTCACTTTATACTTAATACAAATGCAATATATATAATAGGCTATACAAGCAAACAAAAGCATTGAAGTTTAAAAAAAGCAAGTCTGGGACACTAACATAGGAGTCCAAATACTATAATTAAACTAATTATAATAATAATAATGATAATAACAATACCTTTTATTTGTATAGTACTTTTCTCTCAATAGAGGTCCACTTTAGTATCTAAAGAATCCACAATAAAATATACAAAATAAGTTAGCAAACCAACGACTGTTTGTCAATTGCCTATCCTACATCACAATCAGAAACGGGTTTATTGCCAGGTACTGTAGGTTCACATATACGAGGAATTTGACTCGATGTCATGGTGCATACATAAAATACAAAACAAAAAATCTAATATAAAACAAAAAATCTGTAAGGACACTGTAATCAAATATAGTTAGATAGCAATAAAATAAAGCAGTAATTTACAGCTAAATAGAATGCAGTGAATTATAACATATGAAATAAGAAATATGTGCAGTAAGCAGTATTTGAACATTGTGTGCATTAATGTAATGCATATAGAGTCTACGTTGTGGCTGAGATAAAGCGTCAGTGGGGGGTCCGGGCCTTGTTTAAGAGGCCGGTAGCGGAGGGGAAGAAACTGTTCTGGTGGCGAGAGGTTTTGGTCCTGAAGGAGCGCAGCCTCCTGCCAGAGGGGAGGGGGCTGAACAGTTTGTGTCCAGGGTGGGAGGGGTCGGCCACTATCTTCCCTGCCCGCCTCAGGGTTCTGGAGGCGTGCAGGTCGTGGAGGGATGGCAGATTACAGCCGATCACCTTCTCTGCAGAGCGGATGACACGCTGCAGCCTGCCCTTTTCCTTGGCTGTGGTTGCAGTGTACCAGATGGTGATGGAGGAGGTGAGGATGGACTCCATGATGGAGGTGTAGAAGTTCACCATCGTCGTATTTGGCAGGTTGAATTTCTTCAGCTGCCTCAGGAAGAACATCCTCTGCTGTGCTTTTTTGATGAGGGAGCAGATGTTCTGCTCCCATTTGAGGTCCTGGGCGATGATGGTGCCCAGGAAGCGGAAAGACTTCACAGCAGTTACTGGGGAGTCACACAGAGTGATGGGGGCGGGTGGGGCTGCGTTCTTCCTGAAGTCCACAACCATCTCCACTGTCTTGAGAGCGTTGAGATCCAGGTGGTTGTCCCTACACCAGGTCACCAGATGGTCCATCTCCCACCTGTAGGCAGACTCGTCCCCACCAGAGATGAGTCCGATGAGGGTGGTGTCCTCTGCGAACTTCAGGAGCTTGACAGACTGGTGACTGGAGGTGCAGCTGTTGGTGTACTGTACAGGGAGAAGAGCAGAGGGGAGAAGAGCAGAGGGGAAAGAACGCAGCCTTGAGGGGAACCGGTGCTGATGGTCCGGGGGTCAGAGACGTGTTTCCCCAGCCTCACGTGCTGCTTCCTGTCAGACAGGAAGTCTGTGATCCACCTGCAGGTGGAGTCGGGCACGTGCAGCTGCATGGGAGAGTTTGTCCTGCAGCAGAGCCGGGATGATGGTATTGAAGGCAGAGCTGAAGTCCACAAACAGGATCCTGGCATAGGCAAGGCAAGGCAAGGCAATTTATTTGTATAGCACAATTCATACAGTAATGCAATTCAAAGTGCTTTACAGGATCAAACAGAGAAAACACAATACATTGAGAAGAAATACAAAACACACAAAATAATTAATTAAAATAAAGAAAACCATGTTTAACAGTTCGAAAATTTGAAAATTTAAATTTGAAAAGCCACATTAAAAATAAATGTTTTTAGACCTGATTTAAATTATTCTAAAGTGCTAGCCATTCTCAGATGTTCTGGGAGTTTGTTCCATGCAATAGGAGCATAGATGCAGAAGGCTGCTTTCCCACGCTTTGATCTCACAAATGGAACAGTGAGCTGGCCTGCGCCTGAAGACCTAAGGGGTCTGCTGGGTTCGTACCACTGAAGGAGGTCCTTGATATATTTGGGTCCTAGCCCGTTTAGTGCTTTATATGTGTGCATTAAAATCTTAAAATCAATTCTCTCACTAACTGGAAGCCAATGCAGCGATCTCAGCACTGGAGTGATGTGATCTGTTTTCTTTGTCCGGGTTAAGATTCTGGCAGCAGCATTTTGAATTAGTTGGAGTTTACGGAGTGATTTTTTTGTGAGGCCTGTGAAGATGCTGTTGCAGTAGTCAAGCTTGCTAAAAACAAATGCATGGACAAGTTTTTCAAGGTCTTGCTTGGACATAAGGTCTAATAAGCGAGATATTTTTTAGATGGTAGTAGGCTGATCTGTTGATTGCCCTGATGTGGCTGTTAAAATTGAGGTCAGAGTCTAAAATTATACCTAAGTTTCTTGCTTGACTTTTCGGTTCGAGTAATAGTGATTCCAGGTGTGCAGAGACTTTAATTCTTTCTTCTTTGGTTCCAAAAACAATTACTTCGTTTTTTTTTGTGTTGAGCTGTAAGAAATTACGGCACATCCAGTCATGTATTTGTTTTAGACATGTGATCAATAAATCAGTAGGACCGTATTCATCTATGGAAAGTGATATGTAGATTTGGGTGTCATCCACGTAATTATGATAAGAAATGTTGTTATTTCTAATTATTTGAGCAAGTGGCAGCATGTACACATTGAATAGAAGGGGCCCGAGGATCGACCCCTGGGGAACTCCACAAGTCATTTTGGTTCTGTCCGATGTACAGCTACCAATTGAAACAAAATACTCTCGGTTTTCAACATAGGATGTAAACCATTTTAGGACAGTGCCAGACAGACCCACCCATTTCTCTAGTCTTTCTATTAAAATGTTGTGATCTACGGTGTCAAACGCCGCACTGAGGTCTAATAGAACTAAAACTGTGGATTTCCCACAGTCGGTATTACAATGAATGTCATTTAAAATCTTTAATAAAACCGTCTCTGTGCTATGACGAGACCTAAAACCAGATTGGAAGGTGTCTAAAATGTTATTGGAGGTCAAAAACCTGTTAAGTTGAAGGTAGACAACCTTTTAAATTATTTTGCTTAAAAATGGTAAATTTGAAATTGGCCTGTAATTACTGATTGTCAGTGTATCGAGGGTGTTCTTTTTTTAGCAGTGGCTTAATAACTGCAGTTTTCAAGCACTTAGGGAAGTCACCTGAATGGAGCGACATGTTCACAATCTACATAGGTTCCTGCTGTGTCCAGGTGCTGGAGGAGAAAGTGAAGGGCCATGTTGACAGCGTTGTCCACAGACCTGTTGGCTCTGTAGGCGAACTGCAGGGGGTCCAGGAGGGGGTCTGTGATGGATTTTATGTGGGACAGGACAAGGCGCTCAAAGGACTTCATAACCACAGAGGTCAGGGCGTCTGTAGTCATTTAATCCTGTGATCCTTGTTTTCTTGGGAACCGGGATGATGGTGGAGGTTTTGAAGCATGCTGGAATGTGGCATGTCTCCAGCGAGGTGTTGAAGATGTCTGTAAACACTGGTGACAGCTGATCAGCACAGAGCTTCAGGGTGGAGGGGGAAACATGAAAAAAATCATCAATAAAATCCCAATTTACTTTTATTTTTTATGCAGATGCTGATTCTATAAACATGATAATCCTAAAATGATGGGGCCTTAAGGCTAATGGTGACTGCACCCAACGTTCCTGCAGTAGTGTACAGTTTGTTTGTCAATTATTTACAGTAGATTGTGGTTTTTCAACCTTGGGTTCATTACCCCAAGGTTAGTAACCCTGAACATATTAAATATGAAGGGTCATGAATTGATTAACATGACAATAAAGTACTAAATAATATTTTGCTTGTGCTTTCTAGTCTTTATTTTTTAGTTAGATTAATGTATAATTGTACATCTTCAAGTCTTTGAAAAGTATTCGGATAAAACAGTCGGGAGGGAAAAATCTCTCCTTGATCTGGCCACCGAATGTACCTGCATGCAACCTGTAACTAGGGGTAGAAAGTAACTTGGTCTTAAGGCGATAGAGGCAAAAAAGTTGGTAAACACTAGATGAGAGTATCATGTGAAAGCATAATGCTAAATATATAAAGTTTTCCATGAAAAAATTAAATAGTAACTTATATAATCAACAACCTTTATATCGCAGTGTTTCTTTACTCCCATCATTGTGTATTATTGAATATTTAACAATGCATGGCATGTATATATGTGACATGTCTTTATTAATCAAACTTCAAATATGGTTAAATGGCAGAATGCTTTCTAGCACATTTTTTGTTTAAGAACATGGGGGCAGCATCTGTGAAAAAATGGTCTGCTCTGTTCAGGTAAAAACAATATGAGTATTTGAAGTTAAATACAATGACTTGACACTAGATGGCACAGCAGATACATGTTGAACCTGTGTTCTTGCACAACTCTATGCACACTAAACAACAGGGCAATTATCGGCAGCAGAAACACACCTTCTTATACAACCTCACCGTTACATAGCATGTGACTACATGCCAGTCAGTCATAACTTTGAAAGACTGGACGTGCAGTCACACCAATCTTACCGTCACCATCTTATTGAACAACTAATACTGTTGAACTGACATTTTGAAGTTGGATTGTCTTTACTGTTGCTGTTGATTTCGGTAAGTGTTAAAATAAATCTCTTTTATGCAGTAAAAACAGCCATGGAATGTGTGCTTCGTGGAAATGTGGTCTGTACATGTCCTAGTAATGTACTGCATGTGTAAAGTTGAACAGAAGGTCATGCTGGTAAACAGTTACTGCTATCAACTTGTGTTTTAAAATATTTTGTATTAATGCCTCAAACTGGTAATTTAATTGAGACAATTGGGAGTGAAAACATTTCCCTATAAGATAATGTATCTTATCTCATGTATGTAAGGGGAAAAAAAACTATTAGTTTAAGACAAACATCTGATAAAAGCATTTGGACATTGAAAAGCATCCATGCTTACAAATACTAAATTGAGGTTCAAGTTCAAGTCTAACACACTAACTATAGTGTAACTATGTTATTTTGGAGCTTAAACATGTTATTGACTGTAAAACTTAGATCACAGCAATAGGAATGGAACCTGATAAACAGTTGCTGGTAAACAGTTACTGCTATCAACCATGCTATCAACTTGTGTTTATATATTTTGTGTTAATGCCTCAAACTGGTATTTAATTGAGACAATTGAGAGTGAAAACATTTCCCTCTAAAACGTAACAGAGAATAAGTGTAAAGTCAAATTTCAGACCTTGAAATTGTACTTAAGTTCCATAGTACTTGATTAATTTAGGCTTCTGAAGTACTTTAGTAGGCTACTTTAGTAATTTACTTATTTTCTGCTTCTGCTTTTCATATTAGTATGAATGTCAACACAAAATATGTTATATTGATGTATAGATGTCTATTGACTGGTTTTTGTGCCCTTTTATAGGTTTCAGTGGGACGTCGCGTCAATTGGATGTTGCCTCACTCGTCTCTGTTCACTTTTGCTCTACTGTTCATTCAACTATCCAGTGCATCTGGGGGTAAAATCCTGGTGTTCCCATTGGATGGAAGCCATTGGGTAAACATGAAAGTACTCATAGAGGAACTGCATGCCAAAGGCCACGAGGTCACTGTGGTTCGGGCGTCCGATAGCTGGTACATCACTGAAAACTCTCCTCTCTACACCAGTGTCACTGTTCCCAGCACTGGTGGATTTAATCAAAAACACTTTGAAGCCTTTTTTGTTCGACACCTTGAAATGCGGTTTCAGGGTAGGCATGCATCTTCATGGTATAAAACCTGGAATCGTATTAGGATGGAGCGGCAGTCTGTGGATCAGTTTTCTCAGCTTCATAAGGGGTTGAGTGAAATGGCTGATAAGATGTTTGGGGATAAAAACTTGATGCAGTCCTTCAAGGAAACCAAATTTGATTTGGTTTTGACAGACCCCGGCATCGGTGGAGGAACAATGCTTGGGCGTTGGCTTCAACTTCCTCTTGTTTTTAACGTCAGATGGACCATTCAAGGAGAAGCACATCTCCTTATTGCCCCTTCACCTCTGTCTTACGTTCCTTTCACTGCAACAGAGCTAACAGATAAGATGAGCTTCCCTCAAAGAATTAAGAATATGCTAAGTTATATTATTGGAATGTACACCATGTCACAAGTCACAGAACCTCATTACAAACCATTAGTTGAGAAGTATTTTGGCCCTGATGTGGATTACTCAACATTTTTCCTGGATGCAGACATATGGCTTATGAGGAATGATTTTGTCTTTGATTTTCCACGTCCAACAATGCCAAATGTAGTATACATGGCTGGATTTCAGTGCAAGCCCCCAAAACCGCTCCCTGTAGACCTGGAGGACTTTGTCCAGAGCTCTGGAGAACATGGGGTCATTATGATGACCTTAGGAACTTTGCTCTCGAATCTTCCTCAAGATGTCGCTGAGGAGATTGCTGCGGCCTTTGCCCAGCTGCCTCAAAAGGTTATATGGCGGTATATGGGACAAAGGCCTGCTAATCTCGGTAACAACACATTAATGGTCGACTGGATGCCACAGAATGACCTTTTAGGACATCCCAAAACTAGAGTCTTTGTGACCCACGGAGGCACTAACAGCGTTCAGGAGGCGATTTACCATGGAGTATCTGTAGTTGGACTTCCCTTAAGCTTTGATCAGCCTGATAACCTCAACCGACTCAGAGCAAAGGGGGGAGCTGTGATTATGGATATCGCCGAGCTTGACAGACACAACTTTGCAGATGCTCTAAAGACAACTATTTACGATCCCTCTTACAGGGAGAACATGCAGAGGCTGTCAAGGCTGCATAGAGATCAGCCCGTGAAACCACTCGACCTGGCAGTGTTTTGGATAGAATACGTCATCAGGCATAAAGGAGCCCGTCATCTGCAAACACACTCGTACAAAATGTCCTGGTTTGTTTACAACTCTATTGATGTTATGGCTGCTTTGTTGGCAGTTGTTTTACTTGTAGCTTTCAGCTGCATTGGAATTGTAAGGTTACTATGGAGAATTATTTTTGTTGGGAGAAAAATTAAACCTGAATGATGCAAAAATAAAATATTTTGTTTGTTTGTCAAAACCAACCAAACATTAGAATTTTTATTTATTTAAACATTTTAAATGAATAAAAGTCTGTCAACGTGAGGATCATAACCCCAATCTACGAGCAGTATTTTACATATCAAAACCCTAGAATGAAGATTGAATGTGTGCTGTAGCAAATATTCAAGTGCGATCAGTCATTGTTTGCAGGTCTGATTTATTGCACATCATGATGGTCTCATAAAACAAATACATTTGATAGTGTTCGGCAGTGATTAAAAATGCATTTGGAGTGCTACCTTTTACTACCCCATTTTGATTAAATATGTTTTCGGACTCAATAAATGTTATCACCAAGTGTTGTGGTATGAAAAAATATTCATAAAGCCTTTTTAAAATATAACTGACATAAAGTGCAACTATCAGCCTAACTTCAATGTCACTTCGTTTATAATTTGTATATGGCTTTCGGGTGTGGATATTAATCCAAACATTAGCTGAATATGATAATTAAGTATTTTAAAAATGTCTAAGGACCCCCGTTTATATAAATAAACATTGATTGATTGATGTCAATTGCTGGTGAGAACAAAATAAGATATTGGAGAAAAAAAATTCAGTTATTAAAGACAACTCAATATTTGTAACTTAACAGATGTTTTTTATATATATGATACAATAAATGCATGCATGACAATTAGCTTTGCACCCCTTTTTCAATTGTTGGAGTTAACTTCTGTGACCTTTTTTAACTTCACATCATAACTGTCCTCAAACTGATTCTATACCTTATGGTATTATCCAAATCCCTTTGAGATAATGTATCAAGGGAAAAAAAACTATTAGTTTAAGACAACAATCTGATAAAAGCATTTGGACATTGAAAAGCATCCATGCTTACAAATACTAAATTGAGGCTACATGGAGGTTAAAGTTAAAGTCTAACACACTAACTATAGTGTAACTATGTTATTTTGGAGCTTACACATGTTATTGACTGTAAAACGTAGACCACAGCAATAGGAATGGAACCTGATCCCCTAATCCAACTATGTTCCTACAATCATTGTTGGATTTATATTGCAGGTGAGCAATGCTCTATAGACTTTTGTTCATACTATAAACTATTAGACTAGTATGAGCAATTTAAGAGACAATATACCAGTAAAGTATGATAAGGCAACAAAGTTACACAGTGTGTTGAAGACATGAGGTTGCCACTACCCTTCATTAGTTCAAATAGAAATAGGATTAAAGGTCTACTTAAAGTCCCTGGTGCCATAGAGGTCAGGGCTTAGTCAGCCTGAGAGTATTCTTGACCCATGGCACAGTTTCAGGCCTTTAGCGATTTGTTAAGCACTACACTCAACCACTGACGTGAAAAAGGTAGAATATTAACTAAACTAATAGATATCGCCATGAAACTTTCCCACTGAATTTACATCAAAACAATCTAATTTAACTGTGCTAATTTGCATACATTTATATAACAATCTGAACATTGGATAAAGTCAGGTTAAAAAGTATTGTTTCATTTAGATGACATCGAGTCAAAGTAGGCTATTTAAAGAGGTAATTTATGATAACTTAACAACAACAAAATAAAAATGGCCATGTGTTTGGGATATTTTGGGAAATCAGCCATGCAAGCCAATAGTACAATTAAAGTAAAATGGGGCATGAAAACGTACATTCAAACCCTCAAATTGACCATTGCATGAAACATAAAAAAAACATTAAAGATTGGGTTTATATTGTGTATTTTTAAAACTTGCCTGAGAAACAAAAGCGTCCATCTTGTCTATTATGATCATATAATTGAATTCTGCTCTAATTTATAAGATTCCTCCAAGATCTCGCGGGATTTCAGATGAGACGGGTGGGTAAAAAAAGGTGGTTTCTTCCCTGCATCGGGCTGACACACAGCAGAGAGCCGCACAGGTAGCTAGCAGCAGTGCCGTAGTCTCCCGCTAGTCTACCTAGCAACACTTCCCATTACCCAGCTTTAGTGTGTGTGGAGCCTCGGTGAATCCAGCTCACATCCTCATATTCTGCTCAGGTCACCTTTAGCGCGCGCCTACCGGCATTTTCTCCTGTCTCCGAAGATGATACCTGGCAAACGAAGAGCTGCAGTCATGTCCTTCTCGCTGGCGATTATCGGAGCCCTGCTGCTGCAGACCGTGTCTTCTCAGAATGGTAAGAAAAACGAGAAAATGCGGGGGTTTTTTAGGGACGGATTTCGCATGCATTTCTGCAGTGGGACACTTTTTAATGAAGGATTTTCTGAAGAACACTGTCCATCATGGATATCTCACCACCACCAGCAGCAGTCAGGTTAATTACATAATCCCTCAACGGGAAAGAAACTAATATCAGTCGACGTTGTTTTGGTCTTTGGCGTTTGTAATGAAAGGGTCAATAAATCATTAATGGGATGCAATGTGTATTGGTTGGGCTGAAGTGGGCCATACGCAGGCCCGTGTCCCTAAAATGTCCTTTGAAGTGTGCAGCTGAATACATTCAACCTGCAAGGACAAGTTCTGCTCATTAAGAAGGTGGAAAAGGAAATGGTGTCACTCTGAAGTTCACAATCTGTCATGGCCTCCTTAGAGACACACACACACACACACACACACACACACACACACACACACACACACACACACACACACACACACACACACACACACACACACACACACACACACACACACACACACACACACACACACACACACACTCAACATGCTGTCACTATGGGTCTGCTCAGGTATGCTAGGATTCATTATCCAGCAGTGTATCACTCTCCTACAGGGTGAGAGCACCACTTGCATCAGCTCCTTGTAACAGAGCATAACACGCATGTAATTAGCTGCAGGACTTCAGAAGTGCTGTAAATAGCACCAGTTCATTTTGCTGCATGCTTCTATTTTTAGAGCAAAGATGCTGCACTGGGAAGCATGGCTTTAATGTCCTCTTGCAACAGTGGATCTGTTAACTCTTTGCTGAGATGTGCTGCACTGCAGAAAGGCATTGATTTCTCTGAGCGATTCTACTCGCTGAGAAATTGCCCCCTCCCTGGTCATAAATCTCACCCCCCACCAGCAAACAGTTTAGGGTAGTGTAAATCCGTCTCAGCTGAGTATTTGGAGGTGGATACTGTAATTATGCACAGTGTCGATTTGCCGGCATCGTGTGAGAAGGAGAGTGAGAATTTATTCAGCTCCGGCCTTCCCTGGAGTTGACCATGTAGGAATGCATCTCCTCCTATACTGCACACACCCACTCATTTAATCTCTTCTTTGATCAGCACACCAGCGGATAAAGATCTGCTCAAATGTAATGGGTTTTTATGAGGCAGACTGCTAGAAAGTGATATTTTCTCACCTTCTTCACCTGTTTTCATATAATCCACAGAAGCAATATGATACCGCAAATGACACAGTGCATTAATAATCGTATAAGTATATATCAGAGTATAAGGTGAGTCTGGTTCGACAAGATATTAAGGCGTACAGCAGCCAGCCTCATCACAGAAGCCATTTGTATCTGCTAATCGCTTCTGAAGCTATTCCTGCCGATGTTCCCTAAGGATGTGTGTTTCATCTGAAGTAGAGTAGCTTTTACCAAGGACGCTGTACTAGTATCAAACCATTTCCTTGTTGTAATTTATCATACAGAAGTAACAAAAACTGCTTGAAGTGTAGATCTCAGTTAAAGTTAACCACAATTGATAAATTGCTGGGCAATAACTAGTTATTGCCCAGCAATTTATCAATTGTGGTGATATTTTAGAGTTATATATACATTTTGGAGGTAATAAATATTGTCATATTGGATTTGATGCATATTGCTCACCATGCGATCAATGCAAGCATAGGATTTTGTTGCTCCAGTAATTAATAGATTGATAATCCCAAAAAATATTCATTGATTTCAGTTTTAGGTTTATATTATAAACTGAGGACATTTATCAGTACAAAGGCCAGAGTTCAGTTATCCTGACAAACTCCTTTTTTCAATTCAAACATTAAACACATATATAATTCAATCATAGAGAATGATAATAAATTGTAATGATTAGTCCCAGATTTGCCCTTTGTTAGTACAGTTTACCAAAATGTAGTTTTGTCAGCGGATTGGACACACTGTATAGTAGAGAATGTTTTAAGATGGACTGTGAGTGGAGTGTCTAAAATAAATGATCGTCTTTTGTACATTTTTAAATAACAAACATACAGCTCATCCACTGAAAAATATAACGTATCATTGGGCTGAAATGTAAAAGGTCCTATTTGTGTATTTTGCAGTAGGGCTACACATATGTATTACATCGGTTATTGATTAATCCAAATGATTGATCCAATTGACTTATTGTGTTGGTCATCACAATGTCAGAAAATAGTGAACAAATGACTTAAACAATGAATAGATTAACAAAATCGCAGCAGACCCTATTTATAATTTATGAACTAATCGATTAATTGACTGATTTTGTTTTCAATTCTTATTTGCATTTTTATGATTTTATTAACATGTTTAAATCATTTCAATATCTACAATATTATTGACCAGCATTTAAACAATGAATATGTAAGCCATCGCTTTCTGTTGCTTTTCTAATCCCAAGGTGTCTCTGTCCATCAGGGCTCAATGCTGTTCTCACATTTAGCATTCAATTAGCTACTAAATATGAGTTGCACACTTCTTGATGCATGAACTGGGACAGTGTCCGGAAATACTTCATATTACACTGTTTTTTAATGAATTCTTCGGGAGAAACAGAAAATATCTGACTCATTGCTGTTTGCTGGCAGGATGTGGCTCACAGGCTGATTTTGATTGGTCCAGGTGTTACATGAGAGTCTGATTGGATAGAAGTACATACGAGGTTATAAATGATAATACAATGGTTTCCTCTCTAGAGCTTTCTGAAAGGCTAAATACAGTATGTGACTATAAACAACTTGTATGAGATTAACCTTATTCTACAAACTTAATAACGTCATATAAAGAGCTGTTACCATTATACGAATAATTGATTAAACTAATTGAAAACTATTTTGAGAATTGGTTGATCATCAGTTAGTTATCAAGATCTTAATTCTTTGCTGTTTTTACCAATTTTTTATTCTTGTTAACTGAATTATTTTTGTCTTTCACACAAAATGAGACATTTCAAGATGTCACGTATGTCACTCTGGGGAATTGATTGTTATAGAAAACAAGGCAAAGACACATTTATTCTTATGTCAGAATTGACTAAACGCACACATTTCCATATGTTCACCTTTAATGTTCACCTTTAAAACAAACCTATGAACACACTTAAGCATTAGACACAAGAAGAGCATCAGATGAAACTAACAAGTTCTTAACACGTTTTGTTAACAATTGAAAATGAATTTGAAACAAAGTTCTGACCATGTGAACACATTTGGCAATACTGAACATGAGAATAATGAAAAGAAAAGAGAAATAACTTTAATAACTTTTAATTTTGGCACTGTTTTTTAAAGGCAGTCAGAGCTGTAGCAATAAGAATAATCATTAGCCGCAGAGCTAAAGCTAAATATATTTTGTCTGGAACAAATAATAGTTACAAATATAAATAACTAACAATTAAAATGATCAATTGGTTGCAAAACATTCAGGGGTTAAGAATATGTGGTCAATGCAAGATAAATGAAGGATTTAGAAAAAAAACACAAAGTAGCGCTCATATTTTATATATACACATAACCTCGTGCCAAAACTAATCCAACATCAACTCGACATGAGTGACGTCACTCATACATGTGCACGACTACTGGCTCAGCACTTTTACACATCCTCACTAGCTGTGGCAGGATCTGTCCCTCAGCAGTTCTGTGTTGACAGCTGAGGTGTTAGTTTTCAGTTTTCAAATAGTTTGTTGTTGTATTTTTATTGTTTACATAAACACTTTGAAGCCAGTTTATGAGCTATATCCATCAAAAATGAATGCATTGTAACACAATAAGCAATACATCCTCCCTATAACAAGGTGAACATCTTGAAACTGTTGGAGAGTTATTGATTCAACTGTATGTTTATTTTTGATGCCGCAGTTTGTGGTGTTATTAAATCTCTTCAGGTGCTTTTCTTATGTTGTCAACCCCATGTATTTCTATAACGGCAGTGTAATTAAGAAACCGAAACACCTATCACTGTAATGCAATTCATTTCAACATTATAAACCTTCGTGAATGTAGGACTTATTGCTAGACTGCACTCATTTTTAGCTAGGAGTACGTAATAAACCAACAGCCGAGTCCATTTTGGATACATTTTTATTAATATTGAGTCATGCATTAATAACTTGCCCAGCCTGAACACCATTCTTTTTTGGGAAAAAATGACCAGAAAACATGGAACCAACGTAATATCGTATAAAAAGCATTTAAAATGTACGTCAGTCATTGTCAGCAAAACAAAAAAATCTGGATTTAAAACAAAAATGTAATTTTATATATTTATTCTGAACTAATGATAATAATAAGGACACAGAGGAAAATGTGATTAATTTGAACTTCGCCTAATTCGCATAACCCATTCAACCTGTTGTCCTCTTTGAATATTACTTTTCTCAGATGGTCAACAAAAAACCTCTGATGCCATGATAACGTTACTATAACATAGATATAGTGGCATAACTGTGCTCCATTTGAATGTATTTGGCCTTGACAATATATCTTTTGTTAAGACATACATTTTTTCATTCAAATCTATCCATGCTACATGATGAATCTTTACTTTACATACATTGTTATTCAGCCCCTCCCCCCCAAAAAAATAATAGTTTGTCGGTATCCATTTGTGCCTACAGCAACTGTGCTGCTCTCGTGGGCTGTACAACAGGGTTATGATGTCAGCTGGAGGAAAAACAACATGTCTGTCTGTCTTGCGATGTCCTTGGTCTGGTTCGCCGTCTCTTCCTCTTCCTGCTTTGTTGCCGTAGAGTGCTTCTATGGAAACCGAGGGGGTCTATCACCATGCGCCCACACGCTCCCGTGAGACCCAGAGCCGCAGTTTCTATAAATCTCCTCTCAATGTGCTCTCCACGGTGCCATAGACCATGCTTATGATTACACCCCCCCCCCCTCCCCCCCCGCCTCCTCCTCCTCCTCCTCCAATCTGTGCAGCCATGATCAATTGTTGCACTTTTAATGCTTTCCGTGCAAATACCGAGACATCATATCAATCCAGTAAAATGAACAGTATACAGTCAGCCCGGCTGACAGACACCGTCTGTGTCCCATTATTGAAAATCCCCTTTAATTATGTTTTGATTAAACAGACTAGATTTACTAAAAAGGACAAGGTCACTTGGAGGACTTTCGGGTGTGAGCGCTGCTTGAGTCTGGAACAAATTAATATGATGGCATTAATTGGACAAATCAAGTGAGAGCAGCCTCACAAAGACGTCCCAGCAGAATAAAATGAAATCTTCCTTGAAATAGGCACAATAATCTCTCTCTCTCTCTCTCTCTCTCTCTCTCTCTCTCTCTCTCTCTCTCTCTCTCTCTCTCTCTCTCTCTCTCTCTCTCTCTCTCTCTACATTGTGATAGACATTTTCTAATGACCAAACAAAGAATAGGGATACTGTTTGAAAGATTAGGTAGCTGCACCTCTATTATTTTCTACATTTTATATTTCTTTTTTATTCATCAACCTTTCTTCCATTTTAAAATAATCTATCAGTGTCTTTCTTATTATTTCACATTATCTTTTTTTCAGTTTTTTCATTTATTTTCTGCTTCCACTTTAATTTACCCTGTTATTTTCTTGCCTCTCCATCCTCCACCTGTTCCCCTTTTTCTGTCCATGCTGCCCCTCCACCACCAGCGGGCTTTGTGAAATCACCTTTTTCTGAGACTAAGCTCACGGGCGACGCCTTTGAGCTGTACTGTGACGTGGTGGGAAACCCCACCCCCGAAATCCAGTGGTGGTACTCTGAGATCAACCGGGCCGATTCCTTCAGGCAGCTTTGGGACGGCGCCCGTAAGCGGCGAGTCTCCATCAACACGGCCTACGGCTCCAACGCCGTGAGCTTGTTGGGGGTCTCGCGTCTCACGGTGGACGATGTTGGGACCTATGAGTGCAGAGCCAGCAATGACCCGCGCCGTAATGACCTGCACCAAAATCCAGCCACCACCTGGATCCGTGCGCAGGCCTCTATAACGGTGCTGCAGAGTGAGTGGTCACTGTAGAGGAAACCCCCGCTCCCACCCCTCGCTATAGCCTCCCTCAGACCTCTAGCTGCCTCCATAGGTGCCATCCTCCCCTACAGACACCACCAACTAGTCTATATGTGCTCTTACCTGAGGAGTAGTGTTTTACATCGTGCTCATCCCTCGGTGACAGTAGATCCTTTAACCTGCAGCCACATCTCCTCCGTCTCTATTTTCTCTCTTCTTCGTTTTTCTCTCCCTATAGCTCTCATCTTCTCGTTTCCTTTTCTGACTATTATTTTAATAGTCTCAATCTGATTTGTCCGAATGTCCGGTCCTATATTCCTATCAGATTTACTTATTCTATGATCAGTTTATTGCAGAATTCTAGTAAAAATATGTGCAACATTTTAGATCAATGTATCTGGGCAGTAGTTTTACAGCTTAGAAACTGTATTGTGTTTAGTTGGAGACAACATTTACATCAAAACCATGCCAAGCTGTATTGTATATACAAGTGTTGTGATTACTCACCAGGGGCCTATACGTGCAAACATGCTTAACGTAATGTAGATCATCACGTTAAGCAGCATGCAACACAGTTTAAAGGTTATCTGAGCAACTATTTTCCACAAGTTGAATTTCAATCAGATGCAAATTTATGTTAGTGTGGACTTATGTTATTGGCCATTGTGTAATTGATATCGTATTCCTTCAAAGGTATTTAATCTCTTCATTTAAGATAAGAGAGTTCAATTCACCTTCACCATGTTCCCCAACATGGGTACTACTCATAAAAGGTCAATATGTTGTGGTAGAGCTGCAGACTGTAGAAGAAGCGCTTTACTTCTTGCTTATTGTTGCTTATGGTTAGTGGCATATTTAACAATAATTTAAGTTCGTTTTGGGATTATTTGAACAGAAATGCACCTTGGGAGCTGTAGTTTGCTTCATTACTTACGTTTATATGCAGACAGACTTGAACCTTACCTTTTTTACCTCAAGGAAAATACATTTTCAAATGCAGACATCTTTGTACTGATGATTCAACCGTGGGCCTTGGAAGAGCTCCCACTTCTCAGTCACCTAAGGATGCATTAAACTCTGCTTAAGGAACTCTGTATGCCTGAAATAATTCCTCCTACTTCACAACTCTATTCCTGTGCTATGTTGTGAATGTGTGGGTAAAGTGTCTTTAGCTGTGTGTCTTTCTGCGTTGTTGTTTATATCCTCCAACACACCCTCACCCACGAGTTCCATCAAGCTTCCCTTCTGTCGTAGCTGACCCTTGTCTTTCCTACAGAGCCGTCGATCGCCTCCTCTGATCACACCTCACTTCCTGTGGAAGGTGACTCTTACCTGCTGCAGTGTAACCTGACCAGCGCTCACAGCGTCCACCAGGAGAGCTACTGGATGAAGAACGGGGAGGAGATCGCAGAAACACGCAGCCCCAATAGGAACACTGAATATTTGTAAGGGAAAACGGTATACTACTGTTGTGTGTCAGAGTGTTAAACAGATAAGCAGGGTTCATGTGAGCTGTGTTTCTGATCTGCAGCCTGAAGAAGCCGAGAGGAGACGCCGCAGGAGTGTACATGTGTGTCTACACCTTCGAGACGGCTCCTCCAGCAAACGCCACCATAGAAGTAAAATGTAGGTGTTGATTTGTGATCTGCAGGCGTTTTTGTCAGTTTCAAGGCCAGCATTAGAGGTGTCACCATTAAAAATGGCCCGGATGGCCTTGAGCCTCAGCAGCTCGGTCATGTGAGGACCTGTGATTTCAAACGACCCTGCTGGCTGCTCGCGGGGCAGCAGGCGCCCTTGACACCTCCATCTAACCAGGGCCCGGCTCAGTGGCAGCAGATGGTGTCTTGTGTGTCCGATGGTGAGGGATTATGTCCCAACGTTAAAATCTGGTCAGCCTTTTCTGCTGTCACACGCATCGTTATAGAGGCAAATTGGATTTTTTAGTTTTCCTTTATTTTACAGAGAATTTATTTTCCTGTGGGCAGAAAAATGATGAACAGGCCAGGCTGATGACAAATAATAGGATTTCTCCGAATACAATTATGTTGCAATGGATCACTTGAATGGAATGCAGCAATACTGTTTGCTGCAAAGCTTCCCTCGTGCAGCTTTTTGCCAATGCCAAATACAATTTGTGTTATCTCTCTCTGAAGTGCTTTGTCTCTTGCTTGAATATTGCATAAAACATTTGGCAGTTTTCCATAATCATTATTTAGGTTACGAGTATTTAAAAAAAACTGAGGCAATTAAAATAACTTACTGTATTCAGTCTCTACTTTGAAAAAGGAAGTAGGAAATCCTAAATAAGTGACCCATTGACTGGATCCCTGCACCCACAGTAAGACTGTAACATTTATGTGAATTTATTTAATGTATTGTAACAATTAATCTATGTTTCTTTTGCTATTCTTGTTTTAGCTGCTCCTGACATTATAGGCCACAAGCGTAGTGAGAATAAGAACGAGGGCCAGGTCGCTGTGCTCTACTGTAAGTCTACCGGATATCCTTATCCTATCTGGAACTGGCGCAAATTCGACAATGGCTTTCCCAGGGTATGTGGTATACATAAACTCTTCCTAAACACCTGTTTACAATGTCAGTCCGATAGAAGTACCACATTTAAGAAGGTTATAATGTTCAGTTTATTTTGACACTGTCATTTAACTGAGTTTATAATTGAAGTGTTGTACTGTAATGCATTAGATGAAAGGAACACATAATGATACTATGTAATTGTTCAAAGGGTAGCGATTGGTTGGTACTGTATGTAATTGTTTTTTGTAGCATTTCATTCTAGTGTTTCTGTGTCTACACAATCCTGCATTAGAAGAAATCCTCTGCTAGCAACCCAAGCATAAGGGACACTGAGGTTAAAATGTTAAACCTGCTTATCTAATCTACTTTAGCTTAAGCTAACATTTTCTACAAATGCATTAATATCTGCTTGTTTCAAGGATTCTTTGCAAAGCTGTACTTATTAGGAGTTACTGTAAATATTCAGGCAATACACAATTCACAAAGTGATTTATTTATGCCAAGAAGATTACATCAAATAGAAAATCATGTATTGTACATCATTTTTTTATATTAACAAATATATAAAAAGTTGATGCCTTTTTTATATTGGATAAAATAAAATAAAATCAAGGCAAAAAAGTCGAGATTTAAATGAAATAGAATACTATCAATTATAACAAGATAATAATAGTTACATTAACAAATAAAACAAAAATAGTTAAAATAAGTCACATTTGGGAGCCAGTTAAAGAAAGTGGCACTTTTATAACATGGAGCTGTAATACAGTATATAATTCAATGTTGTGAAATCGTTTCAAAACCTGGACTTTACTTGAATATAAAAGCATGTAAAAGAATACAATTAAAAAAACACTCTAAACATTATTAAGTATTTATTTCTTCTTGACAGGAAATTGACAACTCAAGCGGGCGCTTCACCATCAGCAGCAGAGACAACTACACCGAGCTCCACATCGCCAACCTGGACATTAACTTGGATCCGGGCGAGTATCACTGCAACGCCACCAACATGCTGGGCACCCGCGACGAGAAGATCGTGCTGAGGGTCCGCAGCAACCTGGCCCCCTTATGGCCTCTCCTGGGGGTTTTGGCCGAGATCATCATCCTGATCGTCATCATCGTCGTTTATGAGAAGCGCAAGAAGCCCGATGATTTACAAGACGGTGAGTCACCCATGGTGGTGCTAAGGTGTTTTATAATTCCACTTTTTTTAATATATCTGAGGATAACTGGTTATAATGTCCATCGTTGACATCAATCTCTCTCCTGTGAGTTTTTTTTGCAAAGCCTTAATGCATCGCTAATGACGTGCCTAGGAAAGGAGGCATACTGTGTTTTGGTGTCTGGTGCTGAAGTTATCCCTTTGCCAGGGACTCCAACTTCTTCACCTGACACTGTGCTCTGCCTGCATTCAATAATTTAGTTTGCCGAGGCTGACCCGACAGGCAGACAATGTTAGAAGAGGTCGCACCTTGTCAGGACAATTTCATGTATTTAATATTCATGAGAAATATGATACTGCAGTGTTGCGGACAGTTTCAATTATTAACGGCTTTCCAGGGACCTTGGGCTGTCCCCAAGCTGCTGCAAGCTTCACCACGAGTCACTTCATTTAGGTATATAATCTACCAATGCCAGTGGGGAATCTTCTAATTGTACCGAGTACATCATTTATAATAGTCCGACTATATCATAAATAATGCAATATTGTTATTTGGGTGACTTTTTGTCTCAAATTAAAATGTTGACGTTAATTAGATGCACCGTTCAGCTCAAAGCTTTAACAGTCAGTCAGTGGCGCTGTGCAGGAACATTTTATCATTACATGATGTTTTAATCACCTTGAGAATCTGCACAAAATAGACGAGATCGTGTGAATCACAAAGCGAATTCTTGCTTGAAATCCTTAACTCCATATTTTATACAGGTAAGCTGTGGCTGTTGACTTTTTTTTAACAGATTGTTTAAATATTTCCCATCCTCCCCAAATTGCAAAACCTAAATCCTGTTTGTGGTAAGTGTGAGAGTTTGCATGCTTTATGAATATCAATAAGCATCAGGGCTGTACGGTATTGGAAAAAACTGACATTGCGATATGTTCTTATCGTTCACATGATATATGAAAAAATACAGGAATTAAAGAAAAGACAGTTTTTTTGGTCCGCAAACCATCCTTTCTTGAACTTTAATGCTATACAATTGGTATTTTCTTTAACAATATTTAACCGGATGAAGGATTTTAGTCACGGACTTCTGGATCTTAAGTTATCAGAGCAACAAGCTGAGCTAGCTCGGTTATCCTGCTGTGTTTGCTGTGCATGCAGAGCCTGCATGTCACTTACTCAAGTACCCCTGACATGAGAGCCGCGCGAGTTTTCCTTTTGTAGCAAGCAGCAAAATAATTGTAACATGACGTGTTTGAGTTCATTTGCCTACGTCATTATTTTTTTTAAATCGCACGTCGCACATAACACGATTATCGTCACGACATGATATATCGTGCAGCCCTAATAAGCATTCAGCCTCATCTTTTCCCAGCTCACAGCACAGTTCACCGTTCTGTTGAGCATCAACATTGAGTGCCGTGCAAATCTTAATTTTTAAAGATTTTATTTAAGTGGTAACTTAAGTTTTGCTTCAAACTGCAGCACTGAAATGGCAAAATATGAATACTGTTTTAGGCAGCTTCCATGACTTTATTGCCCTCAGTAGAGGGCTGATATTAATGGCTATGCTCCTCACTTATCTCTCTGAGTGAACATCTGTTCTCTGTGAGCTCTGCCTGTCTGCATGGCAACAGTATTGTTTTACTTTTTACGTTATAATTGTTTTAATGTGGTGTTGTGGATTTAAATGCATTCAGTCTGTTTGTGAGTGACCATAACAGTCTGCACATGCATTATAGTTGAAACATGAACATCTTAGAGTGTGTCATTCACAGCTGCTGTTTTTAATGCTTTATGGTTTTTGTAAAAAACTAAAAATGTCTCTTCATCAATGTGTGTAACTACTTTGCGATTATTTTATTTGATGGTTCTCATTTCTCCATATTTTCCCTTGTTGCTTCAGATGATGACCATGCAGGTCCAGTGTGAGTATAAACATTTTACCTTCAATACATGTATCTGTTTAGCTTGATGTGTGTTTTGTTGTAGCTATTATGATGCATCCAGAGTAGACTTCCTTTACAGTACACAGCAAAACTTAGAGCATCATGAAACGGTTGCTAAGCTGCCTATACATATATAAATCACAGGAAAATAAAACGAGTCAGTTAGGGACATGTGTTTTCTGTTGATAAGAACAAATTAGCATGAGAATAATCCTCATTAGGAAAGCCCTGCATGATGCTCTAGAGTCTAGAGTAAAAAAGGCCCCTGTTTTCAGTCGGAAGCAGTGTGCGAACATTTTAGACATGCAATGCCGTTGTAAGCAGTTATGGGTAGTAAATACTTTATTAATAAACAGCTTAACTCCTCCCCTGTAAACAATCATAGTGGGGTGGTGTATGCATTTAACATAATGAAAATAAAAACAACACAGTAATAAGTCTTTATAGAGTTTCTTTAGAAATACTTTAGATTAACAATCATTTAGAAATGTCATTATGGCTGCTTACAACTACATTAGAGTGTGTTTTAAACCATTTAATATATGTTTTCTTATAAGTGGGGATAGTTAATGTAAAGAGGTACTATTAAAGGATTAAAATAGTGTTATGAATTGTTTAAATCTGTAACTTGAGATAGGTCTGGTAGACTCAGTGAAAAGTATAGTTTGTGTTCATGACATTAGCTGTTTAGTACACACTAGAGCACATGTGTCAAACTCAAGGCCCGGGGGCCAAATCAGGCCCTTGGTGGATTTAATTTCGGCCCGCAGGATAATTTCTAATTACTGTTAGATCTGGCCCGCCGGTATATTGCACGCACACCTTCATTCAATCCTGAGGATTTCCTCAGCTCAGAGCCTAACCCCAAACATTTATGAACTTGCACCCAAGTTGAGATGCCAAGTATCTGCTTGAACTAGCATCACAGCAGCAAACTGAGTTTCAATGGATGTTTCCTTTTGCACTTTTTTCTTGCAACAACAGGGCATGTTTGGTTTTTTCTTTTAGGGAAATCGTTTTTTTGAAGCTGTTGTTGGCCTGTGGAAAAATGTAATCATAAGAAATGACTGAGGAAAAGCTGCAGATAGAGCCATAAGAAATGAATGCTGCTGATTATTTAATATTTAATGTTGTTTTTATAGGCAATAATTTAAGCTTTGTTAGTTCCAGGTTTAATATGTGCAATAAGTTCATTTCAATAAGTTTTACAATAAACATTGAACCAGTCCGGCCCTCGACTAGTAACGATTTTTTTTTTTGTTGGCCCACTGTGTATTTGAGTTTGACCCCCCTGCACTAGAGTAAGGACAAGCATACAGTGTACTCTGCTGTGAGTGTTGTTTTCATTATTGATTAAAGGGTCATTTTACCGATTTACTTTCTCACACTAAAAAAAGCTCTCTTCAGAGCCACAGAAGACATACAACTGAATAATTGTGTGTACAATTAATTTATTTTTAGTATAGTATTAGTTGTAAGTATTTCATCTGAGAAGCCATAAACAATGCAAATTGTCTATCATAAATTGGCAGAGCCCAAAAAGATGACATTTTGTATTTATATTAATTGAATGTGCATTAATTTCCCTTAATGTTTTTAGTAAACACGTTTGATCTGAGTTTTCACCGACTGATTTTTTTGTTTGCTTTCTCCTACAGGAAAACGAATTCGACCAACAACCACAAAGACAAGAATCTCCGCCAGAGGAATACAAACTGAGCAGCCTGTCTGCTGAGTAAGTATTACATTATTAAAAGCCTAGTGGTTAATATGTATTACAAGCCTGTGGTCACAAGTTACAAGATGATCCACCGTATGATTGTATCAATGAAGGCTCTTGTTAACCATGGGCAGACTGGGCTAATCGCTTTATTTTCTCTTTATTTGCAGGTTTCATTTCACAAATGTATTGACCATATGAAAGTAAACAAGAAGGGTATCCATACCAGTTGTTAATAAGATGTATCTGCCATTACAAGTATGGAGAGTTCAATGAGGCATGCCTTATGATTTTATTGTGTGAGGATGCGAAAATTGAATTATTAACAATATAACCATTGTTGCTGCATGCAGTTGTTGACGTTTATGATTTGTTTCCCCCTCCTATCCACTAATTTTACATTTTTAATACTTCTAAAATAATGCATGCAAGATGTTGACCTTCTGTTTGATACAGAAATGGCTTTTTTTTTTGCTCTTTTCTCTGAGAGTGGCTTCATTTAGATGATCTGTACTGTGTGTTGTAGAGGAAAACAAAACTTGACAATGTAAAAGAAAATGCCACCATATTCTGGTATGACAGTTGTGTACAGTTTTATCATTCCACTGCATACCGTTTTACCTGAAGATATCTATTGCATTTTAAGGGCTTTGCAATGTCCCTCTAAATGTTATTAAGAGTTACTTTACTGTACTGTATGTATTAAATCACTATAACTATGTATCAAAATACCATTTAATATATAAAGACTATTCATATGATATGATGCACTTAAATGTTGAGGATAATGAAAAACTGTATAAACAACCTTTAGGAAATCTGTACTAATCATCCTAACATTGTTTTATAATTATGTGTATTGTACAGCATGGCTATTATCCTATGCAATTATTATCCATATCAATACCTATTGAAAAATCATTGCAGCTTTTGATTTCTCTGTGACAAAGCTTTAAACTAGTAGGATCACCTTAGAGCGCTGAAGGCAAACCGCACAGCAGCATGAATACTTTACAGCTGACGTGGGAGGAGGCGGAGAAAGAAACATGCGTCAGCACCGACACGTGAAAAATCCCAAGGTCCCCAACTCATTTTTAAGAATAAATATCTCAAAAAACAAAGTGTGTCTGTTGAATCTCTTTCTTCTAAAAACACATTTAGATTCAGATTCAAAATACTTCATCATCCATTAAATGTATATATAATGGACATTTTTCAGTGCAAAAGTAGTAATGATTCGCACAGGCCGTCCTATAGAGATGCAGAAATATTAAAGCATGTTGAGAACAGCACCATCGTGTGGGGTTTTAAATGACTGAGCAATCATGTGTCATCAATATCAGAAACAAGGACAAACAAACATTTATTAAGAAATACTCACTTGTTGCACAAAAATCCCAAACCTGTCTAATACATGGTTAAAGACTACAATTCTGTCAACAATACATACTTCATATGTCGGTTTATTCTTCTTTTTCAGTTGTATTTTAGGCAGCATCAAAAGATGAAAACAGACTTTGGTCAAAGAATGTCTAGTACCCTCCTAAATAAAATCATAGGTGTGGTTGGAAATAAATGACTTGCATCTGACTATAGTTTAAGTCATTCCTACCTAACATTATGAGAACTTGAGTGTTTTTTTCTCCTGTGTTTGTCATGAATTGTTGTGAGCATGATGTTCAACACATTTAGTGTGAAGTGCAGCAGCCCAGCAGAGGGGGGCGCTGGTGGATCATGGCTGCTGCCTCCTGGTAGCACAGTTGGTCACAGGGCTGATTGTTAAGCTTTCTGCAGATTTTCTATTACCAGCTGGAGAGTAAACATTGTTATGTGTTTCAAAAGTATTTTAATTGTCTTGACTTGATTCCCAGGATCTTACCGCGTCCTGGATTATTATGTCAGTGGGATCAGACAGTAATATAAAGAATTGTACATCTGCAGAGTAGGCTACATGAGAGTAGCTACAGAGGACATGTGTGCATTTCTGAACCATGAAAAAAAACACGGAAGCAAAACCTTTGACAACAACTGATTTGTAGTTATGTCTGTGTGGGTTGACGTATCATTCAAGTAAAGAGATGTTAGGTAAAAAAAAAAAAAAGCCTTACGGATTTGTTCCTAAACATTGGTAGATTTAAAGTTTGGTGGCTTTGTTTATTGTTTTCTTTTTAATTCACACATAGCCTTTCTTTTAGACTTGCTATACTACTTGCGTTCTCTGAGAAACTTCAAAAATCATCCCTCTAGACACGATTTAGATCATAAAACATTGCACACACAAAATAATCTGCTTTGAATTGCATTTTCTATATGATATGGGTCCCCCCACATTTTTCTCTCTGTTCATAATGTGTTGGGCACAACATGTATCTCAGTGTACACTGGAGGCTAATAATCTGATGTTGACGGATCACATCTTTGCGACCTGCTACACAACATTGTGAGGACTACTGGTTCACCACCCAGGTGCAGCGACTCAATACAGTTTGTTTCCCATTTGAATTGTATGTAAATATTTAGAGAATGTGTGTGTCAAAGGGGCCCTATTATGCTCATTTCTGTATTTTGTGCCTCTACTGACATCTCTCCATGCTTTAATTTCATGAAGGTCTTTTCTCCTGTGATGCAGCTCCTCTTTCCCCCCTCTGTCTAAAACCAGAGCCCAGTCTGATTCGGTTCAAACGCAATACAAAATACACCCTCCAAAATGACTCAAAACACCTCTTCAAAACTAAACAAAAACGGAACGTGGGAATTGTGTTTCACTGCATTGCTTTTAGTTAGCAGTATAGGCTACATAAACTGGCTGTGCAAATCAGCCATGTGATATTGAGATGACCTCACGTGGTGATAATCGTGCCTGCAAACATTATGGAAGGTGATGAATGCAGTCTACTTAATACAGCATCAAGTGTGAACTTCTAATATGGGAAGTTTGAGATCAGGAGACTGCAATCTTACAGTGTTGAGGCCGAGGCACACTTGAGTTTGGTTGAATGATAACTGGAAAGAAGAGGAAGAAAACAGTACAGCCTGCAGACAGTAACATGCACTTTGTTGATAAAGAAATATCCATTCCTTCCATTTACATGTTATGAAACCACTGATGTGAAAAAAAGTGATGGGAAAGTAGCAGAGTCTTGAAATCTTATATTAAAGTATATCATTTAATATTGTAATCTTTATTTTATCTTTCTATATTCATAAATGTGCTTTCAAAAACCTTCTACCAGATTAATTTCCCATGTTGGACTTTGCTTTCAGAAAGCAAATCAGAAAATCTCATACATTTTTGTATGATTAAAATGTCTTCTTCAGAGAGTAAAACTGCAGCGTAAAGAGTAAATGCTTCATAGTTATAGCCAAACACCACCTCAATCTCAAGGTTGAAAGGAATTCCACCATTATAACTAGTCGTCCAAAGGCACTCCACTTACTTATTGTATGGATAGTTTCCGGCCTTAAGCGCATTGCGTTGTACACACATTACAACTTCTAACTAAACGGTAGGGCTCGTCCGGGATTTGAACCCGGGACCTCTCGCACCCTAAGCGAGAATCATACCCCTAGACCAACGAACCACACAACTATATATGTCAACTCAGAATTTTTGTTTGGCAGTTGTGAGCTGTTGCTTTTAAAACCATTTTGTTATAGGCTACATAGCCTACCTCTTAATGTATTTATATCATCATTTTGTTATGACGCCTCTAATGTAAAGTCATAGCCTTTGCAGCAAATGCACCTTAAGAATGAGGACAAAAACACTAGCACTGCTCTCTAACAGTGGTTATTACATGACCACGTGTCTCAAAAGCGGAAAACAACTCTTATAATCCATTATGATTTAATCCATTATAGCCTACAGGTAGGCATATATCTAAAACGGCTCAATTCATTTGGCTGGCAGAAATGATTTATTCCGTGTGCAGGGCAAACATAGACAAACATTTCTGACCATAAAGACTTGACTTTATTCCTTTGACCTCCCATGGTTTTCTCTCAACTATTGAACAAGCTTTAAACTCCCAGGCTGGATTCTCGAGTCCTGCTCTCAGCTGTCCTTGCTGGGTGGGGTGAGCACCAGTGCCATTCTGATAGATTAGCTCCATCGATATTCACGTTATTAGAAAGCGCTGATGGATCATGGGTCAGCGCTGTTTGGATGCCGGTGTTAGCTGCGTGCATGTGTGCATGCGTGTCGCCACCTTGCACTGACAGAGAGCTCAGATATTTTGGGGAGGTGGAGATCATGCTTTGTCATTGAGCAGCTCAGCACTGTGGCACGTCCGACGCTCAGCATGCTGCATCCAGATGCGCGCTCATCTGCACGCTGTGGGGTTACCTGGATTTACATGCATTTCCCGTACACCGCTTTTGCATGACCGTCGAACCGATTGAAGGGAGCAAGGTATTGCTGACGCATCTCAATGTTTGAACCGGGGGAGAGAGGCACGTCCCAAGTGTCAAATGAGATATAACCTGTCCTGCAGATGCGCCGTCACTGTTTTGCCTCCAGTGGCACCCCAAGTGAATGAGATTCATGATTCATTCCTCTGTTTTCACGGGCTATCCTTGATCACAGCTCCTCTTCTTGTTCAAAATGGAAAGATTTCAGTCTAACATGCGCAAACGGTTGTACAGCCTGCCGCAAAACATTGGGCAAAAACCCTTCGTGATTGACGAAGGAGACAACGGCGACAAGGACACTAAGAGGAAAAGTATTCGGCTAAAACATTTGCCCTCCCCGTCTCCTGCAAGCAGTTGCAAGAGCATTGAGGAGGCCAGGAGCGAAGACTTGGGAAGGGACGTTACTGTGAAGACTAACTTGAACGGGGACTGTCGCTTATTCCGGGGCAGCATCTCCTCCATCACCGGGCGGCATCATCCCGGGTCAGATCCCGCGGAGCAGCGGCGACTCATCCCTGGAGCCAGCGAGAGTTTCCCCGGTGAGCTGAGCCCCGGGGCCCAGCAGCGGGCAGCGGGAGGTCTGAGTGTCACGGCCGGGCAAGAATCAACGTTTGACCAGTCAAGTTTCATCAAGTTAGAAGGAACCGATCAAATCATACCTGAGGATGACCGGCTGTACCAAGCCGGCTTCATGCACCGGCAGTTTGGGGCGATGCTCCAACCAGGAGTCAACAAGTTCTCCCTGCGGATGTTGGGGAGTGAGAGGGCCGTGGAGCACGAGAGGGAGCGAGTGAAGTCTGCTGGCTTCTGGATAATCCACCCGTACAGTGATTTTAGGTAATGTGTGTGCAGAAAACCTTTCTTCTGTTCTTTCAAAACAGTGGTGTCTTTACAAAAAAGTGCAACAGTGATCCTGTCACACAGTTGTTTGGCATACAAATGTAAACATCATATTAGAATAGCATAATCTTGATTTAAAATGCCGTCAAAGTCACTGTAAACTTAATAGACACACTAATCCCCCATGTGCCAAGTGTTTTTTCTTTAATCACTGTGATGATGTTATGATAACATGATAATCAGGAGTGTGAGCCTGCGCAGAATAGAGGAATTAAAACGGAATGTGCCGCTGTAATCCTTACACATTGAAAAGGTAAATGGCTTCATTTCTGAAAATGATCCTTTATAACACTCAGACTGTACAGGCAATTTCTACAGGCAACCATTTGATCCATCTTGGATGAATTGACAGGCATTCAAAATCCTCTTAGAAGCACAATGACAGCCAAATTATATCATACATATAAGATATTAAGTCCCTTTTTTGTTTGGCATAGAGAAGTGTTGTGTGTATGGCTTTGTTTACACAAGAATATATCATATTGTATTCTAACTAACCTTTTATCCACCTTTTTCCCCTGTGTAAGCCAACCTGTAACTCCCTGATTTACCACCTACGTTTGCATGCATTCATGCACGCTCTACATTTCATTGCACAATGCATGCAAAGCAGCATTCTGTTCATCACCGCCATCAAGGGATTTTCACGACATTTAACCTTGAGGCTCACTGTCATCATACTTTCAGCGGCCAGTTGTGCCGATGTGTGTCAGAGCAGTTTTTTTCCACTCATCTGAATTACACTTTTTTTTATCATTCAGCCAGGGCAATGGATTACAGAGAGTGCAGCAGGGGCTTGGAAAAGGGGTAATCAAAATAGGGTAACATGACCATTGGAGATATTAGAAGCACACATCAGTGGAGATTATTACAGTACAATTAGTCTAATGGAGCAGAGATGGTGTGGTCAGGGAGGGGACACACCACAAAACAGAGAAAACAGAGAGGGACTGAGAGATTGAAATGAAAATGATGTTGTGAGGAATCAGGACTCCCAGCTGTTAACTCTGTGTATGAGGTACAAGGTGTCATTACTTTATACTGGGTTTGGATCACACTCTCGGCTCTTCAAGTGTACACTTTATCCTGCACATCCCATCCTAATTTACAGGTGTAAATCTCAACGATTTTCCGGGTCTTTTGGTTTACGAGAAACTGCTGAATCCAATTCTAAAACTGTCACTCACTTCAAATCCTATATGTTTCCACAACCACTGTTCTTCAGCACAGCATAGTATGTGTCCCCTTTATATATCTTTTATAAACATATGTGTGTGTTGGTTAGAGCATACATAACTGCTGTTTTTGTATTAAAGCTGCCGTGGTTACAGCAGCAGACATACTGAACTGGCACGGTTTCGTAAATATGTTTAATATGATTGCTGGTGGGCCTGAGCCACAGTACAGGTGTGTGTTAAGCCACTGAGCTGCATGCAGGCTGTTGTGCTTCAGCTGCGCTCTGGCAGCAAGAGATAAGTATCTCTAGTACAAATGTGATCCCTTTTTCAGCTGTCCTGATTGATCTAAGCTCCTTTCACAATTTTAAGCCTTTTTGTGTTCACTTTGCTCGTAACTCCGCTCTCTTTGTGCTGTCATGCTTTTTAACGCAGTTGCACTCTGACCTAAATAGCACAAGATTCCTTTCTGGACCGGGAGAGGTCCAGAGACCCCACCACTGTCAGCTTTATGTTGATGGTAGCAACAGATTACACCAGCAAGTTGTCTGATCTGTGTGGCCCTGAATGCTGCTTGCATGGTCAGCTGATGATCAAACTGGATGGTCTGCAGGGGCAGTAATGCACTGTCCCCTGTAGACCAGTTTTTCTTTGGTCCAGCTGTTCCAGGGTTCTGCAGCACAGTGCAGAGCAGTAATGCTAACTACTCAACATCTGGCTGATGGGAGCTGACTTCTGGAGATGACATGGATTCCCAGGAGAACGGTGGATTTAGCGAGAGAGGGGAAGTGCAATTAGGACCAGTGTGTCAGCGCAGAGACAAACAGGCAGATGAAGAGAGGAATGCAAATGCTTTGTTTGGCAGGGAACAACAGAAAGCTGATTAGAATGGACACCCTGTCCTTTACTGGTTCCCTATTTACATGATGTTCTCCTGTGAAGGTTGGGTGTGAGCAACTAGCATAGGTAAATTACGTGGGTCACATTCCCACTGTTATTGCCTCTTTCCTTGACCATCATTTGAGCACAGAACATGTCAAATGGAAGGAAAACAGTTTAGCTGCCTACTTGCAAAATCCAAAGACATATCACATCATGTCTACTTTTAATAAAATACTTCTATCTTGGTCAATCAGTGACTGAAGGTTTGAACTATACCTGATGACAAAATATAGAGGCATTTGTCAAATAAGCGCTTTTGAAAGCATTCCCTCTACATTTACTCTCCCTTCTCTTGAGTGTTTGGCTCATACATTGTGGTTACTGCATGCTGCCTCACATGTCACTTAAGTAACCTTAGTGGTGTAATGCATGCACCCTCGCAGGTCTGCCCCCCCCACACAGCATTCGGCTGGCCCTGCGGGTGTGTCAGGCTCCTGTTGGATCGATCAGTGGTTGATTAGGTCTCTGAAATGGATCCGACATGCAATCACATGCATGCATACTTTCTCATCTCATACACACTGAAGATGGACATTGGGGAATACATCTTGGCTGGTTGTTATGTGTTAGAGCTCTTCATTGCTGTGTGTTTCCTGTGATTGTTGGGTATTCTGATATCCATACAGGTCTGTACAATCAGGGGAAAAAACCCACTGACAATGTAAAATGTCAATATAGTAAACAGTTATTAAAAACAGCTTTTGGGTCAGATACATGACCATTTTATATTTAGCTGTTGGCTGCAACTTGCCAGATTTTTTAATTAAACTATGAATTTGTATGAAAATGTTTTGCCAACTTTGAAACTCAAATTGCCTTTTCAATGCAATTATAAATTGAGTTTATCACTCTGCTGTTGATACTTGAGGATTAAGTTAGTTGTGAAAAATCTATATTTCCTCATAAGCAATTCAGATGAGTTTCAATAACCCATTTTCCTCTCCATCCCTGTGAACAGAAGCCCACTTTTTGAAGATAATTAGTTTCTAAAGTAAATTAATGTCTTGCTTTGGTAATGTTTATGCTCAATCTGTTTGTTTTAATGATTTATTAGCCTTTGAACACAGATTTACTGGATTTGCAGTTCCAGTGTGAGACTGCAAATTGCACAGGGATTCATTTATTTTTGAAGTTCCTACATGTCCAGAATATATCTGAATATTATGAAGCATATATTCAGTATGCACGTAGACACAAACACTCTGGCTTAAAGTCTCCTGTGTAAACTGAACAGCAACCATTGTTAAACTTTCTTTTAAGTTTGTCCTGTGTCTCTCTAAATCTTTCTAAATAAAACCGTGCAAACAAATTAACAATATTCAACAAAAATATAACAATAAGTACTCTTAAATGCACTGCAATTATTTTCATTTTTTATCCATAATTGATTCTTACCTCAGATTGATTTTGTTGTCGGTAAAATACACAACAAATTTGAAAAATCCCAGAGACCAATGTTAGAGCAACAATATTAAGTTTAATATAAATATGACAAAGAAAATCTTCATGTTTAAGAAATTGGAACCAGCAAATGTTGCCCTAATAACTCATAAAGGAATAAAAAGCCCCTCTAAAAAAATCACTTACAGTATGTATCCTCAAATCAAACAATCATCTCAGTTATGGATACCATGTTAAAGATACATTTGTAGTTCCTGACGATTCATCTAAATACCTAAAAGACTCTGGCCCGCTGTTATCTACAACATGAGTTATGTGTGTTTCAGGTTTTACTGGGATCTGACCATGCTGCTGCTGATGGTGGGAAACCTCATCATCATCCCTGTGGGCATCACCTTCTTCAAGGACGAACACACGCCGCCCTGGATCGTCTTCAACGTGGTCTCGGACACCTTCTTCCTCATGGACCTGGTCCTCAACTTCCGCACAGGTATCGTGAAGGAGGACAACACGGAGATCATCCTGGACCCGCAGAAGATCAAGATCAAGTACCTGAAGACCTGGTTCGTGGTGGACTTCATCTCCTCCATACCCGTGGACTACATCTTTCTCATCGTGGAGACGCGCATTGACTCAGACTTTTACAAGACGGCCCGAGCCCTGAGGATCGTCCGCTTCACGAAGATCCTCAGTCTGCTGCGGCTGCTGCGCCTCTCCAGACTCATCCGCTACATCCACCAGTGGGAAGAGGTAGATCCTGCAGACACGACTCTTCGGATCTTCAGATCTGACTTCACATTAACTAATAAAGCTGCAACAATTTGTCAGTTACTTGCCAATTACTCAAGAGAAAATTAATCAGCTGCAATTGTATTAATCATTTTACTCATTTCAAAAACAAAAGACAGAAATCCTCCATTTCCGTCATTTGAAATTGTGAATATGTTATGTTTATTACAATATTTAATTGAATATCTTTGGGTTTTTAAACGCTGGTTGTGCAAAACAAGTGATTTAAAGACACTCTGCTCATGTTCAGAGAACAAGTGATGGCCATTTCTGAGATTTCACAGAACAAACAGATAATCATTTATGAAAGTAATCATTATTTGCAGCTTTAATCTCAAATGTTCCCCTGACAGAAGTGCTTTTCACGGGGAGATCCCCTCGCATTAGCAGATTTCTGCTAACTTGTAGCCTTGTCTGGATTACCACATATTTTTTCTGTCATGGAAAATCATGATACTGCGTATTTTAAAAACAAAAGTACACATTCTTAATGCTCTAGAGTACATTTGTTGGTTCCCCTCTAAGGCTCACACACAATCAAATGACGTAATCTATTTCCCTGCATTATTTTATTTTTATAATTCCAACTGAGGCTGCATTCCCCAGAGCCCATTAATGTTGCTTGCAGATGATTACGCAACAGGGAAACAGCCTAATGTGGAATATAGAAGATTAAGAACAGTGTGGCCTGGTAAAGGACCCCCGTGTCCATTGGCTCACAGAACATCTATTGTATATTTTAAATCCTCTGATTGCATGATGAGAGAATTGAAATTTCATAGATTTATCTGTTTCACTGTTTTAGTTTTATTAATGCTGATAATCTCTGTAACAGGTTTTCCATATGACCTATGACCTGGCCAGTGCCATGGTGCGCATCATGAACCTGATCGGTATGATGCTGCTGCTGTGCCACTGGGATGGCTGTCTGCAGTTCCTGGTCCCCATGCTGCAGGACTTCCCCCACGACTGCTGGGTCACCAGGAACAAGATGGTGGTAGGTGCATTATGACTGATGGGCTCCTGCATGAACACAGGCTCTTCTGACAAAGTTAGAACAGTTTTAGTTGATAATTTACAATATTTTTTACTTTTACCTTGGTCTTTTTCCTGATAGCAAGTCGGTGTGTTTCAGCTGAAAAAATATGATCTCAGATATTTCCATGCACCGATCAGGATTTATCAAGATTTAAATCTTTTGGAGGACAGTTATTGTGGTTATTTGGTCAGTGGCAATCGAATCCGTTCAACACCCACTTTGTGATGATGAAGCAGAATAACTGAGGTTTTGAACATTAAAATCCCCCCAAATTTCATTTTAACTTTCCAATTTAGTCATGGATATTTGATATATAGAAATGCTTAACCATTAAAGCCCCATTTGTATTGCCTTTAAAACCACACAATCATATTTAGGCTGCCACAGTTCGATCAACTGATAGACAACAAATTAAGTGGCAACAATTGTATAAATATTAATTATTATTTCTTAATGAAATTTGCCAACAGTCCTTGGTTTAAGGCTCTCAAAAGTACACATTTGAATATTTTCGTTAAATAAGATATTAGAAGAAACATTTTTCAGAATTGTCTGACACTTAGACCCAACAAATGAATACTAGAGTTAAAATTGGCAGAATAAACTATTTTGAAAATAATCTTCTGTTGCAGCCATAATTATTCATGGTTTCAAATATTTAGACATAAACTATATTAACATTCCCTCTGAGTACAGAATATAATAATAGATATACTGATAACTGAAGTAGGCATCAGAGAATAATCTAGGGCAGGTGTGCAAGTGGATAAATCAGCATGCATATTACAAGGTGATATTTTCTTAGCTCCTCAGCAGGCTTCACCGCCAACAAACCTGGAAAATAAATGAGTCATCACCGCTGGTCTTCATCTTAAACTGTGGATCGGTTCACAAAGTTGTGCTGCAGCGTTTATGTTGAGGTGATACACTTTCCTCCTCTTTGTCTCCTACAGAATGACACCTGGGGTCAGCAGTACTCCTACGCCCTGTTCAAGGCCATGAGCCACATGCTGTGCATCGGGTACGGCCTGTACCCCCCCATCGGCATGGCTGACGTGTGGCTCACCATCCTCAGCATGATCGTGGGCGCGACCTGCTTCGCCATGTTCGTGGGCCACGCCACTGCCCTCATCCAGTCCCTGGACTCCTCACGGAGGCAGTACCAGGAGAAGGTGGGTGTTTGTTCTCTGCATGGCTGATCCAATCTACTTTCTTCAGGTCTACAATGGTCAAATTAAGTAGTGGAAGGATATTTACAGAAATACCAAACTCAAGTACTTTGAGGTACTTACTTTTCAGGAGTATTTAGTAATGTAGTACATTTTTAAAATAGCTTACCTCACTTTTGAGATTGCATTTTTTATACAGAACATATCATACATTTATATAATCTGATAATCAGATTAAACTACTTACCAGTACACATTTGTGAAAATTGGCTCCTGCATCAGTACATTGCTGTACAGTACAGTACATTGTGTACTATTAGTACACATTATCAAATGAGTACTAATAGTACAATTGTATACATTACAACAGTCACATGGGCAATTGTTCTGCATAATTAGTACTTCTTATAGTATAATTAGCTGAAGTACTTTTTTACTTTGCCTTGAGTCACATTTTGAATGTAGGATTTTAACTCGAGTAACTCTACGTGTAAATGTACGTGCAGCTTGTAAAGCGTCTCAATACTTATTCCAGACTGATGAAAAAACTAATGTGATGAGGATGTCATTTGTGTGAACACTTGTTCTGCATCTTTAGACATTTAAGTGAGAAATGCCCCACAGAGGGAGATTACAAATAAATGAGAAGGGATACAACACATATGAGAGTGTTTAGGGAAGGATTTCTGAGCTGCCATTATGGATTCTTAACAGAGATAAAGGGGAAATATAGGGAGAGAGTTAAAGAGCTGGTTGATAAAAGCAAAACAGGGACTTACAGCAGGACACAGACTAGTGCTTTGCTGCTGGAGAACACGGCTGAAGGACACAGCAGTTAATGTTATTAGCTGCAGCCTGCAGAGCACCACTGTATTTGTCAGATGGGACAGAGGCACAGCATCGCTCTGTGGGCAGGTTTCACAGATGGCCTGACAGTTGACTGTTAACATAATTAGACACATTATACTCCTCCTCTGAGCCAACACATCAATCACTCTAATACCCTCATTTTGACATGATTTAGCGTTTTTTCTTGCACCTACATTACAGTTACGTGCATTTCTGGGAGGGTTGTTCACTTAAATACTTTGAATATACACTTATTATATTTCAATAACTGTGATAATCTGACTTGTTTTTGCAGTATAAGCAAGTGGAGCAGTACATGTCCTTCCACAAGCTCCCTGCCGACATGCGCCAGAGGATCCACGAGTATTACGAACACCGATACCAGGGCAAGATGTTTGACGAGGAGAGCATCATGGAGGAGCTGAACGAGCCACTAAGAGAGGTCAGAATCATCTGCCTGGTGGTTGTCTTGATGAAAAGACTGCTGAGTCTATGAAGGGGGAACAATAAGGGATTATATTGTTGATCTAAAAAAAAGGAATCCCTAATATTAGGATAATCATGAATATCCTCAGAGGGGTCTTACCCAAGCACACTTTACGGTAAGGGTACATGAATCATCATGAATTCATGCATTACTTAATGCATGAAAAAGCATGAATTCATTCATGTAGTACTCATGAACTATCAGTAATGTACAGGTATTAATGGTATCTCATGCATGACTTAATGCAGGAACAATACCTTAATGAATGCATCAACTAAGGTATCTCAATCATCATGACTTCTGAGTTATTAATGATGTTCATGTCTTTTTCATATAGATCTGCAATTAAAGTGTCAGGCCAAAAAACTTACCAGTCACAGCAATTCCAAGTGTTGTAATCATGATTAACTAAGCATGACTTTGTCATCACTTCATCATGTTTGTGCCCCTTCAAATAAAGTGGTGACCCGGTCGGTCGGTCATAGCAGTGCATGTATTCTGTTGAATTCAAAGTGTTGACCCCAACCCTGTTCAGTGTGTTGACGTTTATCAATGTAAACGATGGAACAGGTCACCACTTTATTTGAAGGGGCACAAACATGATGAAGTGATGACAAAGTCATGCTTAGTTAATCATGATTACAACACTTGGAATTGCTGTGACTGGTCAGTTTTTTGGCCTGACCCTTTAACTGCAGATCTATATGAAGAAGACATGAACATCATTAATAACTCAGAAGTCATGATGATTGAGATACCTTAGTTGATGCATTCATTAAGGTATTGTTCCTGCATTAAGTCATGCATGAGATACCATTAATACCTGTACATTACTGATAGTTCATGAAGTACTACATGAATGAATTCATGCTTTTTCATGCATGAAGTCATTCATGAATTCATGATGATTCATGTTCCCTTACCGTAAAGTGTTACCAAACAAGCTATGTAGCTCTCCATCATGGCGGAGAAAGAAATTATAATTTCTCATTCAAAACATACATGAATTAAACTGTAAAAAAGAACAAACTCACACAATGCTGCTATTTTGATTTATTCAGTAATTAATACTGGAAAACTTATATTTTTTATATTTGTCTTTATAAAATTGGAGGTAAAATGATGCAGTTACTGGATGATTCCAGTATGTTTTAGTGCAATTTTAAGGCCAAGATAATTATGACAACATTTGTTCATACAGTATATCCCATCACGCTAAGCTGAGTCATCATAACGTTGGCGTTAACACGTTTCACAACTAAAATAAAAATACGTGACAAATTATAAGCAATATATGTATATAAATGAATTGTTTATAACACACATTAGTGTAGATATCAGCAGATAAAAGTATTCATGAATGTTTTTCTTGACAAATAAAACTCCTGTGTGCAGCATTAAAAGTAGGCTAGTCTTTTAACAGATAGTTGTAATGGTACTGTATATGATTTTTTTTTTAAATCCTTATACTTGCTTACAACTACAATATCGTCCATTATAAACCATTTATTAAATGTTTCTACAATGCTACAATGTCTATTAAATAGAAGAGCCATTCCTCCTTTTTATTTTTTTATTTCTTCAGTTATTTTTTAAAGGTTTTCTCAACTGCAATTAATTGAATTAATGAAGTGAGCATCCTTGCTCTAAACGGTTTACAGTTAATTATTTATGCAACCTAATATGGCTCCCTTACTTAGCACGATAATGTTAGCAGTCATGTAATCTGATTAGTAATGGCTGGAGCCTTTTATGAGGACAGAGAACCTCATTAACGGAGCACTAAGCCGTAAACTGCTCTGCTTTTATAATGATTGAAACGTACACATGTAGTCACAATGACAGTTGTGTTATGAAAGCTGAAATCTTTAATTTTGTTGTCTTCTGCAGGAGATTATCAACTTCAACTGTCGTAAACTGGTGGCCTCCATGCCTCTGTTTGCCAACGCTGATCCTAATTTTGTCACCTCCATGCTGACAAAGCTGCACTTTGAGGTCTTCCAGCCGAGCGACTACATCATCAGAGAGGGAACCATCGGAAAGAAGATGTACTTCATCCAGCACGGCGTGGTCAGCGTCCTCACCACGAGCAGCATCATCTGCGGGGTCCAGCCCTCAGACACCAAGCTGTCCGACGGCTCCTATTTTGGAGGTAATGTCTGCACACTGTGTGGACTGCATGCTGATATGTTCTGCAGCTGGCACTGAGTCCGTTCAAATGTATGTGAGCGCTGATAGTATGATTTGTTTTGATTTATTTGGCTCTGGCACTCAGCAGATTAAGTTCTCTGACTATTACAGCTGGTAAAAATTGTCCACATCATCTCCTTAAAAGGGCTCTAAGAGGAGCAGAGCTTTAGGATCTTTGATTCCATCGGTGGGGGTTTCCCCTTTTTGTTTCCGCCATATTTAAAACTGAAATCCTGAATATCTAATTTATGAATGCCCTTGATACGACGTCTTGGAAATATGAATGTGTAACTCACTCTACCGCAATCTTATTGGGATTGAATGCAGTGTAATCTGACAATTATTTCTAAGAATTTTTTATTAAATGTTTATCCCAGAATACATTTTATATTTCGGCTTGAAGCTACTCCACAGAGCTGAACACAGACAGATGTGAAAATAATAAATTAAAGAGTGCAGGAAATGTGTTTAAGAGAGAGAGCATGTGAGTCTGTGTGTGTGTGTGTGTTTGTGTCTATATCCTCAATATGTCTGTCCTGAATAATATGTCTACTTTTTTTTTTTTTTAAATGTCGCATTATTTTATTTTTCTGATCTGGCACGACAGATAAGGTCAGGACAAACTGTAAGCTGCAGAAATTGCATTAAGTGCTCCATCTGTGGGGTTCAGAGACATCAGTCCTTTCATGTTTTATCATCTCACACTAATAATACAGATCGAGCCTTTCCTTTTTTTGATCTAAATAATATTCATTTGTTTTTAATGTTTCACACAACTTGTATAAGGATATTATCATACAACATTGATATGTATTATTAAATTGTTGATCTTTTTTTCTGACATGCATTTGAATGTGAGTGAAATTGTACAATTAATTAATCTTCTTTCCCCCCCTCCCTGCAGAGATCTGCCTGCTGACCCGAGGTCGGAGGACGGCCAGCGTGCGAGCGAATAACTACTGCCGGCTGTACTCTCTGTCGGTGGATAACTTCGACGAGGTGCTGGAGGAGTACCCCATGATGAGGAGGGCCTTCGAGACCGTGGCCCTCGACCGCCTGGACCGCATCGGTGAGTCAAGAGAGAAAAGCTGTGTATAGGAGCCAATTTAATGTTATACATTTAAATATTTTATATTAAATGTTGATATTTCACTTTATATTATTTGTAATGCTTATGTAGTTTTAACAATAATAAAATGTTTCTATACATTTGATTTGGGTTGTACAAAGCTGCAGTGATGGCGCTGGCATCTTCTGACAGAACATGTGATGTAGGGTCTTCAATTAAAAAACAGGATCCAACATTTATTAATAATAATAATCTTTATTTATCTAGCTCTTTTTTAGCATCTACATTACAAAGTGCTTTACTAAAGCAGCAAAATAAAACGGACAAGTTTCTACAAATATTAATATTTAAAAAACAATCTTAGTGGCCTGGTGTTACATAATTCTATAATTAATTAATAATTGGCCGATTCTGATTATCTGAAAATGGCATTATTTTAAACGACAGATTAATCCTCTGTACTAAGGATGGATTACACTGTCTTTACAGTTTCAGCTACATTGTTCTTTAATGTTGACATACGAACTGAACATCCATGTAAGATGGTTGCTGATATATAGATATGTCCCAAATTGTTCTTGAAAATACAGTAACGCAGTTTATCGTAATTATTTCTGGGACAAAATATCATCCAACAGAAGTAGGCTTAAATGTGTGCTTATCCATGAAATACAAATTGCATGACATTATTTATATTTTCTAAACAGGTAAGAGGAACTCTATTCTTCAGAGTAAAGTCCAGCATCACCAATCTGCTGGCGCACTAAACTTCCAGGAAACGGAGATCATCCAAAGAATCGTGCAGCACGACCGCGACATGGCCCAATGCACACAGCTGATCCAGGGCAGCCTACAGAGCCAACACACTCTGCCCGCCCCCCCCCTCGCCCACCCCGGTCATCTGGGCCCCGCTGATCCAGGCCCCGCTCCAGGCTGCTGCCACCACCACCCCTCTGGCCCTGGCCTTGGCCCACCACTCCCAGCTGCCCCCCATCCTCTTCCACCATCCTCTGACCCCCGCTCCCCTGAAGGACCCGTCGTTCCATCAGAAGATAGTCCACATCGGAGCCAACACGTCCAGTAGCTATGTCCCTGGTTCTCCTTCCAGCTCCATCAATTACAGATCTGGGATTGAGACTCCCCCTCTGGCGTCCCTCAGGCCGCAGCACCTCATCGCGGGGTCCGTGACCCCCACCCTGACGTCCCAGCCCATCTTCACCAGCAGCCTGCAGCCTCTGGCCCCCCCGCCCTCACACCAGCTCCCGCTCCATCCTCCCCACTCTGGCATAGCCTCAGTGTTCCCCATGAGCCAGACCACCGTCTCCTACACCTGCTCTGCTCAGCTCCACCCTCAGCCCTTCCACGGGGTCATGACCACCTCACCACACCCCATAGGTTTACTCCAGCAGGGGGCACCAGGGAGGTTTTCAGGGAGGTTCGCAGCCCCCTCTGCCTCCACCATAAGCCCTCTCATCTGCAGCTCAGTGGGCCCATTAATCAGCCAGCTGCAGCCGCCCTCACACGGCACGCAGCAGATGGGGTTCGCTCACGACAGAGCGTTCAGGATGTCCAGCGGTCCGTACCTCTCACATCTCCCTTTCATCCCCAGCACTCAGTCCTTCGCTGGATTTATGCATCCAGTGTCAGCAGTCGGAGGGGGGGCCGCAGCCTCCCTGGCGCATCAGAGCCTCGCAGGCCTGCAGTCTGTTTTCCTCCCCCAGTTTCTCCCCGAGCATTCGGCCCTGGCCTCCCTGGCTCAGTACGGCTCTGGTGAAGTCTCGCCCTGCTACACGCCTCCGGTCCACAGCCCCAGCATACAGAGCCCCGCCATGGGACGGACATTTTACAACATTGAGCTCCCCAGCGCTGTGGGGGCTCGCAGCCCTCTGACCCCTCAGACCTCCTGTCCTGCCCGGGTGGCCTACACCATCACAGACGGGGCCGAGTACTCGGGGAATGTCTTCACCCAGGAAATAAAGACTATCTCAGGCTCTCACAGCTCCACACACCAGGAAAGACCTTTGGCCATGAGCTGCTCCCCAGAGGCGGTGGTGGGGGTCTCCAGCCCCTTCTCCTCCCCCATGGCTGTCAGTAAACCATACAGCCCGATCCCGGGTCAAGCTGCTCCTGTCATTCGGACACATTCAGGGCCCGAACCTCAGATCCAGCCTCCTGCTGTTCTTTCTCCCCATGCTAGATCCCCTGCTAAAATGATGGAGACCGAACACAAACAGTCCACACTTCCATCCAACTTGTGAGGTTCGGACACACCCTCCTTTAATGCCCGGACACAATGAAGGTCACCTCCTTAAGGCATTGATTTATCCACTACTTTAAAGAAGGAGGGTGTGTTATTCTTATCAAATTGGAGGCCGGTGGTTACATTTGTAATCAGACTGAATGGACAATTATGGGTATTTTTTCTACAGGATATCTTTGAATATAGTAATAAAATACAAAACCTATTGATAGGTATATATAGCAGCTCATGAAAATATCAATTGTTATATGTATTGTATAATAACCACACTCTGTGTTTTAAGTATTTAGTTTTTAACCCACTGTCCAGAACATTTTGTGTTACCTTTTAGCAACACCTGTTTAGTTGGAAATTTGTCCAAAACTTTATCCTGTTATGGTTGAAAATCAAAAATGATTGTCCTTTTTTATGTCTTTTCCACCAACGAGTGTGTTGTGTGAATGCAAAGTTTCCAAGAGGTTCGAGGAGAGACAGACTGTGCACTTTGCTCGTTTCAGAGATCACCTAACGTGATGACAGCATGTCTTCCAAGATAGCGTTTCAGCAATATTGCACACCCAAAATGGGTCATAAACAAATCAGATCACACTCTCAAAAACTGAAGTAATGAATGCATGTAATGTTTGTCTGTCTGAGTGCAAGAAGCGGTTCACATTTTTGAATGTGTTGAACTCGAGGGCGATGATGGTTTTTCTGTACAGTCCTGGAAAGTGTCACCCGTTTTAGACAATTTCCAAATACACTGATGCCAACTCATTCCTGCCAGACAATAACTTCAGTAGAGAACAGTTGTTTGAGTGTCATCAGCATAGTATGCAATAATCTGTGTTTTTCTATGGGTATACAAAGGTACTGTGAATCGAAGCACTTGAGTGAGGTTCTGTTTTTAGTATGAAAACAGATTAAAAAAGGGAATTACATGGAATCAAAGCAATTGTGGATAATCAAACATCCTGAAACCAGCAATGCACTAAGACTGATCCGAGTGTTTCTTGCACCAGTCAAAGGGCTAAAAAGCAGTTACTTGGACACGTGGTTGACAAGAAACCCTGATGGGTCATATTGCTGCATATTTACCGCTTTCATTTTACTTTTAATTGATTGTAAGGTTTGTTGTTGAACAATTGCTCTGTGATGCTATGCTGCATCAACAAGACGTGTATCACTGACTGATTTTTTTTAAATCGGACTCTTGAATCCTTCTACTTGTTAATCATTTCATGTGTTTAGATGATACGTTCTCTTTCTCTGTGTGGAGCTGTGAGCAGGTCAAAGCATCAGAGGATCGTGCCGAGTGGCTTCAGCTGCCTGGTTACTGACCCTGAGGTTTGCAGTGACTCTGACCCCCCCACTCCTCGAGGGAGAAGAGATACTATCCGTCACTAACCACTCACTGCCAATGGGCTCGATCAATCCCTCATCACTATTCTCCTCCACGCCCACACCACCTGAGTGTAGGGTTGCAACCGACCTAAAGGTGTGTGTAGGAAAGAAGGTGTCAGTCATTCATCTATTTATATATTTATTTCTCATTTTGATGCCTTTTAACCAACAAATCTGAGGATTCCACCACCTATGTATGTTAGGTATATATTTTATTTTAGTTACTGAATTCAATGCAATAAAATACCATATGGTCAACGATGCTCGTCCTAGCTGTTGATTTATTTTTCAAGAGCAGAGCGTGGGATGTGAGGAGAATCTGATAAAACACTGGGGAAGTTTCAGACTTTAAGCCGGATTATAAATGGACAACTGCACGGTGTTGTTCAGTGCTAACAGTCAAAATAACCCGGATTGTAATCTGCCAGATATTTTTCTTGCCAGAACAAGGAAAAGTATCTGCCATGTTCATCAAGTTGGTAAATGCTGGATTAGTGATTAAATATAAATTTGACCCCATTCTTCTGGAGGTTTTATTAAAATGAGATCCAGACAAATGTTTTTTTTTTAATGACATTCAAGAAAAGGACAGACCCGATGTTAAATGTCCTGTTACAACTTCACAAGATGGCGTCATTTTGTAGTACGCAGTTAGTGTGCACATTTTGAGTTACTTTAATTTAGTATATTCATTTTCCGATTCTTTATACTTCTACTTCACTACTTCAGAGGGACATATTAACCTCACTACAAATAGTTGATAATGTTAATTACTGGTATTTTGCAGATTGAGATGTATTATACTAAATATAATCAACAAATAATTAATGATGATTTATAAAAGAAAGTATAATTTATAGCTTTACCCAATTTACTAGCTTCACCATTGCCAGTGTGATGCTTATTTAAAAATACAGTCCATATAGCACTGACTTGTCCTTTAGGTATTTATTTATGCTAATGTTCACTACAATAGAGTTTTTCTTGTATTCCTCCTTTTTATTCCTCTGAAATAATTTCCCTCGTTTTAGTATCCGTCCCGTGATTCCTGTCATCTCCCCACTGGCGCCATCTAATGTTTAAGGCATACAATTGCCCACCTTAGAAAAAGAAAAATCTTTATCACTGAAACATTTGTTTCAGTTTGGTGTGAGACCTATTATGAGAGGAAAACAAACACAGTTGACCCAATAATTCATTTTAATGGAAAGGAACCTGGTCATGCCTGATCACAATGGCACTTTTTACCAACAAGCATGATACACTGGAGAAGACAATAGCAGTACATAACCTTGGATAATTAAAGAATGAAAAACCAAGGAAATTACTAAAAGTTTAGCCTACTTTACAGTGCATGCAGAGGAACGCTTATTTCCACTCTGTTCAACATGCAGGCACACGCTTGACAGAAGAGTTTCCACTATAATGGTTTAGAGTTTGGTCTCCGGCAGCAGGGTTTGGACAATAAATTACACAAAAGGATGACTGGAATCTGGGAGTTAATGTCTGTAATCAAGAGTCCTTTTTTTTTGGAGCGGCCTTGTTTTGCATTTCTGTTAGTGATGAAGACCAACAGAAACGAAAAGTCCGACACAGGGGGGAGGCAGGTTACAGAAGAGGGGATGGGGAGCGGTTACTAATGTCTGTTGATGAAGTTTCAAGGCACCAGCACGATTCTCATGGTGTTGGTGTAACCGGTACCTGGGCGCCAGCCAGTCACAACAATGGCGACATCACCGGCCTTGAAGAACTTCTGGTGCTTGCCTACAGAAAGAGAAAAGAGGAGCATTAATGGAAAAATAAGGATTCAGTTGGTTAAATATAAAGCCCTGCTCTGCCCTTTTTAATCGTTTACCTAACTGCAAAATAAACATCACTACTCACCAACTTCCAGGGCAAAGTTCACACGCAGGTCAACATCCTCGGCCCAGACGTCGTTGGCGGGCTTGGTGTAGAGCAGGGGGTAGATACCGCGGTACAGGTGGGCCTGGCGGGCGGTTGTGCCACAGCGGGTCACGGCCAGGATGGGGGCACGGGGCCTGTACCTCGACAGCATTTGAGCGGACCTGAAAATAAATGAATACAAAATGTATAACTGCAGATTTAGACATTTCAACCCCAATAAGAAATGCGAAAAAACCTAGACCTGCAATATATTTTGCTCTGGCCACAAGGTGAGTGGAAACAAGAAAGAACTTCACCATTGACATATTTTAATGGTTTTGGTTGATATGGTGAACTTGAAACTAGAAAACTGTCGGCATTTCACATCCAGCAGCTTACTAGCTAACATTATTATTTGCTTATAGTATTTTTCCTCTCCTACTGTCCAAAAATAATTATCTTTCAGCTCCTGAGAAGCGAAGCAGAACAGGCTTGCTAAAAACAATAAGCTGAAATTAGTCCTGTGATCCATTGTTGTCATGGAAATATTAATTATAAACCCTTATAATGAATAAATCCACCCAGCTGTCAGTAATACGCCTTCTGCATCATGTGTTGGGGGGATGAACTCCCGTTTGGACAGGAATGTTGAGGGAGTTAAAATTAGCTTTATGAATGTCAGGGTTCGTAACTCAGAAGGTCAAAAGTGGAGCACAGATTGTGCATGCCGTGATATTTGGCACACTTCATATGAGCAGAGGGCTTCTGTTCGGGAGGGAGGCGGGAGATATGTTACAATGCACCTCTTCCTTTGCTCTCAGTGAGCGCCGTGTATGAATATGAGTCTGAGCCTTACAGAGGAGATTTACAGGAGGGACTTTTTCTTTGCGTCTCACCTGCCAGACTTGGTGAGCACGATGATGGCGCTGGCACAGCACTTGAAGGAGGCCTCGACGGCACCGATGGCGACGGTCTCTGTGGGGTCACGGGTCAGATGAGTGGTGCGACGCAGCTCCTCAAACATCTGTCTGTGGAACATGGCTGCCTCGGCTTCACGGGCAATCTTAACACGTGAAAATAAACTGTCAGGCTGCAGTCAAACAGCCGGTTTACGCTGCAGGAGTTAGTTTGTACTTTAAAGCAAAACAAAACAAAGGGGTATTCAACTACAGTGCAGAGGTATTCATACCTGAAAGCACACTGAGACATGAAGCTAAACAACAGCGACGGCCATGATGTCCAGGGACTGCTGTGCATTGCAGATCTTCAGACACATGCTAATTGAGTAATATGAACACACACAGAAAGCAGATGGACAGAGGGAGGGGAGGTGCAACAGGGAAACACAAAGCAAGTTGAACAAATACTAAACAAGCTGTTAGTCAAATCCAAGCTGGTGCCAATGATGTGCTCACAATCTGAAAGCTACTTGTCTCTTAATTCTTCATCTTTTAGAAAATAATACTCTCACCACAAAGAAAATGTTATCTTCACTTTCTTTACATTTACTGTTGCAAGAAGTACATTTCGTTAACAGTTTTTATCAATGTGTTGTTAAATTGTTACTTCTTCATGACTTTGATCATGCACATTTGGGGAACCTTGAGCAAATAAGACCAATTTGATATTACAATAGGCGCGTTCACACCGGAGTACTTTTCCCCGTACTTTTCCCGTTTAGTTCCGTTAGTACCCCTTATGTCGCGTTCACACCAAAAAGAGTACTTAGTGCCGGGAACTTTTACCCCCATTTTTAGTTCCTGCTGAGAGGTGGTACTCTCCTGGGGGGAAAAAGTGGCTCAGTTCTGATTGGCTGGGCGAATTACAAACCACGCCCCGTAAAACTCTGAAATGTTTTGGAGAGCCGCCATTTTATTATCCTCGCATTAGCATTATTAGCATTCGCCCAGCGCACAAACGCAGAGAGAATAACTTATGGCCCATTGTATTCGCTGGCATTAGCATTAGCATTAGCCCGCGCAAAAATGGAGAAAGAATAACTTATGGCAACACAACAAAAAAACATGGGAGCGGTGGAGTGATGAGGAGGTGTAGGTGTTCTGGCGATTTACTCGGAAGGCTTCAGTAGACCCAGCAGCTTCTGCTGAAGCCAGTCCCCAACTCTGGGGACTTCCGGCCGGGGACTTCGGGTGGCAGTATACGCCGTGAAGTTGTTTGCGGCCAGAAGAAGACGAAGTGACGTCAGCGGCTCATTTGCGTAATCTTCTCTCAGGGAAAAGTACTCCGGTGTGAACGCGATTGGTACTAAGTGCCGGCACTAAGTACGGCAAAGTACTTGGTGTGAAAGCGGCTAAGGGCAAAATTCCTCTTAAGAAGAATTCCTCATTGTTATATTTTCTCTGTTAAACACAAGAAGAAAACTTCAGGTCAAAGAGTGATAAGCTATACATTATTATATATTGCTTGATCTTGTGTATTTGGTAGTTTAGTCATTGTACTACATTATGGTTTGGCAGCTATACTCTCAACACCAAGATGTCAGAGTTTTCCCAATGAACCGTGATGTACCACATGCCACACAGTGAAGAGAGCTTTTAATGGAGGCCTTCTAACAGCCTCAATCACATGAACAGATCAACACTCTGCAAGTGCAGTTACAACAGCTGAACAAAACGTGCAGAAGCACTGTTAACAATACTATGACATATGCTGCTATTTAACACACAATACAACACTAACGAAATAGGACCAATCAATGGCTCTCTTACCCTGTGCTGCATGCGGACGGCATCCAGGGGATATTCTCCCTTGGCGGTCTCACCGCTCAGCATGATGCAGTCGTTGCCGTCCAGGACAGCATTGGCGACATCACTGGCCTCAGCGCGAGTGGGGCGGGGTTTCTTGGTCATGCTCTCCAGCATCTGATCAGAAAAAAGACTCATTGATACACTTTTCTTTTTAATTTGATTTCCAAAGAACAGTTGTCCTACTGATGTCACAGACCTGTGTGGCACAGGTGATGGGCTTTCCGACTCTCATGCACCTGCCAGTCATCATCTTCTGGGCGAGGAAGACTTTTTCTGTTGGGATTTCAATGCCCAGGTCACCACGGGCAACCATGATGCCATCGCTAGCCTCCAGGATCTCATCGAATCTATCAGACAAAAAGCAAAACAAATCAGCTTAAAAGTTCTCCAAAGTTTCAGATTGGGGAAATTGAGACTGCTTGCATCCTGCCCACCTGCGCACACCCTCGTGGTTCTCCAGCTTGCTGATGATCTTGATGTCCTTACCCTTCTCACCAAGAGCTTTCCTGACGGCTTGAACATCAGCAGCCTTGCGGATGAAAGAGGCGAACACCATGTCCACACCCTGCTCCACGCCAAACTGCAGGTCCTGAAGGTCCTTCTCAGACAGAGCAGGCAGGTCGACGGCAGCTCCAGGCAGGTTGATGCCCTTCTTGCTTCCAAGAGTACCGCCATTCTCAATGCTGCACATCAGGAAGTCGGCGCCTTAGGACACACAGAGTGAAGTGTATTTTATTTTCCACCATTAAGCAGAAAGGTGAATGCAAAATCTGCATAAAAGACAGACAATATGAACCAAAAAGATGGTTGTTTGTGTGCTTACCAACTTCCTTAACCATGAGGGAAATAAGACCATCATCAATGTAGATGTGGCATCCAGCCTGCACAACCTTGGTGATGTTCTTGTAGTCGATCCACAGAGTTTTCTCGTCACAATTCTCCATGAACTGGTCGTTCAGGGTGAGCTTGATCATTTCTCCCTTCTTGAGCTCAACCTCCTCAGTGCCGCTCTAAACAAGAGCAGGAAGGGAAAGCATGTTTGTTCTCTAGTGGAAAATTGCTGCATGAAACCTCATGATTATATGCAATAAATTGAAAATGGCCTCTTTGGAGCCTTTGTTATTTGACAAGAACTCACGCCCTTGATGAGGCCGGTCCTGATTTCTGGTCCCTTGGTGTCCAGAGCGATGGCCACTGGTCTGTAGTCAGCAGATCCAGGAACAAAGCTCTCGGTTGCCTCACGGACGTTCTTGATGGTCTCAGCATGGTACTGAATGACATAGAGTGTTTAACAAATGTTATGAAAAAAAATTAAAAAGGTGAACGAATCGACGAATTGTTTTATGAAGTTGTAGAAAGATTATCTCTAGATGATATTTGTTTAATGAATACAACAACTGGTCGACAAACTAGGTCACACAGTCGCAAGGACAGCACGGCACTAGTTGACATGACTGTGCCATAAATCTTGAATGAGAACTGGAACACTATGTTGCACATACCCGTTTCCCTATACATAAATAGCTGCTGACAGACTTTCTAGGTTGGCATAAATAGTTTCCAAAAATAGTTAGGCTGCATCCGTTAAACCTTGTGTTTAAATTAACAAATAATCACCAAATACTCCATGGGCTAATTATGAATAACTTGTAGCATGTCTGTCTACAGTAAATGCATTCTACTGTATGCTGTCATCAGTCAATAATGAACACTCCACTGTGGTATCACTACATGCCTTTAACTCACACTGTTACTACCAGACTAACATAAAAAACTATTTATAGCTGTGCTGACACCTGAGACCAAGGTCAGAATTATTTTTGCTTTCCTCATAACCAATCCTCTAAATGTTGATTTTCTGGAGTCAGATGTATCCTTTATATTATTTTACTATTGCTGCAAGCCTGGCTAAAACACAGACTGGACAAACCTCAAGAGTTGAGCAAGTTGAGAAAAAGCACTGCATTTAACCATTGAAGATCAAAATATAAACTGCAAGTGTTCCCATTACAGCTAAGGATAGATTTGAAGACTAATCCACTCAGGTGACAGGGAAAAAGGTAAGGAAGCATGACTTTTAAAGGTGAAGGGTGATAAGTATAAGGTTGGCCAAAGAGTTGGCCAAAGCTCAAGCTACAACCCGGTGGGGCGATTACTGGCTCATGGATCACATTACCGCCAGAGACAGCTACCAAGACACAGGATAAATGTCACAGTGATGGCTGCAGCTCTAAAGGACAAGTACACTTTGAATCATGACTGAAACTACAGCTGTACTGCTCAGGGTTTAAACCCTGCACACTTGAATCAGTGATGGCACCATGTAGGATTTTGTGTTGCTGCAGGCTGAAGTTTTGAAGATGCAAAAAGTTAATAATCGTTCTCTCCTCTTTGACTTACCTCATGTGTGCCATGAGAGAAGTTCATTCTTGCAATGTTCATCCCAGCCTTGATCATGTTCTTGGACATGTCCACAGAGCGGGAGGCAGGTCCTGCATCGAGACAGATGAATGAATACAAGGCTAAACATGATGTTTGTAAAATATAACGAAAACTGTTTGTTGCCAAGAGAATGTAACATGAGACAAATTAACAGGGTTTGTCAATGAATCTGACCGATTGTGCAGATGATGCCAGTGTTGCGAGACACAGCAGGCTCAGAGTCGATGTCCAGAAGGCACATGTGCTCAATGAAGGTGTCCGCCATCGCAGCGTGCATCTGCTGCGTGTGGATGACGGAAGAACCCATATCCTTTGTCTTCGACATGACTGGATCTGTGTCTGCAATTTCCTGTGGAGACAGATGAGGAAACAAGTGTGATAATTGATTAGTACTTAACAACTTGACCTTTGACATGTATTCAAATGATATTTGCAGGAGGTTTTTTCATAGGCTACAGACAGAAGATCATACAGGTGATTACACCAAGGTGTGATTTTAATGGTAAAACAATGGCTGCTGAAACAAAGATTTGAAATAAACGCTATCAAGGTGATATATTATTGCATGATTGTAAGAATATGCATATGAAAAGACTATGGGATATCAGAAACTACAGTTAGATCAATGAACTAAATGGAAAAGTACACACTTGTAGGGAAATTGTGACCTCAACAGAGTGACAGTGTGAGCTGACCGGCAGCCTGTGCAGAGTAACAACAACAGCAGTGCCTGCCTGACTGCACTCGCCACATTCCAGCGGGAGTTTATGTGCCGCTGAAGAAGAGGAGCCGGTCACTTGACAGAGGCTAAAGGTGATTCACATGCACAAACAATAAGTCCAGAAGGAAGTAGAAAAACCTAATTTGTGCTGCCTGAGGTGAAATTCTGTTTGAGAATCCAAACAATGCAAATTAAAAGGTCAAAGGAGCAGCTATCAGGATTCAGCTTACAGTCAGCTGTAATAGAGGTACGCAACATGCATGACAAATGTGTGCTGGCATGGGAACATAGTGTGTGTGTGTGTGTGTGTGTGTGTTGCGGGACACCATTCCTGCCCCCAGCATTCACCTAAAATAACACAGCAGCTGAGAGCATTATGGACTATAGAAACATATCAGGAAAAATGACTAAATACTTAAAAACTACAAGATGAAAAGCCGAGGTTTATATGTATATAATATAAACCATATAAGACCATTACAAAGCCACCATGCTAGTATTTATTATTAAGGAATGTCACCACAAAATATTGCATATTGTAACAGATAATTATTTACAAAAAGTTAGAAGAAATGTTTGAATCACGGACAAAACAATCATACTTTTAGCTGCTAATTATTTCATTAGGAAGATGTTTTCGTTTTTAAACATGCAGTTTAATTAAAGAATATGTAATGGAATGGATCAAATAAATGGACAAATACATAAGTAAAAACAAATCAAAGTTAGACAGCTCTGTGGGGCATTACCCTGTACAGTTTGCATAAAGTAAACTGTATACAGACCAGTGCACTCTCTCCATATTACAGGTCAAATACAGTTTAGGCTTATTCGTGAATTTAAAATACATAAATGCAATTGATGCATACTAATAAAGGTCCTGCATACTAACTTTAAATATATTCACAACAAGTGATGTGGAGATAGTTTAAGTAACAGTTTGATCAGTAATATAAATTATAAATTGATTTAAACAATCATTCAAAACTAACATATGCTATCCTCTCCTCTCTCTCTTATAGTTAGTCTACTTGCTGCTACTTACCTACTGGGTGAACTTTACAGGACCAAGACGCCCCTCTTTGGCTCGCGCGATAGGTTTTATCCCCCTCACTAACCGGAACTACTTTCCTGTGAGAACGATGTGCGGGGACACTCGATATAGTGCGCGAGATTTAACGGGCGGTTTACAGTTTTTGACAGTGAGTTGAACGTGCGTTTTTTACACGGAAGTAGTTCTTTTACGAAATGATATTTTACAATTTGCTATTTGCAGATAAAATCACACAAAGTGGATACACATGGCGCAGGTGTGAGTGTTGTTCGCCTGGCCAATCACAAACATGAGCCTGGGCAGGCCATACACAGGATGAGGAGCAACAGGAGGACCTGTCATTTAGACTGTGGTGCTTTACTCATACACAATAAAAAAACATAAATGTAAAATACATATACTACTCTCTACTAACCTACTATTCTGTTTATTGTGACTAATATGGTTTTATCTCAAGGAAAAGTCATTTGCATGTTTCAACATGAGATGCTTCTTTTTTTTAATGTTTTTATTTTATTTTTATAATTTAACAAATAGATTTTTAAATATTTGTTTAATTATCTTGGTAACTTGCCAGGATCAGCCTTTATTGACCCCATATCATACTTTAAACACAATTCTGCATTAACTAACCTTTTGTCTGATTTCTACTTAAACGCTAAGCAGTCTAAGTAGAAACCTAAAGTGTTTTGAAAATACATGAAAATTAAAAGATTTTTGTTCATTTTCAAGTTTCCCACTTTGCTTCAGAGGCTCATCTGACACAGTCATGCTCATATTGAAACTTTTCTCAGATGCCTTTGTTATTGTTTATGATTTACATTTGCATTTGGATCCTCAAATGACAATCCAAATGCATCCACTTAGAGCTTGATATTCAGTAATGATTTTTCAAAAGTTGAAGAAAGATGCAGCCAAGTTGAAGATGAGATGTAGTTAGGGGTATGACAGGTGATGAGTCAAAAGCAACAGTAAATACTCGCAGGGAATGAAACCTATTTTCAAACTACTGTAAGATGCACAAATGTGTGCAATACACTGACTCAAGTATAGCAACACATGACACACTTCCATTAAAGATAGTGTTCTGTAAATATATACTGTAATTGCAACCCCACCATATGTCTGGTTGTCGTTATCATGATATGTAGTTGAGCCATGCGTTATTGCCTGAGGAACAGCTGTTCCTAACATAAGATCCGCCCAGTGGCATGGTTAACATGTATATGCAGTCCCTTCAACGTTATTTATTTCAATGTGCTGTCTCAGCCCAAATATCTATGTCAAATGATAGGGGTGCTCTATTTATTTATTTATCATGTTTAAGATGCATGCTATTTTTACATTACTGCAGGTTATAGCCACTTTTATTAAAACATTTTAAGAATAAGATTCAGGTTTTCTCATCTGCAGGAAATGTTAAATAAAACAACAATAATAATAATAATAATAATTAAGTCAGATATCACATATCACGCTCACATTATTTAAACTAACCTTTTAAACTGCCCTTAACGGCATGGACCAGGAATATTTACTGGTTCCTAACAGCTAAAACAACAAATAGTGTTAAATAAATGTTCACAGGCAAAAAGGCTGTTTACAAAGTAATAATAATAATAATACATGGGACTTTTATAGCGCTTTTCATGAAACTCAAAGACGCTTTGACAGAGAGTTAAGAAAAATAAAGACAAGAGAAAACAAACAACAACAAAAAAATAGATAAAGTATTAATAAACATATTTTAAAGTGTGTAATGATCCTCGAAGAGGTGGAAATCTGAACTGACTTTTCACCCCTCATCCATGTACGGCGTTAAAGATACAAACCAAAGATGGACGGAGAGCGGGGGAGCAACCGGCTGCAGAGACGTTCCTCAGTCCTCAGTCCTCAGTCCTCAGCCCTCAGCCCTCAGTCCTCAGTCCACTTCAGCTGCATCTGTTTGGTTTTGACACATTTACAACATCAAAGCAGGAACACTATGAAGGTAGATATGGTGCAAAATGCGAGAGCGTGAAAACCTGATGTGAGCACTTGTAGAAAAAAAATCTGAGTTTGTGTACATACATTTACACTTGTATAAAATATCCACGTAACTGTGAACCAAATGTACACTTGTATAACATATCCACGTAACTGTGAACCAAATTTACACTTGTAAAAAATATCCACGTAACTGTGAACCAAATTTGAAGTCACAGAAGAAAAAAAAAAGTTTTGTAGCTTGTATAAAAAAAATGAACTTAGTGATGAAATGTTCACTTGCAGAAAGATACATATTTTTAAAATATATTTTCCATTACAACTGCAACTTTATTTATTACAACCTCTCAAATCAGTCATTACAACTTGACGAATCTGCTCTGTGGCAGTATAAATCGACGAATCTGCGGTCTTGACTTTTGCTACACTTCTTGTGATAAATGTGTCGCAAAAGTAATTTTCACCTGTAGATGTGGGGGAGGGAGGGGGGTTGGAGCGAAGGGGCGGAGCTATCAGAACGACGAGGCTCGGGTGACTGGAGACTGTGTATGGAAGCAAACAAGAGACAGAAGTATTTGAATTTTATTAGACACCGAATTTATAGCATTGAAAATAATTACTTTGAAAATCATGAATCTGAATTTTTTTTGCTCCGAATTTATCTATGTGAAATACAATTGTAAAAATTCAAGTTAAAAAAATTCGAATGTTCAAATTCAGATCCCAAAAATTCAAGTGAAAAAAATTCGACGTCAAATATTTCGGTGTTTAAAATTCGATGTAAAAAAATTCGGTGTGTAAAATTCGACGTCAAAAATTGCGATGCAGCCTCATCCGGGCTACTCAGACAGGATAAGCAATCGAGCCCTAATGCAATCAAACCGACTTCTGGCCTATCAGAGCCAAGCGGCAAACCCCGGGACAGTGCGGTGAAGCCCAATGCTGCAAACTGTAGGCGATGGATGCAGATGGGAGCAATTCCCGTAGACCCTTTGTTAAAATGTCCAACTTAACATCAGAAAATGAACATGTTTCTAGCCTGGATCTACAAAAACATATTCTGTATATAGTTAGATTCCCCCTTCATGACAACGGGGCTGCTGCTCCTAGCTCCTCTCTGCTAGCTCCGTTAGCTCCGTGATGCTACAGCGGCTCAGCTCATGAGGAGAACACTACTTGAACTCGGCCATGTTTGTTGTGTTGGTTCCTGGTGGACTATTCGTCCTGCAAATATAGGATTTATCTGCCGTTGAAACAGACCGTCCATGAATGCAGTTTCTTCGGTAAGTCAACCCTGCGTACTTTATGTTATGTTACTGGTGTTTTTATTAAGCTAACGTTAATGAATGTTTAGAGTTGGGGTAGCATTTGAGCAATCGTAGCTCCATCTGTGCTAACGATGCTATGCGTAGCATCCAAGAGTGTAAAACATTAAGTGGGATGCTACTGTATACCAAAAGGCTTCTGTGCGAGGTTGCTAAAATAAGGTCATCTTTGTACGTTAGATAGTTAGTTTGCTATTTAGGTTACTGTATGCATTGTTAAGGTTCATTTAAATTCGCTATGCTCTACTATAGCATAAAATAGACTAGCTAACGTCAACGTATTGTTGAAGAGAGGCTTAGTGTATATTAAATCAACCTCACAATGAAATATGTGTATCTTTAAAATATGAACGTCACATTTCAAGATAATAACGCTCCCTTAGATATTGTAATATGGTTTGTTGAACTGGAGTTATTTATTGCAGCTAACCGCCTATCCGACGAACGACCCAAACATTGTTGTTTTTAATATTATTACCAATGCCTCTTTTAATTGTATTATCCTCACACTTGAGAAACAGCCTCATCGTGGCTGTAGAACAGAACATGTAACTTAATTCCTGCATTTAAGGACGATGAATAGCGTAGTCAATGCTTTAGTGACAAGGAAATGATTTGTTTAAATATGATATATGACGTTATCTGTGACTTCAGTGGAAATTAAGCTTATCCATTGCATTGCATTTGTTCAATAGGTTTGTGTCTTACCCTTACGCGTGTGATGCATATGAATATGGCATATGAAAACAAATTAATTTGACTGACTCATGAAAACCTCATCCAAAGTAACAGTAAAATAAAAAGGACCTACACAATAATACTCAATCAAACTGATACAGTATAAGGACTGTGATATCCAGCCATTTCTTAAGTATAACAATAAGATTATGACCTGTTTTTAAAAGAAGATAAAAAGTTGTTTGCATGGAAAGAAGTCTGTAACCCATGCATGTAACTTTACATCTGTTTGTTCAAAGTGTCCTTAAGGTGATCCAGACAGGCTGGACCAGAGGAGGAGAAACAGACCTGGACCAGAGGAGGAGAGACAGACCTGGACCAGAGGAGGAGAGACAGACCTGGACCAGAGGAGGAGAGACAGATCTGGACCAGAGGAGGAGAGACAGACCTGGACCAGAGGAGGAGAGACAGACCTGAACCAGAGGAGGAGAGACAGATGTGGACCAGAGGAGGAGAGACAGACCTGGACCAGAGGAGGAGAGACAGACCTGGACCAGAGGAGGAGAGACAGATCTGGACCAGAGGAGGAGAGACAGACCTGGACCAGAGGAGGAGAGACAGACCTGAACCAGAGGAGGAGAGACAGATATGGACCAGAGGAGGAGAGACAGACCTGGACCAGAGGAGGAGAGACAGACCTGGACCAGAGGAGGAGAGACAGACCTGGACCAGAGGAGGAGAGACAGACCTGGACCAGAGGAGGAGAGACAGATCTGGACTCCTAGCAGCAGAGAACTTCAGCACGGATTCCAAGGTACACCTTTTTCATGCTTTACAAAGAATGCATAAAGTAATGACTCCAATACACTGATAGACATGCCATTAAACATGACTGAATACTAGATCACCTACACATCAGTGATGTTGAGTGTACTTTCTTAGCAAAAGGTTACATTTTACCAAGCAACATCACATAGTGAGAGCTGCGACCCTTTGTCTTTCAGTGAGACAACCGAACAGAGCAAGCTTCCACAGTTGCACTAAGTTTTGATAACAGTTAAATATTATTTTAATAATACATTTATTTCAATGTTGATGAATTTAGAATGGTTTATTCATAATCTGATTATCTTTGTAGTACACTGTTGGATTTAAAAAACACATTCAAATAAAAAATCATTATATTTATGAACAAACAAACACACCTCTTTCTTAAATAACACACTTGCTCAGCAATAATATGTTTTTTGATATTTCTGTTAGGAAAGGACACGCCTGAGAGACAGGACTGCTTCACCATGTTCTCTTTCTCTGAGGGTCCAGAAGAACATCCAAGAGGGAAAGGAAAAGCTGATGTGATGAGATTTAAGAGCAGTACAGGACATTCACTAAGAGACACTTGTATTGTAACACAAAGACCTGCACACTGACTAGTTTTGTAGTCTAACAGGAACTTCATTTGTGTTGTTTTGTGTTTTACGTTGCACAGAGACAGTGTGATTACTGTCAGGCCTATAAAGTTTGGCAAAAAAAAAGTCAGCTGATCAAATGCATTTGCACTTTGAGCTTCACATCACTTGTGCCTTGTGCCGCCGAGTTTGGAACGTCATAAATAAATGGTACCAATCTTCAGTCAGATGTGAATGTGTAATTTAACATTTTCAGTAAGGATAACGGACAAAAGGAGTGCAAATACAATTTATTGAAATGTGAACTAAAAGTTATCAAGCATGAACCATCACCATTTAAAAAATAAATAAAAACGAAATAATATACATAAGTACACTAAATGTTAATCTGTTAATTGACAGGCTAGGCCTGTGCAGGTGGTAACAGCTATGCCCAGCATGGGCTAAGTTCTGTAGGTGGTGCAGGTCCTCCTCCATCAGGTCTGGTCCTCCTCCCTCAGGTCTGCAGGGTCTTTCCCTGCGAGGAGGACTCCTCGCAGGGAAAGACCCTCAGCCCTCTCCGGCCAAAGCAACAGACAGGACAGGACGTTCATAAAGCTGAGGTCTCCCCCAAAGTCTCTAATCATCCATCCTGTGAATATGAGAGGGGAACAAATAGTGTAATAGATGCTTTGGACAATAAGAAATATAAAGTTAACTGTTGAGTTGCTCAGTTTTTTAGATTGACAGGGTTTAATAACACAAACAAAAGGAGAGAAATAAAGATTGGTCTTTCAATACATTGTGTTGATTTTGTCTTTTGAATTGTTTGTCTGAAGTCAAGTAGCTAGAACTGTTACTTATAGTTTGAATGATACAGTCTGGTTATAATGTGTGGAGGAGGCATCACAGGTAAGAGCACCATTTGTTGTGTTCCATCCACAACACATTGATGTGTGTGTATTTATTTATCTACTATTTCTTGAATCATTACTGTCAGTCCAAAACAAGAGATTTTGTTTTGGTAACATTTTAAAAAAAAAAACATTATCTCTTTTCCACTACACTATCTTGAATACTTTAGTTTTTACGTCACTACATTTATCTAACAGCTTTAACATTGTAAAGGTGTCACTTCGGACTCTGGGTAATTATGACAGCATGTCCTACTCAGAGCCCTAGAGTCTCTCGGGCTCTGGTCCTACTAGTTTGAGACTTTGAACAAACCAGACCTTCATCTATTAATGTAGAAAATAGTCGGCACATTACACCATTATGAAAGTAATAATTAGTTAGCTCATTGTTCAAATGAGCTCCAACTACAACAGTTAAGTCAACTCGTGCATCGGTAATAACAATAAATCAAATGATATAATATAATAGAATAACTTGTGTCTACTTTAAATACTCTAACAACATTTGTTGCTAATTATACTAGCATACTTTTACTAAAGTAACATTAACATGTTTAAATGCAGGGCTTTTGTAAGAGAGTATTTCGTATAGTGTAGCATGGTCTACTTGACTTATCTAACCGAAGTGATCGTTACGTTACTTTGCAAACCGTCCCCCCCCCCCCACACACACACAAAAGGACACGGTAACGTTGTGATTCACTTCAATTAATGATAACTACGGAGCTTGCTAACAGCAAGGCACAAGGCTACTTCACTCATTTAGCTAATGTAAGATACAAATGCTGTCGAGCCCTCACTGCTTGTAAGATAAAGAGCACAAACTGACTACTTACCCGAGCGGCGAGCCCCGCTGTTCTCCGTCATTTTTCTCCCGGGTTGTTGTGATCACATGACTGACAAAGCCGTGCTCTGATAGGCCAAGTCAGTTTGATTGCATTAGGGCTCGATTGCTTATCCTGTCTGAGTAGCCCGGATGATGCTGCATCGCAATTTTTGACATCGAATTTTATACACCGAATTTTTTGACATCGAATTTTTTGACGTCGAATTTTTGGGATCTGAATTTGAACATTCGAATTTTTTTCACTTGAATTTTTACATTTTTATTTCACATAGGTAAATTCGGAGCAAAAACATTCAGATACATGATTTTCAAAGTAATTATTTTCAATGCTATAAATTCGGTGTCTAATACAATTCGAATACTTCTGTCTCTTGTTTGCTTCCATAACTGCGGGGCTAACGGTTCGTGTCGCTACCAGTCCGCTGACATGGCGCATCAATCAACGGTACATTTTGCCCATTACTTGCCCAGTATTACTTTGAATATTATTATTGTGATTGAGGATTAAATCCGCTTTGAAGACCACCGTTTTATATCGTGCAGTTTAGCGGCAAAATAACGTCAGTCAGCCAGCTAACGCTAGCTTTGTTGAGTTTATGCTAGCTAAACAAGTAGTGGTTGTAGTCTACAGCAGTAATTAATATATTATAGCCTACTGCTTTGGCACTAACGGTTGATAACCGTTTCTGAAAATAAAACCAATTGAACTGCACTGAAATAATGACAAGTTTTATAATTGTCTTGGGCTCCTGCTGTGTTTTTAAAGCCTTTGTAAATTATCCATGCTATTTTCTATTTAGCTAACGTCGAAGTAGTGTATGTGAAATCAGCCTCACAATAAGATGTGTGTATATTACAATTATTGTCATATTTCAAGATGATTACTTAGATATTACAATATGGTTGGTTGAGCTGGAGTTCATTATTGAGCTTACACGTTAACGTCACAGTCATCTGAAGAACGAACCCAAACCTTGTTGTTTTTATTAATTGTATTACCAAATGGGTATCAAATAAACAGTAAGCATTGGTAACACAATTTCCAGTTACACTAAAATAAAAAGGACCCTGACTCGGACAATACACAATCCAACATGTTCAACAGAAGAGAATCAGTTATATTGTTTGTACACATGGTACTTTACATATATATATATATATATATATATATATATATATATATATCTGTTTGTTTAAGGAGTCCAGGTGATGCAGACAGGCTGGACCAGAGAGTGAGAGACAGAACTGGACTCCTCACAGCAGTGAACTTCAGCTCAGGTACAAAGACTCTTTTTTCATACTGTACAAAGAATCAAGAAAGATATTGGTTTAAATGAATGAAGTATTGACTTGAATACACTGATATACATTCCATTAAACAATACTAAATACTAGATCACCTACACATCAGTGAAGTTGAGGTTTTTTCAATGCAAAAGGTTACATTTAGATGTTAACAAGCAATATGACTTTGTCAGCTTTCTAATTTAATGTATTGAAGGCAAATATATTTAACACATAGTGAGAACTACTACTATTTATCTCTCAATATTGTCTGTAAAAAAACGTGGTAAAAGTTATTCATTCAGTGAGACAACAGAGCAAGCTTCTACAGTTGCACTACGTTTTGTAACAGTTCAATATTATTTTGATAACATATATTTCAATGTTGATGAACTTCATACTGTTCATTCATAATCTGATTACAATTAAAAAATAATTATATCAACAGCCCCTAAACACAAACACACCTCTTTCATAAATAACACACTTGTTCTGCAATAATGTTTTATGTTTCCTGTAATTTTTGTTAGGGAAGGACAAGCCTGAAAGACACGACATCTTCTCCTTCTCTGAGGGTCAAGAAGAACATCCAAGAGGAACATTAAAAGCTGATGTTATGAGATTTTAAGACCAGTACAGGACATTCACCAAGAAACTACTTTTATTGTGAAAAAAAAGATCTGCACACCGAATATTTTTGTAGTCTATCAGGACCATCATTTGTTTGTGACGCTGCCTGCACCTCAGAGAAGGGGTGGTTATAGTCAGACTTATAAAGTGTGGCGAAAAACATAGTCAGCTGATGGGATGCATCTATTTCCACATCTACACTCCATCAGCTGATTATTTCTAGTTGCCTCACTTTATGAGCTTCATATCACTTGTGCCTTGTACCGCAGAGTTTGCAACGTCACAAATAAATGGGGCCAATCTTCAGTCAGATGTGAATGTGTAATCTAACATTTTCAGTAAGAATAATGGACAAAAGGAGTGCAAATACAAATACAATTTATTGAAATGTGAACCAAAAGTTAATCAAACATGTTTTAAATAAAAAGCACATATGGACAGAAGGTGTAAACCTATTAAATGTATAAGTAAACACATTTAGTCAAATAAAGTGACCGACTAGGCCTGTGCAGTTGGTATCAGCTATGCCCAGCATGGGCTCCTCCATCAGGCCTGGTCCTCCTCGCTGAGGAAAGACCCCCAGTCCTCTCCAAACCAACAGACAGGACGTCCATCACACGGAGGTTTCTCCCTGAAGTCTCTGCTGCTCTCTGGACACCATGCTGTCTCAATCCGTCCACACTGAATATGAGAGGGGGAAAATGAAAATAATAAATGCTTTAGACAATAAGAAATATAAAGTTGACTGTTGAGTTGTTCAGTTTTTTTAGATTGTCAATACTATTACTGTATAACTAATATCTCAGGTTAAGAGGCACCTTCAAATAAAGATTGGTCTTTAAATACATGTTGTCTTTTGAATTGTTTGTCTAAAGTCAAGGATCTAGAACTGGTACTTGTAGTTTTAATGATACAGTCTGGTTATTATGCTGTTTGGAGGAGGCATCACAGGTAAGAGCACTAACTAGCTTCCATCACATGTACCTTAGCTTGACTTAAATGTATTAAACGTATAGTTCAGTGATGGCAAAATATAAATAACTAATGTCATGCAAACATATTAATATTTACTTGATTCCAGAGTTGAATTTAGCACAATTGCATACAAACGTTAAGGGATTTTAAGATTCTGAAGTCTTCGTTCTAAATAGAAAATAGCATGGATAATTTACAAAGGCTTTAAAAACACAGCAGGAGCCCAAGACAATTATAAAACTTGTCATTATTTCAGTGCAGTTCAATTGGTTTTATTTTCATAAACGATTATCAACCGTTAGTGCCAAAGCAGTAGGCTATACAATATATTAATTACTGCTGTAGACTGCAACCACTACTTGTTTAGCTCGCATAAACTCAACAAAGCTAGCGTTAGCTGGCTGACTGACGTTATTTGCCGCTAAACTGCACGATATAAAACGGTGGTCTTCAAAGCGGATTTAATCCTCAATCACAATAATAATATTCAAAGTAATACTGGGCAAGTAATGGGCAACATTTACCGTTGATTGATGCGCCATGTCAGCGGACTGGTAGCGACACGAACCGTTAGCCCCGCAGTCATCCGGTTCTATAGGCCCTGGCTGCGGAACGCGGAATGGGGCGGGGTCGGATGTGGGCGGGGCTGGACGTCCGATGGGCGGGGTGTATGGATATCCTAATGACACAAACAGCATCATCTGCTGGACAACTACAATAAGTACAAACAAATCTGCACTCGACTAAATATAATTAAAAAACTTCATACTAATTAAATGCATGAATGTATTTAAATATGTGGTATAAAAAGTCATATTTTCTATTAGTGTATTTAAGTTCATTATTTAATATTTGTTTTAATTGATATATTAGTGTATTTAAGTATATTATTTAATATTTGTTTTAATTGATTATTCATTTAGTTAGTTCTGTGCATACTCATATCTAGTCCATATATTTCAAATGATACATTGCACTGCATTTCATAGAATGATAGAAAAAGCATTTATTATTTACAACATTTATCATATAACAGAACAATCATTAAGATAACAGAACCGAAAAAGCAAATACAGTAAATATAAAAACCAAACCAAGTATACAAAAAAAAAATCTATACAACAGTGAAAGGCTTTGCTGATGCAAACATTCAACCGCGCTCTTCAAAACAGGCATGAACCTTAAGGTTTTCTTTGTCAATGCACTGCTCAAAAAACATTAAATAGTCCGACTTAAATTTGAACCTGAACATAAATGGGTCCATCCTGTCTTCCCAGCTGTCTTCGTCCCACAGGTTGCTGGCTTCACCAAGGTTATGGAGAGCTGCTTCTCTGTCCAGTGGGGCCATGGAAAGAATTTGTAGCAGGATGACTTTATCTCCCATATTCTTTGCAGAGCACCACTGAGATGCCGCCATAGCACTACTTATAAAGGGGTGCTTCTCCTACAGCAGTGGTTCTCAAACTTTTTCTGTCATTCCCCACTTTGAACAGGTGGGCCTTTTCAAGCCCCACCTGTTCCTCTTAAGCTTAATTTTTCAAGCTTAAAATTGTCAAATGTATTGTTCTATAACAGTCTCCAACCTTTTTTAGGATGAGAGCTACTTTCAAAAACTAAAACGAAAAAAAGAGCTACTTTTACTCCTCTTTTTTGTTGCACATTTTAACATTATGCTACCTTTAACCTTTGTGTGCTGCAACTGACAGTGGCTGACAGTTAACAATAGTTTGCAGCTCTTTTTGGTAGCAATACATGTATGTATGTATGTATGTATGTATGTATGTATGTATGTATGTATGTATGTATGTAGTGCTTATATGCTTATAGATGCAGTATATTTACAGTGCATATTTAAGGCTATTTCTGCTGTACACCAGTATAAAGGTAATACGTTAGTTTTCTACTTGTTTACTTTTACCCTTTACTAGTATTTTAAATATGTATCTTTCTACCTTGCTTGTGCATCACTTTCCTTTGGGATAAATATAGTACCTATATATACATATGTATGTTGTCTGTTCACATGCATTTTGTTTGTTGTTCAAGTTATGCCCTAACATTGGCTTTTACCTTTATGTTTCACCGTTGCATGATTTTGTATGTGGTTAATCACCAAATGCCTTTCTGCAGTCTTATAAGAGCAGAATGGGCACTGATAAAAAGGTGAACCGGCGGACTGTAGGGGCACAGGTTCTTCTCCCTCAGTAAGAATGCTATGGTGTCTGAGGAAGAACACAAAATGGAATACATTCAAATCAGAGTCTACATGTATCAAATGTTGTTATTTCTTTAAGCAGATCGATTCAGTTGGTTTGTAAGAATTTAAAAACACATCAAGATGAACAATGTAGATATTCTACATCTATGGATTCTTACGAACATTTCAAGACCAAGCATGCTGCGCTAACTTATTGGTACGGCCATACAGACAACTTACAAGGTAGGAACTTGGCAGCGAATGTCTACTGGGTTGCATAATACATAATGTATTACCTTCGGTCGTTCCCTTCCATGATAATGATGATGTATAATCGTCTTCAAATGTAATAACGCGGACAAACAGACCAACTAGGTGATCACATGGTTCTTCTTCTTCTTCTTCTTCTTCTTCTTCTTCTTCTTCTTCTTCTTCTTCTTCTTCTTCTTCTTCTTCTTCTTCTTCTTCTTCTTCTTCTTCTTCTTCTTCTTCTTCTTCTTCTTCTTCTTCTTCTTCTTCTTCTTCTTCTTCTTCTTCTTCTTCTTCTTCTTCTTCTTCTTCTTCTTCTTGGCGGTAGGGAAACAGCTGATGTGTAATGTGGACTCACAAGGCGGGGTCGCGGGGGCGGAGGAGGGGTCGGACGTCCGACCCCGCCTTTTATCCGACCCCGCCCCATTCCGCGTTCCGCAGCGAGGACCTTCTCATCCGGTTCGACGTGACTGACCCGAGCCTCGTTGTTCTGATAGCTCCGCCCCTTCGCTCCAACCCCCCTCCCTCCCCCCACATCTACAGGTGAAAATTACTTTTGCAACACATTTATCGCAAGAAGTGTAGCAAAAGTCAAGACCGCAGATTCGTCGATTTATACTACCACAGAGCAGATTCGTCAAGTTGTAATGACTGATTTGAGAGGTTGTAATAAATAAAGTTGCAGTTGTAATGGAAAATATATTTTAAAAATATGTATTTTTCTGCAAGTGAACAAGCTACAAAACTTTTTTTTTCTTCTGTGACTTCAAATTTGGTTCACAGTTACGTGGATATTTTATACAAGTGTAAATGTATGCACACAAGCTCAGATTTTTTTCTGCAAGTGCTCACATCAGGTTTTACACACTCTCGCATTTTGCACCATATCTACCTTCATATAACACACAAGTAATTGTGTTCATTTGTCTTCGGAATTTGAGCCAAATTTACTTATTACACTTTTGAATAATCAATTAGATTAATATAGTCACATTTATTGTCCTTATTATTTCACAACATTTTAACAATTTATCTTGTTTTTAAAAATATATGTATTTTCAGCTCTTTTTGAATAATACACGTCCTATCAAATCAAATCAAATCAAGTTTTATTTATATAGCACATTTATAAACGATTTTTGGTCGAGCCAAAGTGCTGTACATATAATAAAAATAGCCTACAGTGGAGACACTTTACAGCTAATACAATAGCACAGATTGTTCAGAATATCAGTATGAGAAAAAACGACACCCTCTATCAATGTCTTTAATCCATGCAACGTACTCATAATGCATTCAAGTACAATCAGTGCAGTATGTAAACATACTCCGTTTTTTTATTTGCCAGTGATTCTCCCAATGCATTGCACAAAGGAAAAGACAACATAACTCTGAGTTGCAAAACATTAAAAATAATTATAAATGTTAAATAAAAAACACTGTTGGGAGAAAACAAAAAAATGGTGCATTCGTCAGTGACATTCATTGATTCATTGTTCCATTTATTTATTCAATCAAAATCATCATTCAATTGTCCCTCTTCTGAAATAATGTTGATGTACAGAGGTGAGAAAGACACAGAAATACAAATGAGTTTGTTTTGTTCAATCAATTGCACACTGATGTACAATCACTTACTCTTGTTTTAGTAAATAGTCTGCATGCCATATAGTGCAGGACATACTGTCCATCTGCCTCCCCCCCTCTCTCTCTCCCTCTCCCTCTCAGCAACAGCTCTCTCTTGTGGATGACTGATTGGAGTGTCTTCTTAGTGACTGTCAGGATTCTCATGTTTTGTCACGTTTGTAGTTTTGTATGTCTGGTTATGGGTGTTTTCCTCCTTGTATATTGTCTGGTTCTTCTTCCTGTGTTTTTCCCCTGTCGTTAGTTTCCCTGGTGTGTCTAGTTGTCTGATTGTGTTCACCTGTGGCCCTTGTGTTTCTCCTCCCCTGCCCGGCTGTTTCTCGTCTTGTGATTACCCCTCCCAGTATTTAGTCTGTTCTCTTCCTGTGTTCAGTGTTGGTTCGTCTTGTGATTTGGCTTGTCCTCGGTGAGAGTTCTGTTCTGTCTTTGTTAGAATAGCCTTGAAATAAAGGAATTTTCACGTTAATCTGCATTTGGGTCCTACCTGCTTCACACACCGTAACAGTGACAGTGTGATCCTGCAGGATATGTGCTGAATGGTGGGAGGATATTAGGTTGTTCTATACAGTAACTGCAATGTCAGGTCAAAAGGCTTTCTTCCTTAACTACAGTTGCAATGATTGCAATGCGCAAATAGTAAACCAATTAAATGAGTTAAACATAGATTAAAATGTCTTGTCTGTGTGTTTAAAATCTGTATGCGTGTCTATATGATTTTATCCTGTATATGTAAAGAGGTCTAGCTTTCTGGTGTTGTCGGGTGGAAGACCCTAATAACTGGTTTCAAATCCAGCTTGGGACATTAGTTCCTTGTTATACCCCTATTTCCCTCGCTTAATATATATTGTGGCTGTTAATTTAAATTAAACAAAAGAGATATAGAGATATCTTAATCTCAGTAGAATATTTTTTTATTTATTTTTACAGTTTATTTATAATGCTCAATCTTGACCACTTGGTTTCTATACAACAGATGCATCATTACATAGTTATAGATGTATACAAGCTGGTTGCTGTGGAAATCTGATCCCTACACAATTCACTGTGAAACTGTTGTTAATTTATCTTCTGATGCCTGACAGTTAAGGCCTAACACGATGACATAACATGAGGTGTATCAAATGTGTGGATACAAAGACAACACAATATAATATTAAAGTGTCTGAGGCGTTGGCAGAGTGTTGGCTCTTCGCAGTAGAAATGCAATCTGCTTGATGTTCTCAATGTTCATGCACAGCTTTTAAAGTGGCAGTATTCTGTAAAGTATAGGGTTCATGCTATAGTGTCTACCCACTATAAATAAACACAGCCACATAACCATCACCTACTCCAGTCTAAGTGGATTACTCTGGGAAAAGCACTTGTTGAGAGAAGACCTGCACAGATGTATGCAGTCGTAGCAGCGTCTAATCTGTCCAGACTGCAGAGCAGCAGGTAACGGCCAACAAGGGTAACTGCCAATTAAGGTCAGACTGAGGCCCACTGACAGGTATAATAAATAAAAATAACCTCACCCATATTACCATCCTTCAAACATGCATCAGGGCCCTTTTTCTTTTCACAGTCTTTAAACTGATTCATGAATCAGACTTTTGAAGAGTCTGGAGGATAGCATGAGGATTATGTTTGTTTTTCTCCTCCTAATAGTCTGAAAGAGGATAGCAATAATATTAGGGCTGCAAAATTAATCACATTTATTCAGAAAAAGCAATACAGAGTAGCAATATTTAAATTGCAGGAAGCACAATATTGGTTAAATGCTATAAATATTCGATGTGATAAATAACAATCAATTATTGTGGTCCTGCAGAGATATCCCGGCCTGCAAATGGTCTTATAAAGACTTTAAAAACATATTTGTTTGGTACAGATCCTTTAAAAAAAGTAAGTCTGTAAAAGTATCAGTAAGTGTGCATCAGAGCAAAGTCTTGGCTTGACAGAGCTGCAGGTCTTGTCCTCAGCCTCTCCCCTCTCTGGACCAGGTTCAGCTGATCAGGTGGTCGGTATCATCGGCCAATCACGTGACTCTGAAGTCTGAGACTGAACATGTGAGACTTCCTGCTGTCCAAAGGCAGGAGGAGAGCCAAACACTCACAGCAAACACTGCAGAGCACTCAAACAGCAATATTCATTGTTTTTGTCGTTTGATCTTCACACATGGACGTGAGAATTTATTTTGTACATCATCACTTTGTTTCTTTGATTGGAATATGTGGACAATCCATGGTTTTTTTTCAGGAATGAAAGGTAAACACTTAACTTGTTTTAGTCTTTTGAATGATTGTATTATTTTTTTTACAATAGATTCTCACACAAAGGGAGGTAAATACAAATATTTGTATTCAAAGGTATAATGTGTTCATTTTGGTAAATAGTATCTGAAGTCACATGTGTTTTCCAGCATTAGTCACAGTTGGGGAAGCATACTGTTGGTTGATGCTGGAGAAGTGCCAAAGAGCTGAACACATGGTGAGTCTTTAACAACCCTCTACTACTCATATTTATAATATCACACTGAATCTGTTGAATCTGTTTCAGGGTAGAAAAGTATTTGCATTGACACGCATACTTTTTTACATCTGAAATCATCCGCCAATTAATTGCATTTGGTCAGAATTTTTACTTTGGATCGATAGTTTTATCTGCATACACTTTTTAATCGGTGAGAGTCTCAGCAGCATGGCTATAGTTGACTTGTTTTAGGAAGACAGGAGGAAGTAATTAGCAGAGAAGATCTTTTGATTGACAGATTTTCCCATTAACCCGACAGGAGACCGAGAGCCAGACTGATGAGGACAGTGACTCGGAGGAAATCCTGTGTGGAGTCCATGTAAGCTTTGTATTGAATGTTATTCAAGCACTGACACAATTATCATCTCACACCTAAATTAAGACAACTACCTACAATGGTTGCACAAAAACACAAATTATCATCACTGGATGTTCGGAGCAAAATCACTACCTTTATATATTATGAAACCTTTCTTGACATGCAAACAAGAGTATAAAGATGTGATCAATCATTTATAACACTGGGATGTAGTTTTAAGCAGATTTAAGGACAAATCATTTTTGAAGCAACTACAACTGAAAAATAAATAACAAACAGGTATAAATACTTGATTAAACTACATATGACATCACATACAACATTCCTTATCTTGTGTAATGAAACACTGATGAGCTCTTTATACAGCAGGTTTCAAATATATGGTTTTAACTAAATATTGAAAAGCTTAAACTTAAAAATCTTTACCCTAACTTTCTAACTCAAGGTTACCACTTACTAGACTTTCAGCAGTATCTTGTGTATCAACGGCCTATGGAGTTTATCACATAACATATATTAATACAAACTCAAACAGTTCCATTTACTTGATTACATCTCGTAAAGTGCTACAGTAAACCGTTTTTAAGTGTTTATCGTGGGCTAAAAATGATACAAGGAATGAAGAGGTCCATGAAAATAAAGTGTGACCAACATTTAATATCTTAAGGAGGCGTAAAATCCCTTTTCTAAGCCATTATTCGATGTGACTCGTTAATCCCTCGCCCCCCGCGGTGCTGAGCTGTTTGGGCCATGAGGAAAGTGTTAGTGTTTGTCTCGGCAGGAGAGCTGTGCCACCGACCTGACTCACCACCCTCAGCTGGATACTGACATAGAGGCAGTCATGACTTTGTATTCAGACTCTGCAGTCTCCATCAGGTCAGGACCTTTTTCTTATTCATGATCTTTAAGGATCTCGGCTGCTTTCCTACGTTGTCAACTCTCCATCTACTTTTCTTCTTCTTTTAGGGATTATGTGTCAATTGAAGAAGTGGATGTTGACTTAAAGATAAATACCAACGTTTTGGATGTACGTGAATTACAACACACTCAATTCAAGTTCAGTATATTGACATGTTTGTTGTTGTGGCATGTTGGTGTGTTTAATATGCTTGTGCTGTGTGGTGTCCGAAGGAGGAAGTAGCCGAGGCCTGGAGGATTAACCTCTCGGATCCCATTGTTATCCGTCTGCACTTCTCTTCGTCTCAGTATCTCGACGGACCTGGTGAGCATCAACAACACTGCTGCAAACTACATTTACTATAAATCAATGTAACATCTGATTAAGTGTTCATTCTCGAAACAGCTCCTTCAGTTGAAGTCTTTCAACCGTCCAACAGAGATCATTTCAGCCTGAGGAAGCAACTACAGAAGTGAGTGTTTGGGCAAATATTGTAAAGGGTTTTAAGTTCCTGTTACGAAAGAGATCAGATCATTTAACTCAGTCGTTATGCATTCTATTTGAATGGTATAGACAGGGCAAAATAGGTAAATTTCACTTACCTGCACTTGGTGAAAGTAAATATGGTTGTAGTTATAAGCAGCCTTTTTTAGGTTAAGGCTACAAAACTACTTGAATACATTTAGAAATACACCATGGTCTGGGTTTTTACAAGTTGGTTAGTTGCGTAATGTAGCAAGCATTATGTGCAACATCGATGTTGTCTTATGGTTGAATTAATGATCTACCATGGATAAAGATGATAAGGGCTTTTTAAATCTTCTAGTAGGTGGAGCGAGCCCCTTGTAATCCATATAGGAGGCTGACAAACACACATCAAATAGTCTGGAAACATCCAAAGCCGTCTATGGTAAGCTTTTCCACAATGGCTCAAACTAACTCTTAATTTCTGCTCCCCAGTATTCTCACAGTCTTCTTATCTCAGGAGTGGAAACATCTGACATGTGAGAGCGTTGTATTCCGACAGAAGAGAGGACACAGCTGGTTCAGGTCAAGTGGAACTATCAAGAAATTCCGTGCAAGACTCCGCATCTGGCTCACAAAAGCAAAGTATGTGACCGTCTGATGAATCCAGCGGTTCTATTGCTGAGTCGGTCTGATTTGAAGTCAACGTTCACTGTTCCTCACTGTGAGCAGGTCCGGTGAGCTCCAGGAACGTCCTGCGAGAGGGAGGATCATTTCACCAGCGATGAAAATAAATCGTGCACATTCTTACACCATCAATAACCTCCCAGGGGACCTCTTCACCTACACACCCAGTGGAAAGGTGAATTTAAAGCACTCATCTGAGAGATTCTCCTGGATATTTTATGGTTACGGCCATATTTGAAACATCCTTTCAATGTTTTTGTTACTCCTAAATATGGGTTCTGTAGGTTTTAACCACAGTGCTTGTGTTTCTTCTCTCACAGAGGGTGGTGGTGTCTGCGGTAAAGTCGTCAGCACAGCTCAGCACCAAACAGCTGATAGAGCTGCTTTTCTCCACCCAGGCCATCAAGCACTGTAAGACCACCCCAACTCTGCAGCATGGCTTCTTGGTGCAGGTAAAGCAAGACATCAAATACTACTATGTTTTGTCAGAGAGGGAAATTAAAGATAAGCTGTCTGAGAGTCAAACTCACCACATGCTTTTTCTGCCAGTGCAGCAATCACTGCTGGGTCAGATCACTTTGAAATGTAATTAGTTACTTAATATACTAATTGCAGGGCACATGTTGTAATGGGTCAAATAATCCATTGGTTTGCTGTGCAGACAATACAGAAATATTGCACTGAGTTTCTGATTGAAAAAAGTGTGACATCACAATTGTAATTGAAGTTTAAGCTCATATAAAGCAGATAGTAAAAGGAAATGCAATAAAAACCTATAATGTTGTTTTCCATTGTGTTGACAGGTAATGAGGTATGTGGAGCAGAGACTCCCGACGCTGAATGAATACTGTGTTGTCTGTGATGAGCGACATGTGCTACAGAACGGCCCTTTGTTACAGGTACACTCACACAATAAGCTGAAGATTTAGTGGCCTATCTGCTGATTAAGAAAAAACGGTTGAAACTCAATTGATTTTTACTTTTTGTGTGTTTTTAGCCAGCCGTTTGCACCAGAGAGCTCTGTGTTTTTTCCTTTTATACATTTGGGGTTATGTCTGGAGCTACAGAGGAGGTTGCCACTGGTGCAGAGGTATAGGAGAAACCAACATACACAAATAGGTAGTTTCATGGGTAGTTTAATAGTTGGTTTGGGCAATCATAATGTAAGATTGATGCATTGCAGTAATGGCTGATCTACAGGTGGCTGACCTGCTGGTGGCCATGTGCAGTGCCGCCCTTCAGTCTTCACGCAAGACCATCGTATTTGAACCATACCCTTCTGTGGTTGATCCCTGCAACCCACAAACCCTGGCCTTTAATCCTAAGGTTTCAGCTAAATGTATCTAATGATATATATATGTTTGATTACTTACTTGATTTATAATTATTGAGTCTGACATTGCTTTTATTCTGAAGGAATAATGTTTTGTCATTGCAGAGAAAGAGCTACGACAGGCTGCAAAAAGCGTTGGATAATGTCTTGTTAATCAGGAGGATGTCACAGGTGACTGATCCTAAAATAAATCCAACACTTATCACCCAATCTTTTAAATTCATATGGGGTTCAAGGCCTCTCAGAATAATCTGAAAGCTGGTGAATTTGGCAGTCGCATTAATACAAAAGGATATTTTATCCTATCCAGGGTCCATATTCTGAAATAAAGAAGCAGATGGACATGATAGACCCTCTCGCTCATCCCTTACTACAATGGTGAGTGATACAATCTAAACATACTTTTATTCTATTTCATTAATGTGAGATGTAGTCAAATCCAAATGTTTCTTATATCCATACCAATGTGTTTTGTTTTACAATAGGATTTTAGCAAGCAACACATCACACATTGTCAAGCTCCCGCTGGACAGGGTAACATAGAGCAGTTCACAGTTAGACAATGACATCTACCCAAAATGTCAGTTAGCCAAAAATGACGTGGTATATTGTTTTTATAATTTTTGTAAATTGTAAGCTTTCCTGTTTGTGCACAATAGCAACTTAAGTTCATGCACACGCCCCATCAGTTCCTGTTGATCAGCAGCCCTCCGTCTAGAGAGGCTCGCTTTCAAACAGCCAGGGAACTTTATGGAAGCACCTTTGCTTTTCAGTGAGTAAATACAAAGCTGTGCCACTAATATCAAACCTTCATATCCACCGCACATACATAATGTGATCCCTGCTCCATTCGCTTAGATGCTATTTTCTCTTCTTGCAGTGGTTCCCACATTGAAAACTGGCACTCTATTTTGAGAAAGGGGCTGATTAATGCCTCTTATACAAAATTACAGGTAGAGTATCAACATATGAAAGGGTCTTGGATTCCTTATTCGATTATCTTTTGAGAGTTAAATCTATAAAACCATACAGATTTGAACTTAAGTCACATTGTTTCTTATTCAAGCTTCATGGAGCTGCATATGGGAAAGGCATCTATCTGAGTCCTATCTCGAGCATATCATTTGGGTATTCTGGTATGAATGCACACTTTCGTACTGTTTTTTAAATAATACTTTGCAAACAAAATTACATTTTGTACAAAAATGACCATCATCTTTTGATTTTAGCATGTTGTTTAAAACTGACCCTCCCTCTTTGTGCAGAGATGGGTAAAGGGCGACACCAAATGGACACCAAAGAAGAACTCATAAAGAAATACAACCAAATAAACAGAATCAATCAGGTACAGTCATGTTTGTCCAAAAGGTGACCGGTTGCATGGATATCTTCTTATTTTTTTGTATTTACTGTATTTATTTTGTCTTTCCTTGTATTAGGAACCACTGGGTCAAGCCAGGTTTCTGCAAAACAGGAATCTAAACTGCATTGCTCTCTGTGAAGGTACATTTCAGATCATAACCTTGATTTGATTATTGTGGGAATTATTTTGGGACAGTTGTTTTGTAAATGTTGTCTGCATATCTTGCCAGTCATAACTTCCAAGGACCTTCAAAAACATGGGAACATTTGGGTTTGTCCGATCCCCGACCATGTGTGCACACGCTTCCTCTTTGTGTGAGTCTTGCAGCAGAAACAGAAATACCTTCACATCTTCTCGGCCTCCCAGAGTTATGATTCATTTCAAATGATATTGCAGGTTTGCACAACATTCTGCTTTTGTCTGTTTCAGATATGAGAACGGTCAGGTGGGAGATGTTCACATCGACACCGAGGAGGACAAGATCCACAGGGACATTTTACAAGTAATTGCTTCAAAGCCGTGCTGAGAAAACAAATGCTTTATCATAAGAGTGTAGACTTCATATTTATTTATTTTTCACACTGACTGAAATAGGTTTTGCTTTCTTTGATTGTCAGCTTTTATTTAAATGAAAAACGCTAACTCAAAGTAAAGAAAAAAACACCACAAAGGTGAAGAGCTCTCTTTCTTTTATCAACTGCAATAATACGAGATGAAATGGGTGTGTTGTTTCAGGCATCTGTAAAGATTTGTTTGCTTTACATCTCATTTTGTCTTATCTGACACACCCAAATAGTCTTGTGTAAATATGTATTATAAATATGTGTTATACGTTTGTACTGTAAACACATATTTTGTACCTTTTTATAACCACACATTTTTCAATTAAACATAATTTTCTTCTTTCAAATTATCAAATGTTTTCCTTTTAATGAAATGTTTGAAGAGCGACAAAAACAGATATGTGTAATATCTGTTTTGTACCACAAGATGGAAGTGTTACAATAACAACTGCTGAGGGCTTTACTTCACAAAGCCAACGAAACCTCATCATGTCATGTTATAGCAGCTCTTAATGTCTTCAAGTAGAGACTGCTACACTTTTTAAAATTAGAATTGTTTAGATCTTATTGTGAGAACATTAAAACATGAGCCTGTGTAGTATTCTACCTCAGGGAAAAGAACACTGCATAACTACATAACACAGATGTGTCACAGGATTCACACACACAAAAGAAAGTCTCAAACTAAGAAAAGGATTTGGGATTTTTGTGGCACATGCAGTGACTAAACCACAGACATTATCAGAGTGTTTTTTTTTACCACTATTGTCATAATGAGAAATCACTGATGGACAGTTAAAATGCATTAAATTGACATTCATGGCCAGTGGGTTACTCTCATGGAACCAATAGCATTTTGTTCTGGGATATATCAACACCACGAGAACCACATCTTTGTGCTCACTGTTCGAGTCAGTGGATATTATGGGGTGCATACCATCCTGTGAGGCAGAATGCACCATTATAACAGTGTACTGGTTCCACATGAGCCCCACAGCTGCCTCCCTGGGCTCTGCTCCTGCAGAGAACGCCTCTTGGAAAACTCATCTGTTTGCATCTGGATACAGATATTTTCTTTCAAGTTCTGGTTTTATGCAAATGTAGCAAACAAATAAATGGGCACGCTCCGAGGTACAATTGTCCTCATGAATGTCAGGAGGTAGCACACACTTTCTGGGTCAGGCCAGCAGTCAATGGAGGAGAACTGAAGTCGCTGTAATAGCCCAAAGGAAGAGATTTCTGAAGGACCATATGGCTCTCTGATGATAGTGCAAAGGGAACGCTGCCTTGAAAACCATGATATGTTGCCATAGTTGTTATTTTATTTCTCTATATCTTTACGTGAGACTGGTGCAATATCTGCAAAAAGCCACATTAAAAACGTTGACAATCGAAACCAAATCAGTTGAAACAGGGGATTGTTTCAACTGCACGCCTTGTTTAATCTAATTAACTCATGTTTATTCATCCATGTAATTCAAGCATCCACATGGACAAAAAAACCTCTGAGCCCTTCAGGGTTCAACAAAAGCTTCCTTCAAATACCAACAACTACATTGTGACAGACATTATTAAATGATGTGTGTGCCTTTAAGAGCCCTATGTCCCACTCTACATGTCTCTCTCTGAGCCTCATATGTTTGTTGGCATCAGCTGTCCTCAGTGCTGAAAAGAGCAAGGACATCTTTTCCTTCACTTCAATGGGATTAGAGGAAGAAATACCCTCTTCACACTGCTGGCTGTCATCGCAGTGCTCAGAAGACAAAGAGGAGAAGATGCTGTATGTACAGAGGACAGAAAGAAGAACAGGAGAAGACTGAAGTTTGGATTACAAGGCTGACCAGTTTTACATTTCTTATGCAAAATGGACAGAAAACATGTTTCTGACCTTAGGAGAGGTATGCAACTAATCCGAGGCTGCAGGCTCAGAAACAGCATTCTGATCTGTTATTTAACTGCTTTTTAAACCATGAGTGAACCCAGAGGTCAGATGCAGAGTTCAAACGCTACAAGCAGCTCCTTAATGGAACAACAGTCTGCTTCCCCCGACCCTGATGTCCCACCTTCATCTTCGTCTTCAAAGCTTGGCCAGAGCAAGTTCAGGAGAGTCAGCCGCACAGAGGACAGCAGTCCATATCCGATCCCTGGCCTAGCAGCTGACATCCTGCACATGCGAGTGAAAGAAGGAAGCAAGATCCGTAATTTACTGCGGTTTGCAACAGCTCGCATGGAAGGGGAAGGGGAAGGGAAAGACAGCAATGGGACATCGCTGAGACAGGTGGTCTTCACTGGCTCAGGAAGAGGAGTCACCAAGACCATCACTTGTGTGGAGATTCTGAAACGAAAAGTTGGAGAACTCCACCAGGTGTCAAAGCTCTACTACAAGACGGTGAATGAGGTCTGGGAGAGTCCCCAGCAGGGAGCCCCAGGTATAACCATGCAGAGGACTGTCCCTGCCATCTGTATCCTGCTCTCTAAAGACCCTCTGGATCCCCAGGAGCCTGGATACCAACCCCCCCAAACCAAGAGTGTCCCCACAGAGGACGCAGAGAGACTCAGAGGTCTGATCAGGCCGGCTCACAGTCCCTCCTCACAGCACACAGCCAAGAGAGTCTGTCTGGGTGACTGAGTGTAGGTCCCTCGTGAACGTCTGTCAAGTCCAACTTATACAGAGGAGCAACGGAAAGCATCCTAACTGGAAACATACAAAGAGGAAAAGTACACCCATCCACTGAGCATCAGTGATATTGGTATGACAGTGTGCCGGCAAGTGGCCTGAAAGCCTGTTCACCTGATACAAAAATATCCTCTGAGGAGGAGCCACCGGACTACAGAGCAGCTTCTTTTCTCAGGCTGTATGGCTCTCAATCATAAAAACATTTCTGTGTTTTTCTTATGTAGTATAATAAGACTACAAATGGATTACCTTGTATGGTACATTGACAATAAATTAAGATTTACCAAATGGACAAACTGTATTTTGTACTTTTACATTGTTCTTTAAACCTGAATGACTTTGAATTTCAATTTCGATGTTGAACTACAGCCTGTGGAATATCTGATAATTTACATATTAAGCTTGATCAGGGGTTTATTTCATTATGTCTCTGCACGTTAAGTTTGCCTATAATATGGAATAATCATATTATATTATAATACTATAATATTTCTCATCCAGATGATCAACATTAAGGACATTCTCCTCATCATAATCTACAATATTGCATCAGTATGCAACTTCACTGACAATGAAAGAAGTGTACTGAATGATACAATGATATGTAGAAATCAGAATCAGAATACCTTTATTAGTCCCACAGGGAGGAAATGTACTTTGTTACAGCAGAAAAAGAGCCAAAGACAGCTTAATGTTACGTAGAAGCATGCATAAAAAAGTTTTTAAAAAAAAAAAGTTAGAATATAATAAAGAAATGGGTTTGCATGTTAAAATGCGTTTTGAATTTTAGCATTGTACATGTTCACATGATGATAACAGCAATATAAAATAGTTACTAGATATCAGAGATCCTCTCATACAAAAGGTAAAATACAAACATTGTTGTTTGCGTCAAAATTCTCTATTCTGGTTTTTACTTTTGTGAAATTATGTATATTTTCATGGATCAACCACAATGTTTTGCTTGAGGATTAACTTTCATAATGATGATGTTCCTTCCCAGGGATGTCCCCTTTTTATTATGTTATGGAGTGTATATATCTTGTATTGTTTGATAAAAATCCTGTCATGGAAAAACACTTCATAGTAGAGAATATGACCTAGAGGTTTCACTTATTTACATATGGAAACTTAACATAACAGCTGAATTGTATGTTTAAGGGCTTGACATTTCAAATATTTTAATTAGAATACAACTGAAAAACCATGAAAAGGCTGTGTACTTTAGAACATATTTTAGGGTCAATGTCATGGTCAAAGTAGGTCAACAAAAAAGGACAATATACCATGTATGAGCTCTGCAGTCTGCACATGCGCAGAAGGGGGACAGCGTACGTGCCGAGCTAAAGCCATTAGCTTCCTCCTTCAGACTCTCCCCGGTGTGTGTAGCTGGCTGTCCCGCATCATGTTCAGAGCAGCCGTCCGTCTCTCGGTCTCCGGTGTCCGGAGTATCACCCGTACACAGCCGGGATGTCAAGGTATTTGCTCATTTTTAAATGTAATTTTGTAACTCTTAAAATGATCCGGGCTGAGCCTGAAATCATGTGTGTCCTCACGGCTGAAATCGCCGCTGGCTGTAGCTAACCGGTGCATCTAACAAAAAAACACGCCGCGATGTCAAATGTGACCATGTTTTACTTAGGTTAATTAATCTTTCGTTCAATACTAGCAGTACCCAAACACTCTGAGTAAAAGCTGCTGTGAAAATGTCCCAGTGTTGGGCTTGGTGGTGTCTGTGTCCTTGCTTTGACCCAGTCGGTGAGGCTCAGCCCGGGCCTGTGGTTCTTCTGCTGATGCTAGCTGCTAACTTGCTAACTTCTTGTTAAGCCTTCCATTCACCACAGCGTTATTGATATAAATGTACGATGATTTCAGAGGTGTGAGAAGTACTCGGATCTTGTGCTTGAGTAAAAGTAGAAATATCAGAATGTAGGAATACTCTGTTACAAGTAAAAGTCCTGCAATCAAAAACAATAGCGGAAACATAAAAGTCCTGCCTTCCTGCTGGTAGGTGTAGCAGCCAGGTCATATAAGGACGCTGGAAGAGAGCCAGCTGCATAACATTGCTATACAAAAATGGTCCTTATTCCACTTCACGTAGTGTAGATACATGCCCTTGAGTGTATTTGCCCTTCTACGCTACCTTACACAAGCTGTCATTGTGAATGCTTTGAAAGGAGATCACTATTTCCATATTTGTTCACATTATGTGTGTGTTTACATCACACAGCTCTTTTGGCCTCGAGGGGTTACTCGCATGGGAAGCAGGAGACGGACGAGGAGTTTGATGCCCGCTGGGTCACCTATTTCAACAAGTCAGACATTGATGCATGGGAACTGAGAAAAGGTAGGTTTGATAGTTTGAAAATAAATCTGTGAGGATGACTGCATTTATTTTTGGTTTTGGTCTTTAAACAGGATTTCCTCAAATATGCAAAATATGGAGTATGGCTGGCCTCAGGAAAGAAATGCAGCGTATAGTAAAAGTGTTAATTTCCTCACTGTTCTCCAATTTACCAGTTATAATTCCTTGTTTCAGGGATGAACACACTGATTGGTTATGATCTGGTACCCGAGCCAAAGATAGTTGAGGCAGCTCTGAAAGCCTGTCGGAGGCTAAACGACTTGGCGAGCGCTATCCGAATTTTGGAAGCTGTGAAGGTGAGAGATAAAGGGCACCTTCTGTGTTTAATTCAGGGACTATTGCCAACCAGCATCTTTGCAGCTGGAGGACTTGAGTTAATGATTAATGACCGTTTGACATTTCCTCAGGATAAAGCCGGCCCTCATAAAGATATCTACCCGTATCTGATCCAAGAGCTGAAGCCAACATTAGAGGAGCTTGGCATCTCTACACCTGAGGAGCTTGGCATTGACAAAGTGTAGGTGAGTAGGTATTCAAATCCTCTATTACGTCATGTTTTTCCCTACCCATTTTGTCATACAAGTGCAATCTAACATAAATGTTTGTTTTATTTCAGATCTAATGACGGTGGATATCCCCAGGACACAGAACCCTTGACCTAACTGTTTGCCCTACATGATACCTGTGATATTTAATTGGGCCTTTATTAAGTTATTTTGCTTGTAATATATTCATGAATCTAATAATAAATTAGAGTGAGGGTTAGTGAATACTTTGGGATATTTTAAACGGTTTGAGTACTTGAAGCATTACACTATATTCATTACAAGTTGCTTTAATGGGCAGCAGAGCGTCACTTCTCTGGTGGAGTGTGTCCGGACATCGTGTGACAGTCACCGTTTGCCACCAGGGAGCAGCGTTTTCACATGAATGTCAAAATCATTCTACTGTATCAATCTGCATTGCATCTGTTTTCATTTCAGGGAAGATTTAATTGCTTGTAAAATAAAGGTGTTAACATGTCAGATGCTCTTGTTATGTTATTATTCACACAACTGAAATATCACACTAAGGGAGCCTAAACATCTAAAAATGATTTTGAAGTTTTTATTTTATTTTATTGAAGATCAGGCAATTCTAACACTCAATGGACCCTGATAGATTATATGCGTATTGGCGAGTTGTGTTTGAGATGAAAGGTACCTTTGTATAAGGTTAAGCAAAACATACTTACAAGGTGTATTGGTTAAACTGAATAATAGGCTTCTGCTAAAGAAAGAAAGTAGTTGGACAATTTTAAATGTTGCCAATGTTTCTCTTTCTTTTTGAGCAAAGTTTTAACCTGCATCTATGGCAATTCTTCGTTTTAGCAAAACTAGTGCAAGACAATTCAAATGTTTTAAACAAGTCAAAGGTTTTAAGACTAGTGCTCCTAGTGTTGTGGAGTAAAGCCACAAACTTGGTTAAAAAAAATAGTCATTTTTGCCATTTTCTTCATCTCTGAGACTAGAGATTTATAAACGAGTGCAATTAAAACGTGTGATTAACTGGATAAAACAGGAATATATCCTGTGTTAATAGATATTGTTCATGCATTTTTTTTGCATTTATTCCTGTCAAAAAGACACTCAAATGTTGGGTAACATTGTACCTAAACAAAATATCAAAGGCATGATTTGTAGTCGATTTCAGAACATACACACTATACAATTTGTTAGATTAGAGTGTATTATTTGAACTATTTTAGCTTTATTGAAGTTAAACCTTTGGTTAAAAATAATGGACAGCAGATTCACTCTGTTATTTGCTGTTTGAATAAATTATGTGATTTGTTTTTAAATTGAAGCGTCTAAAACTCTCTGTCATTGAGCTTAATGACAGACTGAAATTAATTTTTTGACTTTAGTTTTTGCTCTTATCCTGTAATCAATCCTGTCATGTCACCCCCATCTGCTCAGTCTTTTTATAGAGTGGGTGGGAGTCACTTTAACCAAGATTTCCAGAACTGTCACATGTGGTATTTGGCTGTTTAAAATAGAAGCAGATGTAGATGCTTGCATTTAGAATCAGTTTTCTTGCCAAGCAAAAGCTCCCTATGTATACTGTTTAAGCTCCAATAAACCAACTATTACTGATTAAATTAATCTTACTGCAATATATATTATTTAATGTCAGTTATTTTGAAGATAGACCAAATTGTGGAAATGTAGAATATTACATCTGCAGTCCCTGAAGCAGATTACATTTGACAGCCTCTGTTAATCCTGCCTCAAAGAAAAAGCAGAGTAACTAATTAACCATGACTTTACAGCCAGACTTAATTTCCATGCATGTGTTCTGCTGTGAAATGTAACCAAACAGACAGCCGTGAAAAACAAACACTGTCTGTGGTGTAGAGGTCAGCCCCAGTTTGCAATGTTAATGAATGAGCTCCACATTCAGAGGTGGAATAAGTATTTAGATATTGTACTTAATTAGAAGTACCAGAGTGTAGGAATACTCCTATAGTCATGCAATACAAATTGTACTCAAGTAAAAGTAGAAAGTATCAAAGTATACTTAAAGTACGAAACGTAAAATAAGTAATTATGCAAATTGTCCCATTTCAGAATAATATATCATGTTTTGATTATAATTATTGATGCATTAAAGGGTTTATCAAAGCTGTTAAGGTGCAGATCATTTAAATTACTTTTATACTGCAGGTTAGCTTGTGAATTTTAACCCCAGGTGTAACTGAAGTCTTATTTAAGCGTTGATTATATTTCACATCAATAATCCAAATCTGAGTAATTCAATGTAGTGGAGTAAATGTACACGATTTACCTCTGAATTGTAGTTGAGTAGAAGTAGAAAGCAAAAAATGGTAGTACAAATACCTCAAAATTGTACTTAAGTACAGTACTTGAGTAAATGTACTAAATGTAGTTCCCTTACCACTGTCCAGATTACATTTCGTATTTTTTTCTTTCTGAATAGAGGTCGTGTTGCCTCAATAAAATCACACAAGTGTATAAAGGATAATAGCAGTGGGTGGGATTTCCGTGTGAAGTGGGAGTGTAGCTCCACAGAAATGCAGGAAAGAAACCCCTCTTTACGAGCTTTACACACGGGGCGGGACTTTCATTCATGTGAGTTGGGGGTGTAGGCCACTCAGTCAAAGACAATCAGAGATGTTTGAGTTTCCATGCGCAGTGACCAGGGAGGTAAAGCGCACAGCAGTTTACCCCTCCTCCAGCTTCGACCTTTTTTTCGGCCTCCACAACCACTAAATCACACTTGATCCTAGCAAGCTTTTTCTGATTAAAAAGAAAACTGGTCATGCGACGCGATTTATTCCTGCCCGAGGGAAGAAGGAAAAACTAGATACGACCTGTTGGCGATGATGGATTACTCGAAGGCGCAAATGGTGAGTGTCGACGACTGCTGGGCTGCGACCCGTGTTTCGTGTTTGTTACAGTAACAAAGCAAATGGCGATTAATGTAATCGTTTTAGGAACATTTGCACGCTTTCAAAAGCCCTTTCGCTTTGGTTATTAGGAGTGTTTTTGTGATTATCAGTGTAGTCCGTGTGTTCGCGTTGATCTGCACTGGGAAATTGTTGTTTTCCCATTAATAAAATCGACTTGTGAAAAAAATCCCGAGTTCTTGCATATTTAAGTAGCTTTTAACAAACTGAGGATACAGGGATCTAAGTGAGGAGCATTTTGTATCCTGCTACTAATTTATTCTTAGTTTAATTCATGATTTTTCCTGTACATTTTCTGTTCATTATGGTCTCAAACCATCAAGCTTTGTTTCACTTTAATCCACATATGCTGGGCTTGCTGGGCCCGAGACCGCCCCCCTCTTTCGAAAAGTTTCAATTTACCATGTCAATTTGTTTTTATCAGAAGATAAATATACATAGGTTTGTTCAGACAATATAGTGTTTAAACAACAATCTGGGAAACAAATAATTAGCCTTTTTTATTTGTTTAATACATTTTGCCATTAACATTGGATACATTTCTGCAGCATTTATTGCAAAGCACCCAATCAAACATTTCCCCAATTAATTTTGAGATTTTATTTGTTTTTCTGTGCATAGTCAAGCTTCACTGAGGAGGGGAATTCAGCTGGGTTTCCTCCGCCTGGTAATGCTGGGGTGAAGCTGGAGGCGGTGATGGAGCAGTTGCAGAGACAACAAGAGGCCAAACTGGGGATGAATCTGCAGGAGAAACATCTTCTTCACGCCCAGCTCCTCTTTGCCCAACACGCTGCTGCAGCCAGGGCCTCTGGCTCCAGACTAGACCCCGCATTATTTGGCAAACCAGATGGACAGACTTATCTGGCAGCTCAACAGGCTTACAACAGCAGAATAGATCCAGATGAGGAAGATGAAGACTCAGATGAGGAGGAGCAGGAAATGGTGGGGCCTGAAGGGAATGATGACATGGAGGAAGATGAAGAGGAGATGGGGGACGGGCCTCATCCACAGGCGAAGAAGCCGTGTCTCCAGCAGGTTCCTGGCTTCCCCTTCGCTCCTTATCCCACACCTCAGGCGTCCGCTGTGAAGCAAATGTCCCAATCTCCTCCTCCAGCAGCAATAAAAGAGGAGCAGGAGGAGACGGAGCTGCTGTCTCCTGCAGGACAACAGGCCTTCACCTCGCCCAATGGCTTCGCTGACTGGGGCTTTGATGAGTCGTTCAAACAAGTAAGTTACCTTTGATTTAACTGCATGAATAAAGGCCATATTGTTGTTCTACGCTGTATTGTTTGCTATATTTGGTAGTGAGGGGTTTCTCTTTAAAAGATACAGATATATCCAAAATAAAAACTCTGTCCACTGTTGGATATATTATAGTGATTATAACTCCATTCTGATGTAGTCTCAACAAGAGAAAACTGTATCTGTTCAGAGAGTCAATTAACTTCTGTGTCTCATGATACTTGTGTGTTCTCATTCCTATTAATAATTCTTGACTTCTTCCTGCTGTGTATGCACTCTCACACATGTGGGGGGGGGGGGGGGGGGGGGCGTTTCCTATTGGCACAATGCCTGAGTTTGATAGTGTTTAATTACTCGGCAGAGATCTCTCCCTCTGCTATAGCTCGTCTCACACTTTAGAAAACACACCCTCGCCACCGACTGAGCTAATTGGTCTTGGCTGTGGTCCAATCCTAACTGCTCAAAGCAGGCCTGACAGATGAAGTTAAAATGAGAGCAGGGGATTAATGAAATCGCCTCAAGCGTGTATTTATGGCTTCAAAGGTTAACTACTGTAAGGAATTGCAGGGTAGGGGGTGGACTTTTCTCTCACTGTATCAGACAGATCTCCTCTAGATGAGGCCCAAAGCTAGTATTTACGAGTATGTTTTCAACAGATATGTTATAGGAAACAGAGGCTCCCGTCAGAGACTTTTTCTACAAACAGCCTATGTGATTGGTTGTTCTGTGTGTGTGTTCCCTTAAAAGGCCCCACTTCAATACAATACATTATGATTTGGCCAGAGGACAGCTGGGTTAGTGCCTCACAGCATACCAGCAAGCAACTACCCATAAAGTTGACTTACAGTAGTTTCAGTGGAGCAGAATGGGATTTTTGATATTTGTTTTGAGTTTTACGCATCATTTTCTTTGTGATATCTCACATTTACTTGTGTGCCCTCCTTGTTGCCTGAGTTGTGGTAAATCTTCTCTATGATTTAAAAAGGTTATGTGTACATAAGGCCCTTCTAAAACCTCACAGGCTCACAAACCTTGCTGCTGACATAACTCAGTGGATAGCTCTGCATAATTTAACCGTTGCCTGGCAACACTTAATGGCAGCTTAATTCAGCTGCAAGTAATCAATACATTATATGGCCACTGTAGTGAGAATTGCATTTCCTTTTGTCAGGCCAGCACACAACACCTGGGGCAATGAAGAGCATTTGTCCCGTTTTAATTAAAGCACAACAACAAGTTGTGAAAATAACTTAATTGTGTGTGTGTGTGTGAAATGGTTAAGGTTATGTGTTTAGACGCTTAAAGCACAAAAACCTCTCTGGAATATATATTAGAATAAAGGTATTTGAGAAGTAGTAGTTTGACATTAAATGAACTTAGCAAGCTGATTTAAAATGGTATGAAGCCCATTACCACAGGTTTGTTTGTTTTTTAAATGCTGGGTTTTTTTGTACAGTTGATTTTAAAGCAGGACTCCTTCAGTGGTTGAATTGAGGCGGTTTTATGTGACGTGATTATAAATAAGTTCTGTTTGTTAGTTTGAAGTAGGACCTTGCGCAAGTTAATTGGTGGCTGGTTGAAATGGTTGTAATTATTTACTCTTGTTAACCTCTTTTTACTTTTAAATCAGTACCATCTCCATAATCCTTTGTTTTTCTTTCCTTCACTACCATTATTAATCAAACATCTTTGTAGTGTTGGGCATGCTGTACAATCCTCCCCATGCTGGGCAGCCATTGTTCACTCCTGGTGTGCGGTCTTCACTGTACGCCATTAAATGTGGAAAGGGCGGGGATGAATGGCCCCCGTTTGCTCTCATTCCCAGTCCACAGCCCAGCAAGGGGCTAGATAAATGATCCTGACCTGTTCGGGTCACTAATTTGATTTGGATTAAACATTTGGTCCCCCTGTGGTTACATGACATTAGGAGAGGGATCCGTTTTCACTCTTGCTCTGCAGGAGCAGCTCAATGATTTTAATGAGGCTCATTATAAGAGGAAGTTACCGCCGGGTGTTTTGATAGGACTAGATTTTAAATCAAGTGTCATTTATTTATTTTTTCATCTTGACTGGTTGAACAGACATACTTAACATTACTACGTTGTGTATAGTTTTATGCATAAACCTGATTATTTACATTTTATTTAAATACAAAAACACAGCTTAAACCCTAATAAAATCTGGCCTTTTTTAACAAAACAAAAGAAACCTTTTCCTGACCTACATACTGAATACTATCAGGATTCCCAGGGCTGGATGTGTGAAAACTCTGTGAGCAATTAACTGAGAGCTCTTTGTTAATAGAGCCACAGTAGGTCTCCCTTGCTCATCAATAAGGGGGGGGAAGGGTTTTATTTCCATCTCCTGGTGAAAAGACTGGGATGTTTATCTACCTTCACATCAATAAGCTTTGGCTGGGGGAGTAGAAGTCCTTTATTAGAAACTCTAAGCTGAAGCCATTAGATGTGTCAACAGCTCTTCCACCACAGGGGCAGTTTTATCTGTTTTATCTGACATACAGATATACTGTTTAACTAGAACAACAACTAACAACAGCAACAGAAAAGAAAGAAACATTGGTATTTACAGGAGTCCATTACAACAGAGATTTTCAACCAGAGGGTATACTTAATTCTGCAAATGTTCTTCTGGAAAATGTTTTAATTGAAAATAAATGACAATTTGTTGAGATAATGTCATCAATTAGCTGTATCGCCTATGCTTTATGGTTCATGGTTTAAAGGGTAAGCTAAAGTAACAAATACTTTGGTAAATAATTAGCAAAAATAAATGTAAAACTGGTTTAAAGGTCAGCTACAAGTAATATTTACGTTTTTCAAATGGTTAGCTAAAATAACATTTATTCTGTTGGGTTAAATAGTAAGTAACCAATACATGGTTGAAATAGTAAGCTAAAGAAATGGATAAATGGTTTAAAACTCAGCTCAAAGAAATGTATATATATTTAAAGTAGTTTTATAATAAAGGATAAATGGTTAAAATACTGAGCTAATACCTCAACAAATGTATACATTATTGAAATAGTAAGCTAAAGGGCGACTGTAGCTGCGAGGGAATGCGGTCGTCTTTCAAGCAGAAGGTTGTGGGTTCGATCCCATCCCATGCATCAACATGTAAGGTGCACTCTGTATGAATGGGTGAAGGACATATGTAAAGCGCATTGAGGGGTCTTAAAGACTGGATAAAGCGCTATATAAGTACAGTCCATTTACCATTTAACAGTAATGAATAAACTATTCAGATAGTAAGCTAAAATTGATATATAGGATTTAAAATAGTTAGACATAGTAATGTATAAAAGAATAGTTAAAGTGGTGGTTTCAAATACATTTAAATGACCTCTGGTTGGGCTGTGGGTGTACATGTGAGGTGTGAACTTCTGCTTTACAATGTCCTGCAGCTGTCTGCGTGTCAGCATTAATATATGTATATAATATTGTTTTTACTGTAAGAGAGATTATTGCATCATGTTTCTTTGTAGCTCAAACGGTAAATTGTTATGGGTTTTAAACCTCAATCAGATCGGGTCACCACACTTCAGATTTAGTGAATTCAATAATGTGCTTTATAGTAAAAAGTAATACATTTGTATCCAAGCATTACGTGACATTTTAACAAGGCAAGACAATTAAAGACAAAAATGGTACTTTAATAAACTAGGGTGACAATTGAAGTTTATCAAATACAAAAACGTGGGATGTTGTTGAAAACACACAAGCTTGTTTTAATTTAAAACATTTTCACATAAGACATCAAATGAATGATGTGTGGGCCCCTGATTGATATCCAACTGTGACATTTCATAACATGAAACAAGGTCCACTATAGTCCCTAAATGAATGTACTGCAATGTCAGTTTTGAATGAAGATCGAAGGAATAATAGGAAAAAAAGTGTCATCTACTTAATGTAATTGTAACAACAGAGCGTTCTTGAGACTGTTCTGCTAACCATGTTTGATTTTCATACTTGCATCATCTTGCAGTTCTCGTGGGCATTGGCAGAACAATAACATCTCAGCAGGCCTTTCCACACAGTTGCACACGCACTGCCCTTTTCTCAAATTTGTAACCTTTAACTGTCTTAAGGAGGGGGCCGATGGACGAATAACATGTCTCATTAAACTACCTAATGAGCCCTTCCATTAATCCCCCTTTTACTGTGCCCAGCTCTGAATGGACCCCCATTTGTGAAATATCAGACAAAATAAGCCTTTTTATTGATTACCATAGGTTTGTATTATGTGTTGTAGCAGCAATAGGACATCAAAGAAATACAGATACATAAATAAGTGGAAAAAAACATTGTAAAGTATCTAAAATAAAAATATAAACCAGACAAATGTTAACTCTTTATTACGAGGTAGTAAAAGTGAAGTGCAATAATGGTGTGATTGTGGCATAACCTAAAATTAAGAATATTATGATAACACCTACTATACATTAGAGTGATGTATATGATTTATTTTGATACTTACAGTTTGTCTATTCATTTAGCAATGTGATATCATACTAACAGTACATGATGTAAACAGTATGACCGATTACCATTATAAACTACAGGACTGTTAGTATATTTAAAAAAAAAGATATATAAAATGTATGTACAGTGTAAAACAATATGTGTAGTAGTGAAATATAAATATTATATGTAGTCTTTGTACACAACACCAGCAGTTAACCCTCTTTTATGCATAGAGCTGTGGTTTCAGGGCTGGGAAAAAATCAGGCTTGAACATGAGGTGTGTAGCACGAAGTCCAGAGTCCATGAGGGTACAGGACAAATAAAGAAAACCTTCAAAAAGAAATGGTATCTCTCCGAGGATACACCTTGCCAGTGTTTCTTTGATTTACATAATCTTGTGTGTCTATTGCATGTCTTGTGGGCAGTATTCGAACCATAAATAGTAAAACACAGGTCTCAGGACAGTCTGGAAGACAAACTGTTCACTGATGTGTGTGTTTTTTTTTTTTACAGAGAGGAAGTGCCATCTGGGCTGAGGAGAGTGACGGAGCAAAAGTAAAAGCTGAACCATCAAGGGACTTCGCCAAGGTCAGTACATTTTGTAGATGTGTTTTCAACAAGGCTGACATTATCACACACTAACATTTGCCATTGTTTGTTTTTAACTTACAGCTTTATGAACTTGATAATGACCCACAACGGAAGGAGTTTCTTGATGACCTCTTCATCTTTATGCAGAAACGAGGTAAGGTTTTACAAAATGTTGTTGTTTTACCTAGGGGAAATCTTTGTGATCATTCGAACATTAAATAGACATAGTGGTGGTGTGACATTACACTGCAAGTGAACACAGCAGACCCTTAGTTTAACTAAGATGGAAAGTTAATGAGTTACTTCAAAGCGGCGGATGGCACAGTCTGTATTATGAATTGGTGATAGGAATAGTTTTTTCTTGTGTCCATAATAGCATGAAAAAACCCTCTAAAGGTTGAATCCTGCAGGTCTTACTATTCATATCAAGTAAAGACTGTCAAATAAGTGTTAGGTTGCTAAATAATAAAACATATCATTATAATTTCTACGTTTTTTTATGGAGGTTAAAATAGCTTGAAATATTCTTAGTAGCTTTTCATATGTTACAGAAATCTAGGAATGTTTTAATCATTTGAAAACAGCCTTTTTACTCAACATTATCTACAATTAGCTATAGAAATGCGTCTGTTATACCTTGATGATTTGCTGTATACTTTTTGTTTACATTTCCTGTCTATTTGTCTACCAGCGTTAAGTACTTTATGTTAAAGACAGTTATGCAGAATAATTTGGCCCAATTAAAACTTTGAAGTAGATGTAGGAATCTTTACTCGTTTGTGCAGGTCAGGGTCCCTGCAGTGTGTGCGTGCATGCGTGTGTCTTCAACCAAATAAATCTTGTTTCTACAACAGTTTTTTAGCCCCCTCGCTTAATTGGCTTTAGTCCAAATGGGGATTGAAAGAGTTAGCCATCAACCCTGTGATTGGCAGGCACTGCTGGCTCTAAAATCCCCCTTCCCCCCTACACTCAAATCAATGCAGCTACAGAGTTGTGGAATTACCCACACCCCCATCCATCTGAAATAAGCTTCATTAGAAAAGTCTATCCACACAGATTACACATGCTTAACCGTTTCACCAAACATTTAGGGCAGACCCTTACCTGCTTTAATCTGCTATTGCCCTCCTCCTGCTTGTGCTTTCCCTACTTTTACAAGGTCACTCATGTTTCGTGCGAACTTTTCAGGATTTAATTTAGTTATCCTCTCGTTCATCCAGGAACTCCTGTGAACCGCATTCCCATCATGGCGAAGCAGGTGCTGGACCTGTACCGGCTTTATGCTCTGGTGACAGAGAAGGGAGGCCTGGTGGAGGTTATCAACAAGAAGATCTGGAGGGAGATCACTAAGGGTCTCAACCTCCCCACATCCATCACCAGCGCAGCCTTTACGCTCCGCACCCAGTAGGTGTCGCTTTCATTTGCAACAGAAAAGCTGAAAAGGTTGTTGACTGCTGTTCTCTTCAGGAGCAATCGAGGAATAAATGGGCTAGAAAATTAGTTAATGTTTTTTTGTTTTAGGTTTGCTGTACTTGAACTAGAAGAAATGATTTACTGTTATTCCTGAAAGAAAAACAAATTAGTTTAAATAGTTTTGTGCATGTCTACATGGTAAAGTAATCAAAGTATGTCAATGTTTTTTGTTGATTTAAACGCTGACATTTCAGTTATAGTTTCCCCATTTCTCAGTATTTTGTACACTTGGTGAAATTCAAAGAAAGTGTAAAACATTGATATTTTGAGTTAATGGTCTTTCAAGTTAAATAGTTTTTTAATAAAAAAAAGTAAGTGTATCAAATATAATTTCTTTAATACCCAGGTTATTTTACAATTTTAAATAGTTCTGCTATAAATCATATGACTAATCTGAAACATTTCCTTGCAGGTATATGAAGTACCTGTACCCATTTGAGTGTGAGAAGAAGGGCCTGAGTTCTCCAGGTGAGCTGCAGGCTGCCATCGACAGTAACCGGAGAGAGGGCCGACGCCCGAGCTACACCAACAGCTTGTACCGCTACTCCCCCTCCCCGAGCTCCGCTCAACACCGCCTCTCTTCACCCACCATGCAGACTACCCCGAACGGCCTGAATTCATCCGCCAGCCCAGTTCTGAAGAGAAACCCAGGTAGGACATATGAGAGTGCAGGAAAACAACAATTGTTCTCATCACAAAGAGAACCTGCTGGTAATTGGATGATCCAGCTTCCACCAAACTTCCATTTAAAAAAACAAAAACGAAATCATTAGAGGTCTTATACTTGATTTTTGAAGCATGTTTTAACAATTTTAACATGTTTTCTATTGTTTAACACATTACAAATCATCCTGGTGTTGAACCAGGTGGATCCTCCTGCACATTTAGGAGATCATTTTTTTCCCAGTATTTATCGAGGTAACCTAGACAGGATTATTTATCAGGCATATTATAAACTGCTACCGTTTCTTGTAGGCCGACCCAGCGTCAGCCTTGCAAGGGCTTTCTTGATAAAAAAGCATTGTGATATTTCCATTGGATTTGTCGAATGTTGCAGAAAATGGGATCTGTGGTAGACGCACCTTAATGTTTGAATCAGCTGGATAAACACATGTTAACACTACTTTTATTAAGTGTTACTTGTTAGACGCTTTTATCCAAAGCAACTTACATACTCAATACTGTGGACAATCCCCACAGGAGCAATTTGGGGTGAAGTGTCTTGCCCAGGGACACAACGACATGCTGACTGCAGTGTGGTTTGAACCTGTGCTCACCTGATCCGAACACCAACGCACTACCCACTGCGCCACACGCCTCCCCGCCCGCCCTTTATAATAATTAAAGCGTTAATGCAATTTGTAGAAGTGAATAGCTAATATAATCCTATAAACAAAATACCTGATGGTTGCATTGTACCCAGCTAAAATAAAGGTGGACTCATGTTCAGGTGTTATCCACAGACCATTTTTGTGCATCCAAGCAATAACTCATTAACACTAGAACCGCCAACGGGTAAATTTTACCCGCAGCTGTTTTTTGATTGTATGTAACTTTTTTTCAATAACATATTAAAGTCTCCCAGTCCGTGACTTTTCCTGAAAGTGTGTTATGTAGCACCCTCTGTTGTTAGCAATTGTCAATAGGAAGTCAGATTGAAAAAATCGGCAAAAAAAATGCCATTTATACCCATATCCGCCAGCGGGTAATATTTACCTCATAGAAAATGCAGCGTAAACATGACGTGTTGCTATAGCAACGCCTTTTGTCTACTGCGGTTCCTTATAGATAGAGAGATAGATTGAGAGATAGATAGATAGATATATATATATATTGATAGATGGATAGAGAGAGATATAGACAGATAGATAGTTATAGATAGTGTAACATCTTGGAGAATACAAGATCTTGGATGACTGAGCTCACGTTGAGGACGTAATGCATGTGTGCAGGTTACGTGCAAGTTGAATAAAGATGAACACTCGGAATGAGAGAAGTAGTCCGGGTCGTCTGTTTATGTAGACAATTATATGAACATAGAACAGAACATTACGGATAGATCGATAGATAGTTATAGAGAGATAGAGAGAGAGAGATTTGTACCTAAACAAAACACAAGTCTAACACCAAGTGTTTAAATCAGCACTCTTAGCGATATTTTATACTTCATGCTATCTGCACAAACTATATCATATGAAAAGCTGAGAGTCCACAGATTCTATTGGTATAGGTTTCATCCCTGTGCGATCAAAACTCACTGTTCTGTATGATAAATAAAAGAACATTGTACCTTGCAAATCAATAGCGGGTACATTTTACCCGTTGGCGGTTTTAGGTATACAGCGACCTCTGGCGGTTCTAGTGTTAAAGAAACGATTCATTTCAAGGTAGCCCGGAAGCGCTCAAATGCGAACTCATTTCAAAGTTAAAGACTCATTCCTATACATTCCATTGCCTTTTTCCTTTGCCTTCTTTAAACACTTATTCTAATTTCATGACATGTTTAAAACTATTCCCACTGTGATTCCCAATCAGATGAGATGCCTACCCCTGTGATGCCCGGCAGGCTGCCCATGGCTCTGGCCCTGGGGCAGCAGCAGCAGCAACAGCTGGCACAAGCTGCCGCGCTGGAGAGTTTCAGAGAGAGGCTGGAGCGCAGCGCTGGAGGAGCCGCAGCCGACGGGCCAGAGAAGAAGATGATGAGGATGGCCGAGGAGCAGCAGCGCCTCATGCAGCAGGCCATCCAACAAAACCTACTGGCCTTCGCTTCTCACTTCAACCCCATGAATCTCAAACTTAACAATGGACATGGTGAGTTGTCTAGGCTGTGATTGTTGTACTGGCTCTTTCATTACTTAACATGATTTAAGGAAAGTTTATTAAATGGAGTATTTTATTTCCCCCCCCCCCCCCCACAGAGAACAAACAGGATATGTCTCTGAGCATCTCCACTAATGGAGCAGCCAGTATCAGTGTGTCTGTGGAGGTCAATGGCACAGTTTACTCAGGTGAGCGATACCATTTAAACGGGGTGTATGCCTTTTTTAGTGCTTTTTAAATTGCCCCCAAAAAACTGCACCAAAAGAGCTACACCTCTGTCAGAAGATAAACAATGTACGCCTACAGGCTCCTGTACACCTCAGTCAATAAAATATCCTATTATGTGTCTTTTAATCCGTACAAAAGCAGGAGATAAACTACAAATTGTGGTTGAATAGGCGAGAATAGAATACAATTTAATTTAACTATTTCATGCCTTGGAGCAGTGATTTCCTCACAAAACATGTACTTTTTCACTTTTGTCAGCACTAAATTCTTCCTCAAACTTGACTGAATTTCCTAATTTGTATGTTTTTTTTATGGTTTTCATTGTAATCTGATCTCTGCATTGCAGGAAAGCTGTTCGCCCAGAAGTCGGCTGCTCCTGCGGCGTCGCAGGCTGTAAATCTGGCAGGAACGAATGGTTTCAGTGCCATGTCCTCCTCGCATAGTCCCTCCTCTTCGTCTTCCACTTCCTCTAAGGGACCAAATTAAGCCTCACTTGACCTTAAATGTGTCCTCAGCAAAATTATTTAGCACCATGCAAACACTGTGTGAACTCTTAACTAAACTGCTGTCTCCTAGGACCCCTCTAGTTGTGCTAGTTGACTTCCTGTTTGTCTACTCGAGCAGTGCAGAAAGTCAGCCGTACCACTTCAGGAAATCTATAACTTTTACATTATTTTTACAATATAATGTGCTTTAAATAGGTTTTGTCAAGAGGACAGAGATGTTTAACCTCAAAGGCTTTAAAACTGACCATAATATAGATTCAGATCAGAGTTTACCTTTGTGCCTGTTAGATGTTTTTTCTTTTAAATGGCTTTACAAGGTTTGTTCAGAAGTGTGTTTTGACTTTTCTTTGGTTTGTCAACTGCATTTATGTCTAATTATCCAACAGTTCTGTAGCTGCCTTTTTCCATAGCCATAGTAGAACAGTATGGTTGCCAAAATGCAGCTAATGAAGACCAAAAAGCCTTAGCTCAATGTCATAGCTCCTGTCTGTAACTGTTTTACTGGAGCCATTTCGTACCCCTTTTAGTTAAAATTTGGTTTAACCCGACCGAAAGCTCATAGTTTAAAAGCAGCTTTCCAGGTTTATGTATAAAAACAAAAAAAATTAGAGAAATGTTTTGCAGGTTGGATTTTTGTATGTTTTGTATTGTTTCATTTTGTCTTTTTTTATATTTAATCATTTGGCTCAGCCTCAAATTAATTTCAAAACAATGATTTCATGTCAGCTTTGAATCAAAGGCAAAACCAGAGAGACGGTTTTGCTGAGAATTATATGTAGGGTGGAAGTGGTTCAACATTTACCTCAATTAACTTTCCATGTTGGTAAGTTTCTCGGAAATTTCTTCTGGACTCAGGAATGTCCTTTTGGACTCATCACTGTTATACTGTATCTTATAATATATATTGTTGTGTTTGCATTAATGCAGAGAATGTATCACTAATGACCTCAAGCTTTTGACAAGTGCACACTGAAACAGTGCTACCTCACTCTTCTAGAGAAATATGCAATGCTTAATGCAGTGTGTTGGTTTAGACATCTGCTGAAATGGACTGTATGTGGACAATCAAGTAGACATATCAATCATGCAAACAAATGTCACTGTGAACATCAGAAAGCAAGGTGTATGCTGAACTCTTTTTTGATCTTTGCTGAACGTATTTCTTGGACATATGGCCATAAGGAATAAAACCATCTTGTGTGCTGTAGAAAGACTGTTTTTTTTTTCTTCAGCCAAGTCATTGTTACCTTTGGAAAACCCCTGCATTTATGGGCTTGTTTTATCATGTTCCAATAGAAGTTAGCCTTGCGGTTGATGATGTTCGTTTAAGATGATAAAATTGTCTAGTAGTCTTTTAATAGACGTGTGTCAGCTTGAAACAATCCTAATAAGTAGGTAAGCATTTAATACCTCGTCAAAAATCTCAACACAAGGTCCACTTATTGGCTGTTGACTGATCTTTAAACTGCATCTCACAATCTTCACCAGTGACTGAAATGATTGTTGATGTCACACACATTGATGTCCAGAAATGAATTCCATGTTTAGATGTATGTAGGACATTCTAAAACCTGGTTTGCCACCAAAAACCCAAATGGTAGAATATAAATGTGTCTTTATTCAACTGATTGTACTTGAGTACTTTCCATTTAATTTTACTTCACACTTACAATCCAAAATGCACTATTTACCCTGCATATAAATCAAGGGTTTACATAGAAAACACATCGATCATTTTACAAATGTAATGCATTGTCGTAAATTAAACACATTATCAAATTACTTTTGATATTTTAAGTATATTTTGCTAAAAATAAGTATGCACTTTAAATACTTTTTCCGCACTATAATAGAGTATTTTGAATTGCAGTTTTACTCCAGTAAATGATCTGAATACCTGCGCCTTTGCTGGACAGTACATAATATAATATAAATAATACACGAGTGAGTGGCCAGATGGGGGTAGTATTTACTCTGCTATAAAAAAACGAGACCACCAGTTCAGGGGTCTTATTTATCTGTAAACATGCACATTTATCCGTATTCAATGCATCATCTCTGCTTTTAATCTCTTTAGCCGAGAGCATGGACCAGTAAACATGCAGTATTTTTTTACCCTGTTTTTAATCTTAAAAGTCATTTATATTTTCTTCCTAATTGAGACCTTGGTGTTTTTCCCACATAAGTCTATCAGAAGTCTACTTAATTCCTACATGGAAGAGGAAGAACGGAAAGAGTCTAACTAATGGAGATGAGAGCTCACGGGTCAGATTGAACAGGTTGTAGGATTTAATGTGGGGAGGGTTATTCTATAACACTGCTGGATGGCATCTGGAATACTGTAGAAGAAAGATGCACGGGCACAATTCAGAGGTATTATCAGATGATATCTCCGCCCACTGCCCCGCCAACCAGGGCGGAATAATACTCGTCAAGTCACTCTGCAGATGAAGGGATCACTGTCCTCGGACGATGACTGGAATATATTGTCAATGTGCAGGTTTTATTACTCAAAACTGAAACGTGTGTTTTAAATAGTGTGATTTTGTTGTGCCTTTGTGTTTCTGGCACACCCAAATAATGGCATAGATTGCCTCAAACAAAATCATGTGAGGGAGATCTCCAGGACTGAAAGCCAGAATGTGGTTTAATAAGCCAAACAAATTATCCTCTTCACCGGGACCTCTTGGCTTCTACTTGTGGATGTTTTAAAATAGGTTCTGACAAACCTTCAGCACTCTGTTGGCACCATGCCTTACCACGATGAGGAGTATCCGGGTCAGCCTCTGTGGCAGTCGGTGCTGCTCTTCTGCTGTAAGGGTATGATCGAGGGCATCATGGTCATACTCTTCTTCTGGCTCCTGGTGCAGGTCCTTTTCACCAAACAACTGGAAGGTATGGCCCTAAAGGATAAGTTCACAGTTTTTATGATTCTAAATTAACATCCGCATGGTCATATTTGTACCAATACAAGTATGCGGTACAACGTTTTTAGGCATGTGAATATTGTTTTAAAACAGGTTTGAAAATAATGAACTACTCCTTTATCAGTTAGTGTGAAATCTTGTTTCTGTGCTTTAAGGCACATCATGGGGTAAAATAGAATGTCCTATAACATGTAATTCAGGGTGAGTTTCTGAACAGTTTCTGAACCATCTGATTTAAGTTATTATTCTCTCTTTTGTCTGCAGTTCACCTCCAAATCCTTCTTTTGGTCGGACTGATAGCTTTTTGTCTCAGTTTGTGCCTGGGATGTGTCCTGTGCTGGAGAAGTCATATGAGTGAAGTGAAAGACAAAGATGCTATGACTTCAGTACCGGCTCCTGCTGAACCTTTGACCTTTGTCCAGAGCCCGCCTCCCTCATTGCCAAGGCAGCAATACGAGGAGCTGGACGGAAACATAGTGGAGTACCCCTCCACTTTCACCAGCCCTGCCCCTTCGGTGTCTGAATTGTCCACTCTGCCATTCTCTAAACCAGCTAGAGCTGCCTCTGAACAGACGCACCAGCCAAAGTCTTATTTCTCCCTGCGTCGCCTCAACACAACACCACAAACAGCCCCCCTTTACAAAGCCATTGATCCCAGCCATGATTCCCTGCCTGCATTTCCCAAACTGGGACAGTTGTCCAAAAAATGTAAGACTCTGCAGAGACGCTGCATGGTGACTGGAGATAAAATATCTTACAATGAACACAGCCGGCTCACTGGCCCCAGTGCTGTCTCTCCTTCAATGCCTGAAGAACGAATCCCACTGGCTCAACTGAGCTATGGCTCCAGTGCCAGCTGCCAACAGCCAATATCACCAAATCCCTGCCTCAATTTCAATATGGCTTTCTCTCCAGATCAACAAACCCTGGCAGTGACTGTGCTCTGCCTCACTGGGACGCCCCACAGGCTCCAGGATGTGTCTGTGCTGGGCAGCCTGCCGCCTCTCTACCCCTGTCCCATACAGGCCTCTGCTCAGAGCAGCCTCAGCCCAGAGACCCACAGCCTGGTGCTGCTTTTGAAGGTGAGCTCTGTGAAGGAGCTTATGAGGTGTGTCCTGAGAATAGCCATATACACACGGGAACCTCCCAGCATGAGAGGCACCACGCTGGCTGAACTGGAGGCTGATTGTGGAGGGAGAGACTGGGGATCAGAGCAACAATTTCACTTCACAAAAGAGCTCGATCTAAACAAGTGGAGGACAAAAAAGGTACTGGTGTGTTGAACTAAAATATGTGAGTAGGTGTAGACTTCATTTTTAAGATATAGAGCAGAATAACCTGTAAGGACAACTGTATCAAAAACATGTTGCTGGGCCCCTTTCGAGCATGTTTACGATGCATGTTTAAGATTAAAGGTCAAGACCTTTAGGGGCCCATGTGGGTCTCGGGGCCCAAGGCAAAGTGTTGCCTGTTGTGCCCAGTTGGTAATCCAGTAGAAAGGTCACAGTTAAATGATCTGCTGAAACGTGCAACAAGCGGAAAACATGGAGACAAACACAAATCTGTATTTGTCAGTATATAAAAAGACGATGTTTCCTATGGTGATTTATCTGAATGTTGTACTCTACAAAGCTACTGCACTACACATGCTGCATGTCCTGCGGATCAATGTTTCTCTTTCTGCTCTTTGACGGCAGAGTCTGATATCACACGATGCACCGCCCTGTAAAGTGCTAAGCTGTCCTCCACAGATCTACATTTTGCTTCAGTATCAGACTACGGACCACCGCATCAAAGCCACGGTCCTCAGAGCAGAACACATAGAAAACCTCGTCCACTCGCTGGCAGCAGCAGGTAAAGCCGGCGTTTAATGTCACTAGAATTTGACAAAATGTGTATTTCATTCGGTGATCCTGTAAAGACAACCTGCATAGGGATTATGTAAGCGTGCAGGGCGGAACCAACTTTTGCTTTTTAAGGGCTGAGGTAAAGTAATTCCCTATGTTTGCTTGTAATGCTTAGGGGATTAAATCATGTCTTACATGACTCAAATGCAGCAGGAGATCATCCCTTTTTTTTTAATGACATTGTAGTTTAATCCCTCACTACTCACTAAATGTTCCAATCTCCTCTGGATCTGACATATCTAATCTTTGTTTGCATTAGCCTGTCTAGGCATTACTTTTATTGCAGACAAGCACATCCTGTATAAAGAGCCATTAGATGATATCTGTCTCAGTGCCGTTATGTCACATGAATTTTACTAGGATAATCTGCTTGTTTTATATCAGATTTGTTCATGCGAGTAGACAAAATGGCATTACAATGGATAAAGATAGGGGGATAAAATGTATGTTATGCTTTCTAGAGAGAGTGAGAACAGTAGAAAATGTTGTCAGTTTGATAAACCTACTAGTGTGATGTGCTTTTTCAACATTTCTACCTTTTAGGTTTAGGTTTTACATCTGACTCATCTATAAGAACATGCCTGCTCGGCTGCATTTTAGTTTGGTAGCTGTTGCAAGAAAAGATTTTACACCAAAAACATTGTGGCATGCGAACTCTACTCCACTGCTTCCATTTGCTGTAGTTGGAAAGCCACTTCTTTCCTGCATGCATTTGAATATTAGCTGTCATGTTTAATGTTTGTTCTACAGTAGACTTTCTTTCACACTTATAATCTTTGTGTGCACAGAATACCAGGTGGTGATCAATCTGCATATTAAAGGAGTCATGATCAGCAGCAGAGAAACTGAAGGAAGCTCCTGTGCTCTGTGGGATTCTTCTTTCCTGTTAGACCTGCCTCCAGGAGAGATCACTCAGCTGCCCCTCCTGCTTGAGTTTGTTATCATGCAGGTAAACATCACAGAGTAAAATGCATTTATGCCAATTTATACATGTTTTCTTAACATAACCCTCTGAATTCCACTTTCTATTTCCTCTCTACTGGGACACATGTAGATCCTTCCTGAAGGAAAAGTTGTCGGTCGAGTGCTTATCGGAGCAGAGGCTGCAGGTGCAGGACTCGCTCACTGGAGGGATATGTGCAGCCTGCAGGTGGAGCAGGCACGCTGGCACATTGTACAACCAGTGTCTATAGAGTGCTGACACTCAGTGGGTATCCGAAGTTAAACATATCATGTCACCTTTGCCATGAAGGGCACACAGCTGGTGTTTACATTGTATATCAAATTGTTTGATTACTGAGTTCATTTGTGTGTGTATATATATGTATATGGGAAATCAGCAATAGCCTTAGTAATGGCCTTATTTCAATGGAACAACCTGTTAATACTCAGTTGGGAAGGTACTGTAAGTGCACAAAACAACCTTTGTAGAGTTCAGAATGCATGGTCTTCTAACAGAACAATGTATGTCGTCTTTCTAAATGGATCTTTTACATTTTTTGAAGAACTTAATAATATCTTATAACCATTCAGTCACTCGACATGTAAATAAAAGGAAAAACATAAAGCTACTTGAAGTAATCGTTTGTAAAAGTCCTGCTTAACATCAGTCCTTGTTACTAAAATCCATGCAATACATTTATTTTTTCATGTGCACATGGAATTGTATTGTTACTCTAAGATAATTTTTTTAAATATCTTGTTGGCTGTTGGACTTTCTGAATGATGTGAAGAACGGTAGTTTGTCATATGAATAAAAGACAAGTTTTGCTTGCTTGGTGACTTTTATTAACAGTGTCATCTGAGGTAAAAGCATCTATCAAGTATAACCTTAATATCATTGTGTCTTTAAATTGCTGAAGTAAGTTAGTCCTTACATTTATTTTGAGTAAAACATTTAAAGCTATAAGGCACAAAGTTAGCTGGTTCAGCACAAACACCTCATTTGTCTCCTTCTTCCTCTTCATCTTCATCTGGGCTACAGATATCTACCAGCTCAACCAGGAATAATCCATCAGGACAGAGCAAAGCGGGCTTGGTCTGCTGCAGGTCGGTCACATCTGAACCGAGAGCAGTCTTGTTTTTTGCAGTAAGAGGGCAGTCCTGGATTGGTTTGCACCTTAGTGTTGCTGAATCAGGAAAAAAAAGACACAAGTCACACAAAACATACACATTTTAAAATGTCATATCTTGCAAATACAGAAGATAGAAAATCAAGCAAGAACAGAAGAAGAAAATAAAAATCAATTAAGATTAAAGTAAACAAATACAAATTAGAAAAGTAGTTTGTTATTGTATTAATAATGTATGAATCCCATAGATTTCCCAAAAGCTCGAAACTATAAACATTGCACATATCAAAGCAAATGTCTACACTACTGATTATTACATTAATTCATGCACAACTTCACCTGGCAGCAGATTTTCATTGTTTGCCTTCAGTTTGCAGATAACTGCAGTCATAGTTGACATCTGGCAGGGGAAAGAGCAGTTTTTAATCTCTAATTTAATCTTTATTTTGGGTGCAGAGACCTCTTTTGCAGATGTGTCTGTAGAATGCTATTTAAGTAAATTGTTGTTGCTATATGTTTTTCAAACGGAAGCTTAAAAAGTGCAGAAGAGGGCAACTTCTTGTTTATCAAATAAGATCTGCATCTGTTGTCACAAAGTCTAAAGTTTTAAGAAGATAAAATGTGCAGTTTCTTATTTATCAGCACTGCAAACCATTAAGATCTTTTAAAGACTTTGATAAAGACTTGTTGTATTTTATCTGAATGTTTTTCAGGACAAGACACTGACGTACTGTAACTCTTTCCTATCCTCTTATCATTGAGTCAGATGTGTTCAGTTTCAATCCGATTATTTACCCAGTAGAAAGAGTCATATGTGAGATTATAGCTGAAAGACATTTCACATTGCGTTTAAGTGGGTATGCAGCCAGGCTGACACTCCTCCCTGTGTGCTGTATGTTCTTTGATTAAAGCATAAACTGGGATGTGTGTGTGTGTGTATATGCAATGAATGAATGTGTGGGTAGTTCTGCTCATTTTAATATATAATCTATCAACAATTAAGCCATCAATGATATTAATTTCCACCGGTTGCAGATGCTAATACATTATATATCAAACATGCTTGCATGCAGACAGGCAGATGCAGATGGTCTTTGAGCTGTGTTGTGGCTGGAGGTTTAAAACTGATGTTTTAGTCATTTAGCAGTTGCATAGAACCTGTTTAGACTGTTTGTTTATGTTTTTCTACTTCAAAAACGTTACATTTGATGTAATCTAAGTCTGTGCAACCTGTTGGCTTTGGTTGTGCCAGTTTTCCTCAACATGAGCCTCCTCCCCTCCTGGACAGTCACACTCCTCTTCATCCTCCTCAAACACTGGCATTAAACCTGAACCATGCTGCCAGATCCTCCTGTCCACTGAATTCTGAATGGAGGAAAAAATGAACATATTTAAGTTAAATGTAAAAACTCTAGCTGTAGCTATATGTTATATAGTTTATATAGTTTCTGAAAGGTTCCTCACCCTTACACCCTTAGATGTTTGGGACCAGTCTTCTGGTGAGGAGGGTGCATTTTGACCTGCAGCTAATCTGTTGTCAACCGTTTCCACCTCTTTTCCTTCTCGCTCCTTAAACAGATTCTTTAACTACAACCATGGTAAGATACAGTATATTCATCATGTGATGCTTTGTCATTTACAAAAGGTAAAAACAAGGCTTACAGCCCTACATGGCTCGAGCTAAATGCTAATGTAATGAATATAACAATGCTAACGTGAGGATGTAGCACCTTTCACAAGTTGTTACACTATTAGTTTAGCATGTTAGCATGCTAACACTAGCTAATTAGCAGTGGTGGAAAGAAAGAGGCTACTTTTGCTTAGGCCTACAAGTGAAAGTTATATGAAAAGTCAAACTAATCAATTATTCAGAATTGACAATTCAAGTATTATTCATATTATATTATTGGATTATAATGAACATCGCAACTGGTGTAGCTACTTTATTCTCTTCTGGTAGCTTGTGTATTTCAGCTAAATACTCTCGGGAAAGTATGTCTATATAAAATGCTTGACCTATTCATCAAATAGTTGTTGAGATATTTCGGTCTTAAAAATGTATCAGACCAACATCACCAACCCTAGATCCTTGCATTAGAACAAACTGAAATGGTGTTAGCATCAGGCATTGTGTACCTGCTCAGTGACCATCCTCCTCTGCTGGTCTGTCTCTGCATCTAAAGGAGAGACAGTTTTATCCTTCCTGCCTTCAGCAGATGGTATCTCATCTTGAACCTGTAGATAAGAAATATGTCATTCATTATGTTCACTACCATTATAGAAGGCAATCCTTAGAGGTGTTGTTTTTATGAACTTTACCGGATAAAGCTGCCTCAGTGTTTGGAGCCTCTGGTCTGACAATGTTTCTTCTTCCTGCAGCTGCCTCGTTCTCCTCCTGCTCTCTGAAATCATATGATGGAAGAAGATGTTTTACATCTGAGCCAGTGAGGAAAAGCATTGCATGAGCCTACCAAATGTGTTTTTCTTTTAAAACAGGCTCTTACCTTCCAGCTGGGACCTCAGTGAGTTACTGGTCCAGATAGTTGCTTGGTTTCCATCATCCTGATCTTCAGAGGACTTTAAAGTGAGTGTTCATGAGAAACAGATGATACAGGAAGAAGAGATGCTGGTTATTTCAACCGTTCAAGCGCAGATATATTGTGTTTTTAATTAATAGCTTGATGAGGCTGCATGTTTAGATTGAGAGTAAGTAAGTGAGACATCTTTAGTTGAACCTGTTGTTTTCCTTTTCTCTCAGCCTTTCCAGACTCTTAAAATCTTCTTGATTATCACATTTAGATTTTCAACCGGTTACAGAATCACTTCCCAGTCTTTAAGACAACTCAGCATTTGTTATATTTTTTTAAAGAAAGCTTACTTTTCCTTTTGTTCCCTTACTCTGACAGTTTTTGCTTCTGCCTTAACCTCGCTGCGTTGTATACACACACCTATCAACACACACACACACACACACACACACACACACACACACACACACACACACACACACACACACACACACACACACACACACACACACACACACACACACACACACACACACACACACACACACACACACACACACACACACACACACACACACACACACACACACACCTATATATCAAGTCAACTGTAAGTATCCTACACACTAAATATTTATCCTACATACATGTTTACATACAAATACACTGTAGCCCCCCACCCCCACCCTAAATTCAAAAGTTCAGTGAGAGAGGAGCATGTCGTTACCTTGGGGGCTTTGTTTTGGCTGCTGTGAGAGGCTGATGACGGCTCCCATAACAAAGAGGATTCTGATAATCTGATGAACAGATAGTCAGAGTACACGATAAAGACTCAGATAACAGAATTTCATTTTGAGCGTTTGCTGATCATGCATTTTGAAAATGACAATCTCATCAAAATCCACCCACTCTGTCTGTGTCCCTCTGTCCTCAGTCTGTGCCAAGGCATCAGTGCCTGCAAATACAAGGTCACAGCACTTTAACGCCCCCTTGTGTTAACACAATAAAACAACACTTGTTGATAACATTTGCAGGTGCCACAGACTGCTGAAAGAGAAGTACATTCACCTTTATCTTCACATCTGTGAAGCAGAGTCCTGCTCCTCTCCAGCTCCAGCTGTTGTTTGCATGCACCAAGCTCAGCCTTCAGCAGCAAGTCCGATTCCTTCAGATAAAATGCATATTGGTAAAAAGTGACTCTCTTGTCTTTCTGGCCCTCTATCTTAAGTCTTTTAATCTCTGAGATTTACAGCTTGCATCTAAATGCACTGAAAGCCATTTGTGTGGGATCCCCATACATACATTTCTAGAGTTGCTCTTTTTGACTTCCTCTAGCTCCTCTTGTGTAGACTGCAGGGTCAAAGCCACCCTTTGCCATTTCTGTGCCCAGTGTGAGGCCACAGCCTTCAGTTCCTCGTTGCTCTGGAGTCTCCCTGCGCCTTGTTTCCGGTGCTCTACCTCTTGCAGTTGTAGCTTTTCCTCCCTCTCAAGGACCCCGGCCTCCAAATACATGCAGCGATCCTGCAGTTTCTGCTTTTCTAATTCCAAAACCTCCACAGATTCCCTGCATAAATAGTTTGAGGAATTCATGTAAAAGTACCCTACTTTTTCACAAGTTTATCTCCAGAATTGAAGGATTTGTTACTTGATTAACATCTCACCTGAGCAGGTGGCACTTTTCTTTCATCGCTGTTATCTCTTCATGTCCACTTTCACTAACTTTACTCAGCTCTCTTTCTGTGGTCATCTGAGCGCGGTCTGCCTCCAGATCTGTGATCATTTTAGACATGGTTAACCTCTCCAAGGTTTCTTCCTGTAGCTGAGACTGTGATGTTTTCAGTTTCTGCTTAATCTTTTCAAGCTCCCCTGTCAGCTTTTCATGTACCTGTTGTAAAGACACAAAATGTTATAAAGAATTCAGTAAATGTGAAATAAAAAAAATGATGTTTAGTTTAAGCTTTCCACCTCTTTTAGCGACTTTAAATCTTCCTTCGTTTGAACAGTTTCCTGATTGCTTTGGGATTGGCAACCCTCTGAACCTTGTTGGGTCCTCTCCTTAACAACACACAACAGAAGAAAACAAATCTTGTTGTAATTCACACATTATATTGTTATCTTAAATACCTTAGACACAGTTAAACATGTAATACCTGGATCAGGTGATCTTTGTCAAACCCTGTCAGTTTGGCCTTCAGCTCTTTTATATTTTCCTCCAGTTTTAGCATTTGAGTTGACAAGATGGCTTTTTCCTGAGAAGAATTAAAGACACATTTCAAGATGTAATTGTTCTGATGATTGTGAAACAAAGGGCCCCTTGGCACAGACATGCAAAAAACACCACATGTCCTACATAATAGCAAGGCCTACATACTTTATAGTTCTCTTTGTGTTAATCATGCATTTCTTTGCGGTTATTTAATCAGCGGCAGACTTACCAGGCATGCTTGGCTGATCTTGTTGTTAGCCTCACTCAGCTCTTCTTGCAATGTAGAGAGATTCTGTCTCCTTTGATTAGTGTCCTCTATTTGATTCAACAGAGTCTGCTGTGTCTAGAAACGTAGAAACAAAATGCACAGAGCCTAAAGATGTGTACATTGAACAAAAACTAAATAGCAGCACAACAAACAACTACAGTGTGATTTTGTTCACAAATATTTTTTACAGTATATTTTAAGATTTACGATATATCATTTATACCTCTGGAGAAATCTGGAGTTTCTTGAGCGCCTGGTTGAGTTCATCTTCTTTTGTCTTTGCCCTCGCCTCAGCATCTCTTAGTGCATCTCTCAGTTTGCACAGCTCTAAGTCAACATTCTGCGTAACCTGAATAAAATCCAAGTCAGAGATTGGCAAACAAAACTATGGAAGAATACATCATTTAGAAAACATATCTGTTTTTATAATACAAAAAGCTTACCTGTCTGTTAAAGTTGTCTTGACTCTTCGGTAATGTTCCGCCAAGCGAGTCAAGATTTCTCTCCGTTGGCTGATCATGGCTCCTTCTGTCCAAAGTTGATCTCAGATGCAACAACTCTTTCTCCAGCTGTAGCACCCTTATGAGTGAATTTCACATCAGTACTTTTAATCTTATCTAAGGTCTTTTCACTTTTCCTTTCTATGTGTTTTGCTTCACTTACTTTTCTTGAAGCGCTCTGCGTTGGTGACTCTTTTCAAACTGTATTAATTCAGCTGCCTCTTTCTCCTGCTCCAAAGTGGCCAGTGTTTCTGACAGCTGCTGTGAAACATGTCAGTGCAAAACAGGATGCTGTGTGCATATGAAACAAGATGAAACTTTTACCATAGTGTCTATAATGTTTTCGCTTACCTTATGTTTCATGTCAAGCATTTGTGAAGCAGTTATGTTGTGGCTCAGCGGTGAATTTCTCATCCTCAGCCGGTCCAGTTGAGTGTCTAAACGCTTGTGAGCATCCTGCAGCCAATGGGCTCCTTCTGCTTGTCTAAAGCTACTTTCACCTCGGGCAAACCTTAATCCTGGAGATGGAGGAAAGGGCTGTGTCGCACATTCAGGTGCTAGGTGGGACAACGACTGCCACTTCCTCAGACCTGGGTCACTCTGTCTGAAGCCACCAGTGCTCCCAGATGTGCTGGAATACATACAAATATATCAACCAAACCTTATTACTACGCATCACTGACGTTAAAATTGCCAAAAGCATTTCTGACACTTAACTCATTTCAGTATTTCCTCACCTGGAGCTGACATCTGACAGAAACCCAGTCCCAGAGACAGTTGCGGTACCACACCATGCTGAGCTCTAAGAAAGAAAAAAACATATTTCTTAAAACAACTACTCTCTGGTCAACCTGCTATACCAGATACACATATTTGGGTCTTACTTGAGCTGTAAAACGAGATTTGGTGTCCCACATGTCAAGGTCACTGAGAGAAAATGGACTTGAGCTTCTGTACGACGGTCTGAACATTTTGGAGAGTCTTCCTCGATCCAAGTCATGTCTTCTCTTTTTAGCCTACGGCTGAGGCTGCAGTCTTCCTCTCCCCACGTATGACAGGGTTAGATTTTCGCACAAAGGTGGCAGCTTGAGGTGTGTGGCTATTCTTGGACCATGTGTCTAGATATTTCCATTGCTTGCGTGATGGTCAACAACTAGTTTTAACACTGCATGATTATTACAGGGTTTTTGTGATTCACATAATTATTTTGTCTCATTTTACATTTGTTTAATCACATATTTTTCTATTTTAAAGACAATTATGTCTGTATAAAAATGTGATAAACAATACATCTTTTGATCTAATACCTGGAGTACACAATTGCTTCCTCTTACAGTACCTTGCTGCAGAAACCCCCTCCTCGCCACTGACAATGCTCACTTGCTTTGCTTGTAAAGCATCACACAGCTTTGATTGCGAGCTTTTCAGTGTACAGTCTTTGAACTGAGTATCCATGGTAACTTATGTACACAGGACGCAGTGAGATGGGTGTGTCATGTGCTAACACTTCTGGGATAGATATGATCTCACTGCTGCTGAGTGGCTGTTTGTTGACATGAGTCGTTAGGAACATCTCCCCAACACTGACAATAATGCACATAGCTAACCTCTGATTAATGATGTACGACAGTGAATGTGTAATGATTGATGATGGGTGCCTTAAGGGACACACACAAATAATGATTTATAATTATGCTGTTAGAGGGTTTTTTGACTTCAGTTTCAGTAACTAATGCAAGTTATATAAAAAGTGCCTATTGTAGTTATTTTCTATTCCCCCTTATTGCCGTATCTATATGGTTTATTGTTCAATTACATGTGTTGTTATTAAATACAATATAGTAGTAGAGGATATCATTTTACCGCCAGGGATGATGAATGTCAGATAGTAACATGGCTTTACCAAGTATGCTGATACTCTCCAGCTCAGTGTGAAATATTGCATGCAACTAATTAAATAGTGGTTTCTTTGCATAGTCCAGTCCAGCTCTATGCTTCAAAAATATTGCACATCCCAATTAATTATGGTCATTAGCGCTACATGTGACTCAGACTTTCAAACAAAACAAAAACACAAGCTTAAAAGGGAAAATCAGCAGCATGTCAGATTGTGCGTAAAAATGTCAGGGTTAAACTCTTATTTCGAAAAACGCCTTATACCGGAAGCAGGATGTTGTCATTCAGCAGCTAGCACCAGCAGCATCTTTTGACCATTCAATGAGCTAAGACCTAACAGTTTAAAGGAGCTACAATTGTCCTTACAGCTCCTAACTTTACACTGTATTCATTGGTTTTCTTGAAAAGGCTGTGTTTCGTATCGATTTCAAAAAGGTACAAAACTTAAACAACACGTGTTTAACCAAATATGGTGTTTGCGTCTTTAAATTAACGCTAGAAAACAGGCCGAAGCTAACGCTACTCATTTAGCATAACTTCGCTAACCTCATGTAATCCGTGTTTGTAATGTCCTGCATTCAGAAAGTTACTGAATCATTTAAAATCATGTTTGAAGTTATTACAAATATTATCCGACAACTAGCTAAATATTCTGTTCTTTATCCTTGTGCAGTCATGGCAGCCGATTGGTTGGGTAGTTTGGTGTCAATTAACTGTGGTCCAACGCTGGGAGTGTATCAAGGAGAGGTGGTGTCTGTGGACCAGTCCAGCCAAACCATCTCCTTAAGACAACCTTTCCACAATGGAGTCAAGTGCCCTGTTCCCGAGGTCACTTTCAGGTAAAGCTGTACTTTATTTCAATTCTTGGCTCTTCTTCCTTGGTTGCACCCAAAATACAACACATTAACAACAAAACAAAAGGAGATACGATACGAGAAAGTAAAGTAAGCACCACAAATATAATCAGCCACCAGTATCATATGTAGCCTTAAATAATTGCTGTTATTATTTTCTTTATAAAATTGATCATACTGGTAATCTAGGATCGATGTAGTTTATCATAACAGTTTATTTGAAGCATTGGTTTTAGGTAAAGATAATGTAAAGTGTCACATGAAGGTATGACTGGTGTGTCATCATTGTGTCTGTCTGATATGTAGGTTAAGCACACATTGCTCTTATCTACTGTATGTACCAATCACAATTGGTATAAAACGCTGTTGCTCATTGGGTAACAAGGTGAACAGCTCTGTTTTGAGTGAACTGGATCTTATGAAGATTGAAAGCATCTTTTGAAGCACTAAACCAGATTGCTAGACAGTTATCGAGGTGGAATGAAAATGACATTACTATTATAATTGTAATCTCTTTTATAAAGTTAGTGGTCTTCCAATGACAAAAATGCCTGCCGCTGTTTCTTTCTGTCACTAAATATAAAATTGTCCCTTTCGTCTGCAGCGCCATTGACATAAAGGAGCTCAAGATTTTAGATATCACAATTGGCAATGCTAGAAACAGCTCTTCTGCATCTACAAAAGTAAGCAGTGCTCCAGTCGCAGTCCCAAAGGGCGACCCCAGGTCTGCGGCCAATCTCAACTCTCCTCAGCACTGCTCCAAAAGCCAAGGAGAACGTCACGTGGACATACCTGGCCAGCCAAAAGGATTTCGTCGAAGACACAACTCCTGTAAGTCCCGGAACTTAAACGTTTGAGCTTTCATTTGACGAACACACACACACCGTTGCAGTCCTATTGTTGATTGTTGCTCTGTTGAGATGATTGTAATTTTCCCATCAGGGTCATCTAGCAGTAAAGGGGCAAACCAAGCAACACCGAAAAAGAATGGTGTGAAGAACGGCCAGATGAAGCCCAGAGACGACGAGTGTTTTGGGGAGGCCACCGACGACGGGGTGGATACTGATTTTGATTTTGAAGGAAACTTGGCTCTTTTTGACAAAGCAGCAGTTTTCTCAGAAATCGACATTTCGGAGCGCCGTAACGGTGCAAGATCACGTGGGACGCCTCTAGACCAAACGCCCACACGGTACCGCCATGATGAAAACATCCTGGAGGCCAAACCTGTTGTGTACAGACAGATTACTGTGCCGCAGCCTGGGGCCAAAGAGTACTGCACTGGTAAGTTGTTTCTCATTGTAAAGAAATAAAGGTAAATATCTAAAGTAGACTGTTATATATATTTTTTTTACCTTTTAAATATTTCTTTCCACCAATACAGACTCTGGGCTTGTTGTACCCAGTATATCCTACGAACTACATCAGCGTCTGTTGTCAATCGCTGAGCGCCACGGTCTCTCACTGGAGCGAAGACTTGAGATGACCGGAGTGTGTGCGACTCAGATGGCGCTCACGTTGCTGGGTGGACCCAACAGGTGAGCATGTACTGATGGCTTGTTAGTGCAGATGAGAACAGCTTGAGGTAAAAAATTATAGTTAGGTCTTACTATTTTTGTTTCGCCTTCTGAGCTAGTATCCTGCAAAAAGAAATCTGCCAAGAATAACATATCAAACCAGTATAGTGTTCAAGTTCCATAGAAATGAATTGGTAACGCCAAACATAAGTTTACTTCTATGCAGTGCTTGGAGAGTGCGAACTTCAGGAAATTCAACTTAGTCTCTTTTCCTTGTTTCCTCTAGATTCACTCCGAAGAACTTACACCAGCGTCCCACAGTGGCTCTGCTGTGTGGCCCTCATGTTCAGGGAGCCCAGGGCATCAGCTGTGGTCGTCACCTGGCCAATCATGAAGTGGAGGTCGTCATGTATCTGCCCAATTTTGTCAAGATGCTCGACTGCGTCACCAGCGAGGTCACCCTCTTCAACAAGACCAGTGGCAAACAGGTGTCAAGTATCAAAGGTATGCATTCTTTTCTACTTTTGGTTAGATTTTTTCATCTCAGCCTAACTGGGGAGATTTTTGGCTGTGTGCATATTGAATATATTCATAATGTCTATTTGTGCTCTTATACGACTGTATGGTTAACGATTTCTCGTGCTGTCAAGATGCATATTTTGTTTTATGTTAACTGTATGAAGCCTGGAGGGACAATTAAGTGACATACAAGTCCTCATTGTTTGGGAAAGGAGAGGGAGACCAACTTGGTAGAGATCTGCACTCTGACTACATTTTGCATTCTAAGTGGTCAGATATTCAAATGTTGCTCTTTGATTTTTCAGACCTCCCAGACACGCCGGTGGACTTAATCATAAACTGCCTTGACTGCCACGAGAACACATTCCTGATGGACCAGCCTTGGTACCGGGCAGCTGCAGACTGGGCGAACCAGAACCGAGCGCCCGTGCTCAGCTTAGACCCTCCTGGTAGTGGACAGGGTCAGGCGGTGGAGGCCAAGTGGTCCCTCTCTCTCTGTCTCCCCTTCTCCCTTGCCGAGGGGGCCGGCAGAGTTTACCTGTGTGACATAGGTATTCCTCGACAGGTGTTCAAGGAAGTGGGAATCAAGTACATTTGTCCCTTTGGCTGCAAATTCGTCATCCCTTTGCACTCTGCGTAATGGGACTAATAGTCAACATGAGTCCCTCACCCTCCATGACCATTGGGGTTTTGGCGCCTTATGTTCCAGAGTTCATCCATTACATTACTAACTCATCGACTTGAGAAAGGGACCACTGTTTGGTCAATTAGGACTAAGTCCATGTGGGTGGGATAGGAAAGAGCTTTATTGAAAAAGTAAATGTGTTGACCATCAGAGGCTTCAGCCATAATGTAGATACTATTGTATTTACATGATACGTTCAGATTGACAATCTCTGACTTAAAAAGAAAATATTTCTGGATGTCACTGCAATCTAAACTCATTCTTGAGCCTATCTGGTGAATAAACACCATTCAAACATATATTTTGTTTAAATGTGATGATATTACCACAGAAAACCAACAGATTGGTGTCACCATTGCTAATGGCCTTACAGCCTGCCATACTCTGCAGAACTTTATTACTCTTACTTCCCATTTAAGCAAATGTGGAAAATTGTCATTTATGCGAGTAGTTTTCTATTTTCTTAACCAGTGTTGAATGGAGCAGCTGATGGAGAGAATCCAGATATCAGCAGTTTTGTTTGTTAAAGCTAAAGAAGGCCTTCATATGGGCTCTGATAAGATGCAATTTAAAACCTCTTATAGGCAAAAAGATTTGCTTACAGAAATGTGTTACTGAAGTCATGATGTTCCACTAGCTTCTGTGCAATCTCCTCTCAGTCAAGCCAATGTGTCATCCACTATAGTAGTTATGAGAAATATCAACCTTACATTGAACAGGGATTAGTTGTTTAGCATAAAATAAGTACAAGCTGGGAACCTTTGTCATTGTGTCTTGGTTTTCATTTCTATCAGTTCGCTTTGGCTCTCTATTGTATGTTAAAGGACCACAGCAGAGTGTTTACACGTTTTAGTTCCTTAACTACCAATCATTTATGTAATCTGATCTTTTTTAAATGCAGAACACAGATTACAGATCTTTGGGAATTCATCAGAGCGATCATAAAGTCTGTGGTAGTTAAATTGTTTTGTCGTAATGTAGTTGATTTAAAAAAAAAAAGTCTCCATGCATTCTAGACATAGTCTGTTATGGACTAAAATGTCAAGAATGTCCAAGTAGATTTTCATGTTTTATGAAAGCCAATGGATGCCTGGTAGACAAAATGGTCTTAAGTTTCGACCTCCAGGCAGGTGAGAATGTCGACAGGTGTTTTCGGTTGACAAGTTGTGTTTTAAAACGTAAAAAGGCTCTTTATATTTCAGATATGAATGCATTTCCAGGTGAATCATCTGTTATGAGAAATGTAACCGTTTCTTTTTTATATTCCCTCTCCTGGTATTGTGAAGTATGGCTGTTGTGTGTACTCCACCATTAGTGGTATTTACCATGAGAGCTGCTTGTTTTGTGCTGCTTTACGAGGCCTTGACAGAGGGGGTTGTAGGCATTTCTACTGCCAAAAAATGTGACAATGAAAGTCAAACCCTTAGCTTGTTCTTTTAAAAAATCACATTCTTTTTAAATGTGTCCAGAGACAAAGACTGTTGTATTAGGTAATGGACATGGACATTGTATACAACATGTCCCTAAATTGTGTATCATTGCGGTCAGTTTAGTCTATACAAAGCTGCACTAAAGCAGTTAAAGAAATGATAAAGGAAGTCATCTGGGAAAAGGTTTACAGTGGTTTTGTATCCACACAATAACATCTCAGGAGGATTAAAAATACTTCCATTATATGTTTGTTTTTTCTCTGTGCACATTATCCTGCACAGGGTTCATACACTGATTCTGTGAAAATGACTTCTCATGCACAAAGGGTTTGTCCTTTCTCCAACATTCCTCCGGCCTGATGTGTTATGTCACATCTGTTGAGACAAGTCTAGCTGGGAAGCATCAGCCAGCGCTACTGATTGTGAAGAGCTGTTTCCTCTTTGGCCGCCAGGGGGCCATTACACCACACTTTTGGTGTCTCTTCCTTATTCCTTTGTAATGGCAGCTTAATATATCTTTCCCCCGAAAATATGGGTATTTCTCTACGAAATGTGAACAGTCAGAAACCATGTGGTGATCTGGCTTTGGCAGGAAAGCATTTTCAAAGTGTATTTGTTTAAATGCAGGCTCTGCTTCTTGATATGCATTACATTAGTTTACATGTTTCACATTCTCACATCTGCGCTGGGTGTTTAGTACATGCAAGGTTAGTTTGCAGTTCAGGAATAAAATTCGTTTTTGTACAGCCAGTGGGAGGTTTTGTCTAGACAGTACAACAGTTTCATTTTTGGTGCGAAGTTCAGTATCAAGGTTCAAGTGCAAAAGTACTGTGCAGTCCTCTTGTGTCATGTCTGCAGATTGAAACAATAAAAACTTTCAACGTTGCTTTATATGTGAGTACATTGTGTCCACATTAATGATCTAACACCTTCACCAAATCGCCTGAAATGAATTTAATGATACATTTTTAGCCGTACTAGTTTCTCACTAACGCGCATGTGCACTGCAAAAACAAGGTGGGGCAAAGAAAACTTGAATGTGTGTGACGGGGAAAAGGAGTGGGACAGGCTGAAGTACACTCAAATTAATCAGAAAGCAGTCGTTTAATGGCTGCAATATTTAACAAGTTGGGTTATCGCGTTTTCTCCTCACTCATTTGGACTTTTCCCACAAAATCACCGTCGAGACTGCAGTGAGAAGTTCGTAGCAAAGTTGTTTTTTCTTCATATAAAGGGGCTTTTTCAGGTGATGTTGACAGGAGGCGCACCAACTAAAGTCTCGGCTGGTTTTATCGAGATACTTTTGGACTGCTGAAGGTTTCGTGTCACCTGAGGCAGATTTCACTTCCTCATCGGGGCTTTGGTTTGTTTTTTCGCCTCGATATCAACTGTCGGTATTTGTTTGGGGTGAATGGGAATTTGTGTGCTGTCGCTCAGATGAGAAGGCTCTTCGGACAGTAAACAAGTCACCTGTTATTACCCGAAACGTCTCGGTTTTTGCCTGAAAAAAAGGTAAGAGTTCTATTTTGAAATTGAGCCTTTGCTTGCAGATAAAGTGACGTTGCTGTGTTGTGGTTGAAGTAGGCTACATAACAACCCTGAAGTTAATTTGACTTCCTTGTACATACAGGACAGTACAGGATAACAAAATGTGTCATATCCTGCCAATGTGGGGTGCAGCAGTTGCATCACGCAGCTCTAACTCTGTTCCAACATGGTAGATAATAGTATTGATAATAGGCAATGTATCCTGCTGACTCAAAACTGTCACATAGCCTGCCATCTTTGAACGTTTCTTTGTGTCTTATATTGTAAAACATAATGCACAAGTAGAGGGTTAATAATGTCTTTCAGTTTGCTATTGCTTTTTGTCACTTATCTCTCATTCTAATGAAACAATTGACCAACCAGAACCAGCATTTGTGAGAGTGAGGAGCCATTGGGTCTGTTTCAGGGTGATGCCCCTTTTGCAAGTTTCTGAAAAAGACTGAAGCTAGTCTGATGATATGGCAGTAGATGGAGGGTGACACATCTGAAAGAAGCATGAAGCTTGTGAAACAGGCTCTTGAAACCACAGCAAAGCATACTCTGTGTTGCATGCACGGCTGCATCAGCAGAGCATGTTGAGCACAGCTCTCAGCCAGGAAGTGTCCGTCTGCTGCTCAGGCATTCAAGCGTTGCCTTACATGGTGTTTTTGACGTGTAGACTAGTTTAAATCACCAATTACCCACACATGTCTGAACTTTGGATAGAAGTAAAATGCAAAGTTTGTTGTAATGCCTGGGTGCCAACTTGAGGGGGGGTTTCCCCTGCCACTCTGACGACCGTCTTGCTTTTCAATGTGACGTTTTGTATTTTATTATGATAAGCAAGGTGCTATTTTACATGTATACCCTGTCAATGGCTTGTATGCCTTATATCAGCCTCAGAGGCAATACTGACAGTCATTAAAGTGACACAATGAAGGCTTGTGCAGCAGGGCCTGCCACTGGACTCGAACTTCCTGTCTTACTTCCTGTAGACAGTTGATACAGTGAGCTCCACAGTCCAGCTGCTGTCCTGGAGGCAGAGGTGATTTCCTCCTCTGAGCTTTCTGAAAAACATCTGCAGGCTCTCAGACTCGCATGGCTGAACATTGGCAGGAACTCTTTCTGTTTCGGTACCATTGTCTCCTTCTCGGTGCACTTGGCCCTGCCACCCTGCTGCTGTAATGGTGATGATAACAGGGCAGCAGCATCAAAGCAGTCAAAAGAGCCTCCTGAGGCAGGAGGGTCAGGATCATACATGTATGAGGGGCAGATTACCCAGGACCCCCTGCTGCACATAGAGATGCAGGAGCACACAGTCAATAACACAGACATACTGCTCATTTTAAAAGTATTGCTTCAAATCACACTTAAAGCACAGAGGTTTTATCAACAAAATACACCAAGAGTACTCCTTACATCATTAAATGGCCGCTGTGTCTGATTGATTGCATACTATATTATTAGATTGTTAATATTGGTGTATCGATATGTAAGCAGTATTTTACTTTTGTAGCTGATCAAGTCGTTTTACATGTCAGGTGTAACTGAGTAACTCTAGCTGTCAGAGAAATGCTGTGGAGTGAAAGGTAGAATATTTCCTTCTGAAAGGTATAGTGGAGCTTAAGTACCCTCAAATAGAAATATTAAAGTGAAGTGCACGTCCCTCAAAAATCTACTTACAGTGATGGAGTAAATGTACTTTGAAGAAACATTTAAAAGACCAGTGAATAATGTTGTTTTTCAGTGACAAATGTCCGCATAGACGTCACTGTATCACAGCAGTTTTTCTACACCTTACATGATCAGCATTTTCACGTCTGCAGATAGTCGAGGGAGTGGCAGATTTAAACAAGACCAAAGAAGATATTTCTACATTCCTGTCCTGTCTTGCTTGGTGCAGTCAGGCTAACTCTCATCTGTAAAGTTCAGACTGCGACTGGCTTGCAAAAGACAAGAGCCAAATGTTGATCAACCAGTTTGGTTTGAACAATTAGATTGTTATGGATGTCAAGAATATTCTAAATGGGACTATTGTATCTACAGTAGCTCTCTATCTACAGGTATGGCACCTTTATTTGAGTTACTTGTTACATTTAGAGTGTTTTGTGCTCTCTGGGCTTCTTTCTGACTCATTTCATGTTAAGTCTGCTACTGGGTTTGCTGGTTTCCTGTTGTTCTCAGTAGCTTATGCCATGAGTCGTTTCTTCTGTAACAGACAATTTCCACAGTCTGATATAAAACATATCATTGTATTTATGTGTGCCTGTTTGAAATAATTTACTTCATAATACCAGAGCAGCTGACACTTGAACTCGCTGCATAAAATATGAAGGGCAACTGATAAATACTGAACTGAATCTTTACTGAACCTAAAGCCAGTTACTGGGCTGACTGATTTATGATGATACACTTCTCAATGAGACAGAGGTCAGTAGAAGCTCAGGGGTCAGTAGAAACTCACAATGATTGCCTTGTCCCCTTACTGAATCGAACAAGCTGTGGTTCCATGTGGAGCTCTCTGGAAATGGCAATGTGACACCATGACAGACCGAGTTCTGTCCCTTTCAGTCAGCCGCTGCTGGCCTGCTGTTGCGATGTGTGCACTCTCCCAAAAGAGAGGAATTAAAGAAATGCTTGGCCCCACTCATCTATTCCTCAGTCGGTGAAATCATGTTGCTTCTTCAATGAAGACAGACAGATTCTGTTGCAATCAACAAATTCTGTTTTAGAGCATAGTGAGCATTTGTACTCTACGTAGATTTTATTAAGATTGTATTTGTAACCACACTAGTAGCATTGCTCTTGGGATGGCATTGTTGGTCAGTCCTCTTTGGTCAAGGCTGTAATATCTCAACAACTATTAGATGGATTGGCTTAAAATGTAATGTAATGTAATGCCTTGAGAACTGCTGGAGGGATCACAATGACATTTAGTCCAAACACGAATAGTTTTTGTTCCACTTTCGTGATCCGCTGCCTTTTTTTTGGTGCTATTTAAAACATGTGTTCCAATCTTTCATTTTCACGTAAAACAGACAGCCCTATTAAAAAACATTCACTAAAACAACACAAATTGTATTAATAAAATATACTTCAATCTATAAAAGTAAGACTATGCAGCTAAAATTAGTTCCTTATGCGTAGACTTTTAAACCGTTAATAGGGGTCACCTGGAGGGATTTGAGTTAGGATTCTTTACAATGAGAATAATGCTCTACTAACATAGTTTCAGACTTATAGTTTGTGTGTTTCCTGTTAGAACATTCCCCCAGAGTAAAATGTCAAAGTGTCACATAGAAAAGATGCGTTTGGGACGAGCAGATGCAAAGTGGGGGTGTCCTTGCTTGGTTGCTGGGTGTGGGAAATATGTCCAGATAGACAGCTGCGGGTCTCCACGGGGGACAACATCCGCGTCATCCTCATCATACTGGGTGATGACAGTCCTCTCTGGGACACATGAACGTTTTAAGTCTCACATTTAGTGTCTTTGAAGAGGCTTTATTTAAATGTATGACATAGAAGAAATGCCAGTTTATGTATTCAATGTAAGGAATATGCTTTTAAAAGGAAGAGCTTAAAGAGAACCCCACCCAAATACTGGTGTTTTCTAAATCTGGGCTCTCTCACAGGAAGTTCATTGCACAGTAATGGAGACGTCGGAGGATGTGACCTCATGTAAAGTGACAGATCTATCAGCCAGGATTTTCCCTTAGCACTGACCATTAATCCCCCCCACTTCTCCATGGGAACTGATACAGGAAGAGAGGAAGTGGTGTTTCTCGGGGAAGGATTGAGAGAGGGGATGTTAAGCATGACTTAATCCAGAGGTCATCATTTGGTTATGCCGGCTCTGATGTGTTGTGCATGTATCATGGAAACACGGCCCCTGGGTGACTCAGGTCTAAGGTTAGAGTTGCAGTGGCTGCTTTATTGACGCAAAGAAACACTGGGCTGGATGAGTCCCTCTGGCCTGGTTAGATCTCACCACAAGTTTGCATTCCTGCGCTGAAGAGAGCTATCTTAACTCCTTCAACGGCCAGTCATTGGTGCTTAGCTGGAGAGTGGAGTGTCCATTTTTGGTCAAAATGAACCGAGCACCATATGGAGTGCATACTACATAATAAATTAAGTTTACCGCCTTTTCTTAATAGGCTAGAATATTTTCAGAAATCTTCTTTAGAGCATATTTCTAAGTTCGCTGAAGCCTTGTCTTTAGGTACAAACTGTACTGTTATTCTGCATCATGGAAACATTCTGCCCCAGTTGTGAAAGTGTGATTTCAAAAAAAGAAGACTTGTAAGTTCTGCTTTCTGAACCAGTGAGTTATTTTTACTCACACGGTCTGATCTGACGCTATTCTAGTGCATTATGATAATAGCTGAATTGTTGACTATTGAACAAATTATACATGACATTACACCGCGTTCATGCCACTCAAGGTCACCTTACATCACACCTGTACCTGTAGCCAGAGGTGTGAGAAGTACTCAGATCTCGTACCTGAGTAAAAGTAGAAGTACCAGAGTTTTGGAATACTCTGTTAGAAGTAAAAGTCCTTCATTAAAAATGTTACTCAAGTAAAAGTAGAAAAGTATTCGCATCAAAATATACTTAAAGTACTTATTATCCAAATTGGTCCATTTCAGAATAATGTATTATATATATATATATATATATGTATATGCATTTAATTATTGATGCATTAAAGTGTTATCAAAGCTGGTAAAGGTGCAGCTAGTTTTAATGACTTAGTATGCTCCATGGTAGCTTTTTAATTTACTCCAGGTGTAACTAAAGTCTTATTTAAGTGTTGATTATATTTCACATCATTAATCCAAATATAAGTAACTAAAGCTATAAAATAAATGTAGTGAAGTAACAGTACACACGATTTACCTCTGAATTGTAGTGGAGGAGAAGTACAAAGTAGCATAACATGGAAATACTTGTCCTAAAATTGTACCAAATTACAGTACTTGAGTAAATGTACTTAGTTACTTCCCACCTCTGCCTGTTCGAACACAAAACGTACAATTAGCAAAAGAAGCACCAGTACGTGACCATCAATGAAATCCTCATAAGATATACAATGGGCAACTGAAAATAACTCAGATTCAAGATCGGTGTAAAATAAGACATATGCTGTTAAAGTAAGTAAGATGGGTTCAAATTATGGTTTTGAAGAGCGTTTTTAAATGTTGTAATGGGTTCCAGTTTACGATGTGAGGGGAAAGTGTATTTCTCATACTATTAATATGCACTTACACACCAAGAAACCATACATGAATTGTCTTGCTGATACTTTGTGTGTAGATATAGTAAGGCAGGGGCATACTGACTTAATTCTGTTTCTTTTTTTAGGTACTGCATGTTTGTGTGTGTTACCAGCTCTAATGTTAGCAGCTAGAAAACATCATCACCTGTGAGAGGATTGAACCGCCTCACCATGACGGAGGTGCAGGTAAGACAGGCCTCCCTGCGTGCAAGTCAAAACGTAGATACACAACAAGATATGTCTGATGAGAAATGTGTGTGACATTTGTTTAATAATTAGTGATGTGCCCATTTCCCGTAGACTCCATGGCCGCAGGGCACAGAGTGTGTGGCCAGGTACAATTTCAAAGGCACATCAGAACAGGACCTGCCCTTCAACAAAGGAGACGTGTTGAGTATTATTATCGTCACCAAGGTAAAGTTACAGTGCCTATAACTTGTAGTTTTTTAACATGCAATATTTAATCCACACCACTATTTTAATTATTAATTTCTGACATTTTGTTTTTCAGGATCCAAACTGGTACAAAGCTAAAAATGTTGCCGGTCGCGAGGGAACGATTCCTGCAAACTATGTTACGAAAAGAGAAGGTGTGAAATCTGGAGGGAAGCTGAGTTTGATGCCGTGAGTACACAGTTTATCATGTTTGACTTCTGATGCCCAATATTATCTTTCACTCTGAATAGCAAACATGATTAGACTTATGTGTGTTCTCTATATAGAAAGACACAGGTAAACTTAGCTAAAGTACTTTTAAATGGTTTGTGGGTCAAACTAGAGGCCAGTTTTATTAGTTCCGAAAAAACTAAAGGATCTTATAGTTCGAGGGTGGACTATAGGGTACATTTTCTTAGTTTTACTAAAACTATTGTGAGCTTTATAGTAGGATACAAGGTACGATTATTTTATAGTGGGTTACTAGGTACGACTGGGTATTTTCTTAGTTTAGGGGAAAACTTTGACAGTCTTTTAATGTTTCTTTTATTATCTTTTCTTTTTAATGACTGTTTTTAAATGCCTTTGTCTGAATGTCTCTCATTTTTCTAAAGCACCTTGAATTGCCTTGAATTGAATTGAAATTGAAAGGTGCTATATAAATAAACTTGCCTTGCCTTGCCTATATTTCAAAAGTTGCCACCACACTAGCTCTGGTTTGCTTCTGCAGCGATGGCTAAAATAGCTTGACGTTGCCCTCGCTCTGTGGCTGTGTGGTTGCTGTAGGCAGATGAGCTATTTGTCGTGGCAGTGGCGCTGCAGTTATGTGAATGGCGACCACAGATGGGTCGGGCTGTTGTGTAATTGCAGTGCACTTGTGTCTGTTTCCAGCTCAGCCCTGCGTAGCTTCCTGTTGTTTCTCGTCTATTTCAGACTGAAGTTATCTAAAAAATCTCTCTGTTTGTCCACATGATTGGATTCCATGTGCATGCATGCAAGCATGTGAATGAATAAGAGTTTTTTTTTAGAGCTCTTAATCACAAAATAATGTCTTAATAAGGGCAAACCAAGCTACAAAACAACAACCCTTGCCTTAAACACACCCACAGAAAGGTACTTTAAAACATAACATGGCAAAATACAGCCATTAAAAAGGAATAACTGCTACCCTAAACTTTATCTAATTAAAACCTCACTTTAAAGATGTATAATGTCCTACAGAACCGTGTTTCTGAGCATCCATTCTGCTTGTACAGCAGCACCTTTTTACTGTTGCAGTATCAAAGGACTCCAGCTGATGTTATCATAGGAAATGCTACTCTTACTGAATTATTGTAAATATAACCTGACATGAATGGTAAAAGGGGATGTCGATCTTTTGAGTGAAAGCAGTATCATTTTTATGTGAATATAAAAATAAGAACTCCCTAACTAAAGGGAAAATCCCTGTTGTCATACCTCAGAGGGAAGCTGCTTCTGTTTCTGTCAGAAGAGAGGCTTTTCCTCACTTTCCAATAAGGTTTTCTGTGTGATAGTGGAATGTAAATTTTTCATGGAGGCATGCAAATGGATTTACTGTACATACTGTGGCTCTGTATATGCAAATGAGTGTAATCTATACCTTTTATCTCCAGAACAGTATTGTTTTTTTTTTGGTTTGGCCTGCACCTGTAATATGTTTTAAAATGACTGATGCAAACAGTAGGAAGTTGGCTGAAACAATTAAAATAGATTTCAATCATTTCGTTTCTAGAATGCATACATTATCCTCATTTTAAAGATTGTTGTGATTAGATTAGTTTTGGTCACATTGTTGTAGTGGCCACTATTCATTTGTTGCTTCTCTGTTTCTTGTCTCCCAGATGGTTTCATGGGAAGATAACTCGGGAACAGGCAGAGCAGTTGCTCGTCCCTCATGAAACCGGCCTGTTCTTGGTGCGAGAGAGCACCAACTTCCCCGGCGACTATACCCTGTGTGTGAGCTGCGAAAGCAAGGTGGAGCACTATCGCATCGTCTACTCCAACGGCAAGCTCACCATCGATGACGAGGGGTACTTTGAAAACCTCATGCAGCTGGTTGAGGTAAGACATTAGATCTCTGTTTAGTTTTTTTAAATAAAACGGGATGTTTCGAGTGCTCGCCCTGGTGCTATATAGAGCTCTGTCTACTGTATGTTTGTTGTGTTTTCCTGTTCTGAGCCCCCACGTCTCTGTGCTACCTCATAGACCACATACAGTTCCTGGAACAAATAATGAACAGGAAGTGTCAAAGAGGAAGAGTGAACAAGCTGGGGTGCAAAGTTCTAACCTCAAAAAGACGCGGAGCCTTTTACTCTCAAAATGAGTCCCTTTCCTGTTTAACATGCTTATTTTTAACTGAAGCCTTCTAAATTGTCATGAGTATTTTTAGTCCGCCCTATTTAAGGGGAAACCTTTTTCCGTTGTCCATTATATATTTAGCTAATTTGACTTTACAGCCCTCTATTGGTCATTCTGAAGCACTGCTGAGTTTAAATGCCTAAGAACTTTAATGCTGGTTGATGCTCTGTTATCGAAAGGTGGTACAGTTATATGCCTATATAAGAATCAAAACCGCAGATACAATATTATGAATCAAGAACAAACAGTTAACATGATAAGATAAGATAAGATAGAGCTTTATTGTCTCCCTTAGGAGAAATTTGTCTTGGGCATCGAGATAATACACATAAAACATTCAGGTCAATCAGTCATAGATACAGAACAGAGATCACATATCACATGGCAAAGAAACAAACAAGAAACATACAGGTACAGCACTTTCCCTTTTGTATTCATACATAATCAAATTGCACTTTCCCTTTTGTATTCATACATAATCAAATATTGTACTTTCCCTTTTGTATTCATACATAATCAAATATTGTACTTTCCCTATTGCACCTATGCATAGTGTCCGTCAAATTGCATATATCCCTATTGTGTCCATACCTATTTACACATAATGCACTTCCCCTATTTAACCTTAAGGAATATTCAAACGGACAAAACACAGCTAAATCTATGAATTACAAAAAAATGTAAGTCATTTTTATTTAAAGTGAGACTTCATTATTCAAATTGGTATGGACCTCTTCCAGAAAACGCAGTACATTTACAATAATCCGTCAACATTTTCATTCTTTAAAGGCAAAAGGATTTTGTCCAGGTGGAGTATTACCTGATAAATAATTGAGCTAATGACCAAAGGTTGTTCTGTTTTCTAGAAACAATAAGGCTATATGCAATAAGCAACTTTTGGAGACCCCTTAAAGTGCTGTAATGCTAGTGTGTCCATTTTCCTTCATCATTTGTTTGTTTTTGCTCTGTATGTAGCACTACACCAAAGATGCTGATGGTCTGTGCACCAAACTAATAAAGCCAAAGCTGGAGGAAGGCACGGTGGCCGCTCAGGACGAGTTCTCCAGGGGTGAGTCTCCGTTTGTTGGTCAATTACAATTTATGCATCCACATTATTTACGAGAAGCATGTATGGGCCTGTTATGTTTCAGCTTCATGTTGTTTCCTCTTTAAACGGCCAACAGGTGGCTGGTCGATGAGCAGAAAAGACCTCAAGCTGCAGCAGGTTATTGGAAAAGGAGAATTTGGAGGCAAGTTGCTTCAAGTTTACTTTGAATAGTAGAAAAGTGACCTAATTGTATTGCTTACATATGGCAACGTTCTGATATGTATACTGAACATGTAGATAGGACTAAACTGATTTTACAAACACTAACAGTATACTATGAACAGGTATAGGTACAAATTCAGCATTAAATCTTGTGTATAGAATTTGTACAAAGGTTTTGATAAAAGTCGAGTAAAACCTTGGACATGCAAACTTTCTTATGTAAACTAAATATCAGGTAGAAAACCTTTAACAATGAAACACATTCCCTCTCATGATTTAAGAGAAGGCTTTTGTTTTTCATATTTGTTTGTTTTGTATCAAAGGGATGACACTTTAAAATGTGAGTTAACCATTGATTTTCTATTGTTTGTATTCACCTCAGATGTCATGGTGGGAGACTACAGAGGGACTAAAGTAGCTGTGAAGTGCATAAAGAACGATGTTACAGCACAGGCCTTTATTGAAGAGGCTTCTGTCATGACGTAAGAAAGATTAGATATTTTGCCACTCTGGTTTTAGAAACACAAATGCACAAGTAGCATGTAAACAAATAACATGTCTGTGTGCTCTTCTCCTCTCTCAGGCAACTACGGCATGATAACCTAGTGGGGCTGCTTGGAGTGATCGTCGAGGAGAACGGGAGTCTGTTTATAGTTACTGAGTACATGGCCAAAGTGAGTGGCAGACTGTCCGTCTGAAAATGTGTCAACCTCCAGTGACATTAAAAATATATAACATTTCTGTTTTGTTTTTTTCAGGGCTGTTTGGTTGACTACTTGCGTTCCAGAGGCCGGACAGTACTTGATGGAGAAGCTCTCCTTAATTTTGTTCTGTGCGTATGACTAACGCTTTATCTACAATTACACTATATTAAAGTCAGGGAAGCTTGTTTTTGATGGACAGGTTACTGGATTACATGAAACTAGCTTCATAATGTTGGAGATATAATTAGGGTAAATATATCGTAAGCGAGGCTCACTAGATTTAAACTAAACCATGTTGAACTGCAAGAACATTCTACTGTGTATACTTTAGGATTGCCCATGTTTGATTGGATCATCAGGAAATGTATACTGCATGTTTTTGATCCCACAATTGAATGTGGAAAGACAAAAGTTCTGAGGTTTTGAACTTTGTTTTCCTGTGCTTTCACAGAGACGTCTGTGAAGCCATGGCCTACCTGGAAAATAACAACTTTGTCCACCGAGATTTAGCAGCCCGCAACGTTCTTGTGTCAGAAGACAACATGGCCAAAGTCAGTGACTTTGGTCTGACCAAAGAGGCCTCCTCCACTCAGGACACTGCCAAGCTGCCGGTGAAGTGGACCGCCCCGGAGGCTCTCAGGGAAAAGGTATGCTGTTGTTTTCATGGACTGTTGTTGATGTCAAGTAGCGTGCTTTGCCTTGTGTAGCTCCCAAGATGTGAGATAAACTCTACATGTGTTTTTTTTCCTAATCAATAGAAATTCTCCACCAAATCGGATGTTTGGAGCTACGGCATTCTGCTTTGGGAGATTTACTCTTTCGGCCGAGTGCCTTACCCAAGAATTGTAAGTACCAATATATTTTCGGGAAGAGGCATAAAGAAAATATTAAGGAAAAATAAGGGTTTTGATTTAAGAGTGAAACTATCAGAAACAGCCTAGACTCTTTCCTTTTGCTGTAATACCTGAGAGTATCATACTAAAGTGTACAATTATGATGTGGTATTGCAACCTTTCTACATAATATAACACTACTTATAATGTATGTACCAAAAGTTCATTCATTAGATATAAAAGAGACAATAAACCACATTGCTCTTTAATGAAAATAAGAACAGTATATGCAGTGAATTTTAATGTGTTGACTGTATTTTAACGAGTTACATAGTTTGCCTCAAATCGTCCTTAAGCTGTAAGCTGTTTTCTGTCAACACTGTCTTTCTCACAACTACTTATTCCATCCTGTAGCCATTAAAAGACGTCGTGCCTCGAGTGGAGAAGGGATACAAAATGGACAGTCCAGATGGCTGTCCTGAAGTGGTGTATAACATCATGAAACAGTGCTGGAACCTGGACCCTGCTGCTCGGCCAAGCTTTCAGATGTTGAAGGAGTGGCTACAACATATCAGCCAAGGGAAAGGGAAAAAACCTTAAGACATCTGACAGAACGGATACAAAAAGTGACTTTCCTCTCCCTTCATTTTGACCACTTGGACCACAACATAGGAGGAAGAAATATTTTGCAGACAATGCTAGATTTGTCCGTGAACCGATATAACTGTCAACGTTTATGTTCCTTAGCAGCATCCATGTCTCAGGGTGTTCATATTGCAGTTACTCTTAATATCTGATTCGGTCGCTCTTTCTGCGCTAGGTTTTCAAGAGTGAATGATTAACTGTCATATCAACGAGTCTTTCTTTAATACACAGTGCCTTGACCTGTTTTGTGTATTTTATGACCTTTATGTTGATAACCTTGGTCATATTGGGGACTGCATTATTTTTTATGAACATTTACAGTGGACCGTGATATAATTTGACTAAATTGACTGAATCCATTGTATCGGTTTAAAGAGGAGAGACACGTCAAAAGTAGGAAGATGGTTTTGATACATCATTACACACTCTATTCTTTTTTTACAGTTTCATGGTACATCTTACTGCATGATCGTATAATTATTTTGTTAAGAGGACTAAGTTAAAAATAACTTTAATTATGCAGCTTTACATTTTTTTATTGTTGTCTATTTCAAATGCCCTATAAAAGGAAGCACAAGCATGGACAAATGTAAACTTGACTACTGATATAGAACACCATTCAGCTGATTCATGTAGAAACCATTCCCATGTACAGAATTGTCCATCCAACATCATGAAATGTTTCTATTTTTCTGATTCTTCAGATTGAACCAAATATTCTGGATTTTGTATGTAAAGAGAAAAAAGAATGTTAATAAATTACATATTGAAAAAGAAAAATTATTTTCCTTTTTTTCAAAGTCAAGTATTAGGTATTTAATATGGAATTATTCATTTACACTTTTAAACCAATCAAAATCAATCACAATCAAATACAAATGGTACCTAAACAATTTGGACATATTTATATGTTACTAAGTATTTCAATTTTTTGCTGCTTTCTACTTCCACCACTAACCTTTCCTCAACTTTTATAATATGTTTTGCATTTTTTAAAAACCTGGATAACAAGATAATAGCAGCCATTAGATTAATAAAGTACAGTATTAAAAAAAAGAGTACAAATATATGTACTTGTTTTATAATATTTAATATTATATCAAGACCAGGCTCAAAAACCCGAGGGGACCCAGCCTTCGCAGCTGCTGGCCCTAGGCTCTGGAAAAGTCTGCCCCTCCATGTGAGGTCGGCCCAGACCCTAGGGGTTTTTAAATCCTCACTGAAGACTCACGTCTTCTCTCAGGCCTTCTAGTCAGAGTATGACTCCTGACATTTCCCTGTGTTTTGTTTTTATATTTGCTGTTGTAAATTGTTGTCTTTTGTTGTTAAGTGTTTTTATTACATGTACAGCGCTTTGGCTCGACCAAAAATCGTTTTTAAATGTGCTCTATAAATAAAACCTGATTTGATTTGATATATTCTAATAAAGGTTATTCCTTTGTCATTGCAGTTTAAGTTAACAGTGCTATCAAGAGGTTCAGTTTCTTATTAATAGTGGTTATGTAATGTTCCCTTTCTTCAAACCGCAATCAAATAATACATGAACTAATAAGTAAATATAAGTCGCCTCATGGGGTTTCAACGATTTAAGAAGCGGAACCTTGAGGAGGAGAATCCCCTAAAAGATGGGGGCTTATTACTGTGTTGCACTTGGTGTCACAATGAAATACAGACTGAAAACAGTGTCAGCGTTAAGTGACAGCCTGCAGCTCTGAGTCACAGCTCAGGATTACACAGGCTTTGATTTACTTTGTGATGATGGACAATGAGGTCGATGTCTTCTATCGGGAGCTGCCAAAAGTGGTAAGTCGCAAAAGCATTGATTTTAAAGGAGTTTAAACACGGTTAAAAGTATGTTTGTGTACATTTATAGTTACATAGATGCTAACATCAGCGTTTCAAACCGTCACCAGGAGCTCCATGCTCACCTCAACGGCTCCGTCAGCTGCCCGACCATCGAGAAGCTCATCAGCCGGAAACCGCACCTCAACATCGGACACGGCATGACGGCCATCGGCAAGGGCCAGCGGAGGACCCTGGATGAGTGCGTATAACTTTATATGAAAGTTTAATAAAGGACCAATTTTGTATCAATTAGAGCTATATTTGATGATGACATCGTCGTTATTTCACAAGTAGAAATATAACAATGGGTGGGTATTAAAGTGTTACTTTTTTTAGATTAGAATAAAACAAAAACTGTCAATTATCAAAGACGTATTTCTCTCCAGGGTGATAGCAGCACACCCCAACTAGTCACTTGAGAATAACAGGATAATTTGTTTTCGATTTATTCTTTTCTAAAAACAGAGGGATGATAGCTCATATATGAGACTTCAAAGGTATTTTATTCTAAAACTGTACATCAGATTGTCCTGAAATTCTCTGAGTCACTAGATGGGGTGTCCTGCCATCACCCTGAAGTGAAATACGTATGTGATAGCCTACTGGAGAGTTTTTGTTTTATTCTTATCTAAAAACAGCGGGACGATAGCTCATATATGAGACTTCAAAGGTATTTTATTTTGAAACTGTACATCAGATTGTCCTGATATTCTCCAAGTGACTAGTTGGGATGTGCTGCTATCACCCTGGAGTGAAATAAGTATTTGATAATTGACAGTTTTTGTTTTATTCTTATCTAAAAACAGATGGACGATAGCCCATATGAGATTTCAAAAGTATTTTATTTTGAAACTCCTTTTTAGTTTTACATTCACTCAGTAGTAGTTATACGTAGTTTGTTTTAAATAATTATTGATCACATTATATAGACCATATTTCTTAATTTAAGCTGCAGTATTTATGAATATGTTTGGTATGTTTTTTAGGTATATTTGTTATTGACCGAGTAAGCGATTTTATTTTGAAGGCAGTTTTTCCAGGCCTCTACCGTAATGCATACGATATTCGCGCACCACAATACAAGGTGCAGGCTGGCTTCTTGACTATGTTTTCCGAAGTGGAGACTGGCTTGACCGCAGAAGAGGGTTTTTTTTCTTTTTTAAAGGGGTCAAATCTATAAGAAAATGGCGCGCATATCTGCAGGTGTAAATTGCATTTTTATCATAATAATATTATAATGAATTGTAGGCATAGATATATGTATATATTGTTTAATTAATCATATTGAAAAATTGAATAGTTATACATGAAACATCAACGAATAGAATAGAATACAAAATAATGACCTGCCCATGCAGGAACATTATCTATGAATGTAGTTTTATGTTGGTTATTGGACAGACATGCACGTGATTGGACAGACATTCACTTGATGTGTAATTAATTGATCTTGAATAAATATTTAAAAAGAAGATTATTTCAGATTTTGAATAATCATCATGTGTCTTGGATCCCTCCAAATCAATGCCGCATTTTATTACTACAATGCAAAATAGGACACATTGAATTGAATTTATTTTAATTTTAATAGTGATATAACAAGTCAGCAGTTTCCTTTTTAAAAAATCAGAACACATTTCAATAGCTTCCATGTCATGTAGTCTGAACAAGTACGACATGTTGCTTTTTATTGGATTTTAGTCCACCTTATGTTATGACATTTTTTATGACTTTCATTTGTATTGCTTCACTGCTGTAAATTATAATACATCTTTCCATAGAAAAAAACTGTAGTCCTATGCTTGATGTTTACAGCCTGTTGACCAAAGAAATAGCAAAACAGACAACATTGATTTGCACGAGGAAGATGTAAACTTAAGCATATTTGATGTCTGCAGGTGTTTCCAAGTCTTCAAGGTCATCCATCAGCTGGTGGACACGGAGGAAGATATCCTGATGGTGAGGACTGACTGTTTGAAAAAAAAGCAGTTGTTGACTTAAATATATACACTGAACAAAAATATAAACGCAACACTTTTGTTTTTGCTCCCATTTGTCATGAGATGAACTCAAAGATCTAAAACATTTTCTATATACACAAAATAACCATTTCTCTCAAATATTGTTCACAAATCTGAAAAAATCTGTGATAGTGAGCACTTCTCCTTTGCCGAGATAATCCATCCCACCTCACAGGTGTGGCATATCAAGATGCTGATTAGACAGCATGATTATTGCACAGGTGTGCCTTAGGCTGGCCACAATAAAAGGCCACTCTGAAACGTGCAGTTTTGCTTTATTGGGGGGGTCTGAAAACCAGTCATTATCTGGTGTGAGGGGTAGGGGTAGGGTTAGGGTTAGGGTTAGGGTAATGTTGTGAATCACACCAGATACTGACTGGTTTTCGGACCCCCCCCGGCCCCCCCCATAAAGCAAAAATGCACGTTTCAGAGTGGCCTTTTATTGTGGCCAGCCTAAGGCACATCTGTGCAATAATCATGCTGTCTAATCAGCATCTTGATATGCCACACCTGTGAGGTGGGATGGATTATCTCGGCAAAGGAGAAGTGCTCACTATCACAGATTTTTTCAGATTTGTGAACAATATTTGAGAGAAATGGTTATTTTGTGTATATAGAAAATGTTTTAGATCTTTGAGTTCATCTCATGAAAAATGGGAGCAAAAACAAAAGTGTTGCGTTTATATTTTTGTTCAGTGTATATATGTTTTGCACAGAATGTTACCGACAGCTGTTTATTTTCTCTCTTCACAGGTTGCTACAGATGTGATCAAAGAGTTTGCAGCAGATGGTGTCAAATATTTAGAGCTGAGAAGTACACCAAGGGAGGAGAAACACACAGGTGGAGAAGCAGCCTTATATCTGAGAAGTGATTTACTGTCAAGGTTGTTTTATTAAATTATTAGGCTCTCAAATTAGACAGTTTACACAGATATTTTTTATTCCCATGGCACGTCTTTGTCAGTATTACCATTGAAGAAAACATGATTCCAAAAAAATCACATTTTATTTGTCTTGTGGGTTGATACAAATGTGTAAAATATTTATATTGTATCGTGGCAGACTTTGTGATTTCTTCAAACATGCCATCATTGTCCACACAATAGAAATAGTGTTGTATTGTGATGAAATGTGTCGTTTACATCCCTAATGTGTATACATTTACAGTATGTGTGTCTTTGGGAAACACTTTGGTGCAAAACATAAAACAAACTTGAAGAATTTGAAACAAGTTTAATACCTTTTCCCTATAGGATTGACAAAGAAGAGTTACATTGAAACCGTCATCAAAGCCATTAAACAATGCAAAAGCGAAGGAGTGGACATTGATGTCAGGTAGGCAACAGTTTTATTTGTGTGTGCAAGTCGGGAAATGTTTATTTTTGTATGTGTGAGAAGTGCCTGTGTTGAACACACAGTCTGCATAATGTTTTACTATGATGATCTGGGAACGTGAGTGCTGGCCACAGTAGTGAATGGTTGTAAATGTGTTCATTTGTTCTCAAGGTTTCTGGTGGCGATTGACCGCAGGAATGGAACTGAAGTTGCCATGGAGACGGTGAAGCTTGCTGAGGACTTCATGCTGTCGTCTGATGGTTTGGTGTTGGGACTCGACCTCAGTGGAGATCCAACGGTTAGTACAAATTGAGCATCATTGGAATTAAAACATTCACTATTTAATTTCTCTGTGTTACCAGTTTCTGCCTTTCACATGTGCTGGCTGTATTTCTCAGACGGATCAAAAAGACAGTTTTACTCCTAATATTACGTACCATTAGAGTTACAATACCCACTAGTTGGGGACCAGTTAGACTAGCGTTTTTTTGCAGGTTATGGAATGTTCAGAAATAGTACTTTTGCTTCTGATACTTGTGCTTTTAAGTGCAAGCTACAAATACGTTTACTTATACATTTATGAAGGTAATGTAAAGACAAAAGCATAAAAAAACAATGGTTAATGTTATCTCTTACAGAAAGTGTAGTCTTTCATAATGGTAGCTGTTCAACAATTTGCTCAGGTTTTTTTTGGTAGACCCTGGTCCATGGTGTTAGCAGTCACTATAGTTTGTGGGAGTATTCCAATGACTGATCCCAACGTGGTTTCTTGTTTATTTTGCATTTTGACAGATGCATTGTTATATTGAAATGATGCAATTTGCAAAAAGAATAGTTGCAAATTAAAGGGAATGTACAGTACAATCATTTCATTAAAAATCAAATCCATGTAAATGAAATATTCAGTGAGATTTAAAAGGAATCCACGAGTCTGACATTTACTCACAACACTTCCTGTTAATGAATGTAGTTTTCCCTCTCAGGTTGGCCATGGCAAAGACCTACTTCCTGCTCTGCAGAAGGCAAAGAACTGTGGACTGAAGTTGTCCCTGCACCTCTCAGAAGTATGACCACAACATTAAATGTAATCCGTTATCGGTGAGCACATTATCTGAGAGAGATCTGATGTTCCAACATGAACGGTTGCAGGTCCCGTCCCAGCTGGAGGAGTCCGACCTGCTGCTGGATCTTCCTCCGGACAGGATCGGTCACGGCACCTTCCTGCACCCGGCCATGGGGGGATCTCAAGGAATTGTTGACAAAGTGGTGAAGCACAACATACCACTGGGTAAGAGTGAGATTCAAATATTAATTTTCTGAGGTGTGCACCAGTGGATTTGCTTATGGATTTTTTTTTTTTTATCTCAGAGCTTTGCCTGACATCAAACGTCAAAGGACAAACGGTAGCACGTTACTCCGATCATCATTTCAAACACTGGTACCAGATGGGACATCCCAGTGTGATTTGTGTAAGTTTCGTTCACATACGATACTATGACCAGTTTTTAAATTGCATTTTGAGGCATACGGAACTGACGGTTTTATGTTTAATGACATACTTAACTTGGACTCTATTCTTCTCCGGAGTTGCTCAAGGTGTGAGGCGCCGGGCGGGTGTGGGGATACTCACAAGTCCCCGGTTGGGTGCTTCGTTGTTGGAGTTTACCCCAGTGGACGAGAGGGTCGCCTCCCTACGCCTGCGGGTTATGGGGGGGAAAACTCTGACTGTTGTCTGTGCTTATGCACCCAACAGCAGTTCAGAGTATACGGCCTTCTTGGAGACCCTGGAAAGAGTCCTGTATGGGGCTCCTGAAGGGGACTCTTTAATCTTGCTGGGAGACTTCAACGCACATGTGGGCAATGATGGAGACACTTGGAGGGGCGTGATTGGGAGGAACGGCCCCCCTGATCTGAACCGGAGTGGTGGTTTGTTACTGGACTTCTGTGCTAGTCATGGATTGGCCATAACAAACACCATGTTCGAACATAAGGATGCTCATCAGTGTACGTGGTACCAGAGCACCCTAGGCAGAAGGTCCATGATCGATTTTGTTATCGTATCATCGGACCTGAGGCCGTATGTTTTGGACACTCGGGTAAAGAGAGGGGCGGAGTTGTCAACTGATCACCATCTGGTGGTGAGTTGGGTCGAGTGGTGGGGGAAGCCTCTGGATAGACCTGGTAAGCCCAAACGTGTAGTTCGGGTGAACTGGGAACGTCTGGAGGAGGCCCAAGTTCAGGAGGCCTTCAACTCACACCTCCGGCGGAGCTTTTCGGGCATTCCTGTGGAGGTTGGGGACATTGAACCAGAGTGGTCGGTGTTCAAAGCCTCTATTGCCGAAGCCGCGGCGGGGAGCTGTGGTCTCAAGGTCCTAGGTGCCTCAAGGGGCGGTAACCCTAGAACCTCCTGGTGGACACCGGTGGTCAGGGAAGCCGTCCGACTGAAGAAGGAGGCCTTCAGGGATTTGTTATCCCGGGGGACTCCCGAGGCAGTTGCAAGGTACCGACAGGCCCGAAGGGCAGCAGCCTCATCCGTGGCCGAGGCAAAGCAGCGGGTGTGGGAGAAGTTCGGAGAAGACATGGAGAAGGACTTTCGGGCGGCACCAAAGTTGTTCTGGAACACTGTCCGACACCTCAGGAGGGGGAAGCAGGGAACCATTCAAGCTGTGTACAGTAAGGATGGGACGTTGTTGACCTCAACTGATGGAGTGTTAGGGCGTTGGAAGGAACACTTTGAGGAACTCCTGAACCCGACAACTCCGCCCTCTATGTTAGAGGCAGAGCTGGAGTATGACAGGGGATCAACACCAATCTCCCGGGGGGAGGTCATTGAGGTCGTCAAACAACTCCACAGTGGCAAAGCCCCGGGGGTGGATGAGATCCGCCTGGAAATGCTGAAGGCTCTGGGTGTTGAGGGACTGTCATGGTTGACACGTCTCATCAACGTTGCGTGGAAGTCGGAAACAGTACCGAAGGAGTGGCAGACCGGGGTGGTGGTTCCCCTTTTCAAAAAGGGGGATCAGAGGGTGTGTGCCAATTACAGAGGCATCACACTACTCAGCCTCCCCGGGAAAGTTTACTCTAAGGTACTCGAAAGGAGGGTCAGGCCGATTGTCGAACCTCAGATTGAGGAGGAACAATGCGGATTCCGTCCTGGTCGTGGAACGACGGATCAGCTTTTTACTCTCGCAAGGATCCTGGAGGGGGCCTGGGAGTACGCTTATCCGGTCTACATGTGTTTTGTAGACTTGGAGAAGGCGTATGACCGAGTTCCCAGGGAGTTACTGTGGGAGGTGCTGCGGGAGTATGGGGTGAGGGGGTCTCTACTCAGGGCCATCCAATCTCTGTACTCCCAAAGCGAGAGCTGTGTCCGGGTCCTCTGCAGTAAGTCGGACCCATTTCCGGTGAGGGTTGGCCTCCGCCAGGGCTGCGCTTTGTCACCAATCCTGTTTGTAATATACATGGATCGGATTTCGAGGCGTAGTCATGGGGGAGGGGGTCTGCAGTTCGGTGGACTAAAGATTGCACCACTGCTTTTTGCAGATGATGTGGTTCTAATGGCTTCATCGGTCTGCGACCTTCAGCACTCACTGGATCGGTTCGCAACCGAGTGTGAAGCGGCTGGGATGAGGATCAGCACCTCCAAATCTGAGGCCATGGTTCTCAGCAGGAAACCGATGGACTGTCCACTCCAAGTAGGGAATGAGTCCTTACCCCAAGTGAAGGAGTTCAAGTATCTCGGGGTCTTGTTCTCGAGTGAGGGAACAATGGAGCGTGAGATGGGCCAGAGAATCGGAGCAGCGGGAGCGGTACTGCAGTCGCTTTACCGCACCGTTGTGACGAAAAGGGAGCTGAGCCAGAAGGCAAAGCTCTCTGTCTACCGGGCCATTTTCGTTCCTACCCTCACCTATGGTCATGAAGGATGGGTCATGACCGAAAGAACGAGATCGCGGATACAAGCGGCCGAGATGGGTTTTCTCCGCAGGGTGGCTGGTGTCTCCCTTAGGGATAAGGTGAGAAGTTCGGTCATCAGGGAGGGACTCGGAGTTGAGCCGCTCCTCCTTCGCGTCGAAAGGAGCCAGTTGAGGTGGTTCGGGCACCTAGTTAGGATGCCACCTGGGCGCCTCCCTAGGGAGGTGTTCCAGGCACGTCCAGCTGGGAAGAGACCAAGGGGTAGACCTAGGACCAGGTGGAGGGATTATATCTCTTCGCTGGCCTGAGAGCGCCTTGGGATCCCCCAGTCAGAGCTGGTTGATGTCGCCAGGGAAAATAAAGTTTGGGGCTCTCTGCTGGAACTGCTACCCGACCACGGATAAGCGGGAGAAGATGGATGGATGGACATACTTAACGGTCTTTACAAAGACTTCCAAAGTCAGAATAATGTATTTCAAAACAAAAAATATTATTTTGTTTGCTAAATTCTAATTCTTTAGTCAAGGTATAGTATGCCATATCAAGTCTATTTTTATGACACTATGAATGGACATTTTTGTATTAGTTTATATTTATTGGAATATGCCTGCTTCCTAAATTGCTACTAAGTCATCATTACTTCAACCCTTAATTGGGCAATCACATAAATATTTTGGAAAATAATTGATTGCTTGATTTCACCTGATGTACACGGTTATAACAGCCAATATAATCACTTCTCACACCCAGCTAATACCAATATTACACTTATGTTACATATGGACACAGACTGTCAAATGACACTAAAGTATGCACCATGAAACTGTAACCATCTAAGAGTTAGGGACACCTGATATAGAACCTGAATTGACACCATGTTGACCATGAATGATTTTATTCTTTGTCACATTACAGACTGATGATAAAGGAGTCTTCAGTACGGACTTGTCTCAGGAATATCAGCTGGCAGCTTCCACGTTTGATCTCAGTCGTGAAGCTGTGTGGAAACTTTCCCATGATGCCATAGACTGTATCTTTGCCCCGGACACCGTGAAACAGCAGCTCAAACAGAAGTGGATTTATTTAAAGCCTCAAGTGTTCCATTACAGGGAAACTGACAGCCTTTAATTTACCTCACAAATCATTTTACAGAACGTATTCATTAACATTTTACATTGTAGAAATCATGTCTTCAACTAAAAGGGAAACTCTAAACATACTGTGAAAATGTTTAAAATAACTGAAAGTAAATCCTTCCTATTTAGTAGAACGTGTGTTATTTACTGCCGATATACAGGGTCTCTGCAATGTTGCACACACCATAAAACAAAGCAACAAACTTGTTATAACGTACTGTAGAAATAAGAATATATCTCAGAGGATATCCAGTCTTTTAGGTGCTCTTCAGTATCTGCATTATCATGTTGATACCGCTTGGTTCCCACACACTTTCCTGTCAACGCAGCAGTTTACGGTCACGCCCTCTTTCCAAATTTGCCCTGCTTGTCCTTGTTCTTCTTGAATTTTCCGTGTTGTGTCTCTTTCTTTTTCAGTTTTCCATGCTCTGGAGCCCCATTGCTTGCTTTTGTGTTTTCCCCTTCATACTTCCTCTTCTTTTCACTGTTGGGAGAAGGACATTGTTACAAACATGTTTCTACAACATTCCAAACAACCACAGTCTGCCAACAATCCTGATGTCACTGCACCTTTTGATGCTGACGACCGCTGTGGTCCCTGCTTTCTTCAGCACCTGGTCCCATTCCTCATTATCTCCACGGATCGTGTACCTGTAAATACAAAAAGGAAATTATTAAAACCACAACAGTAAATATTGCCCTGCACATTTTCAAGATGCTACACGAATGACCAAAATCATCCCTCCTGAAAACCTTATACTCACTCTTCCATGTCCATTTCCTTGACTTTCTCCACATCCTGCTTGTGTTTCTCATCAAACTCCTTAGCCGCTTCGTTCTGTGAGTGACAGATTCATTTTTAAACCTTTTTCCCCCAAACAAACGCAATTTTTCTTATATTCATTATTTTCCCTGATAGGTGACTTTACATAGAGGAAAAAAGAAAAGCAACACTTTCCACATGAGCATTTCAAACCAGCAAAGGTTTTAAAATCATCAGAGTTGTTAAACACATACCAGATCATCATTGAGGCTTCTGACAGTGGGCTCCATGGAAACGTCTATAGAAGTCGCCATCTCTGCCTCAATGGCTTTTTCTTGGATACTGGTGAAGACCTAAGATTGTTTCAAGGCTTTATTGTCATGTGCACATTAGCTACAGTGTAGATATGGCAATACACAACTTCAGTCACAGGCTCCTCCAACAGTGCAACACATATTTTCATTTGCTCGCGAGTTTGTGTAATTTTGCGTTTGTGTGTATTGTGTTTGTTTCCCGGGGAAAACACTCACGAGAAACACTGGCTGTTGTTATGCCTGCTGTGACGTTAAGTTACTCCGCTTGTAATTATTCCGTTACAAGCTTCAAAGTTGTATTTATCATCTGAATTTGCCGAAACAAGTTTAATATTCTGAAAGCCAAGACTTTGTTTAATTGAAATCAGATGAAAACAAACTGTAACGGACCCTGCCGTGTTATCTATGATTACTATACTCTTTCATAATGTCAGCCGGAGGGAGGGGGGGCGGCGCTGCGGAAGAGCAGATTGCGAGTGACAGGTGCCTGTCTTCGTCCCTTTACAAGCTTCAAAAATGTATTTATCGTGTGATTTTGGAAATAAAAGTTTCATATTCTGAAAGCCAAGACTTTGTTTGTTTAAAATCAAACAAAACACCCGAACCCCGAAAAAATAGTTTTTTACGTAAATCCACGTTTATTTTGAAATGAGCCGTTGAGACTTCCGACTGATTTCGATATAGCGGGTCACATATTATATACAAAGATTAATGTTGTTGCAGAAGTATTGCATTAGAGGGCATCTTCCTCACAGCATGTACGGCTTTTAGGAGTAAACTTACTTGGACAAATTTCCGGATCAGACGGTTGAAGAGGGCCATGAGCTGCGAGCTTGGGAGTTCAATTTCCTTTTCCAGCTGGTCTACTGATTTGTGCTGTAAACCTATGCCGAGCAGTAGAGCCTAGAGAAAAAAGGGAAAAGCAACAGGTTCAAATAAAACTGAATTCACGACAAAGAAACAACTGACACCATGAGCTCAAGGGAAACGTACACACTGTGCTGCGGAGAGAGACACGTCCCCGAGCTGCTTGAGGAAGAACATGCGAGCCACTGTTGGGACCAGGTCCATGATGAGGTGGTAGTCCACCATGCTCCTCGAATACAGCTCCAGGCGCTTGAGGTCGTAGGGGCTGAAATTGGAGGCCAGCTCGGATCTGCTGAGAACTGTGGAGGTCAAAGGCAGGTCAGAAAGTGTGTGAGGTGGAGAGGAACTCCGTAGGGTTAGAACTGCTACAATACAGATCAACATATTCAAATGAATAAAGATGGAGCAACCATTTTTATTTTTTATAAAAAGGACCACACAGTTGCCGTTTCCATTGGCAGTTACAGAGAAATTATTCAAGGGACTTAGGATCTCAATGAAACTCGTTTGATCACACACGTCTTCATAAAATAACAAATATGGCGTTTGCACGAGCTGGAATAAAGTGTTCACAATCTCAGAGAGCATGATACGTTTACTTTGGATGGTTACAACCTTTTGGCTAATAATAATAATAATAGGTTTTTCACTTCTGGAACCTCACTGTTGAGCTCTGTCTCCCTCTAGTGTGACAGCATCAGTTATTAAAGGAGTCTTACCGGTGGTCTCGTCCTTGGACTTCTTGTTCTGCAGGATGCTGAGTGACATGCTGGGATGGAAGCTGCTGAACTGGTAGGAGAGGAGAGACAGGAAGCGCCGGCGGAAATCTGAGGGAAACAATAACTTTGTAGTCAGACTATCATGAGTTCAAACAAACCAGATCTCCAGGGGCAGTGCAGGAAAGTTGTTGAAGTTCACCTTTCCAGAAGGCAGAGAGCCACTGGCTCTGCTCCGGGGAGTCATCTGTGTTCAGCTCCTTCAGCATCACGCAGGAGTGCTCTCCTGTCAGGTCGTTCTACAGACACACACAATAATTACAGCCTGTGACGACAGCAAAATGCACAGACAAATATATAACAATCTCTTTTTATACTTACAGGGGTTTGTCTTAAGTAGACTGGAGTATAACCAGCTTTCCTCCAGAACCTGTCAGGTTGCAAAAAGAGTTTTTTTAAAAAAATGAAATAAAAAATCTGCAAAAATAGAACAACCCTCATCTCCATATTCAAGGACACTCACTTGAGCAGCCTTGTAGTAAGGCCATAGGAGACTCCCAGATAGTCCAGTCTCTCCGCTCTCCTCTCACTCAGCTTCAGCAGCAGAGGGGGGAGCTCTTTCCTCGGAGTGATCACCTCCTCCAGCAGACTGACAGCCTGCACACGAGAGACGACAACACGATGAGTTTCTACCCTAGTTACAATGCATGTAATCGATGTCTTCTAAATATTGCTGAATATATGTCATTTCATTACCTCGCTGCTGACGGATGTGATCTCATTTGGATTTGAGTTTGTGCTCTCATCCATGGTGGGGAACTTGCCCTCGTAGTACATCTGCAGCAGTTGGAGAGCTCTGGAGCCGTAGCCCATCTGGAGGACAGGTGGAGAACCAGTTAGATACAGAACATGCAGATTCAAATGAAACTGGGAACATGCTGAGACTTGTGCAGGCTCTTACCCCCTGGTAGTCTGGGTTGACAGCGATCCGCACCACTCTGCCTCCGGAGAGGCCGCCAAAGTCTGGGTCTTGGAACTACAAAGAGAAAAAGTAGAGGATCAAATATTTGCACGTTGATAATGTGAGTTCAAAAAGCGCTTGTATCGAGTGTGTACCTGCTCTGACACCGTCCAGGGAATCAGGTCCCCAGAGGCCTTCTTTCCTCTGGACAGACTGTTCAAGATGGACTGCCGAGATATTTCTCCCTCCAGACACACCTGAGAAAAACAAATGTACATTTACCAAGAGTCAATTCAATTCATACATTTAAAAGATAGAAGCATACACAAATGCTAATTTTGTTAATAAAAGCTGTAACTGAGCCCATTTGTGTCTCCTGTGCTGCATAACAGGACAACAGCGGCAGCACACAATGAGCATAGTCAGGGTTTGGAGTAAGTTACTTATTTAAGTTAACTATAGCAACAACATGGCTTGGAAGAAATAAACAAAGTCATGTTTTGGCTGGACTGACTGACATCAAATGTTCAAAAATAATCTGGTGACTAAAAACTCAAGAGTTTTTCATTGACTAAAACTAAGATAAGTTAGGGTTTTCTCTGACAACGATAAGACAACATGCCCAGACCTTTAGTCAACAACAAAAAAAGAAACAACCTACGAAACCTCAAAATGAACAAGTCAAATTGACACAGGTCTAACACTTAATGAAACAAATATCTGATCAAATGGCTGGCAGTCAGCTGTGTTTTACCTGCACCACAGCGAGGACCTCGGGCAGAGCGTTCTGAGTGGGGGGGACAGGAGGGAGGAGGCAGAAGAGGTGATGGGCCGGAGCATCGGACAACATCTGCAGGTCGTTGGGGGAATTCTGGATCCAGAGAAGACATTTGAGACGGCGAATAAACAAACTGTGTGTAGGATGCAATGTGATCCTCAGACTAAGATTCTCACCTTGTAGTGCGAGGCCACGTAGAGGGCCATCAGCCTCTGCAGGAAGGCCTCAGACGCCTTGTGGTAACAGAACAGGGTGTCTCTGTTCACATAGTACCTGCACAGTGGAGGTTAAGGACAAACGCAGAACAAACTGGTTTGTAGGAGTGTGTCACTCAGACAGTTGCATGCGAGTGATACAACATTTCACATTTTTCGTTGTCTGATTTGATTAACATAAGATTATGATTAGCTACAAAACAGTTTATTTCTTGTTTCATGCATTAAATGTTATGGTCCTGAATGGTAATATCAAAAAAGAGATGAGCAGTGATAAAATGTTCTCTGTAAGCCCCAAGCTTTGTTATATCTTTAGAAATATTTGAAGTGGATATTGGAAAACTTAAGAAGAGGGTTGAAACATACCAGTTGATATTAACTGGAAGGCAATAATTGATTTTATTTTAAGTGTCTTCCCCTTTTCTTAATGATATGTAAAACATGTTTTGCTTCCACTACATGCTGTATGTAACCAGTATGTGGCAGAGGATAATAGCTCAGTAATGTAATGTAACCCGGACTGACCAGGTCAGTGCATAAAGGATACAGGTCACAGGTCTGTGGGAGGGGGCAGCCGGAGATGAGTCTGGGTATGTTCATACAGTCGAGACACAGCAGGTCGTTCAGCCACTTCTCCACAGCGTCTCCCGGGGCGTACCGGATCGACTCGTGAAGAGTGACCTCGTGGAGAGAGCGAGCTGTGTGCAGAGACAGAGAAGCAGTCAGTCCGTTTGCTGACTCACATTGGTCACTAAACAACCACAGACAGATCCATGATGTCTGTACCTGCTGCCAGCCTCTCTGTGTTGGAGCTCCTGTTCTCTGCAGACATGTTCTGCTGACTGTCGGCACTCTGTTGCCGCAGCTGCTGGATCAGTTTGAGGGAAAGAGAGCGCCCGGTGCCTTCATATCTACAGAGAGAGGAACACAGCGGTGAGAAAATGATCGATCAACTGAAATATCAACCATTTCACAACTCTAATCAGAATTACTGGTTGAAGGATTCTCGAGGTGTGAATATTGTTTAAAATACAAATATTCTATTATACAAAACTGAATAATATCAGGGTTTTTGACTATTGTTCAAAATGTAACCTAGGCTTTACAAACATCATATTGCGTATTTGACTATTTTTAAACAAAACAATCAAAAAATGCATTAAATATTTGTTTTCCTGCCTTTCAATGGCTTTATTGGTATTCATGTTTTTGCCAAAGCATCAAAGAACAAACTGACTTTTAATTAAACCCATAATAATGAAAATACCACCTCTAAATGTCTTAGCATGTTTAGTTATTTGGACAAAAGTAGTGTGATATTGGATCATGTATGTCATCCAGCATACTGACCCGTTGATGGTGGAGGCCATGAACACCAGGTAAGGCCCCAGCAGTTTCTTCACCAGAGGCAGAGGGATGGCTGCAGCCTCGTCTATCACCAGCAGCTCAGCCTGACCCAGCTTCACTGCGTCTCCTGGGTGGATGTACTGCGGTCACATGGACAGGAAGGTTAGAGGCGAGTCATTCACTAAATATGATATATAAATAACTTTGAGAAGAGTGGCCTGGTCTTGTTTACCTGGATTGTCTGCCGGTGCTCTTTGAAGATGTTCACCCTCACCACAGCTTTGTTGAAGTCTGGATTTAAAGACTGGATGATCTCATAGTCAAGATGCTCCTACAAAATGCAAAAGGGGACGTGAGCTTAGTGTATTAACGTACAGTCCTTGATACAGAGAAGACTCTCAGGCTGCATACCTGATACTGCAGAGAATCAAAGCCTTTGAAGATGAATTCAAACATGGTGTGCAGGTTGTCCGGGCTCGGGGAGGTCACAAAGATATTGGAATAGCTGTGGACAATACCAGGAAATCAATGTCAAATTAAGTCAGCATAATATACCGAACTGGTTTATTTGTAAGACATTATCAAACCAATCTTACCCAAATGCAACAGCTCCAGCGACAGCCAGCCCCAGAGCTGCAGACTTGCCTCGACCACGGGCAGCCGTCAGAGTCACGGTGGTTCGCAGGGTCTTCTCTGAGATCGCCTCGATGAACTTCAGCACTCCTTTAGCCTAGAGGACAATTCAAACCTTAAGATTTACATTTATTATGACTTGGACAATTATTGAGGTGTAATTCCTTTGTGTTGGTAACTTGAAATACGATCAGTACATTGATGAGTTACTCAACTTCCTGGCGGTTAAAATTAAAACTATGACCGAGGACGAGCTAGTCCTTGTAGCCTCTAACACCTTCGATTCCGAATGGATCGAGACTTCTAAAAAGACGTTGTTTGAACTCTGTCCTGAAACCAAGCAGCGGTGTGTGGCCTTTAAAGGCAACCAGAAGGATGCAAACAATATTAAAAGCTGCCTAAAAGTGCTAAATGAATGCGGTGAAAACATCCCCCGTTTTGTCTCCCACTACCTGGATGAGCTGCCGCCTGTTACGTTTAACAACCTGGATGTGTCCAACCTGCTGAGCAAGATGGAGCGACTGCACAGCGAGGTTTGCGCATTAAGACACGTAGTGGAAGTTCAGGCAGATATCGGTGAGGACCTGCGTGCTGTGGCTGCGACCATGGACAGCAGAGTTGCTGCCGTAGAACGCCAGTTGGAGCCGAGTCATGGTGGAGGACTGGCTGTACCAAGTGACGCTGAAACTACCTGTGGGAGCGCTCAGGGTGATGGTGCGGTGTTGGTGAAGGATGCGAGCCCCCCGGCTCTTCTACTGATGTAGTACATCCCAACTGTGTTGACCCGCTCGCTGCGTCAGGGACCGTGAGTGCCTGTGTGAGCCCTGGAGGAACTGCGGTAAATTCGCAGGTATGGAGTCAAGTTGTGAAACAGGGCCGAGGTCGGAGGAATAGGGCCGAGGGCCAGTCTGCCTATTCTAAACAGCTTGTTGGGAAACCTGAACGGAGGATGCCTAAGCCTATTGTTGGCACTGCTGCACAAGGGAATATCAAAGTGATCCGTACGAAGTTGGTGAGTGTTTTTGCTACCAAATTCTCGCCAGACCTTGATGCTGAGACACTGTCCGAATATCTAACTGAACAACTCGGCCGTGATGTTAACTGTCACCGTATTGACACTGCAAGCAGCAGATATAGCTCGTTTAAAGTGTGTGCTGAGTGCAATGAAGTTGCGGAGATGTTTAACCCAGAACTCTGGCCTGAAGGCTCAGTTGTGAGAAGATACTATGAACCACGTAAAGCGGAGGTGATAGGGGCTAGCAGAGCTAGACCTTTTGCTGGTGCGAGGGTACTGAATGGGGCTACGGCTGAGCTGCTTAGCTAAACGTTATGCGGGTTGGATCATTTAACTGTCGCGGGCTGCGCCTGGGCAACAGCGCTGCTGATAGGATCCGACGTGTAGTGGTGGACAACTTGCTACAAAAATGTGACATTTTATGCTTGCAAGAAACTTTCTTACCAAAGCAGGACTTGGGAAAGTTGAACTCTCTTAATGACAATTTTCACGGGGCTGGTGAGTCCACTACGGACCTATCTCTGGGAATAGTGAGAGGAAGGATAGCAGGGGGCGTGGCTATCCTGTGGCACAAAAAGCTGGACACTGTCATTAATGTCATCAGGCTTGAAGTTGACTGGTGTATTGCTGTACAGATCAAAATGAATAACAAGGAGTTTAGCATTCTCAATGTATATACACCATATGAGTCACAGCATAATGAAGATGAATACCTGAACAGACTTGCTTTTATACATTCTTTTATTGCTGATAATCATTCCACCAGTGTTTTTGTAGTGGGTGATATGAATGCTGACATATCAGACAAAAGGTCCTTGTTTGCTAAGCATATGCTACAGTTTTGTGATGATAACAATCTTATATTATCAAGCCAAATACTTCTGCCTACAGATAGCTATTCATATATAAGCGAGGCCTGGCATACAACTTCATGGCTTGACCATTGCATAAGCACTGCTAATGCCCATGACACTGTAAGATCAATCGAGATTGTGTATGAGGCATCAATGTCAGATCACATTCCTTTTATAATGTCACTAGATTATGATAGTCTCCCTGAGATGTCTCAGGAGGTTAAAAATGCCTGTACCACTAAAGTGGATTGGTCCAAGCTCACAAATGAGGATAGGCTATTGTACTATGGGAGAACTGATGTCCTATTGAGTGATGTATATCTACCCAAAGTGGCAACTCTGTGTGTTGATGTGGGTTGTAATGAAAACTCTCACCGTGAAGACCTCTGTAACATGTATGATTGTATTGTGGGAGCTGTATGGGAGGCCAGTAGACCGTGCTGTACCTACTCTAGGAAGAGACACAACGTCAAGCCAGGGTGGAATAAACATGTGGCTGATCAATATGCTGAAGCCAAGAATGCTTTTGGGGCCTGGGTCCAGGCAGGTAGGCCCAGAGAGGGGCCTGTCCTGGATCTCAAAAAGCGTACAAATGCTAGATATAAATATGCAGTTCGTTATGTCAACAAACACACAGAAACATTGAGAGCGGACTCTATGGCTGAAAAGCTGCTTCATAATGATGTGACTGGCTTCTGGAAGGAGGTGAGAGCTCTGAACAGGGCCAGTACGTCATTACCGTGTACCATAGAGGGAGTATCTGGAGCCGATAACATAGCTGAGTTGTGGAGGCAACATTACTCTAATATACTTAATTGTGTTAAAAGTGACCCCTACAAAGTTGGTAATGTTGTGAAGAGTGACACAGTGGGAATTACAGCTAAAGAGGTTTATCGAGCAATTGCACAGCTAGCTGATAATAAAGCATGCGGCTCTGACCGAATCACTGCAGAGCACCTTAAACTGGCAAGCCCGAAGGTTGCCGTTCTTCTTGCCATTTGTTTTACCGGTCTCATGACTCATGGTATGTTGCCAGACTCCATGTTGACTGTTACTTTGGTGCCTGTCATTAAGGACAAAGCGGGCAAGGTAGGGAGCTTGGATAACTATAGACCAATTGCTCTAGCCAGTGTGTTATCCAAAGTCCTGGAAAGAATTTTGTTAGATAGACTATGTTCCTATTTATGTACCTCAGATAACCAGTTTGGCTTCAAGGCTAAGCATGGTACTGAGCTATGCATCTATGCTTTGAAGGAAATGGTAGAAACATATAGAAGACAGAATTCCACTATTCTGATTGGTTTCATTGATGCCTCTAAGGCTTTTGACCGAGTTAACCACCATAAACTGTTTTTAAAATTGAGACAAAGGGGTGTGCCCAACAGTATAATTAGGATCCTGGCTTATTGGTATGCCAACCAGAGCATGCGGATCAAATGGGGGAATGCAGTCTCTGCGCCATTTGGTGTTGGTAATGGAGTCCGCCAGGGGGGGCTCCTCTCACCATGCCTTTTTAATATCTATATGAATGATCTATCAGATGATTTAAGTGTCTGTAAAACAGGGTGTGTGATTGGTAATGTGATTGTAAACCATCTTATGTATGCCGATGATCTATTGTTTCTCCTAGCAGTGCTGGTTTTCAACAGTTGCTAAATGTTTGTTCTGATTACGGAGTCAAATTTGACGTTAAATACAATGCTAAGAAGAGCGCTGTAATGATCTGCAGAGCAAAAGGGGATAAGAACCTTTGTTTTCCAACATTCTATCTATCAGGGCAGGTGCTGTCTGTTTGCTGTAACACTAAGTATCTGGGACACATCATCACAGATGAAATGGCTGATGATGATGACATGTATAGACAGCGGCGTGTCTTATATATGCAAGCCAACATGTTGGCTAGAAAATTCTCTTGGTGTTCAGATAAGGTTAAGGTGAACCTCTTTAGAGCTTATTGCACTCCTCTCTATACTGCCCCCTTGTGGGTCAAGTATAAGAAGGCGAGCCGCAAGAAGCTCCAGGTTGCATATAATGACTGTTTGCGTATACTGCTTAGAAAACCAAGGCGGTGCAGTGCAAGTGAAATGTTCTGTAACGCACGAGTCAACACGTTCCATGCTCTTTTGAGAAATCGAATGTACAAATTCATCTGTCGATTGAATGTTTCTCATAACTCTGTCATTATGCTGCTTTCAAATCCGTGTTTCAGTGCTGTACGATACCAGTCACCTCTGTGGAAACATTGGTATAACTGCCTTTTTTTAATTTATATTTGAGTGTTGTATGTTTTTTGTAATAATGGACCAAGAGTCTCTTTAAATAAAAGAAGATGATAATTCATTGAAAATGGTACTTTGTATTGTTGAGAGGTGAGAGGTACTGACCTGGTCCATGGTCTTGCAGCAGTCCACCAACACTCCCACAGGCTGAGTGTCATGCAGAGATTCCTTTAGGTCCTTCAGCTCCTGTTCTCGTGGAGTCAGACCGTCCTCCTGAAGAAACGAGACAACAGGTCAGAAATCAGGAAGCAACGAGCCAACAAGCAAGCAAACTTCATTTATGTAGCACTTTTTAAAAACAGTTGCAAAGTAGTTTATAGAAGTGAACAAAAAGACTGACAAGTCCCAAGTTACTTAGAAAGTCAAGCAACTTTTAAGATGCCTCAGGAGGATGTTCCGTAGTCAATGAGCAACAACAAATAATGTCTCCTATAATAAAGTTACCTGAGTCTTTGGAGGAATGGGCTTGATGTTCGCCATGTGGCTGGAGATTGGCAGGATGTTGAGTTGGTCGTCAATGACAACACAGTTCTTGCAGGATGCAAGTGACAGAATGAATCTGAAAACAGTTGAACAAAATAAATGAATACCATTTAACTTTTGGCTCCAAATGCTCCAAATGTTATGAAATCCATAAGAGCCCTTGCCTCTCATTGAAGCGTCCCACCACATCCTGATGAGCCTCGGTCCGGTACCGAGAGTGCACATCCTGGGAGAAAAAAAGACCACAATGATCCCAAGTCGAGCTAACAGAGTCTTGACATGTGTGGAGATGTAACAAGTTAAAGACTTACCATAGTCATTGTGTAGAGCTGCTTGAGAGAGTTCACGGTCCTCAGCAGAATCACCACTATACCTCCTCCTTCGACGGTCTCAACCGTTCTCGCTAACAGGTTGGGAGTGAGAGCTTCAAAGTCCTGGGCGACACAGAAAACAAAACCTCAAATGAGTCAAGTAAATCTGCTACATCAAAATCTGACTACAGCCTAAACGTTTGTGGGTTGAGCCAATTAAATTAACCATATTCCATGTTCTTTGATAGAGGCACTCTGGTGTGCAGCGGACGAGGAGACACTCACCTGCAGGACGCACATCCCGTATGTGTTTCCCAGGATCTTGTGGGTCTCGTTGTAGTAACAGTAGCGGATGTTGGTTGCAGCGATGAAGAGTTCAAACGGGTCATCCTGATTCAGATTCAACGTGCCAGTATTTATTTTCTTCTGCAGGTGTCTCATGCGCTTCTTCCGATTGCTGTTTCAAGCATTTTAGACAAGTTTAATACCCTTCTCCTTTATAATACAACACATGTCAAACAGCTTATTCTCTGAGGAGTTTACCTGCTGAAGCCCAGCTCTTTTTTGTAGCACCAGAGTACAGAGGGCCGTGCTTTCACACTAGCTTTAGACAGCATGTGATGCAGAATGACAACCTGGATCAAAGGCAGATTTAAATATAAAAAAAAAAAAACAGAAACAAAACTTTAAAGGACTGTAGTTTGAACTACAGACAGCATTTCCATAAATACATCATTTACTAAACAGCAAAAGATGCATAGCTCATTCACGGTCACCATACATCATGGAAAAGGAAGATGCAGTGACACATAGCAAATAGCAGAAAAACAACAAAAACAAGGGCTACCTTTGGGCAGAATAGTTGAGTATCTGGAAATCAACATATGAAGGATGTTGAGGATCCAAGCAAAATCACTATCAGTTTTTCAATAGTCTTTACCATTAAGGTAACCCTCACTTCTTACACATGCTGAATGTCATAAAGTGCAGCACCATTGACATTTTTCTTGGAAAAAGTGCAAAAGGATGTGTGTTGAATTCAATTGAAACTGATATACACACAGCTATAGATTAAGATTACCTGATCTCTCCCACGATCTCCCACCACCACATATATCGTCCGGTGCCGTAGAGCGACTCCATTCTCAATCTGGACTCGAATCCGGTTGTCTATCTTCTTGCGGACTGTTGCCATTGTTTCACTAAGAGGAGTCAGAACACACAAAGAAGCAAACGGTTAGAGATACAGTGTGACAAATGGTGCAGTAACACCCACACAGTGCTGTCAAACTGAGTTGTTCTTCACAAACATAAATGGTGATGTACAACATTTAACATCAGATATCTACCAATAAACAGTCACATTAAGTGAAAAATAAATAAATGCAGGAAGCATTCCTAATAAATTATTATCAGTAAAAGGAAATAATGATGTTAAAATGTTTAAGTTGCTTAAAACAGTAGAAATAAGGCTGTGTTTTCAGGAATATATTCTTATTTAATGGATAATCTTGCAATAATAATAATTATGCATCCTGTTTACATCTTTCAGAAACATAATAAAAAACACTTTTTTTAAATAAACAATGCATTTTTTGTATACAAAAGGCACAACCACATTTACATTCATAAAAGGGCTAAATGTTATGTCGTTTTAATGTTTTCGCCAATTGAGACGTTATTATCTATTCTAGAGCAAATCGGCGTTTTAAAAAAAATCCACGGAAAAACACATTTCATTACTAATTTTAAAATAGGAACTTATTAGATAATATAGAAGTTGAACAATTCCAAAGTAATGCTGTCAAACTGAGTTAAGAGGAATGCTAGACTGAAGCTAACTTGCAGCCAAAACAAATGAGAGTTCATGGCAGCAGGGAAACTCAAATCAGCCACACAGCGAAGAAGAAACACAATGAAAGTCTCATATAAAGAAAATACACTTAATGTTTCCACTTACCTTCAGTTATCGGAACGATTGGTTGTTTAATCTTTATACAATTCCAACAAGTCAAGGGCTGATTTTACATGCTAGACATCATGCTGTTGATACACTCACGTGGAGACATCCGTTCATGGAGGACCCCCGGTATGACGTCAGAACAGTGCGACGGCATCGTGAAAACATTTGAAAGTAAGTCCCCGAGTTCTGTATGCCAGGTGGAAAACTTAAACTCTTATTACTTCATTTGCACGTGCGTGTTTATTGGTTTGATTGATGTAATACTATATCCAGTTTTCACGTTTCAAAGTAGGGACTGGTGTTACAAGAAGGAGGAGCAAAGATCCTTTTGAATTCTGCCTGTCAGCATTAGTTGAGGGGGGAAAAGCCCATTAACCATGTGCACCAAATGAGCACGCGCCTCTCTGTGGTAACATACCTAGCAACCACAGCATGGACAATAGACTAGATTGATTTGGCTTTTTAATAAAACAGTTTGTCAGGGATTTGTTAGCATTACAAATAACATTTAGCCTAACAGTCAAAATACTAAAAAAACAACACAAGTTCTTATTGTTGCTGTAAACAAATTACAGGTGATACGACATTTGAAAGGCAGCATATGAGATATAGTAATTAAAATAGAAATGTATGCACTCGTCACGTACGGTGTTACACTAATCATTCACTTCAGCATATTGCAGTCTATTATCATTGGACTATAATTTGCAGTCACATTTTAAAACATTGTATGTTATTGTTAATTGTTACTTAATAAATGTATCTTCTTTCACCTATTTTTAGGAACATAATAGCTAAATGTTTAAGTGCATTCACCTTTGAAAACTTAACCGCAGAGCTTAGTTTGGTTTGTTTCTCTATGTCTATAGGACTAAGGAAAACATTACTGGTTCAATTTTCATGATACTTGGTGCAAGTGTGTATCATGGGCCAAGGAAGAACACCTTACATTGTGGAAGATTGGGCTGCGCTCTATGGCCTTCCTAGTGGTCCTTTATGTTTAGCTGCATGTCTACATGTGTGCATTAACAACAATCTCCTTCTATGTGTAGTGTCCACACATCTGGCAAATTAAACTGATTCAGATTGAGTAACTGTACAGTGGAAAACTAAGGCTGAAGCATGGGTATGCAACACAACTTTATTGAAGCTCTTGAAGCAACATCAATTTACAAACAAGGAAACGGGAGCTCATTGAACATAAAAACGTTTTTTTAGAAACCAAAATGACAGTAAAGAACCAAGAAGGGGAACAAACTCCCAAGGGTTGGACCAGCAGTGGCAGGTGCATTTTTTTATACAAAAAATAACTTATGAAATCTTTCAAGTTTACAGGAATATTGTAGCTCATGGCATGTGTAAATCGATGATTGGATTTACAGCTCAGCTTGTGTTTCAGACTTTAAACAATTTAATATTTCCAAATACCAAAGCAGAGTTTACTTTGATTTAAGAGACAGGAAAAATACCACTGATAAAGAACAAAAAAAAAAAAAGAACATGAGTGAGCTGGGGCGAATGCGTTATGGAATTTTCAGTGTGGTGCAAGTTAGTCAGTCACAGTCATTATGAAAGGCCTTTTCAGGATCGTATCGCCTGAGTGCTGCCTCTCGACACTCCTCTGGGTCCCTGACCCGCGCCGCGCTTGTAGTTCGGTTGGTAACCCTCCTGGAGCAACAGAGGGAAAAAAACCACATGTTAGAAACTACTCCCACAGAAAGCAAAGCCAACAGAGTGTGAGGACTGAAAGCTTCTTTCATACCCTCTGATAATTCCCGTTTGAGTAATCCCGAGGTGTGTTGAACTGAGTCTGTCCATAACCAGAGTTTTGAGTATTGGCGAAAGGAGGACGATATCCATCATAGCCACCTGAAAGAATGAAGACTTGAAACTTCAAAAGCTTCTCCTGAAATGTATACCAAGTAAGCTCTGAACATTTTGACCCTTCAGACATGCATGCAATTCTAAATGTCTACAAGAATCTGGGTTACTTTGACTGGTACTATGTTAAAAAGACAGTTAAATTAATCTGAATGTAATCAAAATGCCTAAACTGAAAAGCAACACCAGTATGAAGTTACATAATTCAAGAAAAAAAGTGTTTAATAATTGTAAATTCTTGTCATTTTAAATGACAAAAAGGCAAAATATTTCGAATGAATAATAATATCGATAGGGACATTTGATCTCACTGTGAGAAGGAGTACCATGCTAACAAAGATCATTAACTGAGGCTTCAACATTTATTTAAAAAATCTAAGTCAGCAATGCCATTTTTCTGTAACGGTTCTGTTAAGTCTGACTTAAGCCATAATGTAATTGACACCTATGTCTGAATGACAAAAAGCCCTATCTTTAACAGATGAGGTGATGTCACTTAAGTGAAAATAAAGGATATGTTCCTACCTCTGAATCCGTTCGAGGAGCCTCTGTATCCGTTGATCATCCCCCTGGCGTTGCGAGGTCCGCCGCGGGACATGCCTCTGCTGTTGTAGAAGGACTGGCCCTGCCTGGTGAAGCCCGGGCCCTGCTGCTGGCCTGCTGACTGGTCCTGGGAATGGAAGGCACCAACTACCAGAAAACACAGTGGGTGCCCCAAAACGGATGCAAGTCAATCTCCAGTATAATTTGAACACAATATTTATTAATAAAAATAGAGTTAATTGTACCGACTACCCAGGGAAAGGTCAGAGAATTTAAATTAATGTCTGTATTTATGTATAATTTGCCAAGACTTGGAAGGAAAGGGGTAATGTATGTATGTGTATGTGAGCAGTAACATCCAGATTTGAGTGGACTGTAAACTGAGGCGGGGGTGACTTTTATGTACATCTCCATGTATGTTATATATTTGTGGAATAAATAAAAAGTTCTAAAAAAAAAGAATAGAGTTATTGGTAACTTTATGTCAGGAAGACAAATCTTGCACTATCAATCCTGTAAGTACAAAATGAAAACATGTGCCCACCAGTCTGCAGCTGCTCTGCCTGCATCTCTGTTGGCTCCGCAGGATGCTGCGGCGGGCTGCTGAAGGCTGGGTTGTAGCTGTTCTGGTATTGGCTGGCCTGGTTCAAAGCCTCTGTCTCATTAGCTGGCGGGACTGGGGCATTGAGGTTGAACACCTGAGGGGAGAACAAGGGCCACATTGTAGTGAAGCCAAAACCAGAGGAAAGGTCACAGGCTCATTAGGAGTAAAGTCCATTACTCATTACTTCCTGGATTCAGCGGCTTCACTTAAAACCCATACAACTGCAATATGATGAGAGCACACTTAAGGACTGCACTAACAATCCCTAATGACAGTCATTAGTGATATATTTTATTCCACTGGCAGTGATGCACAAAGTCCTGGAAATGCATTTCTACCTGCTTGACAGGACACATTCTATTTGAGTACACTAAAAACACAAAATGCTTTAAATAGCAGTATTTCTGGATACCATGAACAACTATTGAGTACGTTTGATGTTTCAGTAAGTGTCATCACAAGGGCCTTACTGTCTGCATTGACTGGAATGGTGCTGCGTTCACGTTGATGCCACTGCTGTGCGGAGCTTTGGAGACCGGCTGGAAAACTTGTGTTTGAGAGGCAGACGGGAGAGCTGTGGGGGGCGGAGGCTGCTCCGACGACAACGACATGGAGGTCTGACGAAGAGGAAAACAAGTTCAGAGGGTCACAACATTGTTCAAAGTCGTATATCATTTAAGTGCAGGTATTACAATGCAAATTCCAAGTTACATTCTCTTGGCAGGATCAAAAGAGAAAATGAAGATGTGATATTTGACAACAAAAGTCATGTCCTTCATTTTTCCCCTGGCTCTTATTTAAATAATACAGCTACCTACCATCACAGCCTTGCAAACAGGATATTTTACAGGCTTTTAGTTCATTAAGACTATTATTTTTTAGTCAACTGAATTCAGGACTGGTGCTGGTTCTCGGTTTGTATACTTATACAGTACTTAAAGGACTATAAAAAACGTTTTAAACTTAAAATGTTGCAATTGTTGTTAAACAAAATAGTCTAAAGTAAGAAACGTTTCCTGATTGACAATCGGCTCAAATCTGATGAGCATGGTTTACCTGGATGGGGTCGATGGTATCTGTTGGGGTTCGAGGGTCTGGCGTGTGTGAACTCTGATACATGGGGGGCGGAGTTGGGGAAACAATAGGAACCTGGACACAGATATTAAACATTAAAACATATCCTCTTTCAAAGCATATTTAGCATGGCTACACAGTCAGTGTTCCAGGGTTGACTTACTTGTGTGGGCTCAGGCTGGACAGGAAAGGAGTTGGGTTGCGATAGCCGGGACTCTGGGTGAACTAAGAAGATTTGAGCATTGCACCTTTAGTAAACCAGAAAAGTAATTTCAAGCTTTCAAATGTCATGTTTTTATACAAGATCACCAGAACTGGATTTCTCTTTATAACCATACCTGGAGGACACACCATCTGTGGTAAGTCCATGTTCTGAGCGGGTTTCATGGGCTGTGCTGAGACAATGGCGGGGTCAATGGGCTGTCCGTCAAACTCCAGCATGGAGTCCTGAGAGCAGAGGAGTGATGAGCACCGTGCTTAATGTCTAATGTCTACAGTCAATCGTGTTGAACAAAGTTCCCACCTGCATGAAGTTGTACGTTCCCTGCATCTGTGCCATTAGGTCCTTTACCACCTGCTTCCTGACCAAGGGGTCGTTTGGCGGCACAGGAGACGCTAAATTCAAGGGGTGGGTCTCCATAGCAACAGGTGAAACGGCAGGCTGCATAGGCGGCGGCTGTTGCTGCTGCAGTGCAGCGGCTGCCTGAGGGTTTTGGAGACAGAACAGATGAATTAGAAACATACAGCAAAAACAGACAACTTGTATAGTTAGTGCTTAATAGATATTACCTGTGGGTTTAAAGTCAGATCATTAAATAAGATTCAACTTGACTAATATCATAGTTTGTTCATTTAAACTTCAAAGCTGATAATGACATGTAATTGTTATTGCTGCAGATTTATAACGACGATTAATGATTGGTCAATATTGACAGTAATGTAAATGTTGACATTACAAATATATACATGAATAGTCATTGAAGTTGGAAAACCTCGCATTTATTGAACTTTAAAAGGGATTTCTTTAAACTTTAATCAACTAAAAAGCAAACAAAAGTAGGTGAAAATAAATAGTTAACACAAACCACAAAGTAACACAAAATAATAATATATATTTATATATTAAAGAATGCAATCATAGCTAAAATCAGAAAGAAAAAGAAAATAATTTAAAAAATCAGCAACACAAGATGAATAAATAAATGTAAATCCCAGAAAGAACCATCCCTGCAGCATACCTCTGTTTCCGTGGTCCACTCGTCCCCCTGCTCCTTCTCACTGCTGCTGTATGTGCCATCGGGAATGAACTGTCTGTTTATGAACTACAGGGGGAAGAAGAAACTATCAGCACAACGCTAGGAAAGAGTAGTAGCCCCGAGACCTGACTGGAAAGGGGGAAATGTATCTCACCTCTGTTGTCTCCACAGCAATGGGCTCTGTGAACTCCTCAATTATTTCTGTTTCTGTAAAGAGAAAAACTATTTAGAGAATGCAGTGCTGATTTTATTATTGCTTTATTACATTAGCATTTCAAAATAGAGTTTAATGCAGCATGACTTCAGAGACTGGTTAGTACTTGGATCAGCAGTCTGCTCTTCTGCTTCTGACGATTCAGCTACGGCTGCTGCCACCGCTGAAGCTGCTGCTGAGGCTACCACTTCCTCCTCCTCTTCACACATGCCGTTTTGGTGAGATGGAACCCGGTCAAAGTACCCACTGAGCAGAACCTGGTCCAAAGTCTCTCTCAGAGCCTTGTCTATTAGAGGAATTACATCGTAAGCACATTGTTGGAAAGAAATCCACACAACAATAAAACATCAATTAAAGTAAGGTCCACATGGTATTGGGGGGAGGCGAGGTGAAAGAGGCTGCTGTGTGTGTAGTTCAGCTAGCTAGACTACACACACAGCACACTGTAGCAATCAAACTAAATACAGTGCTTTTAATTGGTCTGAAACGTTATCATTGTATGCATGACACACAACAAAATTAAATACCCAGTTTAACGACCCACAATCAAAGACAAACTTTATCAGGACAGTGTGGGTATGGTTTGATCAGATTTAATTGCGAGTGATCCAACAACAAAAGCAAGCAACCCTGTGACTGCTTGCTTAATCTTGATGGATGCACGAATGTTAAGGGAAATCACTTTTCCCCCAAAACAACAATATTGAATGTGAAAGCACCAAAACATTTAAATACATGCAAGACATATTGAAACATATTTTTCAGGGCCAGATCTCCACACTGGAAGAGTCAAAAGATGAACCAAAAACGAATTTATGATCAAAGAAATCCAGGGCCTAAATGTCCTTAATGGCTGACTAAATCGATAAGAAATATGCTACTTTAACAATCAATACCAAGTCATTCGACAACCATTACTTCATTCACTAGAAAACCCATCAAGCCTTTAAGCTAGCTCAGGCATTTCCACGTTTAGCTGTTCAGGAAGAGCAGGTCAGTGTTACTTCCTCCACTGCCTCATGCTTCAGGCCAAGCTGTCTGTTGCTGCCTTAAAAAGAATCAGCCTGAGTCACAGAGTAAGACCTCCTCCTCACTGAGGGGAAAGCCTTGGCTGGTGTCACTACAGTGAACTGGGTCACAAGCATCCTAATGTGGCTCCGGAGATCTGACCAGTGGAACCACAGGCCACTGGCACCCTGCCCTCCCGCTGCTGAGTCAGGAGCAGCCCTCAGGCTTGGCCCACAGCAGAATGCAGCAGCCCTGAGGCCAGAGCGCTGAGAATGCAGAACATCAATTTCCCCAAGGCCTGATTACTCACATCAGAACACTGCACACATGCTGCATTCACAAAATACAATATATACTGGGCTACATTAACATTAACATAGAGCCTACAGTACTTTATAACAAGAATGTCTTGTTCAGAGCGTTTGACCATTTTAGCTTACTTATCTTGGGGTTACTTGAACGTTTCCAAGAAATTACTTACGGTCAGTTTCATCACAAGGACTGCTGTGTCACCAACCATCTGACTAAATGTTCTGCCAACAATTGTCATCACCAGCTGGGAATCTTAATAAAGCAAGTATTACTTAAATAATGCATCCCTTTTTATGCTAACTTAATATTTTACCTTTCAGTAGGGCTGCTACTTGTTATTACTTTGAATGAATGTCTTCAGATTGCTTGTTTTTGCCGCGATCGTAAAATATAGTTAATGATTAACAGATTATCAATGAAGTTCCTTTTCAGTTTGAAGATACAGAACATTTGAGCTGGTAAATTGGGTGTGCTCGAAATAGTTACCCTGAGCAATCATTAACCAAAATATCAAGGTCTTCTGCTCGCAAACAATCATAGGCTCCAAGTTAAATGTCACTTACACGTTGTTCCAACCACAGCCTTGTCTCTCCCGTCCAGCAGATCCCAGAGGTGCACCGATGCTTCTTCGTACTGGTCAACCAACCTGCAAGGGATAAGATACAGATTCTCTTGTTTACAACAACCAAAAAAAGCTTTTTTCAAATTAAATCTATCTAGATATCAATGCCTCAGTTCTACCTGATGCTTTGGTCACGGTCTGGCCCCACCAGTTTATAGAACTCATCAAAAGATGCGAGGTCTGCATCCGTCAGCAGAGATCCGCTGACGCCCTGCTTCAGGTCCTGCCGCACCGCGTCCTCTCCCAGCCGGTCCAGCAGGAACTGCAGCTCCAGAATCGTCTTCAGCCGCTTCTGCTCGGCCTCCTCCCGCTGAAGCTGTTCCCTCCGCGCAGTCTTTTTCACCGCCTTCTGGATCTAATGATAATGTACATGAGCCACAAAAAGTCAAGTTACTATAAGTCAGGTCCAACATCACTCTTGAGGTGAAATTGAACAAAAACTAAAAATGTCATACTTACATCTTGTCCCAGTGTCATGAACGCCTTCTGCAAATCTCGGCCGAATTCTAAGTTATGCATGATTTCCTGGAATTTGGAGAGGGCCTCCTAATAAAACGCAAAGGAAAAAGTACTTGTAAGAATGACAGGATTATTCGTGCTAATGTACAGAATGATAAGGCTTCAGTGCACCCACCAGCTGGTCCTGATTCAGATTTTCCCCTTTATCTTTCCTGACTTGATAGTCGTCCAGTTTACTCTGTAACAGAAGATCCAAAATGCAGCAAATTCTTAATATGTTAGTACATATTAAAAGTAAAGATAATCTTCTCGTCAGTGATTTAGTTTTTCAAGGGCACTTCAGATATCAGTTACAGATTGCTTCTGAGTGAGACACATGTCATGCCACAACATTAAACACAACAGCATGTCCACATGTTGTTATGAGAAAGCGTCTGGAACAAAAGCTTCACCTTTTTCTTCTCCATGTTGCGGACCTTCTTGTCGAGTACACAAAGCACTTGCTTCATGACTTCAGGCTGTCCAGCAAAATTACCCATTGACCCTGGAGCGGATCCCACATCTGGGCTGGCAGACTGCATGGTCCCGTTTGCATTCATCGCTGAGGGCATCTATAGATGAAAATGTGAAAAATTAACTTATGGCGATAGCATAGATATGATATGCCTACATCTATTTAGAAATAACTTAAATTCATGGACAAAGGATTCATTTGACATAAGTGTAATCAGCATGATATGTAAAATGTCAACACTGTAGATACAATTGTTAAAAATCACAAACTCATAAACAGTCCAAAATCTAAAGGGAACAGTTTGAAATGAAAACAAAAATAAAGAAAAGCCCAATTGATTGTGATTGTTTATCAAAAGTGTCCTGATTAATCAATGAGTTAACTAACGGTAAGTGTTACATCCATGCAGTAATGTTAGATTGCATGATACAGTGGGCCTAGATAAAGTGAATGACAAAGAACCCACGACTCAAATATCACAGAGATTTCCTGTGTATTAACTTAAGAATAGCAAACATTTTAACGAATGGAATAACGAAAGTGATACAAGTGATTGAGGTGAGATTTAATAGCACGAACAAAACAGTAACGTTACAGTAAAGTATGACTGGTAGAACATTACATTAATAGTTTTTACAGAACAATTAAGGTCGATGTTGCCAGTGTTTCAGATTTGGAGGCACAATCACATATGTATTTCTGACGCTGGTTATACATATGAAATTAAGCTTCCGAATAAAAAACTATACAAGTTCCAGTATATCCCTCACCCTCAGAAACCCATTCATCACAGCAACTGGCTAACTTTAGTCTTACTCTTTGAACCCCACATTTCTCCTTAGTTAACCTAATTATGTCCCCTATAGCTGCAGCTACACAGCTGTATCTTCGGCTCCCAGCTCCTTGGACTAGTCAGCCCCGACATACGGTCAGGTCGCCGGTGTTATCTGAGGTCTGGTAAAATGGCCCTCCACACCACCGTTAGCACAGACCGTTGACTTAACGTTAGCATCTTCACGCATTGCTAGCTCGGTTTTCTTGTAGCTTCGGCGACGCGTGCTAACCAGCAGCCGGCCGGGAGCCGCGTTCCCCAGGCAACAGGACTGAAGATATACCCACCTTTATGGTATGTATCCAGAGGGGAGCTTGCTAGTGAAATATAGGAAACGGCCAAGTTGTTATTATTGTTGTTGTGTTGCTTTATTTTCTCTTTTACTCTAGTGTGGGATCCGCCCCGCCGGCCTCACCGACAACTGAGACGGTGCGAAAGACGGAGAAACTCTTTATAAAGGCGAAGCTCCGTTTTTAGGCGTCGAAGACATGCCTGCATATATAAACCATAAATACTAAATCCCGAAAGAAGGTAGGATTAATAATAACCTCACTTTCAAATATAACATACAAATATCAATTTGAATGTTTAATAAATAATCAACCTTGTCACATTTAAACATAAGGATGTGATATTTGTAGTCAGGCAAAAATAGTCAACAGCCTCTTGGCAGGAAACATGCACAATCATTAGCTTTGATTAGGCATCTCTATACTATGCCATAAACTGTACATTATAAAAAATGTACATTGTAAAGGCCCTATCCATGTGCCATATACACATATACAGTGTTTCTTTCTGCAGCTATACATGGCAATACAAGACTTTGCCATCTTTTGCACGTCATTTTGAAGTTCAAGTTCAGTGGCTGGTTTTTTTCTGAAGATGCTTGTCATTTACACTTATTGGTTAAGGTTTAATAACTTATTTGAGAAATTAGATTGCTGGTTGTAAAACAATCAGATCCAAAGTACACATCCAGAATGATACTATAATCCAACTATATATATTGTAAAATGATATTCCATGAATAATAAAGGTACATTAAATGCATTTGTAAGCTGGTCAAAAGGTTGTTTTGGATAGATAGGCAGGGGCCCTAGGACCACACAAATGAACGGAAAGTGAGAGTCAGAAAGATGTAGGGCCGTTTGAGTTCTGCCCCTACTGGAGAAATGCATTCATGTAGTAAAAGGAAAAATGAAGGCAACATTTACCACAAAAAGACTGCTTGCAAAGTTGCCAGTGTGAAATCCCACACCATGCGGGGAAAATAAGAGCCCAACTTGTAACACTTTATGTATACAATATACATTACAGTGTTACACCTTACACTGACAGAACCTGCAATAGTAAACATATAATTGTATATTGAAGAGCTGCAGTTGACAGGGCTGTCCTAATTTGACTTAAGCATGTTAAGAGGTGTCAAATTAACAAGTAGACCAAATATCAGTAGATATTACATTTTGCATTGCATTTTCAAGAACTAAGATTAGCTCCAAATATATGTTATGAAGTCTTGATGTGCAGTATGTATTCCCTAATCCATTGTTCAAGTTTAGAACATAACAAACAAATTTCAATCTGCATGTTTTACAAGCACAAATCCATCGACATCTCTGTTGTCTTGACTTCAAGTTAATAAACTCTGATGTAAACTTTAATGAAAGAAAAACCATTCAATTCTGATGTGAAATAATATTGTATAAGGGGTTTTGTCAGCACTTGAATAAATGGAAGAACCAAACTGATTCTGGTAGATTGCCCCCTTACACCAGTAGGTGGCAGTGAAGCTCAGCAATATGACAAACACTGAAAGAGTGGAACTGTACTCACAGATTAGGTTTAGTTTATGCACATCCCCTAGCCCTGATATGTGTGGAAATTCTGCAAATGTTTTATAAACTAATTTACAAATGTACCATTATAAGGTACAATTAATTGCTTACACACACAGCACACACACATGTATGTTGAAACCAAGTGAACGCATATTTGATTATCTTACTTTTCTAATATATGTGGTGCTGCTTATATGCTTTTCAGTTTTTTTTCTTCATTTCTGAGCACAGACTTTCCATCAGTATTTAAAAAGGGAGCAAGAAGAATGTGAGACCAGCTTTCTTTTGTTTTACCGAATACAGGAAGCAGTTAACATGGCTGCGCAGTGTTTTGATTGCACTGTTCCACTGAAAGTGTTTTCTTTTAGGGATAATACTGATTATGGGAGGATCCCAAGGGTAAGTGAAGCTCCCTTTCAATGAGTGACTAATTTCCGCAGCCTGCTGTATTTCAATCAAACAACAACACTGAACACAGTCCACCAGCCATTTTATAAAGAATTCCAGGGTGTTTCCTCGTCTGACCTCTGACCTTTACACCTTGGCATTTTAGAATGTACAATGAATCCCACAGTTTGAGACTCTTATTGAAACCCATATGGTCACATTTCCACCTTTGAAGATCCGTGGGAGAAGAGCAAACCAGTTGCCAGTTATCACTTCACTTCAGATTAAGCAGGAAGTGGTCAGCTTTGCTATTGCTGTTACAGCCTTATGCTATCAAATTGTCAACAATACGTCCAGAGTCCCCGTAAACCAGGAAATGGCCTGCAAATTTGGGCCAAATAGTCCATGTATAGATGTATTGATTACCATCTTTGTTCCACTAATATTTAGGAGATCTTTTAAGATCTCTAATGAGTCAGCAAGATGGTAGATATTGGTTGTACATCCTTCAAAAGCCTTATTATACTTAGTAGACAAACTTGTAACATATCCACAATATTTGTTGAATGATGAGGAATAGCTCTTTAGTATGAATCTGTTGCTTAGTGCTGACGCTCACTTTCCAGCTGCCCTCAAATTCCACACTGCTTTCAACTCCATAATGCTCTGGGTACCAAACAGGCAAAACAGGAAGCTGGACATGAGTGACTCCACTTCCCAAAAGGTTGTCTACACTCTTAACCGTTTGCTCCCCAAATTCTACCTTAGATATACATAATAGATATAGTAGATGATCAACACGGAAAAACTGATCGTGTGCACGTGTGGCCCATGACATAACATTACATATTAAATATGTAGACATTTTAGAATTGAGACATGACGCTTGCACCAGCTTTCCGGTGACATTTAGGAAGCCTAAAAACAGAGATAAGGGTTTTACCGCTTAATGACAACAAGCGTGTTTTTATGGTGCGCTGCAAGCCGTGTGACTCGTATCATACTGAACCATCTGGAGCCGACCCGTCTATCTGAGAGGCATTGAGAGGGGTGCCATCATGCATGGGAGGGAGTGGGTAGGAAGTGAAGGCAGTGTGCACCAACCCCCCAGGAAAGCTCCATCTCTGCTGCCAGTTGCACATCCTCTGGGCCTTCTCAGTCAACTCCACAGGAAGTAGTGGATGACTTGGGTGTCTTATCAGAACTGACTTTCTCTTTTCTTGTTTCTCATCTATCATAAATGTGTTCTTCAGCCTTGCAATCACATGACACTGTGGAGGTTCATGGTACCAATGTGTACTTTTGAATAAGCTTTTCAAACACCACAGTTGTGTTACGTGTACGAAGACTTCTGTGCAAACAAACACTGTTAATTAAGATGCCAACAATTCTAGGCCTACTTAATATGTCAAGCTGAATTTCAACAAGGAATTATGCAAAAATTATTTAATGCAATCGTACAGAATACTGTTGATAATGATGAAGGGTGGTATAGCTCCAGTGCTGGCAAAAGCACATATGCCATGTGATCAAAATGTTGCTGTTTTATCTTCTTTTATTTAGGACATTTACATTGAAAGTTCATTATTAATTTAGAAACAGCAGTACAAAAAAACTCTCTACAAGATCCATTCCTTAGCTAATTTTCCTTAGTGGATGTATAATAATTATGAAATATCTTGTAGACATTCATATTAGCCTTTTTATGAGCATGTTGGGGCTTGGCTAACAATTGAAACAGTAAAACAGTGTGATACCACTTAAAGCTCCAGAAGACCATGTAGGGAAAAAATGAACTTCAAATATACATTTGTAAGCCAATATGTACAAGAGGTCCTTAAAAAGCTAATACAAAAATTGGTATTTGAGCATATCCATGAAAAATGGGCAATTTGCTTCCACTAAGGGAGGTTTTGTGACCTAAGGAAAAGCTTAAGATCAGAAGAAGAAGAGTGGACATTGTGTTGAGTTCTCTATTGGAGAAGTTAGGGTTAAAGATTGTGGCATTTTTATTTAGTTAGGACTATAAGCAACCAGAGCTCTTGCACTGTGCTGTTGTGTTGAGACAGTACGAGAAAACCTTGAAAGGTTTTTCATTTGGAGGGTATGTATTCAGAGTTGTATCTCTAAGCTGCTCTGCTTTCTGTGTGTTGGCGCAGCACAGCATGCTCACCTTGCTCCTGGGCCCTCTCTGCTTGGTACCTGTCCAGAGAGCCCACACCGCTCAACCACTGTCTAGCCCAGGGATGCACGTTAGAGTTTTCCTGCAATCTTCCTCAGTTGCATCTGGTCGAGTGTCTGACTGTGGCTGCTGGAGGTGCTTTATCTCTCTGCCCAGTCCAACTGCTGCCTGTGTCCCTCCCTCCTGAGGCCTTGGCAGCAGATAAGAGGAAGAGCCCACAGCAGCTCTGGTTTGAAAAGGAAAGGCTGTGAGAACAAAAACGATGTAGAAATATCATTTCATTTCTTTCTTACAGAGACAACATACAAATCTTATTTTGGGGTTGTTTAATGTATCTTCTCTCCTCCATCAGTTTACCTGTTTGTAGGCCGACCCTGTAATACAAGAGTTCTGAAAAATAAGTTAAACTCATAGAGGCGGAATAATTATATATTTAGAAACTGATCTTAACAGTGGTAGAATGTAACTAATGAACTAAAAAAAACTGATTAAACTGTATACATACAGTATATACGTTATTGTACCTTTTTATTTCTCTCTCTCTCAAGGACATTTCAGGTTAAAATAGCACCTGTGTGAAAACTGTGTGGTCGTGCTTAAAATTCAAGTTTCAAGGCTCTTATTTTCATGTGTGAACAGCTATAGTGTAGTTATGACAATGAAAATCTTAGGTCACAGGCTCCTCCAACAGTGCAACACAATAAAACAGATAAATACAAGTAAATAAAAATAAAATAGAATATAATAGAAACAGAATATGATAGAAACTGTGCAGAATAGTCTATACAGTAATTAGAATATTGATATTAGGCCAATATGAAATATGTGAGTTGCAAACAGATGAATGTTATACGTTCTTTCAAGAGTTCAGGTGTTTAACAGTTTTATGGCCTATGGGATTAAACTGTCCCTTAGTCTGGTGGTTTTAGACCTGATGCTGCAGTAAATAAAGTTAATCACGTGTTTTGTATTTAAAATCAAAGTTACTAATGATTTTAACTTTCAAATATAAGTGTGAAGTAATACGTTTCCTAGTAAATTACCTATATTGAGACATTGTTTGCAACACAATGAATATGTATTAGAAAGTGGGCCATACTAAAAGTCTATCATCTGAATTGCTGTTTTTCTAAGGAAAGTAATGAGTGGCACTGTAATTACCGAGAAAATACACGAGTGGCATGTAGCCTACTAATCATGCCACTCGTTATCTTTTGACCCATCGGCACGTTGCATTAGCAATAATGAACTCACATTAGTCTCAGTCACGACTCACGACTCAACCCCCCTCCGGACAGACCAGCCGGGTTTAGCTGTCGCTTTAAGACTGATTTCCCCCCATTGTCAAACAGTCGTGAGCAGGAAGAGGGAAACGAAAGCAGAGAGCGAGGGGCCCGACGTATTTAAACACGATGCTGCTGCTGCCTCTCAGTAACGGGGACCAGAGGAGGAGCGTCTCTGCAGCCCGATCACTTAAAAACACGCACCCACACGGAGATCATCACAAGTGACATTTTTGATCCGATTGTTGCCGTCTTATTGACAGTGTGAGAAGTCGCTGCAGGATGAGACTTGAGAGTCATGCAAGTGTCACCGCGGGTGATCGCCTCAGGAAATGATGACAGTGTCCTCCATCATCGCTTAGCTGCTCAGAGCGAAATTGTTTAGTCTTCGGCCATTTCTGCAGGACTGTGTGTTCATTTAACAAAATAAAGGGCTGAACCGGCGTCTTGGAGACTGTAGGAGCAAGTGTCTTTGATTCAGCTGCACAGGTGTGGACCCCAGCTGGACATCATATCTGAGACATGTCCTCTGCTATAGAGAGGAAGACCATGGAAGCTAATGAGTAAGTAGATTATGTATAATTTAGCATTGATAATGTTTGTGATGCAGCCTATATATTTTAGGAGGCATCATTGTTGTGACAGCCTGTCTCACAGCATTATCAGCAGATGGCTGACAGCATGTGTTCAGGATTCTCCAGCTGGGGCAAGATACAATTATCCAGAACATGTCCAAGGGCAGATTGTGAAATGTTTGTATAATGGGAGTATTGGCAACAAAAAGTTAACTGTTAACCAGAACAACTGATACAGTATTTAAACCCAGCTTATTTTATATAGACTTGTTTGAGGCAAAAGGCATTTAGAGGTCTACTCCCATAAAAGCAGCTGCCTGTCAGTGGGTAAGTACTTATACAATGTTTATTGAAACAATCAAACACACAGACATTAATTCTAATTTATACTGTATTGATTGACTACGTTGTCAACTTTTGAGATTATGCACAAGTCATGTTGATTATTAGCATTTGATTAATTGAAGGGTTCTTGGGTTGGATTATTTCTCTAACCATCATATATTTATCAAGAGTTGGAACAAACCGATACAGAACATATCTATATATAGAATAAGACGATTTTAACAAACGTAATGCCTTAAAGGGTAGGTAAGAATGGAGAAACCAGCTCGAGTGCACTAGAATTTGAAAGTAGCTACGCAGCCGAAAAAAATCTGCCCCTTCCTTCAGACTTCCTTACAGAGCCCCTCCTCCAACACACACAAACGCGCACATGACCAATGAGGGCACGAGATAAGTGTGTTCACCAGATGGAAGGCTGACAGGCAGGCAGGCCATCCAGTTCTTTTAGCCGGGCCGGTTCAGATGATTGGTCGTGCTTTTTACAGCGCCATGGCTTCGCAGATGAATTTTATGTATTTATTGTCTAGCATTTAATGTATTCATTGCTATCGGGATGTTAAGAGCATTCCATGGAATATAACAAGTGTTTCTGAAGTGATTTATACCCCACCTTTAAGGAGTACAAAAATAAAATGGACATTTTAGTTTTGAGGGGTTATTATTAACGTACAATTTGTTATTTGGCTATATTACTTAATAATATCCAATGGTTCTCTCAGGTGGATGGCATCAAACTGCAATTGAATACGGATGTAATGGACAGATTAGAATTAGTGGACCGATAAATGGAAGTGCAGGATCATTTTGTCCTCAATGGGCTGCTCTTAAAATCTGAACAAATTAACAATAATCTCCCAATCAGTTTCTATTGTAGTTAACAAAGTAATTACATACATTGAGTATTTAAGAAAACAATCATTTGGTGCATCCCTACAATGTTATATTTGTCTTTATCTGTAGCGAGCCGGTGGATGAAGTCCTCCAGATGCCCCCCTCTCAGCTGACGTGTGGTGGGTGTCAGCAGAGCATCGGGGACAGGTTCTTCCTGAAAGCCATCGAGCAGTACTGGCATGAAGACTGCCTGAGCTGCGACCTGTGTGGCTGTCGACTGGGGGAGGTGGGCCGCCGCCTCTACTTCAAGCTGGGGAGAAAACTTTGTCGGAGAGACTACCTCAGGTTGGTCCAATAATGTCGTAGGATCCTGATTTTAAAATGCAGGTTGTTTGTAGCAGGCATTTATTCACATTTAATCCAATGAAAAGCCAACAAGGAAATGCATAATATCAAAAGTCTGATATTCCTCTCTGTGCCATTTTAGACCTCCATTGTTGTCTACTCAACTAAACTATTTAAAAAACATCAATAAGCCACATTGTTACAACACGTGACATGTTTCCTTACTAGGTTGAACATAGGCTCTTATTATATATAATATTGCCAAGCTCACCCTTTAACAAAATGTGGGAAACACTCTCCATTTTATACAAACATGTTGATATGATTCAGGGAACAGCTGGATTACTAACCAGGCTAAGTTTGCAACACATATTTGCGGTTTGGTAGTTTTCAGGAACATTTTTGCATTATGCAGGATCACCTCATCCTGTGGGCCTGTCTTATAAAAGGTGCAGGCAGCCCAAGCATTCAAGACATTTATAATTATTATAATGATTTTCTTTTATTCTGTCTTTTATGTAATGAAGTAATTTAAAACCATGTATTATAAAGTCAGGCTAAAAGCAGTAAAATGGAGACTCATGGACTCCTTAAAGTATCCAGTTTTCCATCTTTTTCTCAGTATAATCTTTATGTCTCATCATCCATTCAGGCTGTTTGGTCAGGACGGTCTCTGTGCGTCCTGTGAGAAGAGGATTCGAGCGTTTGAGATGACGATGCGGGTGCGGGACAAGGTTTACCATCTGGAGTGCTTCAAGTGTGCCGCCTGCCAAAAGCACTTCTGCGTGGGTGACCGCTACCTGCTCATCAACTCAGACATTGTGTGCGAGCAGGACATCTTCGAGTGGACCAAACTCAGCAATAGCAACATGATTTAGCAGAGTGGTTTGGTCAACATGAGGGAGCAGCACCCTGCCTTTCCCACTTGCTTTAAAGTGGAGGAACTGACATTTTGCAGCCTGTGCAGGCTGTATCATGCATCATTCATAGTCAGAGTCAGCAGCTTTGCATTGCTCTCTACTGGAGACTGATGAAGACTGCACCAGCAATAACAAAAAAGGTTGATCCTTAAATGCAAAACCAGGCTTATATACTGGAAATACTTAAACATGCAATAATGATTGTTTGTTATACACACTGGAGTCTTATAACCTTAGCAATGAACACAAATAAAATGTTGAGTTCAAAATTCAAGTTTCTATGGTCTTACACTGTTTGAACACCTCAGTCTCTGAAGTGATCAATAGTAATTTATAAAGGTTTTATTTAATAAATTGCAATTTCCTGAAACCTTCCTGAAAATAACTGTGTAATTTGATTGTAATCACAGGAAAAACACCAATTTAATTTAAGAAAAAAATGTGAAGCTTAATTCTTCATAGATGTTGCATTTAATGTGTTCCTGTGGACAAGCTAACAGCTAACCTGATGCAATGACTGACTTTACTTTAAACCAGTGGTTCTCAAACTTTTTCTGCCAGGCCCCCCCTTTGGAGAAAAAAAAAAAGTCGGGCCCCCCCAACACAAATAGTCACGTAATGGGCCAAGTTAACATTTATTAAAATACATCAATGTGAACGTGAGCATTCCTTTAAAAAAAAAAAAAAAAAATCACTTTGGTAGAACAGTGATAATAAAACAATGCTCCATAAGTCTGTGTGCTCAAAAAAATAAATACATAATACAACTGTGCAATCCCTTTGCTCGAACAATAAGTTATATTACTTTGCAATCTGTGCAAAAAAATGAAAAGAAAGAAAAGGCTGATATTTGGCAAAAAAGTGTGTCTTATCACAGTGGCTGCATGAGCCTGTTTTGCACTGCACATTTCTTCAAAACGGGGTTGCAGGCTCAGTGGCGGCGCCAGAGATTTATTTTGGGGGTGCTGTGGGGTAGCTTGACGTTTCATAGAGGGTGCTCAAACATTTAGGGTTTCCCATTAATGTACCGGTCGCTAGTCGAATTTTCTACTGCAACAAAATTATATGAAGAAATGTAAGACTTGTAAAATGAAGTGTTTACAGATTTTCCCGATGTAGATGAAACACAAAGTCTGTATTGAAATAATAATGGTTGCACTGTTAAGCCGGGTTGAACTGGTGGCGCCCTCTAGTGATCGAGGGATTCCATGTAATACTAATTTTACTGACAGGAGCTGTTTCCAGTTTGGCTTTTGTATTTGTTTCCCCTCTCTGGACATGCAACTGCAGCTTTTTGGGTTTTCACTTTTAAATACATTTCAATTTAGAAAAACAATTGGAGTGAATTTATTTCTGTGAGTTACAACTATACTTACACATTAAAATAAATGATTTACTCACAAGCTTTTTGATCCCAACTGCACATCTGTTCTGTGACTGCACCTCGTAGCAGTAATGCAATCATCAGACAGAAACATTCAAAAAGATAAATTACTCAAAACCTCCTCTGTGGTTTTTCCCCAATTAAAAACTCTCCAGAACCACATTTTGCCATGATAATGCACACATGCATGCACATACTCACAAGAGGAAACAATTCCAGCATGGCCTACTCTTAATACCGGTTTAAGCCACTAGAGGTCACTAAAAGATAACAATTCAAACCATCCAGTGATTTACAGTTCGATCAGCTCTCAGTTCTGGCCAGGTTAGGGAGAGCTGCTGAGTATTAGACTGTTAATTATTGCAAAAATATATTATGGAATGCAGCTTTATCTTATAATGAACTCTCCAGGCAGGGCAAGAAAAGAGAATGAATCTTAGGGAGAGAAACAGGAGAAATGTATGTCAATGAAGTCATGATGTTTGGGGCTTTAACATTTACTGTTTCTGGATTCTCCCTTCTTTCTGTCTGTCTTCAAAGCTGGTACCCCCACAGTGTTTGTGCTCCCTTCTACATGTCTGCCAGCTGTCAACTCACTCTGAACCGACCACAACGCATGCTCCTCCAGTGCCATCCCACAGCCCCCTGCCATCCCCAGTTATCTTTACAGGCATAACACCAATAATTGAACCCATGAGTTTCTCTTGCGTGGGAGGTTGGGAACAAAGACGCCTTACCACACCAGATAAGTGGGTGAGAGCTGCAGCCTTAACTGACATTAAAACGTGAGAAATGTGATCGGGAAACAATTTGCAACAAAGAAAAAGGGTAGGGAAGAAATGAAAGGATAGTATAGGCAGAGAACAGAAGCTCCAGGGAAGTATCTTTAGTGTGGCCTGACAGCAGTTAATTCATAGACAAGTGAGGGGTAAAGGAACAGATAGAGTTAAAAAAAAACACCCAGGCTGAGATGACGCTTTTGCTGAAAGAGAAACTTATGGTGAAACTAACAAGGTTTCCCACAATAGAGATGGGAATATACTCTATACACACACAGCGGGATAGGCCTTCGCTCATTTGGAGGTCTGCAGAAAGAGGTGGCAGTGTGGCATTAAGCAATGCTTCAGGAATGGCTGCAAGAAAAAACGACTACACTGCGGTCTCAACAACAAATCAGCTCCATAATGAACACCAGGCGTGAGATATGTGTGGATAAATAACATTAACTATATAAACTACTAGTATTATAGGTATCTCAGTATAACATCTACAACGCTGGTGACAGGACTGTTGACCCTGGTGAAACTCCTACTTTTTCCCTTCCATCTTATTTTATTTGCTTCCGATTACATTAAAACTAAAATATTTAGAAAGGTGCTTTTCTTCTCTTTGACATAAACTGGGTTTATACATCTAGTGAAAGTGACAAAATAACAAAAAACATGTTACTAAACTGAAAAATGAATAGTTCCGGTATTATATGTTATTTAGGCAAAGCCTGAACATGTTTTCCTTTCGTTTGCAGGAAAGTAATTTACCAACAAAGTTTACAAGCATTATCCTACAAAGTTATGTTGTTTGAGGTCAACTAACTCTTGTTTCCAAATGTCCTGACCTTTTATTAATAAAACAGAATAACAGTGCTAGACAGACATTTATAAAACTCACAGGAGGATACATTCTTACAACTTCAGTGTTTCAACAACTTTTTGTTTACAACCATCATCTGGGTACACTTTTAATTTGTCCAATCCTTTGGTTTACCACCAAACACATGACAAGTAATTACATTCCTAAAGTCTCAGCTGTAGTTTCTCTTTAATGCTAATTAGCAAATGCCGCATGATAACATGGTAAACTGTATATGTTAGCATTTACCTCAAATCACTACAGTGCCTCAGCACAGCCGTGGGATCAGCTAGCATGACTGTAGGTCTTTTGTAAAGCCTTATTTTCTGTAGCTCACCTGTGCAACGTATAAGCGATTCTCCTACAATTAGGAAAAATGATTAACTACGCTAATATAATAAAGGTTAAGAATCTGTTTTGAGTTGTCAAGAAAAGCTGGGAGTCCCAAACAGAAGTTGAAGGAGGGTGTTACTCTTTATCTGCAGCTCCTTTATTACAAATAGTTCACCAAGTTTAATGAGACTTGAGCTGAGGGAAGGCCAGGTCTCATCTATAGTCTGTATAAGATCATCGCACGACATTCACACACACAACTCTACGGCCTACAGAGACCCTCAGCGTCGGCCAAGCGGCCTGCGATCCATCGGCCAGCTCTCCTGTGTTGCCCTGCAGGCTGAGCTTTGCCAGAGCACTACGCTGCCTTTCACAGCAGCCTCAGCAGGACTCAATAAAGCCCTGTGCCTCTTGTGTCATCCCTACCAGCTGTACACAAGGCCGGGAGTGTAGTGCTGTGTTTGTGTGCCGAGGGAGGCCTGTTTCATCTCTAGTGCCCGTGTCACAGCCGTCCCGTACGGGTAAACCTAAAAACATCCAGCTGTGGGCATGGAAACCAAAGAGACTTTCTGAGGATGAAACCGCAACGGCTGGCAGCTTGTTTTTATCAAACTGCTCACCCCACTGAAACAACCAGCACACATTCACCTCACTCTGCTGCAGTGTGCAGTGTGAACAGTAGATGGCGGTTCTGGTCCAGGTACATGTTGTTAGGAAAGACTAAAAAGGCCCAATGGGTACATGGGTTAAATAACTGACAGGGAGATTAAGGGAAAGCTGTCTTTTGTAAGGATGCCAGTTCAAGAAAAGATTAATTAGACCTGAACTGAAAGTGACGAGCATTATTCAAAGCACTACAGACATGACAGTGAGGGTTCAGCGACACCTACAAAGGAAGATGTGGTTTGACAATTATCTGCAGCACTGCGGTGATTAATCACAGCGCGGCCTGTCAATGTCAAACCCATCTGACAAAATGAGTCAAGTGCTATTGATCATGCCCGCCTTGAGTTTCACTTGCACTCACACTTTATCAGATGGAGCTAATTTGGAACATATTCAGTCTGTGGTCCTGAGAGATGTGTCTGTCAGGAGTAACATTCCTGCTTCGATTCTCTGATAGCCCGTAGCGCCTGCAGTCTGGGTGGGGGACAGGCTGTGGAGGGAGAGATTTGGGGGGTGGGGATTGGGGTAACGGCAGCACATTTAAAGGTGGATAGGTGAGTAATAAGCGGGCATCCTTTAACTTTCGCCAGGCTTGTCATCCGACTGGATTAAATATGTGCTGAAGATTTATTGTACAGGAGACCTCTGGGGCCCCAGAAGGACAGAACCGAGCTGCCTCCGCCTCCACTTTTCTGCAACCATACTTTTTCTCTCTCTCTCTACCTTGACAATCTCTCTCACCTATTTTCACCAGCCTTGTGTACATACGTGTGATGTGATGGATTCTGTGATTATTATAATGTTTACTACTTCAGCCTGGATGCCTGCATGATTTATGTCAAACAGAGAGGATATATTCAGTTCTTCTACTAAAACTAAAAAGCAAATACTCAACAAGTTAAGGTCCTTCATTAAAAAAAAAAAAAAAGTATAAAAGTATGTAGAAATGTAAGTATTAAAATAAAAGTATGCCTATAAAAGACTAAAAAAGTCCCATCCTAGTGACAATCTAACACATTACAGATATTATTTTCTGATGCAGTGAAAGCAGCATTTTACTAGATGCAATTATTTGTTACATTTTATAAAATTACTTTGTCATATTTGCTGAAACTGTCACTATATCCAGCAGTGCATGAGACAGATACTGTGTGAACAAAATATTCTTCCTCTGCCTCCCCCCCAGTGCTCCTAATGGCATTTACAAGACTTCACTGTGCAAGTTATTTGTATTTGATAAATGTACTGTTATGAGAATTATCATATTACTTCGCCATCTGTATTGGTGTGAAAGTGTTGTTGGTTGCCTGGACACAAAATCGTCCGAGGCAAGTGACATTGAACAGAGCTGTTTACCTCTGATTCAAGTCTTTATGCTAATCTGAGTTCACTGTTGGCCTTATATTTATATATTTAACAAACAAACAGAAGTATGATATCTTCTCATACCTCTAATAAAAGAAAACAAATGAGCAAATTTCCCTTTGTTTCCTTTTAAGTACAATACTTAAGTAATTGGACTGTTCCATACCAATGCTGTCCGAGAGGTTTGTCTGAACACATGCATATGCTGACACACTAATGCCTAATCATAACTCAGTCTTTAGATCTGCAAAGTTATGTGATGCAAGTGTAGTAAATCTGTTTTGAGCCAATCTTCCATATGATTTTTACATATGTTTTTTTGGCCATAAGTCATATTCCCTCCCCAAAATGATCCCCATGTGCTGAGCAGTGTTCCTGGCTTCTGATGAATAACTGCACACGAGGCTCTGGCCCAAGACCTGCATCAAACACACATCCCTTATGGGACGGGTGGGGTGTTAGGTGATACATTTTTTTCCTTAACACTGACTGACACTGGCAAGCAGCAATATTGCCAAATAATAAATGTAGCTCGATGTCGGGACCACAGAGTTTGGATTAGAAACTACAATCATGGGTATTATGTGTTTTATAACTCCAAAACCACCGACTTGTACTTTCATGGGTGAGTAGTCAAGAAAATGAACCAACATGACACATGAAAACATTCTTGAGGGTTTGGTATGACCATGAGTGAGTGGATACGGTGTTATAGGTCAAAGGTGAACTTTGTCTGCGCTGCAAGCAGAAAGCAGCTCATTATAAATAGGAAACCTGTCCAATAACGTAGAAAAATGATTTTCATAAGTGAGAATCTTACATCATGTTTGTGATTTATTCTCCTCTACATGCGAATACGTACGCTATTTCAGTTATTAACAATTCCGTGATTGATTCCTGTGGTTATTTTTCATTCAGCAATCAACAGTCGCCATTTGTTCATTAAAAAGCAACACTATCATATTTTATCCAGACACATTATTCCAGTGACAGTCGGTGACCTCTTGCCCGACACATCATGGGGACCTCATAAGTTAAGACCTTCTTTATTTAGATGGTATAACAAAAGGACCTCTTGGTATAAATCTAAACCTGACTCCTTTTCATCAGACATCAGTGAAAAGCCAGACCGTTACCAGGAAGCAGACCGTGGCAGAGAATTTCTCTTTCAAGCAATCAGCGTTGGAAACTCCAATTAAGGTGGTGGAAAAAGGTGGCTACTGCTTTTTAAAAATCAGTGCAGATGTGCAGGTAAGTGACCATGCGGCAAACTTGTGGCTACACGGCATCGGGCTCAGTGCAATTTCCGTCCCTAATTGGACTTCCCACGCAATGCCTGCTTCCAATCATTGCAGAGAGCCAGGCACACTGGCAGGACGGTGGACCTCAGTTTGACAGATCAAGAAGAACTTAAGGACAGAAAATTGGCTTTTAAAATTACACATTTACAGGCCTTGTTTGGCTGTTTTCAGGGATGGAAGAAGCAAACATAAGTAAAAGTCGTATTGTACCAGTTGTAGCTGGTTGACATGTGGCCTAATTGTAATACTTTGTATCCTGATGTATTCTAAATGAAAGATATCTTATAGTTACTGTAAGCTAATTTATATGCTGCTAGGATAAGTCGACCGATCGATTCGCTGATTTAATTTTTATTTAATTTTTTCATTGTTCAAAAATGGCAACCATTTCATGGATCCGGGATTCTCAAATGTGACAATTGTTCTTATTTTGTGGGTTGGTCGGACAAAACAAGATAAATAGTGACACGCCCTTGTGCTGATGCAGACCACATTATTACTCACTTGATTGAAAAAGCTGATAACATGTTTTATGTGTAATGTTGAAATTCAAATAAATGTAGCGGAAGAAAAAACAATATTTCATTGCAATTTTGTAGATCTGAGGTAAAAAGAAGCATACACATTAAATATTCAAGTAAATTACAGATACCTAAAAGCTGGTATAATGTACAGTACTAAATGTTACTTTCCACCACTGGCCTTTCTCTATGAAAATATTGTCTGTTTAAGAAAAGACACATTCCCAAACCGTTGAAGAATAGCAGAGAGTTGCCACCCACCACAATATAGAATATTTGAGCCTCACAGATTCTCTACACCTGCTGTTCTAAATCTTCCCTTAATGCTTAAATCCCGGCAATGCCATCCTTAGTTAAGAGTTTCTCTCTTCCCTTGGATTTCCTCTCCTTCAGAGTTGCCTCACCTGGAACCAATCTGTAACACAATCAAAGTGTCCTAACATGAAAGCTCAGTTCCTTCCTTTGATAGTCCTTTTCTCTCCACACTTGTTCTCTTCTTTTCTCTCTGGTAGCTCAAGCAGCCATGTCTGGAAAACATTCTGCTTAAAATAGAGACTCAGTCACTAAGCATTATGCAAATGTATTGAAACAATTCACTGGTGCTCTGTCTTTTGCTTTTGCAGACAACAGAATGGACCCTTTGTCTAAAAATAAGCTGTGCCTAATTAAAAACAAGAGCCTGGCTTGTTGGAAATTGAGATCACTGTTACGAAGGCCTTGATAAAGTTGAGGTAATGGGGAAAAGTAACTTGCTTAGGCCATTTGAAAGTATCGTTTAGTTCAACCTAATAGCTTTTAAAAGCAATTGTTCCAAATCATGCAAGAGCCAGTTTCAAAAAAGTGTGAAATGAGAAAAGGATTAGTGCAACATTACATTTGATCAAAACGAATTATTTGTCCTAATCGTTGCATTTCACTCATCCATCCACAGCACTGATTGCAGCTTCTGGATGAGTTGATGCTTACAGTTTGCACGCTGCGTGCTCATCAGTCATCTCTCTCAGCTGCAGAGTGTGTCCAGGATCGCAGGGTGATTAAACTCTAATAGCAGCCTTTTGAGAAGTCCGGGGGGATTTACTCTTTAGTCAACATGCCAGACCCCATTTCCTCCTCACTCATTGCTGCCTCTCAACACTGCCCGGCTGCAGCCACAGAAGATCTCCACATGGATCTTGTATAGATTGAGAAAACCTTGGAGGTGACCCTGCATAAGGCCTTAGACATACACAGGGAACTTTGCCAATAAATGACCCAGTTATCTCAAATATGACGTAACTAACTTGTGCAATATCAACATTTGAAAGTGTCCCACCAAACGTGTATTATTTAGATGATTTTGTGAGATACATTCTACCAGATCCTGCTGGTAATCCAAAAGGAAATCACATGATTAAATGTGAACTACAGTTAAAATAATTAGTTGATTAACCAATAAGTTGATCAACAAAACCAATTTAAAGAAATCGTAATTTCTTTAAAGTAAAAGAGGCCACATTCTTCAGCATTTTAAAATACAAAGATTTTCAGCTTTTTAATAATTTGAATGTGATTGGGAATGATGATTTGACCAACAAAAGTAACCTAGATGCAGACAAGCATTATTGTCATGTCAAATTGTAAAATGTTTGGTATCTGTATCATAACTATAGAAAGAGGTTATTTAGTAAAAGAACAAATAATTGCTCGCTTTTTGGAAGGAGAATAAATAAAAATAAAAACCTTTAGGTAGGTTCAATAATGTATTTTCTAATATTTTATGGACCAAATTATTTATCGACAAAATGATAAGCAGATTAACTGATAATGACAGTTAATGCTAACAATAAGCACTCACAATGAATGTAGATCTACAGATGCTGGAAGGACAGCATACACATTATTCATGAAGCAGATTATATTGTTACACCATTTTAGATGATCACATTTTGCCATCTTAAAAAGATTGGTCACTAATTGCAGACCCTATTTAATTATACATTTATATATTTGATTAACTTTTTAAATATAGACAAACACTTTTTAGGCCAATGTTGTGTAAGTTTAATAAACCATCTGATCAAGTGAGTTCATTGTATGCCAACTGTAAATGAATGAACGTATTTACAAGAACATTCTGTTTGATCTCGACTCAAGGTGGTGCTTTCCCAAGACGTCGTCAAACGGAACCGACTGCAGCCAGAGATAGAGACATTTGTCACAGCTAACATTTCAGGATTCTTGTTTTGAAACTTCCCACGAACAACAACACAGAGTCCGTTATGCAGCGTCCAGTGGCTCAGTTGAGACAACGTATGCTGCTCCTCCATGTGACTTTAATTGAATGATTAGATGTAATTCAATAAGCAATCGAAGGGCAATGCACGTGAGTTTGAGGCGTAAAGCAAAAGAGCACTGGTGAGTGGATCCTTTGTCCATGACCCTCTATCATCGCTGCTACCTTTCAGGCTGAATCACGCGGCCTGATCGGCCTCCTGCCAGCACCCCCGTGTGGACCCTCCATTCTAATTGTCCAGGCCACCAATTTCAGGATTTAAAGGTTTACTGCTCGGGCTGACCATGTCTTGTGTTCGCCATGTGAGTCACTATCTTTAGACTGGGATCAACAGAATTTCCATGAATTCCTTTGCTGAGATACATCAAGTTGTGGGCCAATTTCAGTCCAAAGTCATCATATCAAGCACGACGACTTAACTGATTTCAACAACTGAGAGAAGAAGGCTTCAAATTCAGAAACATCGGTAACACCATTTTTTACGAATTGTGACACAACGTTCCCAAGCTTGAAATATTACCCCTGCATGTGGACCCATTAGCCCCACATTCACGCAGCTGTTTACTGTCAATCTGCCACAGCTCAAGCAAATTTGGCAGGAAATGCTGGCATTATAATAAAGAAAAAGAAAATGGCCCATTCCATAGCTTTAAAGTGATGTAGTGAAATAGCTCCATAAATTACTTCAAGTCTGCTAATTCTCAGAATAAATCAAAGTCTCCAGATGAGTTGAAGTCTGTGAAATATGGCTCATTACTAAACCGAAAGGGACACAAGCCCTCAGTGGGATTAGAAAAGTCAAGATGATTTATAAAATATAGAAGAAAATGGTAGTCGCAAATCCAGGATTGTAGAAATGTCAGAAGATTCTCTACCATTTGAAGAGCTGACTTGTTAAAGAAATCTTGGGCAATGTGTGGGTAGACAAGTGTATTATCCAACATGTGTCTTCAATGCTTGGTCAGCCCACTAGCCAGCTGTCATATTGTTAAAGATAGACCTCTTGGATAGTTTTACAGTAATACCCTGCAGCACAAGAAGGAGAGCAGACACCCTATTCTCAAGTTATATGCTGTAAGGCTTTGTCACTATTATTGTTACATTCTCTTGGATACAATCACTACTGCAGCTGACTGAGATCACATCTTAACCCACAAATCAAAGTTAAGTCAGCATCAGGCAGTGTGTGTGTGTGTGTGTGTGTGTGTGTGTGTGTGTGTGTGTGTGTATGAGCATTGCAAAGCTGGGCTGTAATATAAGCTCAGACACTAACATCATATCAATGGCTCACACTCATTTGTGATATCTCACATATCCATTCCTTTGCTCAATAAGTGAGTTTTTTTAAGGAAATAATATCACCATTATTTATTTTACTATTAGTGAACTCTCGGTATCAACCCTCAGCTGTTGTGTACATACTGATAATTAAAATAACTACAACTACTGCCTCGTGGTTGTATTCTTCCGCCAGCCAGTCAAGTTGCAGTTTACACCCATGCCATCACTTCAACATTCTATAATTCTATCCTATTAAACGTGTGTGAAGTTGTCATATGTGTTTTTTTGAGGTCACAGTGACTTTGACCTTTTCCCACACAATTATAATCAATGTATATCCTTAAATCCACCCTGTAGACATACACACTGAAATAAAATAAAAATTGTAAAACCAGATGATAGTAAGTTGGCCTAATGAAACATTTCTGAAACAATTAAAGAATATATACAAAATGGATAAATGAAGTCTAATGTGAAAGGAGTTGCTCTGATGAACACAGACATTGCAGTTTCTCCTCAACCCTTCAGTGGCTGTATTTGTCCTTCTGCATTGTTTTGGTTTTACAGCGACAACAGTGCTCTGAAAAACCAAATGTACAGTACCTGTTCAGGACTAACCGATGCATTAAACAGCCAGAGGGCCCTTTTACAAACTCCCCTATGCCCTTGGGTTCACCCCCTGACAAAACCCCAATTAACTTATTCTGGGAGATCAGTAAGTTCTCCTTGGATGTTTCTTCCCTACACAATCAAAACATGAACAAATAGAATGATCAAAGCAACAGAAGAGCAGAAGGTTGGACGATGTTGAAAGAGACAGTGAACGGATATGGCATTACGGAGATGGAGGTATGGGCGAGGCAGTGAGATAACATTGTCCTGCGTGGTACTGCAGGGGTGAGTAGGACACGCAGCCATCTAAAAAGAGGACAAGGCAGTTGTTCAACAAGTGTTCTCTGAAATGTAGTGCGAGGAGCATGACTCTGATTATAGCGCCATGTGAATGAGCCTCTTTCTTGTCTCAATGAGGACATTCCTGACGATTAGGAGGATGAGTACAGCTTTGTTTGTCCCTCGGAGGCAACCTTGTCTGTTGGGTCACTGAGTACCTGGGAGTCCAAGCTGGACAGAAACCATGTGATCCATCTCCGTGAATCTCAGGTTAAGATGGGGTACTATTCACACAAGCGTAAATATTACATAAATACGGTTGAAGCTTTTATTTGTGATCATGTCAGTTAAAGACGATAAGCAGCACAATAATATGAATGGGCTTTATGCACAGCTGCAGGGCCAACCGAAAAACAATTAACAGGAATGTAACTTGGTCAGGATTTTTTTATGATGTCGTGGTAATACCAAATCCAGGCATTGCGATGGAGCGGCAGAGGAGACATAGATAGAAAATAAATGTGGTTTAAGTGAGGGAGGGGTCTTTTATCAGAGATGATAAGAAGAAAAAAAGTTTGAGCAAAGAAGGGTCTGGTGACCTCAAAGCTTCAGCTCCACTAAACTAGAATAAGGGATATGTTGACATCCTCGTGGATTCATCTTCTTATTATAGACTCATGCATTTCCAAACATTTGGTCTACCTACGCTGTAAAATGCATTATCTCTTCGATTTACACACGGCATCTATTGCACATCTGTCCGTCCTGGGAGAGGGATCCCTCTTCTGTTGCTCTCCCTGAGGTTTCTCCCATTTTCCCTTTAAACTGTGGGTTTTCTCTGGAAGTTTCTCCTTGTACGATGTGAGGGTCTAAGGACAGAGGGTGTCGTATTGTCATACTGATATTCTGTACAAACTGTGAAGACCACTGAGACAAATGTAACATTTGTGATATTGGGCTATATAAATAAACATTGATTGATTGATTGAAGGGTAGATAATCCTGCAGAAGCAGACTAAATGGTCTGGTTATCTTTGAAAAATAAAAATCAGGCCCACATTTCCCGTTCAACCGCTTTGGTCGAAAATATAGGAAAATACAAGTTTCCAAATATTTTCCAAACATTCATGTTCTCCAGAGGATGAATCAATGACTTTGTAACTTGTCAACCAGATTTATGACAAAAGACTAAGCTCAATTACATTCCCATCTGACTGAGATGTGTTTAGTGTTTATGAGGGGAAAACTGTCGTAATGCAGAGTTGGATGGAGGTATAGGTAACCTGGGGTGTGTCACGGTAACGATAACGATCGGGTCAAGATGCCCCTTGAACACATGCAGTCTGGTTGGGGAGGGAGGGGGGGTTGGGTAAGTCACCCACAGTGTCCTCCTGTTCAACCTCCTTTAAAGTGAGCTCTCTATTGAATTAACATTGGCCTGAGGGTGAGAGTGGGTAGAGGTAACCTGAACAGAGGGTAAAGGGGGGTCAGCCAACTGTTTCAAGTGAAAGTGGAATTTGGGGCATCTGTGTTTGTTTGTAATTGGGTGTGTTTGGGGCTGACTGACATCCTGCAAAGCCTAAGGGGGAGGGCAGAGGTTAGCCAGCGTTGTCCCCGTTTACTCTGCGCTCAGGCCTGAATCTGCACATTGACTGTTGAACTCTGAGCATCTTTACTTCACAAATGTATCACCATCAGGTTTGGTAGTAAAAGTGATTTTTCAGAATCTGACCTGTGAAGCTGCATTTCTGCACCTCTCATCCCTCAAGCGTTTTATCAGAGGCTGCTGGGTGCGATGATGTCAGCAGACCGTCGCTGGCAGACATTAAAGGAGCAAACAGGTTTCTGATGAGAGCTCCTCTCAACGCCTCCTCGCACAGATTTGATTTTCAAGAGCTGCCCTCAAGTTTGCTGAGACATGCCATGTCTTCTCAGCTACTGGCAAGAAGAATGTGGACACCATGCTGCCGGTGCAATATGCTAAAAACACATGACTGCGATTTGACCTCAGACACGTATGATTTTCAGCCAATATCAAAATATCTGATGTGTTTGGAAGCAAAACACTGACAACAGATCTCAAGATTTGCTTTAATATCAGTGTGTTGCAAACTCTGACACAGGATAGCACAGCGCTCCGGGAATCGGCCTCCTATGGCCCACCTCTGAATCTCCTGGGGTGAAAGGTTACTGCTGTGACAGTGCCGGCCCATCTGAGGGTCTCTCTTTACCCCAAAACCAAAACACCCGAAGGCAGAATGGTGGGCTTGTCAGGCCACCCCGGCCCGACTCCCCAGGATCCCGGCAGGGAGGCAGAGAAGCCAGGATCAGGGCTCCCCCCTGCACAAATACAGACGGGGTCGTGGGTCATCTGGGGAGCTCACACAAGGCTTTCATCCCAGAGAAGCTCATTTCAGGGGAATGTGGCTCTTTCCCCATCTAGATAGGAGTCCTCCCTGAGCCCTGTGTGGCTGCGCTGAACCCTGGATCCACAGACATGTTCCCTCAGACCCGTTTGTTTTGTTTTGGAGCTGCGTCTCTGCGCACATCGCCTCTCCTGGTCCAGACACTGCTGTGGGAAGATCAGGCTGGGTCAGCACACACATGGTGTTCTGTTACAATCCAAACACTGGCTTAAACTGTATCAAACGGGAAGATAGAGGAGACCTGTGTAGACAAATAACTGCGGCGTATTTTTGGCTATTACCTTGCATGGTCTGCAAGTGACAGCTGATATGCATAGATTCCCATGCTATAAATACAATGTCATAATTCCAACTTTAAGCAAACATGACTGATATATCGGGAGAAGGAGAAATTAGAGATCATGGTCGATAGTAATTCCCTGTGTATTTGTTTGGGTCCAAGCTTTCAGAAACCCAAGTCAAATGTAATTGGGCAATAACACAATGCAAGTCGTGTTACCTCTAATTAAATGATCACAGCCATTTTCCCTGCTGAAATTCTATATGGACATGAACACCATACATACTTTTGTTAGGCCGAGATATCCCAGAGAGGTCTTGCATATAGTGTGCATTTGATTAAATGATGATCTGAAAGTTTGTAGGGGAATCAGTCCTCTAGGTTATTTGGCTCTATAATTTTAAAATGTCAGCATGTTCGAGAGGTGAATTAATTGCTCCTGTGGGTATTGTCCACAGTAGATGACCATTACATGTATGATCTGTATGTGTAATGTGTATTTGTAAAGCGCTTTGAGAGTCTTTGATAAAGCGCTATAATAAATATAAGGATTATTAATATTATTAATTAGGGCTCGAGTAAACAATAAACATTAGTACACGGAAATGCAACAAGTGCTATTTTCGGACGGAGAGCATTTGACTCGCATTAGGCTGGACTTGACTGATTCTTTGTATAAAAACGCTCAGAAGATGCACTGCTGCAGCTAGAGACCACTTTGATTTGATCTACAAATGGTTTACAATCATATCTGACTAAAAACAGGTTGAAGAACATATTATCAGCACTATGAGGAAGATGTTAGAATACAACATTTTCTGGAGTAAAGTTGTAAAACTGTTGAGTGTGATTCTTCGCTGCTTTTCATGATGATTCAGCAACAAAGCACATCTGGCCTTTTACAATGATATGAAAGATCAAAATCAAAATTGCAGGATAATAGTGAAATCTTTTCAGAGTGTCCTGCACATGGAACAATGTTATGTCTGCAATCAATTTGCACAAAGAGACTCGTTATCTTCATTAACTCCTGTGTTCGTTTGCCGTGACCAATCTTCCACAAGCTCATGTCTTCTATCTGTCATCAACTAGTGCTCAATATAAAGACATTTAAGGCCGCCGCAGAGATGTTTCTTCTTTTTGAATACATTACTATTGTGTGTGTGTGTGTGTATGTGCGTGATCTCGTGATATTTGCAGCATGTGTCCACAAGTGTTCAGCCTCATCCTCTGAAGTCTTCCATATGTCCCATGTTTGAACAATCGTGGTTGCTGCTTCAATTTTTCGTTATTAAAGCGAGGCACCTCCATGAATATGTTAACACTGCAGAGCGATAAATATATTCCACATTCAAGCTTCCACATGTAGAATGTTTGATCTATTTTCTGCACAATCCCTTTGAAATATTAATTAATTAAGTGATCTTTTTGACATGATATAAACTTTGATTTGAATTACTTTAAAAAATCAAAATCTTTAATGTATTATATTTTGCACAGTGCATGTAGATTAACAGTATATTTCAGTTTGGGAACAACAATGTTGAAGTTTTTATTATTATTTGAAGAACAGTTATAGTAGTAATAATAGTCAGAATGGAAGAAATGACTTTTCATTATAAAATAAGATTAGATGGACCTTAATAATCCATTATTCTACAGATTTTCTTTTAGAGTTAAAGTTTGAATATCTTATTTGCTATTTAACTTCGCATCTACAAAGTAAAATCTTGAAATTGCTTGTTTTGTTCAAGAAACAGCTTAAAGGAATTAATGTTTAACCTTTTGAAAAACAACTGAAATAATCGATTGTTCAACAGTTATCGATTAATTCAATCAACTAATCATCAATTCAGCTCCAAATAACTTCCAATAATGCAGACCTAAAAAATATGGTTCATTATCAAGTTAAGAGTAAACAACAACAAATCTTTATAAAAAAAAACATGATTATTATCTAGAACTTCTATTTATTTATCTTTATTTAGTTATCAACTAATTTAAGATTTGTTTGTTGATTGTGATAGTGAAATGTAAGAAAATAGATCAAAAATGTATATCATATTTAGGCGGAGACCAGGGTGATGTCACTAGTGAAAGTTAGGCAGTTTGTCACTTTACTAATCAAATAATCCTTTTAACTTGTAATATGAATTATAATATCCTTAACCCTAAATCTTCCTGCCATACAAATCTCAACAGTTATTAATTTACAGAGTAAAGTCTTTAAGAAGATCAACCACCTATCTGTCGATTTATTTTTTCAAATGGCTGTTCATTAATTCTGCAAATAAAATGTGAGAAAATAGGAAAAATTTCCCATTAAAATCCCAAAAAGCAAAGTAAAGTACAGCTTGTTTTGTCTGACAAAAAATATTTCTAATAACCTTAAGAATAAGACACAGACAATTAGAAAAAATAGAAGCTGGAGCTAGAGAAATTTGAGTCTATTTGCTTGAAAAGATTACTAAACTGATTGATTATTCACTGAAATGTTGGATTTATAAATTGACGAATGGTTTCAACTCTAGTATGATATAAAGTATATTACAACAAATATATAAATATTCTTTGCTTGGGAATAAAAAGGTAAGATAAAGTATATGATTACTTTCCACATCTTTCCTCCTGTGTATTTGTACTTTATGTGTGTAGAGTGTGTCGGCGGTGGCACTGATGATGGATGGAGGTGTGCTCCTGTGTGTCTCCGGCTCATGGGTTAACAGTGAAGGGCTAGACCAGATATAGAGCTGAGAGATGAAGGCAGCACAGCATCCCCTCTGTCTGCCCCTGCTTGGTCCTGTTTATTGAATTATACATCAGTACAACCGCTGCCTCTTTTTTCTCTCCCCTCATCGCTGCTTAATTTGATCAGAGAATCTGCTGAGGCAGTGTGTGCCTGGCTCATGTGAAACCAATTTAGAGCTACACATAAAAATCACACACACACACACACACATCCACATCCACACACACACACACACACACACACACATCCTCTTCTTATGATAATCTGTCTGTATTCATTTAGCTGGGGAACGCCATCTGATGTCCACAAGTAAAATAAAGCGAGAGATTTCTCACACCAAAGCAGCAATGTGGCAATGACGGAGAGTAGAGCCATGTTTATGAAAAATGTATCTGGTTTGAAGGGTTGTGTATTTACATCGCAAGCAGATATATATTGTGGCAACATCACCAAGACACAGTGTTCTGTTGCCATGGTAATTTCCTCTTATTTCCATCAGAACATTTACTTCTGCCTGTGTTTAAATGCTAGTGGAGCCTCTCAGCGGCGAAACTGTGGCGCGCTTATGGCGCAGTTCCACTACAGCGCGGTTTAAGCGTGCCGGGCCTTGCCCAGCCCGTTTTTGGTTGCGTTTCCACTAGGCGTATTTCTGGCTAGCGGGTACTTTTTCACAGTCTTCTGGCTCTCCAAAATCGAGGTTCTTTCCGGGCCAACAACCGGGCTGAGTATGCTAAACTAGTGAGAGAATCGCTGGCAACTACAACAAAATGAACATATTTTACACGTTTCAAAATGATGCCGAAGTACCAACATACTGATACCGGTTAGTAAAAAACATGAATTAATGCTTTGACAAGTCTGCAGGCGAAAAACCTTTTAAAATGTGTGTTGTCTGAATGGAGATCGGCTAAGCTAACGTTGTATGCTCCCACCGTCCACACCAGAGGTTGCGTTAACCGAATATGTTCCGTCTATGACGGACTTTTTTTAACAATGACGGACAAATCTGAAAGCAGTCCGTCATTTTTGACAGATTAGAACAAACTCAGAACAGCGCCAAAGCTTCCCCACAGCGAGGCTCCAGTGTTATGCATGCCCGCCAAAAAGGAAGTGATATAGTTTCCAAACCTAACTTTGCCGTACAAATCATTGAAATGTCTGAGTTTTTGCTTTACGCTGTGGCGCGCTCCCGCGAGGTGCAGTGGGCATGCATAACACGGCATAACACCGGCGCTAACAATTCACGAATGTGCGTTCCCCCCCTCCCCCCGTTGACAGTTCACGAGCAGAGTTGGGTGTAACGCGTTACTGTAATAATATTACTTTTGTCGGTAACGGAGTAGTGTAACGCGCTACTTTTATAATTCAGTAATCACTCTACAGTTACTAACATTGCCCCGACACGCGTTACTTCGTTACTTAGGCTACTAAAATCAGTCATAATCAAACCTCAACAAACACCTGCAAAGAACACATGCTAAGGTGAAGCTAACGCACAGCTATTTGTTTGTTTATATTACGTAGTCTGTTCTTCTTCTCTGTTTTCCGGTTGTTGCCTGTTTTGAATGAAAGGAATACACACTACCGCCGCCTGCTGGTAAGGAGAGTTATTGCCACTCACGCATGCGCAGTTCGTACGTGCTCGGCTGAAGTCTTGGCGGTGTGCTCCAGTCTGGTTCCAGTGCAACACATGGCCAACACGCAGGAGAACACGCCGACGCAACAGCGTGAGCAGAGATAGACTGCGCAAAATATACAGATAGCAGGAGACAGGGGACAGCCATGGTCAGATAGGAAAACATTCAGGAGCTATCTGGATCAGTCTTATGCGACAATGGAAACTGAACTAAAGAGAACATTTGAAACTTTAGCAGTCTGCGTGATCTGCCTGCAGGGAGGGACGGGCCGGCCCTGCGAGTAAAGTAACGAGTAAAGTAATGAGTTACTTTATGTAGAGAGTAACGAAGTAGTGTAATATATTACTTTTTAAAAAAGTAATATGTAATATATTGCTTTTTTTTAGTAACGACCCCATCTCTGTTCACGAGCGTGTTTCCCCCCAGCAGAGTTGTGTACAGACCGACGGGTAATAATGGATTTTGACGGAAATGTTACGATCCTGGCCGGCAGCGAAAAAGTCTAGCGCAACCTCTGGTCCACACTCACAACAACGGCCTATACAGACATAAATAAACCAGCGACTGTATTCGCCATGACACAGACAGTCTGTGTTTTGTACTTGTTTAACTTTTGTCAAGTTTCTGAACAGATATGAGGAGCTGTGAGCTCTGAGGGCTAACAGCTAACGGCTGATGTTGGTTTTGTGTTTCACATTGAAGATGACGTCACGGCTCCGCCTACACTGCGTTACTATAGTTACTACCCCAGTTCCTAAACTGTAATGGGAACGCAGCATAAAGTGAGCCTGGCCTACCAAGGCCTAACTATACCGTACTAAGCCGTGCAAGGCCCTGCAGTGGAAATGCGCCATTAGATTGTAGGTGCGCCGCATTTGCTCTTCAGATGAGGCTCCCTCCGCAAAATGAACAACCCTCAGCAAGATGAGGCCCCCTCCGCGAGGTGATGTGATAATGTACAGAAGTATAGAATGGTGCAGTTCAGTGGCGGCGCTAGGGGGTGGCTACTTGGGCTCAAGCCCCGGATGTTTTCTGAAAAGCCCCGGATGTTTCACTTAAAAAGAAAAAATTTAATTAATTTTTTTTTGTTGAAAACGTCTCGGAAGTAATGTGCAGTACCGGAGTCCACCAGAGAGGCAGCCACTGTGGGACATTAGCCTGCGTACTGCGTAGCCTGCCCTGAAGAAGAAGTGATCCTTCCTAGTGCCTGACGAGTTTTAAGCTAATAGCATATACAGTTATGGATATTAGAAAGTTATTGTCATCGAAGCAGGCCACAAGCTGCAGCAGCAGCAGCAGTATCAGCAGCTGACAACAATGTCATCACCAGCAGTCAAGAAATGGATGTTTCAGGTTTGTTAATCTAATGGTGATATCTCTGGCTGACTGAGTAAGAAGTGAAAAAGAGTGATGTAACGTTAATGTTATAGCTAGTAAACATGGAGTAACCACACTAAGTATACCCTTATATGTTAGTATGTATACAGAACATGACTACAAATTATCCTAAGATGTAACGTTAACCCTTCATAACTCAGTCTACTTTTAAGACACTAAAATAACGTATTCCAATTTTTATTTTGTTTTCACGCGTGGAATTATACCGGCTCTCGTTTCAGTACACATAACAACAGAACTGACAGGCAACCCTCTGAATCAGACTCCGATTGGCTGTGACTGCATCCACTCAGAGTGTCCGATTCAGAAACGTGACTCTTACGGCCCGTCCACACAGCGGCGTGCGTTGAAGCTTCCAACGCTTCTGCCCATTCACTTTGAATGGGGTGACGTCACTTTTAGCCGAACTGCATCGTGGGAAGCGACGCGGAGCGTTGCTGGCGTGGCTCGCTGCAAAAGTTGAGCAATGCTCAACTTTTGACGCCTCGGCAGAAGCGTCAGCCAATCGAATCATATGCCAGTACAAGCTCTAGCCAATTAAACCGCTGCTTGTGTGTCAGGGGCGGGAGATTCATGTGATTGGTTGTTGGTCGAGTGTCAGACACGCCCGCCGGCAAGCGTCAACGCACGCCGCTGTGTGGACGGGCCGTTACACTCTTTACGTCACAAACAAAGATGGTGGATGAGAATAGATCTATAAAACGATAAGCAATGCGCCAGAATCAAGGTGAGACTATCCGCATCCTTTAAAACTCTACGCACATTCGTTTTACCTTAATAAGTAAACAACTATTTGAGTGAGTTAAGGCATTAGTTTGCTTCATTAAAGGGTGTTAATGAGTGTTCTCCAGTGCCTTTTGTCCGCTTTAAGGTGTTATTAAGGTAGGGTTAATGTTGCTCTCAAAGTGTACCAGATTGATGCTTTCAACTTCAATATTTAAAAAAAAATCTTCCCGGGGGAGCATGCCCCCGGACCCCCCGAGAGGAGGCGACGACCCCCCTAAAGGATGTTCGGTCCACCCCCCACTTATAAAAAATAGCACTGTACCCCTGCACCGATCCCCCCCCAACCCAACGACTCCTGGGCTAAGCCCCGGATCTCCTACAATCCTAAATCCGCCTCTGGTGCAGTTGTCACTACCCGATCTGCAGCTCTGCAGATCGCTGCAGTGCGCATGTGCGAGATGGTCCGCCATATTGGACAACTCTGTACAGCAACCCAAGAAGGACACTTGACACAGTGGCTTTTGGCAAAGCTCAAAAATAAAACTCGAGAGAGATGAGTTATTGTTATTACAACGTGACTTCACTATTATTTAACAACTCTTTTTATTGGGTTCTTTTATTTGGGGTTAAGAACATTGTCAGAATAAGTGAGAAATGAATTTAACTTCTGTTAGACAGCTATCTTACTGAATAAATATTTACTGTGAATGTATGCAAAAATGTATGGCATATAGCTGTCTAACAGAAGTTAAATCCATTTCTCACTTACAGCAGTGACGAGTCCTAAAACCCGGAAGTGAGTTAGCATTTTACCACTACCGGTTCCCTCGTCTCAGAGTCAATGGGATTTCTCCATAGGATTTGGGAAAATAGCTCGAAATAAGGTCTGTGGTTGACACAAATTTAAGAGACGGATCACGTGTTGTTCTATGACATTAAATACATCCGACCCTGCTGTACTCGGCTGTAGATCGTTTATAGCATAATGTTATCATTTTTGCTTCTGGCGATTAGATTTATGATTAGAAAATTATAAAAGTAGGGTAGACATGTGGAGATTATCAGTCTGAACAAAACGTGCATTTATCAAACAGGTTTGTTTTCCACAGACCTTATTTCCAAAATCCTATGGAGAAATCCCATTGCTTTTTGGTCGAGGGAACCCATGCACAGTTTACTTCCGAGTAAATACGTCATCCCTGCACCACTTTATTATCAGGTAAATGTACTTTTCACAGAATAATATATTTAAAGTATTGGAGTTTGTAAAAACATGTAAACATTTACTTGAAATACTGTGTGATTAGTAAAGTACATGCAAGTGCATATTGCTGGTGGACATAAGCCTAGATACTGTACATTTTTCTACCTCGAAACAAAATCTAAAACAATTCACTACCCAGAGTTGTAAAAGCCTGTCAAACTGTGCAGTTCTTCAGCTTTTAATAAGCATTCAAACCCACAGATGCATAAAGAAAACATCCCTCCTGGATCATATTTTTTTGTCTCACTGTTACTTAAAACAACACGCCCCCCACAAATGCAGCATTATTAACACAGGGCTGTTTTCTATCTTATGGAAAAAAACAAATACAGCGTCAAAAACTGATTCAATGTATGGACTCTGAAAATATCCTTTAACATAACAGACACAGGAGACTGAGAAAGAGAGAAGGACAATACAGCGGGAATTAGCATGCAAAGAGGACCAGAGCAGTAACGACACCCCAAAATAGAATTTGGGACAAATGAAAGCGAGGGATCTGATCTGCAGCCGGGACGTGAGGAGACGCAACTGGTTTATGAATGCCCAACATTCCTCTAATAATATAAAATTCCAGGCTAGGAGTGAAACTTGGCAATACAGGAAAAAGGTTCAAGTCCAACTCAAGTTTCAGCTGCTCTTAGGGCTGTGACGTGTTCCTGCTGAATGACGTGACCATTTAATTGAAATCTTACACGGATAAAGTATTTGATCATAATAGTTTGTTTGCATTCATGTCTTGTTTTCCACTGGTACAAAAATATATAGATTTACTCAAATACTGTACTTTGTTCTCCAAATGTATGCTTTTGTATACATCAACCTCACCACACCTAAAGGGGAAATATTGCACTTTTACTCAAACAGTAATCTCACAACAGTTACTTTGCAGGTAGTTGGAACAGAATACATTTAGAATAAATTATCAAATATTCATGAAAGTTAAGCTACCCTGCAGTATACAAAGTAATTACAATAAGCTCTCCCATAGCAGCTGCAACAGTACGCATTCATAATTTAAAATTAAAAACCACTCTGTATATCCTTTACTTTTTTTATACTGAACTTTTTTCTAAGTTACATTTTGAAATGAATCCTTTACTTGTAACAGAATATTTCTACACTGTGGTATCAGTATTTTTGGCTGAAGTAAAAGGGTACATCTTCCAACAGTAGCCTACTGTTTTGACAAAAATGCCACATCAACATATCCGAACATAGCAAATGTTCCCATAGGTTACGTGTTTCCCATCTCCCATGCCTGGCCTTTCCCACAGACGAACTGAACAAGGCATGGCTGAGATACAAAGTCTAACCTAGAGCACTTTCTCCAGCCCATTACCCTCTCCGCCACGCCTCTTATAGAGAGACCGAACGCCGGAGGAGGTGCAGGGTCTCTGTTGCTGATACACACGAGGCCGATGCCAACATAAACCCCGGAGGCTCCGAGCTGCCCGTCCTCTCAGCAGCCAATACCTGGACACGGATCCTGCTGGAAGTTAAATAGACAAGCCGTCATTAACGGGAAACCTTTTAGCGAGAATGCCACGCATGAGTGATGTATATCTGTGACAGCTGAGACTTCAGCCTGTAGCAGTGGAGTGGTTTATATTAAGGGAGGCCTGCATGTATACGCTGCGCTCAGAGCACAAGTCTGTCATTACTGATTCTTTAGCTGTGTGACAACCGTTGACTTTTTCTTTAAAGTGGCACTTTATCTCAAAATGCTATTCCTGCAGGATTGTTAACTTTTGAGGAGGAAAAAAAAAATTCAAATTTGAAGGCAAATGGTCTCATAAATGCTTGTGCAAAGTATGGGTCTACTGAAATGTCCTAATGTTAGCTAAATGAAGTATATAACTAAATCTCATCATTTCTATACCAATTGCAAGATGAAATCTGGAAAGCTGATTTTTTTTTGTGCTCAAATACAAATCTGAATAAATCTAACAACACAGAGGGATTATTTATAAATCAAGGCAACATCAATTTGCTTTTTGTGAAAGCTAATATATATTTGTACTTAAGTCCTTGTACACATACACAGATTAAATTTACAAAGAGAGAGACATGTCGTAGTTTTTTGTGTCAATCACAAATAAATTATGATATTGAAGTGAAGATAATAAAGTCAAAGTCAAAAAAGCTAAACTTATCTACACAGAAAGAATGCATAAATAATGAAAATGTGTTAGTTTAGACTGCAATAAACATCAGCAATAAGAGCAAAAACACCAAGAATAAATAAAAACAGCTCCTCATATTAAAAAAAACATAGGCCTATATCTCAGCCAAAGTTAGACTCATTACGTTACACTGGAAAAAGCTCTCCTGAGACATTTTCTAATAAACCAATGAAGAATAGTTGTAAATCTCGTTAATGAATACCTGCACAGCAAGAGAGGTGCCGGTGGTGAACGAGACTTCACAATACATGCACGAGGCCCAAACCAGTAAATTGTTTATTAATTTTGTATTTATAACGATCTCATTTGAACTTAATAGGTGCTTAAAGAGGTTTTGTAAAAGTGAAAAAAACGCATCTTAAAATAGAGCTTTGATTTTTCAAAGTTAGTTATATTTTATTTTATATATTTAAGAAATCTGGTTTATGTTGGATTGCATATGTGGCCGATACAATGTTGTGTAACAGAGACAAGACATGAGTTATGTCTCGAGTCATAATGAATTAGTTAATTATACCGGAAGATAAGAACGGGAGAGAGGGAGAGAGAGAGAAAGAGAGAGAGAGCGTGGGCGGAGTGAAATGTCCGCGGCATGGATACTCAATTAAACTAGGCCTGAGAGCCGCAGTTCAAACAAAGTTAAGAAATATTTCGTTTCAACCATTTATAATATAAGTCAGGCAATTTAAAAGAATAAAAAGAATACTGATAACAATAATTAACGTGGTGCTTAATTATTTAGATGCAATAATAATGAACTGCATTTAACATGGTGTTAATCAGAAACATATATAACTAAACTAATAATAAAGCATGTATAATGTCAGAATTATGAAGATATATTTTCCAAATGTTTCGTCATTTATAAACCTCGAAAATGGCTTCAAGAGAACATGTATTACGGACTTGACTTGAGGTTATTTGTCCAATGCACCTTTCGACAGGCATAACGATCTCTTGTTTCCTAAAATGGCTTTAATTCAGATGTAGCCTATGCATGCCAAGAAACAGCAAAGTGCTGGCGCGAAGTCGTCTTACCAAATTGTGAAAGTGCACGAAGCGAAATACCATAATGAGCATCATAGGACTAATGGATTATAATTAATTTAATATTAAGAAGTGGACAATTTCTTAGATTGCACGACTCAAAGTTGTTTTCGTTGATGGGCTCTAATTGTCCATCACTAAGTGGATATATCCGCACTGACATATACTTCGCACTTAATGTCAAACGGTTAACGTTGTTTGGTTTAATTTGGCTCACTAAAGCACATCCACAGAGAAAATATTCAAGTAGGCCTAATATACGCGGTTTACTTTAAGCACTGTTATTGGGCATAATTTCCCGGCTTGATCCTATTATTTCTGCATTCAGGAGGCATTGGATTTAACACATAACGAATCGTGGCTCTTGTGACAGATGGAAACAACTTTTTTGTATGCTCTAAAGTTTGATACAAAGAGCAGTCAAAGGTTGCTGTGTTCAGCCATGCATCAGTCGGAATCAAAGCAGTTATATTCATCCTCTAATTGCATTAATGTCATGTGTTGTGTCTCCCGCGTGTTTACCAAAAAAGCTTTGCCCCTTCTTAGCTTGACCTCCCATTTCTGCAGGCTGCATAATAGCGCAGACGGGAGCTCGCTGTGGGCCTATACTTCAGATGTGTGTGGAGTGGTGTGTGTGTGTGTGTGTCAGATTCACTGTAGGCTACTGAGGCGGCATCAGCTTAAGCAAGGCATTTCTATTTACCCCGACAAACCTTCAGGGGGCTTTTAGCATTTGTTCAGTCTGCAGTCTCTGGAAAACGTCGGATTCATTTTTTTAACCAGTCCCAGATGCGGCAGCGTGAGAGTGTGTGTGCATGAGCGCGTCAGTGTGAGTTTGCCAGTGCATGAGTATTTGGGAAGAGAATATCTGCCGTCCATACCGAAGGGGAGGAGAGAAAACCCGTGAGGATTTTTTTTTTTTTAATTAACTTTTTAGGTATGAACGCAGCGTGCGTCTCATACTGCGATATGACATCGATGGATTCATATTATAGCGCGTCCACTCCGCAGGGTAGGGATCACCAGGCGAACCCGTTCAGGACTTTCCCGAGCTCTGAGACCAAATACAGCCCCACGTTCATCCCGGGGAAAGGACAGGCTTACGGAGAGAAGTCCCGCAGTCCTTTCCAGACCGAGTGCCAGTCTCTGGACGGCTCGGAGGAGGGCAGCTTCAACAAATACCAGCTCTTCCTGCAGAGACCGAGCTGCAAAACTCCGCCCGAAGGAAGCAAGCTGCACGCGGACAGCGGACACAACGGGAGCCTCATCCCCTGCTATGGTGAGTGCCATGAGAGAAACACTGCATTTAAACTGAGGCAACATATCAAGATCAGGTTCACGGAAATGTGGGGAAAAAAGGGGAGATTGGCAGGTTTAATGGAAACGGAATGTAGTGTGAAATATTGAACGTGAAGGTAATTATGTGTGAGCGAAAAGCAGAGAGGAGGAGAGGGTAAACCCACCAGGACTTACATAAAAAAACGGAACACAACTTGTTAAAAAATCACATCATATAGGCTAACTTGAGTTACGTTTTATTTAAAAACTACCGATGGCAACTTTGAGCTAAAACAAGAAAAAAAATACCCCTTGTCCACCATTTGCAATACACAACCTTTCGAAATTCAGATAACATTTGCTTGGAATAACTATGACACATTCGATTTAGTCACACAAATATATTTGAAATATATTCCAGGGAAAGTAAGATTTCCTACCCTGTGATTCCAAACTGGGCTTTAAATGTCGCGTTATAAAAGCAAATGATTCCCGAGATGTGTCCTGCAAACTAAGGAAGCTCTTTAAACTTTTTTAAATCGATGTTTTCCCATTGATCTTTTCTGATCATGACGTATGCACATAGAAGTTTATAATTTCACCCTAAGGCCGCAGCATCAGGGCTCTGATCTCCAGAAAGCAAAACTAATTTCATCACTGACAAATACAGGCAGGTCATGAATTATTCTAATATTCAGAAGTCAGCGAGGAACGAGCAGAGACGCATGCGTACACAATAATCCAATCTCTATTAGGGAAAAAATAACTATTTTAGTTCGATTTTTTAATGCGAAGTAGACTATTGTGTCTTTTGCGTTTTTAATTTTTTTGCAGAAGTTATTTTTTAAATGATAAATTAATAAACTAATGACGGGCTAAACTGTTCCACTGCTAAGGAAACACACATTTATTTGAATACATATATCTATTTATAGGCCAAGAACTCTCAATTTGTCCATCATTCATAATAAAAGAAAGTTACGAATTTAAACATTTAAAGTGAGCGTTTAGAGTGCTTGGACGTCCCGAGGCTAATAGTATTCATTTAAAACGAAAGCTTTTCAGCCTTATGTCGGGCGACGATCTGTAGCACTGCAAATGCAGAACTGTTTAAAGAAAACAATCCATTTACTGTCCTTTTTATGAGAAGCGAGGGCATAAACAGAAAATAAAAGTATTTTATTGAGCAGACGAAGACTGTGTGACAACAGACCCACAAGAGAGGACCGATTAACAACAATAAAAAGTGAGTTTATGTACACATTTACTTTAAATAGGCCTAATAGTGTTTTTTTTACAATATATCTAACTTGAAAAACTACATTAAAAATAATATTTTGATAAGTTATCAGCGTAGACCGTTGGCGCCAATATACATTTCAGGTCCAGATGTTTGTCATGATGCGGATGTAACGTAAGAAAACATCTGTTGTGATCGTGGCCGAAATGTGATGTGCATCGTCACTCGTGCTGTAGCCAACCTTTAAATATACATTTGAATCAACAGTGATTCGTAGTGGAAAAAAACATTTTAATAAAAAAAGTAGCTTATTAAAAAAAGCTACGCCCCAACAAATTAAAAACACAAAATTCTTGATGTATAGAAGTTTATTTAAGAGTTAGATGTAACCAATAAAACTAAACTGCCCTAACACTGCTCAGAGGGACCAATTATAAATAACCCTGTAGAATAATACTTCTTTTTTTTTTTCACGCAGTAGCCAGTTCCACACTTTGCCAAAATACATCAGAAGTGCAAAGTAATCTGTTTTCCTGAGAAACAACTGGAGTCACTCTTTATTTAAAGCTGAACTGTCACTTTTTTCTGGAGTTGAAGAGCCATTCCTCCACACTGCAGCCCCCCTGCACTAAAGTGAGTGGATTTGGCAAGTGCATTGACAGAACCATTTAAACACCACCATTAAATGCAACATGCCTACCTCGAGGAGAGCTCTGCAGTGTTATCATTGAAAAATGTTGCAGCCAGATGAAGGCATCGTGGCTCTGGGGAAGATGCTTTGGGCTTTTGCCAAACCCTCAGGCGTCAACAGGCTTTTGCTGTTATGTGTGGTCCGCAATGGGAGATATATTGCTCAATGCTGACGCTTTATCTTCATCATGATGACAAAAGTCACCCCAAAGGGAGTTTTCTGTGTGGCAACTTGTAAAACTGTTTACACGGCAACACAACTTTTAGAGTCATTCTGATAGATGTCACAAGTGTTCGGGTACACCAAAAAGGAGCAAATAAAAAAATAAAATGTTTCAGATATATGGTGAAACGTCTAATGTGTTAACTTTTACAATAAATAGCACGCAAAAATAAGAAAAGCATGAATAAGTGAATTACATTTATTAGTTACTTGATGTATTTTTGGCATATGCTGCATCACACCTTATTTTCACACTTAATTTAGAACACTTGAACACTTTTTTTCAAATGGTTTCTTAAAAAACACTTTTTTTTCTTCTAATTTCACAAAGTGATTCAGCTGTAGAAAAACAGTTTTAAATCTAAGGGCTTAAAAGTGATTCCAAAATACATATTAAGATATTTTGGATCTCTAAAATCACCTATTGTTCTGCAATATTGATGAAGTTTTGTGCAGATTACTGCCTAACTTTTAAATGACTATGAGAGAGTGAATGAACGTATTTCTGCACAGTAGTGGCTCAGGTTGGCGGGTTTGTTTCTGTCAGTACATTTTAATCAGGGACTGTCCCACGGCGACAGCAGGGATGGAGTCGTCTACCTGCTCACACAGCGATGAATGAAATAAAACCCCCGGAGCTGATCGAGAGCTGAGGAATGCAGGTCAGCCCTGCAGGAGAGCTCTGCATTAATCTGAGGCAGATGCGGATTACTGGCTCCTATAGTTATTATTCATACTCCCCAAACATCAGATCTCAAAAGCCATACAGAGGGTCCCTGAGATGACAAAGTGGGGCTGGTTTACATAACCCTGTCTCAACAATACCTAGTATAAATAAGCAATGTGTCAGAAATGGACATCGAGATTGGGTAATGATTTGAGGGCCTCGGAAGAAATGAGAGGGTGTTGCACACGTGTGGGAATAACTGTTTACAAGCTAAAGTGCTTTACTGAAATATATCGCTCTGACATTCATTGCCTGAAATAGTCTTTTTTGCTTCATCATTTTAAACCATTATTGCTTTCTGCCACAGAGGTAGTTTTGTAAACACTAACGTATAATGAAAATATTATTACATTTTCTTTATTAATTTGAAAGAACGTAAGGGCATCTAGGGAAACATCTGAAAAGTAGAGATAATGGTGCTTTCAGGCCTGTAGTTGACACTGAGGTTGAGCTCTGCATTGCTGATGTACAATGCAATGTTTGTGGAAGCACTGGTGTTCACTAAAGGCTGTTTGTCTCATCCTCTGTCTTCTTACAAAATAACATTTATAACATACAGCTTTGTCCATTTTTGAAGTTTTAAATAACCCCTACTCCCTTCAGCAGGATTTGAAGCATCCTGTGATATGTAAAACAATTTTCTCTGCATATGAAAACCAAAACAAGACACACAAAAAGTCCTGGCAGCCAATGAAAAGCCTCCTGTCAAAATACAGTACTCTACATGCTCGGGGAAGTGATGTCACAGGATATGCATGTACTGATGACTAACACATTGTGTCCATGTTAAAGTCTGAATGACACCTGTGATCATGCCGCGAGAGTCTGTGAACCAGAATACATTTGAATATATAATGAGAAAGCTTGCAAAGATGAATTCTGGCTTGTGTAAATGTAAGGGTTTGTACAAATGTGTGAGCTGCAACAAACCTGACTTCCACTGAATGAAAATACATTTAAGTCTTAAAACGCCTCAGATTTCCACTCAAAAATGTGTCTCTCATGCCTTACCTGAGAACTGCATGCATGCCAGATTTAAGAGATGCTTTGGAAACTTTAACCAGCTGGCGCACATTCTGGTTCTTTACCTTTCCTTCCTAGATTCTTATAAATGACCTAATCTGACCTCTGCAGGAGTTCTTGAATAATGCAAACGTTTGGTCACACAGTATGTTATATGGACAAAAAAACACATTTGACCTTTTGTCACGAAATGTGAACTCTAAAAAGCCAACTATGACAGACAATACTAGAAACAATTGGGCAACACAGAAGCATTATAATCCCTTTTTGGTCCATCACTACAAGTTCTCTTTCTCAGCTTGCTTTTCAGCTTGCTTTCAGCAGAGGGAAACGGCACATTTAGCTTGTTTCTAATTAAAGCAAGGGGTGAAAAGTAACCCAAGTCATCATTGTGCGTGTGGCGCAGTGGAATAGCATGCGTTGGTGTTCGGATCAGGGGGTCACAGGTTCAAACCCCACTGCAGTCAGCCTGTCGTTATGTCCCTGGGCAAGACACTTCACCCCAAATTGCTCCTGTGGGGATTGCCCACAGTATTGAGTATGTAAGTCGCTTTGGATAAAAGCGTCTAACAAGTAACATGTAATTGTGTGAAACCTCTTTCACCACAAACTTTCTTTATGCTTCTCCATGAAGAAAAGAGACAAATACCTCATAAATCTGGGATTCAAGACAGTATGAATGTGGTCATGGAACCATTTCATGAAAACAGACAGGGAGAGACTAACACGTGATTAATTACATAATGTATAATTAGTTTGATTTCAAGTCCTTGTCATTCTCATTTCTTCATTCCAGTAATTTGATGCCCCTTTTTGTACTTAATGTTTAACACCACATTTAAGCTATATTATTATATAATGATAGTAATAATTTAATTGTATCCCCACCTTAAAAAGGTTAATGTTTTTTCTTAGGAGAAATAAAAGTAATATTTCAAGGACAAACTCCTTGAAATATGAAATGTATTCATTTTGGCATGCATCTAGCTGCAAACACTTAACAACTTTTAAAATGAAAGCTTTTATCAATTTATAATTTTATCAAGACGCTTTACAAGTTTGTTTTCCCTTCCATAAAAAAAAAGAATCTCAAACTATTTTTGAGCTATTTGATATGAGACAGTGACAGGTATACCAAGGTATTCTGACAGTAGTGAGGTCATGATCGTGTCAATATTTCAGGAGCTGAGGCTGAGCAGAGATATTTTTTGGTTTCCCAGGGAATCGGCATTCCTGCATGAGCCGCTGGCATAGATCTCTCCTCAGGAACATCTGGGAGCCTCCCTTTCTCTGAGGAAACAACAGTCAACATCAGGACTGTGCTCCGGGAAAAATAATCCAGCCCTAAGCGTGTCTGCGAACCAGAAATTAATATAAAATTGATTTGCCACCAAAGCCAATATTTGACTTTATTTGCTCCATATAAGGTGTGATAAGTGGAGAGCCATAGTGGCAGACTCCTGCCAGCCTCCAGTGTTTTGAGAGAACATTTTGGAGCACTCTGTTTAAAAGCATTCCCTTCCCTATTTAGTGTTTGGTCATTAACCCTTCCCCAGGTTACTAATTTATAGTGTTTCTTTTATTTGGCTTCACTTGACCCTCCCCGTCCCATTCCATAAAAACTGAGAGGGTGCCCTGTTGCTTTACAACCAGTTAAATTACACTTTGATGTTTTCTCTCTGTTTTCAGCAGTGATTAAATTGCTGATCCTAGTAAACATCTGACCTCGGCTAACTGAAGAGGTCTGCAGCTTGTCACAGAGTAACTTTGGCAAATTGCAGGATCAGCCAGTGGCATTCGCTGCATTTATATATACAGTACTTTGACGAATACTGAAATTAGAACAGTCAAAAACACATTCCTCTGAATGCCAAAAAAATCGAGCCAATGCAGTGGAATCCTGGCTCCAAAAGAAAGTGTGTGATGGCTATGTTTTCCAGAATAGCGTGCAGAAAAGACAGCTCAGCATGAGAGTTACTGGAAGATGTTTGTGGCAAAGGACTGTGTTGTTAGCGTGACAGAGAAAGATAGATTTTGGAGTACTAGGAAAGATGTTGATTAGAGCAAAGTAGATTCTTCATTGTGGTGAAGCCTGTATAAGACTGAGAACCGTAAAGAAAAAGTTTAGACTTTTGAAACCACTCTTGATAATGAAGCTGCTTAGCTTAGAACAAAGACTGGAAACTGGGGGAAACGCTATGGCTCGGTGTAACTATAACAAATTCTGACTACCAGTACCTCTAAAATTCACCAATTAACAATTTATGTCTTGTTGATAGAACTTCGTTACAATTTTTATTGTGGGTTAACTTTTTTTCTAAATCGAAATAAATAGTCACATAATGACAAAATTGGAAATGGTCAGCTATTGATGCTAAGCTAGTAAACACTAAACAGTTGCTCAAAGTAGCTTTCATATTCACTGTACTAACATTAAAGTGGTATAACTATTCTCATCCATCCAAGTGTATTTCCTTAAATGTCAAACAATTCCATTAAACGTAACAATGCAGGTTCCAACTTCAAACCTTTGCAACATCTATCCCACCATCCTCCCCCTACAGGATATATGCCTTGCTCAGGGGCATGACTGCATTTTCTCTCCCAGATGCACATGCAAAGCAGGAACCTGGAGTTGACCTGTATTATTTCTTAACATTGCATGCTCCTGCCCAGGGGTGAAAAGAAAATATTGCACGGTGCTCCAGCATTAGAGGCCAGTGCAGGGGTAGAAGGTGATGTCAGTACATCTGCCTGCGTGGAGACTGTAAGAGGGTCTGACAGGTGGGCCACAACGATATGAGGTCATGAACTCCAGCTGGGCGAGCTGTGTTGTTCCATTAGTGTCTCTATCGGGGCAAGTCTGAGCCGGAGAGCAGGGGGGGGGGGCTGCTGCGGTATCGAGAGGATGACTATTGACATCCCATTGTGGAACACATAGCCAAAGGCGTAGTAATCCATGAAAACAAACAGGCACGCTGTAGACAGCCACCGCCTAGCTTCATCACTATAAAACTATTCAGTCGTCTTACTAACCACTAACTCACTTGGCTCTGAGAGTCACCAGCGCCACAAGCTGTCAGCTCTCTTTCCCTCGCTGCGTTTCTGAGAGTGACAGCAGGACATTACTGACATCACTCTTAACAAAAATGCAAAGCGACAAAGTAAAATGCTTAACTATTAAGTTAATTATCCTCAACTTGATAGAAGTCAGCGACAAATGTTTTTAGAATAAAGTAATGCTGTTGTTGCGCAATAATTGCAGTCTCTTTATGTAAGACCATTATGTGCTGGTCTGGGACCAACACAGTTAGGACAGGCGCTCCCAGTGCCCAGTCGCAGGAAAGGCAAACAGAGACTGACAGAGCACACTGTTCTCACTGGCCCGCAACCAGACCCCTTCAGCTTATTTATTCATACAGCTGTTTGTTTATTGAAGGAGAAGGGACAGCTTTCTTCATCTCCTAAAAGGAAACAAAAAAGCTAGCAAGGGTTGACAGGAACAGAGCAAGGTCTGTCACAAAATGGACTCTCTCGAAATTGAAGGTGACAAACACAATTTTGTTTACATCTCAGGGGCAAGGCTGCGGGGCACAGGCAGTCGTACATAAGGCCCGCCATACACGGCTCGAGATGGAGCGGGTTTTGGCGTGGCTCGGGTTTCAGGTGGCGTGATTTAGAGATGTGAGGGAGAGGGCTTCAAGGGTTGTGTCACAGGTCACGCCAATGTGTAGTGACATAGCTTTCAAACAGAAATAGCATTTATTTTCTTGTTGCAAACAGACAGGGCTTTTGAACCTTAAAGTAAGACATAACAGAGGTGATGTAAGCTTTAAGTGAATGTCATCTTGTGGGGATGTTGTAATGTGATGATGAGCAGACACTCCCTGGCTTCAACGTGAGGCACCACGGTTTTATTCAGCCACTTTTTAAAGAAAGGGTGGCTCTGCTGAAGAGTTTGATTAGTAGCAACTATGATTATAGCACAATTACTGACAACATGTGGCTTTATTCTTTCAGCTGTAAAAACGTTGGTTCTAATAGCTTGTTTTAAAATAATAATATTACAGAATAAATATGTTTTGTGTTGCATCTGAAGCCACACTAAAACTGTTGAGAAAACTGCAACGGTTGTTTTGGTTGAGTCATACGATTGGAATTAGTCACACGTCAACTGAAACTGCTCAAAGGTTTATTTTGTATTTGAAACAATGTCACAACTAAACTTTCACATCTCCAGTGTCTGGTCTGAACTTTCAGAGCAGTACTGTCAATCCACATCAAACACTTAAAGGGGCTCATCAGTGATGTACTCCATACAGAATAGATCAAGACTTTTGAAGCAGAGACCGAATGTCCTGACTTTCATTTTCTAGCAAAGGTCAAACTCCAGAAACCCTAAATCCTTAATTTCCAACAAGGCAAACATACAGCGCCATTCATTAAAGCCGCTACTTTTAAACCACACACCTTCAGTTAGAGTCCAATGTGAGGCAATTCTTTTCAAACAATGTGTAAACATGTGTAAAAATAAGAGAACAAATGACATTTGATTGTAACGTTCCACACGTTCTTTTTGAGTATTTATTCATCTCATATTTACAGGAAAAGACAACAGCGGCCTAACAGAGTCCGAGTTAGCCCCAAGCGGCGACTCTCCCGGGATGGAGGGCAGCTACCTGAACCTGAAGGCGCCGGGCGAGAAGGGGCTGAACGAGCGGACGGGATCTGACTTTTCCAGCCCTCTGGACAAAAGTGAGGTGGAGAGCAACAAAGGCAAGAAGAGACGCAATCGCACCACGTTCACCAGCTACCAGCTGGAGGAGCTGGAGAAGGTTTTCCAGAAGACACACTACCCAGATGTTTATGCCCGCGAGCAGCTGGCACTGAGGACAGATCTGACAGAGGCTCGTGTGCAGGTGAGAACATCAGGTTACATGTGAAAAACTCCTTTCTGCATTGATTAAAGCCAACAAGTCCTCCAAGTTCCAAAAACTAAAAATGCCATTTAAATATGGTTTCTGATCTTCTGAAAACATAATCATTCCAAATAACCTTTTAGAATACATCAGTTAAATGTTGATGATGTGAAAATACTATGATTACATTTTGGTTAGGTTTAGGCACATTGATAAGAAACATGGAAACACGGTGGTTTGGGTTAAAAGTTACTACTTTGTTAAGGTTAGAGGAGATTTGCTGTCATGGTTACAATAATTACCATAACACATGTTGTTAAGGAATAGGACAAACTGCATCATGCTTGAAAAACAAACAAAAAAGAAACCGCGGTTTCACAAGTCCATCCACCCCGGCCCCAGTTTAACGGTCTGATTTCCTCCTTTGATATCATCAAAATTACTAGTCACTCAAGAGCTTTGTCACTTTGAACATGGTCATTTTGGGGTATTTGGTTAAACAACAAATAGTGCCGTTCCTTCTTGAGAGGACGGTCTCCACGAGCTATGTTGAAGGATTGTAGTTATTAATGTTGCGTGCTAATAACCACTCAGGGAAATGACAAAGAGGGCTGGAAGAGTTAAGACTGGCATGTTGACAGAGATTCTTCAGAGCTGCAGACAGCGAGGCCTATTGTTCTTCCTCTCTCTTTCTGCCTGCCAGTTGTAGATCAGAGTGGGATGGATGTAAGGGAATATTCTGCTCTTAGCTCTTACATGCTGCAGACTCTGCTGAAAGGTCAGAGGCCAAGGGTTTCTCCCCAGCACTACAATGTTCAAAATACTTCACCGCACAACTCTTCAGGCAGGGAGGGGAAAACACATGCAGAGAAAAAAAAGAGTCATCAAAGCTATTGGCGAGGATGTAAAAAACACTTTGAGATGCCACTTTCAATTTCCCAGCCTGGACCAAGACATAGTCAGGGACAGAGAACCTGGTCTGGTCCTCGTGGTGGTACAGTAAAATAAGTACATTCATGTTGCATTCACACAGACCCATCTATTCCCCAGATGAATGTAATTAACTTCCTCATATGAAAGGCCCACAACAGACTGTTGAGTCACTGTGAAGTTTGACCCATACTTTTAAAATCAGAACCTAAATATGTACGCAATCAAGACTAAACCCCACAATTTCAACCGAAGGTCTATCAAGACAAAGTCCAGGGATATCCAATTGTTGAATACCAAGGGGCACTCGAAGCTTGGCAAGCGATTGGAGAATCCTTTTCATCTTTATAACAACAGCCATTCAAATACAGATGTTTTCTGCCAAAATGCCAGTGTCAAGGTCCTACAGTTTCATCCTGAGTTTGATGATAAATGTGTTCATAAAGTCGGGCTGCATTTTTCCATAATCACATCTGTGACTTTTGCTGCCACTAGTTTATTTAGTACAATTAGCTCTCAACCTCAGACCTGAACTTCACCACACTGCCTACTTCTTTCGAGAAGGAGACTGTGTCTGAGTGACTGCGGAGGCAGTCTATCAATCGCCTTGGTCCTGGATGACAGAGATGAGGTGAGACGGCTGGACTTCAAAGCTGCTTTTGGAGTTGTGCACTCTGCCCTCCCTCTTTCTTTCTTTCTTTCTCCGCCTGCTGGCTCTGGAGCATAAATAAAGCTCTTTAATGGCTCTGTAAGCTGCCTTTTGCTGTCAACGTCTTTAGCAATTACTGTATCACCGCCAAGCACTTTGAGCTCCATAGAGCTCTGAGCCACTTTCCTTGCAGATGTCCGCTAGATAAAATAAAGAAGAGCAGTAAGTGTTTGCGGTTGATAAATATCCTTTTGGGTTTCAAATGTAGGATGCATCAGCATTTAATATTATGCGAAAAACAATGATTTTGTGTTAATTTAATTTCTGCTTGTGAAAAAAAAATCCTAGCTTTCTTTTCTAATGAACTGAGAAGTCAGGGAATAAGAGACGCAGAGCCACAGAGGACACATCTGACTTCATAATGTTCCTCGAATGATCTTCCTGCCAAACTATTTGGCTTGAGCCTCATTCAGACTGCTGTTCAAAGGCAAAGCTACGTAGAGCAAACCCTCTGTGAAACATGACACACTCAGTATACCAGAAACCAAGACAAGGGCCATGTATGACCTCAATCATTGTTTCCTTGTCTATAAAAGGCTCCAGTAAGTGTGTGAGTGTCCATGTTAAAAGAACACATTTGTAAGTGACTGACTTTGAATCTTATGTATATATAACAAGGTAAATGCATGTGTTTTCTGTGAGTGTATGTGTGCTGGGTCCGCTGCTCTCATCTGCACGCCTCCCAAAGGTCAGAGGGGTTAGCTGCGGAAAGCCAAGGGCTTAGGCGTCAGGAAATTAAACATGAAATGAAAACAAGCTCCAGTTTGAACATTCTCCCATCTCACTTTCAAATATCCACACTTCCCCTCGCTGACTTAAAAGGGAGGAGGGAGGAGAGAGACATGGAGCGAAGGGTCGGCGGTGTGTTGGGGGAGGGGCTGGAGGGGGAGAGAAAGAGCTTCAACAGAGAGGTGGGAGTACGACAAAGAGATTAGGAGTAAAGGATTCAAGTTGGTTTATCACGGTCCATCACAATTAAGACGACAGCTCGGTAACTGATAACACTTTCATTAAAAAGAAGAGTAGTGGAGCAGCTTTTAAATACTTAAATATATACATGAATCTTACCGACATTTTACTTTATCCACAGTTTGTGCCTTTCATGTATTACCATTTCATTTGAGTCACTATGTCACTATAGAGCTAATGATCCAACTTTATTTTTACTGATTTCCTGGTGATCTTTGAAACTTTAAAAAAACTCTAACCACTGAATTCAGAATCCTAAAAGACTGAATATAAAAAATACTCCATCAGCTACACAATACAATATACAAAACAATAAATACACTTCCTGAGGTGTATTTAGGAAGTCCGATATAACATTCGTCCATGCCTTTTTGGGCAGGCAGAAAAGTGCACCTCTGACAAATCAAACCCTCCTAATACTAAAAACAACTGTTGGTGAGTTTTGCATTGATCACTCTCAACACGGCCCTTTGTGTTGAGGATTATATTTAGAAACCTGTGATGTTATGAGCTCACATTACTGATGAAGAACCAAAGGAAATACACGACTAAACCTCAAACAATAATAGACCCCCAAATCCTCAAGGGAGCATCACATAGACTGTGAACCCCCCTCCAAACATATGATATAATTCAAAGGGCAACAACCCCTCACCTTGACATTGGGGTTCAGCCACAACCTAGGATATCAGTTTACCACTTTTCAGGCGTGAGCTGTCCTCTAATCTCACCAGCTGACCCAAGGAATGTCGGAGTCAGACAACATTTCTTTACGTCACCTTCTTGCAAAAACAGTCAGCGGCTTTGTGGAGGCGATATATGGTACTTCCTTTGAACATGACCCAGCTAAATATTTACTTCCAGTCAAGAAAATTGAGGTTTGTGTGCATGTTGTGGCACTTAAAGTTGTTATTATCCAATTTCATAAAAATTCTCTCCTGCTCAGTAAGAGAAACTCAAAATGGGATCATATCTTTGTGCGACATTGCTCATGTTTGTCACTTGACTCCATTGTGTTTAACTTGATTGGGAGAAATGGTGAGAGAGAAAAAAGAGCGACGAGGGGGGATTTGAGGAGGTTGACTGAGGGGAAATTGGATGTCAGGACTGTGAAAACCACAAGCTGATTGGGCTGGGAATCAACCCACAATCCCAAGTTAAAACCCCTGAGTCGAGGCAGGATCGCTCTCTCTTTTCTCTTTGAAGAAGTTTCCCTTTCCCTCTTGGGAGGATAAGATTCAGACAACCAACAAATACGTACAAATAAACATGTGGAGACGTTCAGTAACCCCCTTAGCTCCTCTATTCGCCTTTATAGGTTTGTGAGAAAACTTTGTAGAAAAAAAGCTAAGCAAAAAGTTATGACTTATTATATAAAGGAACAGTAGAGATGCATGCTAAGGAAAGGAGGATATAAATAAAAGGGGCTCCTGGCCTCAAGGAAAAAGCAGCAAACTCATATTTCAGAGGTTGGAACAATCGAATGTTCATTTTAGCTAAAAATTCAAAATGTTCTCTACAGATAATTTAATAAGGATTGTTGCAACTCTAAAGCATAACAGTCATGTTTGGCCACTTAGTTGTACAAATAACTGATATTGAAACAATACAGAGCATTCGACACAAAGCATAACGGAAACTAAATAAATGGCAAAGAAATGCATTGTTTGCAAGCTAGTTAAATATCTATAGATATCTATCCAAAAGCTTATAATGTCACTGAGGCTCCTTTTCATCTTAGTAACATCTATTTTGTTTTGTTGTTTCTGTTTAAGCAGGACATTTGTCTCAAAAGGATTAACCTTCTTCACATCATAAGAAACCCTCCACTTAAACCATAGAAATGCAAACTCCCCCAATAAACGTTCAGGACAGTGTACAACAGATGACGTGGTATGGAGTGCACATAAAAAGGAGCATAGTAAATTACATTACATGGATGGAGAATACCGAGACCGCAGTAAAAATATTTCAGTGTGTTTCTCTTGGGATACACAATTTATCTCGTATCACTCCTTTCACCATTTATCCCTGCTTTCATGCACTGCCTTCCACAGTTAGGGAACAATGTTCTTAATATACCTGCACCTGGTCTGTCAGCAGGTACTGAAAGCAGCCCACAACCTTCTGCAGAAGAGCAACATACTTCATAAACCGCATCCAGTACTTTATAATCTCAAAAGACGGACAAAAATATATATTCTTGGTCAAAAGTTGAACTTTGGTTTCATAGATTATGAAGAGGGATTCCCCACTGTATCCCACTGTGCTGACATGTGGGGGAGAGCACACCTCTCTCAGAGTGATTTATGAATGGCTACAGGCCCAGATGTGGATCTGTCGACGCTGGCAGCCTGAAGGGAGGCAGACGCTTGCGTATCAAAGGGAGGAGCGGATCCGTGCAGCACCAGGGGAGATGCACCATTTTCACATCAATTGCACCATGTGGACGGCACTTTAAAGACACGTCAAGTCTTAAAACCTGGGCATGGACTTTCATGTGCAGCAGAATTTATTTGCTTCACTATCTTTATCTTATGTGGCTCAGTCTCTTACTTTGTCTTGCTGAGGGGAAGAGCTTTGACTCTGCAAATAGAAAAAAGTACTTGTGTTTGCACGTGATGTGAGATATGAGAGATGTGTTTAATGTTTGATAAAGCATTGTTTGGTAGTGGCCGGTCTGAATTTTGACTGTTGGATTGTTTTCTTGCAGGTGTGGTTTCAGAATCGCAGAGCCAAGTGGAGGAAGAGGGAGCGTTACGGTCAGATGCAGCAAGTCCGGACTCACTTCTCTACTGCTTACGAGCTGCCTCTACTGACCCGGAACGAGAACTACGCTCAGGTACAAATTAAACCCAAAATAACAGATATTTCTGGCCACCTAGAGGCAGCTGAAACAAATTATGAAAACAACATTGACAAAAGCATCATATTTTACATTTATACGGCAAATTTGTTAGCAATCTGGAGAGTATAGTCCAATATTAACTGGTTTCTCTTGAGAATAATATTGGACTCTTGCTAAAGGACACAACATTATCTCACTTCTTAGAGAAGCCAATCCATTTACTAAGTCCGCAACCAAAACAACCCAAGTTACGTAACAGGCAGCTCTATGCTGTCGTCTCCTCCCTATAGCCAAAATAGCATCTTTAAATGCACAAAACACCCTGCAAAAGTTGCTAACTGTGTTTTGGTGTCGAGCAGGTGATGTATATTGAGCTTTTCTATTGAACACAGTGACAGAAACACTATGAGAGCAGAATGAACTACAATATTAAAGTTGTGTGCTGGGTAGCTCAACATTAAGATGAAACTTGCTATAATGCTACTGAAAATGGGTAAAGATGCAGATTCAGATTCTCAGTTTTTCCCTCCAAAAGACCAATTGACATGTGATCTTGATCATAATCCCTGCTCTTCCCCTCCAGATCCAGAACCCTTCATGGATCGGCAGCAGCGGGGCCTCTCCATTGCCAGGTTGCGTGGTGCCTTGCGACACTGTGCCCTCCTGCATGCCGCCTCACCCTCACGGTCCTGGAGGCGTCTCTGACTTCCTGGGCGTGCCCAGTCCAGGGAGCAGCCACATGGGACAGACGCATATGGGCAACCTTTTTGGAGGGGCCGGGATGAGCGGGGGAATCAATGGCTATGATCTTAATCTTGATCCAGACCGCAAGTCTTCCAGCATAGCTGCGCTGCGTATGAAGGCCAAGGAACACAGTGCAGCCATCTCTTGGGCTACATGATGTCTCAGCCCAAGTCCTCCCAGCCCCCATTGGCCCTCTTCTCTGGAGCAGCCATCAGCGTGGGGGAGGAGGGAGTTTTCCTGAGAGCACTAAATGATAACGCAGGTCAAATGAACAGGGGGGAGACTGTGGAGATAACCGAGGCCATTACAGCGGCCAACGCAACCATGATAACAACTGTGACTGTGACAGTCCGCAGATGCTTAAAGTGAGAGAAATCCAGAGGTGTGACGCAGAAGAAGATGTTACTAGGACTTTGTGTTCATTCTTGATTCCTTGATTTCTCAGGTCGCATTGAAATATGGGGTTTAGTCCCTGAAACTGGGTATCATTCAGAAATTGAGAATAAGCAATATAATAAATATGGTTTACGGGATTAGTTAATAAAAATACAGAAATTCAGTGCCAAAGCCAGTCGTATCTGCAGTACTATAAATGAATAACTAAGCTTATGTTATTAAGTTCCTTATTGTTTATACCACCCATCCTGCCCCACTCATTTTGTTTGTTATACTTTATAATAACTTTTATAAATGAGTTCAAGTACATATCTGAAGTTGTGTTTTTAAAAGCCATTCAAAAACAAGGCCAAGCTCAGATGAACACCAAGATGCTAAGAGCTACTTTTCTGCCGCTTTCCATTGCATCCAATAATTGGTTTATAAGAAACTTCAAAAGTTTTCTAAGGCTCCACCGGGTAGTTTATTTGCCTGTAAAGAAGGACAGAGGTTGAACGCAGTAAGGTAACAGAGACTAACTGAGTGAGAGCAGACATGGCCTGTGCCAATTTATTCTGGGAGGAGGGCAGGCACTGGATTGGCAGCAGTTTCAAACCAACGTGTCATTTCCTCCCCCAGGGCTGCCTGCACAGGTTCCCCTGCTAGGCCCGGGCCTCAGGTTACAGGAAACACCGTCTCCACTGGCAGACGAGGCACAGCAACGCACAGCAGCAGCCTTCAACACCAACTAGCCATGCCAGCTTCAATCAGCCACCAACAGGAATAGACACACTTAATTAGCCTCAAAGTAAGCGGCAGTACATCACAGTGAGGACACACTGCACACACAGGTCAATACGCTGTAACAATCAAGTCATGCTCAGACGAGGGCTCAGCAGAGATGACTCTTGGATTTGTGGCTCGCTCACAGATTCGTCACATGCCAGAGACGGCAGGTCTGCATCAACGGCATTCTGCAATGTTTAGGTAATGTGATGACTTTAGAGCCGGGTGGATATGTCCCGTGATTGCATGAGTGTCTCTGTGCGTTACCCCGCAGGAAAACGCTTGTGACCAGAGCTGGGCTGCAGGCTGAGGTTAGAGGAAGGCTTCATTAGTCTTTTGGCTGATCTCTGTGATGCCCGCTTGGCTACATATCCGTTTCCTTTCCTCGGCAGCATGATGGCAAGAGAGTCTGGTTCTGCTCCTCAGAGGCGGTTGATCATTTTAACATACGAGTGCCCTTATGCATGATTAGGATTGCGTCCAACGACTATTATTAGCATAGATTAAATGTAGGTATTTCAACCATTGACAGTTTGGTCTATAAAACGCCAGATAAACAGTGAATAATGACATTTTATCCAAATCTATTAAATACAAGAGGGGACATCTTCAAATATTGTTTTGTTGCACCAACCCCCCCCCCCAAAAAAAAGCAGCCACAACGTGAAAGGTTGGAACTAGGGAACATTTGCCCTTTTTGCTTGTAAGATTATTTAAAATTATTATAAATATTGTTGTTTATACATTTTCTGTAGCCCCTTTATTGCAGCTCTACAGTTCCTCCATTTTTTTCAAAGGATTTTTTTTATTTTCTAGATAACTTATATCATCCAGTGATCAAATGTATTGTTGTTGCCTTCAAATTAAGCTCTTTTCTGTCAACAGTTAGTACATTTGGTGACAACACAATGGTTATTATAACATTAGTGTTCATGCGGTTAATATCATTTCCACAGAGGGTTTATCAGCAGAATTAAAAAAATTGCATCATCTGAAAAAATGAAGTCCATTAAAATGAAACCAAGAAATATTTGAATCCATTAATTGATAAAGGCTTTGTTCGATGTGACGACTCAAAATAAAAACATTATCAGAGAGATGTTTAAGATAAAAACAGAATGTGGTCAAATAAATGATTACTACTTTGTGGAGTTGGTCTTCTGGCTGGCCGGCCCTCAGCGCTCCACTCCTCTGCAGCTCCGTCCGTGTTGATACTACTGAAATAAAGCAATTGAAATCCATAGTTATAATGTTGTGAGAATGTGAACAATATAAATGATATTGTTCTTTTGCGTGTACATTTATTTTGCTTATTTGTCAAATAATGGACCTCCAGAGATAAACCATTGAAGTATTACAGTAATATTGCCAAGAAATGTAAAAATAAGTTGTGTGTGTTAATCTTAAGAGTTGCTCTGGACTTTTACCAAGGTCGAAATTGCTTTCTAATTTTCTTATGGCTTTAAGCAGCTTTTTGTATATTAATCAAGTATTTCTACTTCTGATTGTGACTTTATATAATGTGCCATTGCAATAAGTTATTGCGCTTACAGTGTTGGAGTTTTCCTTTTTAATGTTTGAATTGTCTCCTAAGGCCGTCCATATACTAGCACCATGAACAGTTTCATTAACATCTGTAAGGTGTCTGACGTGTGTCTGTACAGAAGTAACTTGCTGTTTCTGTTGATTTTGGTTTTAAAGCGATTTCCAAATAAATGAATCTCCAATGTTTGAATGAGTTCAGATCTCTTCTTCTTTTCCAACTTTCTCAGTTATCTACTGTAACCTTTAAAGTCATACATGATCATCACAATATACTGTCCAAGTTACATTTTTGTGTCAAATACTCAACATCTTTCTGCATTTCATACATTGTGAAGTTTAACATTTTGAAAGTACTGTGATTGAATAAAAATACACAACAATTTAAAAAACAAACCCAACGAAAACTACAACGATATACATTAAAGTGACAAACGCAACCAAAAACGGGCCCCGCACGGCTCGGCACGCTTAAAGCGAGCTACCCGCTGCAGTGGAAACGCGCCATTATGGCAAGAGTGCAATCATGACATTGAGGTGGGATCATGGGAGTTGTTGTCTTTTCCATCACTGCCGTCATTGCAGTCAGTGGTGATTAAAACTGGTCAAAACAATGAATTAAGCAGATTTACTGTAAATCTCGTATGCTCAGCCTGACAGTCTGGAAAAAAGCGTGCTTTGTGGGGATGCTCTCGTCCGGTTTGTGTTTTAGTTCATATTCTGACTTGTTCCACCTGAGCAGAGAGAGAGCTGGGTGGCGTCGCTCACTGAGGACGCCCTGTGCGTTCCTCCTGCAGTGTGTGTCTGTGGGGCAGATGATCCTCTCTGCGGTTTTGATGGCATGTTGAAGGGATTTTCTCTGGGCCTGCGTGGTGTTTCCAAACCACACGGCAGGCCTCTCAATGAGTCCACTGTAGGGTGAGGGGCTGACGTTACCTCCGTCCGTCTTCAGCACTGTGATGAAAATAATTGCTGCAGCACTTTATTTACTGTTGCGAGAGTTTTAAGCTGAGCTCAGGTTTTCTGTCATGTCGTCACATGACAGAAAACCTGAGCTCACCTTAAAACTACTAGAAACTTGTGAATGTCGGTTTGTTCCACCTCAGTCCTCTTGATGGTGAGAGGCTGCAGAGAGGGTGGGGGGCTCTCCTTCGGAAGTCCATATTTAGTTCTCTGATTTTGTCTGTGTTGTCGTCCTCTTCATAGACAAATATGTTGTTCACCAGTTCACTGTATGACGACTCAACCCCAAATTCTGATATTGCTTGGTCAGTTGTTTTGTCTTTTTTCAGCCCATTTAAACCAAATGTAATAAAACCACACCCATAGTCTTAACAGACTCTGCCATACTGAAGATGTATTAGACACTAAGAGGTAAACCAATATTCCAGACAACTTTGTGTCATCGCTGACTGGTGTTGTAGTGTCACACAAGTATCTATAAAATGTGAAATATTGCATTCTGGGATGGTTAGGGTAGCAAAAGTCTAGCGTCCTAAAATAAAAGATTTAGGTCACTTAAATAAAATGTGAATAATAAATAAAAGGAACAATACAGTAACAATCGATAATATTCGGACACAGTCTGAGTGTTAGAATTTAAGGATTAGTTCAATAATTTGGGAAAACTAACAAGTTAGAGTACAATGTGTCATTTTTACAAATCCTAACATGACAAGGTAGCAGATTATTTCCAAAAAGGTCAAACTATCCTTTTAAAAATACAAAGCAAGACTGATAAACAATGACTTAAAGAACTCAATACGACCAACGTGCATTAGCAAACTATAGAAATGTAAGGTATCAATGACTGATAAAAACATGCTTATAGTACATTTATGTGTGTGTGTGAGCCTGTGTTTGAAGGTGGATATGCGATCCAATTTCTTTTTCTTGCATCAGCAGCTTCCAGATGGGATGCTCTGCCGAAGCCATTAAGTCCAGAGTTAAGCCTAATAGTTTGAATGGGACTTAAATACCTCCAGGTGGTCTTTGGCTAACAGTGCAGTTATGGCCGAGGCGAGAGAAAGCTGTCATGCAATACAGTATTCAACATCATTTCACACAGATGTTCTTTGTTTTTGAAAACGAGCACAGTCATGTAACAAAACAGTCCTCAGAAAAAACACTTCTAATGACTTCAAAAAGTGTACAACGAAAACTACGTCTGTAATCAATCCTCCCTTTATTTCAAACGTTTGCTAAATATCATCCACAGAAGGCACAACAACTTAGGACAACTAACGTGAGACAGGGAAGGCATGGCCAGGAAAAAAACTGTGCCAATTCACATCTTGCCATTGCTTTGGTCTCTGCCCTGCGAAGAATGTTGGAGCGCTCCCATCTCTGCTCGCTCGCAGCAACAATTGGTGTCTTTTCCAGAGTTGTGCAAGAGTTTAACTGGAGCACTCTGATCGCATGAGAAAGGGAAAACTGAAAATAAGTCTGTTGTCACCCACTAAAGCCTTCAGCCCCCATACTGGAGATCAATAGGACTGCATTGAAGGGGTCGACGAGGATCTGCTTCAGGGTAGACTTATACGAATATATTTATGTATGCAATGACCTTTTGTCACTTTTATACCCTTCAGGATATTTATAACAAAGGTCAACATTTTGCGTACATAGAAAAAAATGGTTCAATGCAGTGTTAAAAAACACCTTTTTCTATTAATGTTTAATATTTTTCTTATTGTGAACAGATCTTGTGAAGAGACCAAAATCAAATACGAGTTAGTCCCTCTTTCAATACTTTTTCCGAATCCCCATAAATAGCTGGACACAATTGTGCTGGGAATTTGTTGGGAAAATGTTAAGCTGCAAATTGGGGTTCAGCAGTATTTAAATGGATTTTGTTCATAGAAATAAAGCACTTGATAAGCTGGTGCAAGAGAGTGAGGTACTGATGTGTTTTTAGTAGTTGTGGGCAATGGAAGTCCAAGGCACAGAGAAATTAGCAATGTCAGGCTTTAACTACTACTTGTTAGGAAAGTGCTCTGATAGATAGCTGTGAGTAAGTGTTGACATTTAAAACAATATCATATTATTATCACTTCATTCTTATATCATTCATTAAAACAAGCTTGCCTTAATAACCGATGATAAGAAGTAAATAAAAACGGCTTAGGCGCCCATCATGTCCCCAGTGAGACCCGCAGACTGAGGTTCCAGGTCATCACAGGACTGATACAATCAGACGCACCCAAATTACAAAATGGACCGCCAGTTAAAGAGACATTCCCCCTGCCTGCCTCTTCACTCCCCTTCTGTATGAAACATAGGTGGAAGAGATAAAGAAACCCTCGCAGAGAGGAGGAAGAGCAGCCCACTGTGCCCCGAACAGCACTCATTAAATCTAATGGGTCACGCTGCTCCAGCCAGGCTCCACTGACACCCTTAATAGAAGCCTGCATAGTTAAAGGACCATGAAGACCATTAGGGCACTTCAAAGTTCACCCCACTACACTAGGGCCCTGCTGATATAGCAAAGAGGGGACGGATCCAATTCCTCATTCACAATTTTATTTTTCCATTGCTTGGCCTGTCAATCAGCCGGCTCCATAAACAAGTGGATGCTTGAGCTGCTCATTAAGGGCCTTTGTTAGCAGGGCCGAGGCTGTAAATCTGCAGTTATATCAGCTTCCAACAAAAAAAAATCTTATTGGTCATATTTTAGGGCTGACACTTTGGCTAAAACTGTTAAATGATCCCCTTTGATTTGAAAAAGAAGTTGGTGCTTGCACTGTAAATCAAATGTCTCCATTTACTTTTGGACCAATGCAGGGACTCAACTGTGAACCGTAGAGAGGACTGGAGCCAAAATAAATGACAAGCCCGCTGACCAGTAAAACAAAAACTACTCAATACATACTCAGACATGTAAATTCATGCAGGCCATGTTCGCTGCTATGAAACCGAAGTCTACCTCACTCAAATAACTTCTAATGACAAGTTGCTGTAAATCTAAAGAGCCAGCAGAAGCGTGATATATTGATGCCGTCCTAAGGGACATAAAAGGCCAAACAGTCTCCTGTCTCGACCATAAGTCAGCCCTGCAGCCCCTCTGCACGGCTCTGTGGAGAGGAGCAGGCGGCTGAAGAGGAAGGAACACCACATACATCACTTTGCCCAGTAAAACGTCCCTCATTACAAGCTGCGGATGCCAGTAAACAGCTCACATTTAGCTAAGCTTCTGACACGACAAACCATTCCTTAACAGCTTGGATTTAAAAGCAGTGACAAGATTTTACACAGTAAAGAAGGAAAAGAGACAGGATGTTAGCAACTGAGCTAAAATTTACATTTTAGGACTACACTTAGAATGACAGAAATGTACTGAACCCAAAATGTTGGTGTAGGAGGAGGACTTGACTTTGAGGTTTACTGAGAGGAGCATGGATACCTTACTTCCTGAGCTCTTTCTAATGGGCTCTTTGGCTGTAGGCCAGCCTGTCCTATCAACTATTTACAACTCAACTCTATCAACCAGATCACTTTAATCTCTTTTGATGCTCGTACAGTAGAGAACATCTGCAGTGTTATACATATATAAAAGCTAGCTTTTTACAGCGCCACGGCTTCCACAGATGAAATATTTGTATATATTTATTGTCAAAGCATTTAAGTTATTCATTGCTATCGGGATGTTAAGAGTATTCCATTGAATATAACAAAAAGGGTTACTGAAGTGAATTACCTACCCTACCTTTAAGGACAAACTGTTTTAAAACTGAGGTTTAAAAACGTCTTGGCTATAGACCCGTATTGGACTTCATAAACATTCCCAACCAGCTGTGATGGAAAAACACGATTTCCCCTAAAAATGCTGAATGATGGTTTGACTTCATGAGCTTTTTTATTTTGGTGTGGCAATTACAGTTTAAACTGCTCATAGTGAACAAGAAGCTTGCGACAATAATCTCTATACCAATGCTGCATAAATAGTTCTCTTAATCAAGGTGTCCACTGACTGTGTTCATTTGGGTCTCATAAAGGGCATTATATGAGGAAGAGAAAATGTATACATATACACAGGGCCGCCCCTCCCTACAGGCCAATCACGCAGGCTGCATGGGGCCCCGCCTTGCGCAGGGGGCCCCGCACAGAGGGCCTCAGCTGCTGTGCGCAGTTCTCCGCTCAGTTCTCCGCACATCCCCCGCGAGAGTGAGAGGTGACAAGGGGAGCACGTCTGTAACCCGACACCGTTGTAATGTATCGACATCTGACCAATCACGGCTTTGATACGGCCACTAGTGCAGGTAAAGAGATGTCGGTGAAAAGACAGTTTCAGTCCGGCGCAAAAAACAAAACATGAAGAAACTAGAGCATCACTCGAAGGTGGGTTATTGTATGAGTCAAATGTACAACTTACGAATGTTGTATAAGTCAAATTGCCAATTGCCATATTAAAACATCAGCTGCAATTCACGACATGAAGAAGGCAGTCTCTGCAGCATACAGGTTAATGGAGATGCAGTTATTTCCAGCATTCTTTATTTACCATTCATTTAAGTATGTTATGCCTTTTATCTGCTAATGTACAGGAGGAAGAGTGATACACTGTCTGTCTAGTTGGCTTACATTACAGTTAAAGTTTACAGCCTAAAAAACATGGAGCATTTTTTCCCCTTTTATTCATTTTTATGTCAATTTGCACATTTCATGGTGATGCTCAGCCTCTCCCCTTAACTCCTAACAGTCATCATATCAACCACAACACAGAGAAATACTGATATAGATGTGTGTGTGTGTGTGTGTGTAGTTGTTGATACATTGCTGACAGAGGGAACTATAATACAGATTTAAAAAATATCAGTTTTTGAGCATGTCATAAGCATGTTTTGTCTTGACTATATTATAATAAAACAATATAGTATTTTTATTATTGAATTGATTATGATTATCATTATTAGTAGAAGTAGTTTATTTGCATTAATTATATTTTAATCTTTATGAGGCTAGTATTCACCTGTAAACGCATACTGAACGACATACATGCACATTTACCATTTACCTCACTGTATAAAAAAGTAACTGTTGATAATAATAATAAACAGGAATTATATTTGCAAACATGTTTTCACTCCTGTCGGTTGGGGGGGGGGGGGGGCCTCATCTCACAATGTCGCTTGGGGCCCCAAGTTGGCAAGGTGCGGCCCTGCATATACATTTCATTTATATTTATTTTAGGAACTGAGAGCCTAGTTTATTTTCAGGCTTGTAAAATGTACCTAAACCACCGCCAAACTGTGGTTTAGTTTTCTGTTTGTATACATGACGTTACTGTATTTGGAAACAACACTTTACTGTTTTAGGCTTTAATCTGAGTACAATTTGAACTACAAGAAACTATGTGTTATTTACAGTGCTGAACTGTTTTATATTGTGTATTTGAGTTTATACACAGTACAGTAATTTGGTTTGTACAATTATTTGAAAGCATTTTAAAATGCTGTATTGTGTTTGATTCATTTTGTTAATAATGTTCTGCTTCTTCTCTTTAGCATCTACATGCTACCGCTGACTCAGATAATGAAAAACAACTAAATAAGTTACCATAGCTATGCGGATGACACAACATTTACATAACCATTTCACCAGGAGACTATGCTCCAATTCAAACACTGAGTAAGTGCATTGAACAAATCAATGACTGGATGTGTCAGAACTTTCTCCAATTAAACAAAGATAAAGGTTTTTGGAGCCAAGGCAGAACGTATAAAAGTTAGCGCTGAGCTTCAGTGTGCAATGTTCAAAACAACAGATAAAGCCAGAAATCTAGGTGTAGTCATGGACTCTGACCTGAGTTTCAACAGTCACATTAAAACAGTTACTAAATCAGCCTACTATCACCTAAAGAATATATCTAGGATTAAAAGACTAATGTCACAGCAGGATTTGGAAAAACTTGTCCATGCTTTTATCTTCAGTAGACTCGACTACTGCAATGGTGTCTTCACAGGTCTCACTAAAAAATCTATTAGAAAGCTGCAGCTAATTCAGAACGCCGCTGCTCGAGTCCTCACTGACACTAAGAAAGTGGATCACATCACTCTGTTCTGAAGTCTTTACACTGGCTTCCTGTGTGTCAAAGAATTTATTTCAAAAATACTGCTGCTGGTTTATAAAGCACTGAATGGTTTAGGCCCAAAATACATTTCTGACCTCCTGCTAAATTATGAACCATCCAGATCTCTCAGGTCTTCAGGGACTGGTCAGCTTTCTGTCCCCAGAGTCATAACTAAACATGGTAAAGCAGCGTTTAGTTATTATGCTCCAAATATCTGGAACAAACTCCCAGAAACCTGCAGGTCCGCTGCAACTCTTACTACTTTTAAATCCAGGCTGAAGACTTTTCTTTTTGTCGCTGCTTTTAATTGATATATTCATATCTTAAACTGCACTGTAACTTTTATTCATGTATTTTTTTCTTTTAATGTTTATTTTATTATCTTTGCTTTTTAATGACTGTTTTTAAATGCTATTTTCTTTATGTTTTTCATTTTTGTAAAGCACTTTGAATTGCCTTGTGTTGAAAGGTGCTATATAAATAAACTTGCCTTGCTTTAAAACTTTATATTGAGGTCATAAATATACAAATGTCCATAAAAAGGTAATTCACTGAGAAATTCATAAAAAAATAATCTGGTTATAAGAATCATCCACTGATTTGATATAAAGACGTTATGCAAATACACTAGTATCATAACCTCCTTACAGCATTGGGAATAAGTTTACATCTTAAAGAGGACACTATGTGAGAGTTGCCTGAGATGTGTATTTGTAAATTGAGCAAGAAACCACAATGTTTTCTTTTCTATCTCGTCTGAAATGGCCGCAAAAACGTACAAGTTGTTAATCTGAAAACATTCTACCGTTTAAAAAGAGGTAAATGCAACCAGAAATGTTCAATTAGCAGTCACTTTACAAAGCTATAATAAAAGACTAACAGCTATCTATCAGAGCAAGCCATTTCTCGTGTTTGCGAAGGTAAAGGGTTAGAAATGCCCTGCCAGCTGTCTGACAGGCATCACCGTGGTCTGTAACCATGGAGACAGCCTCACATCACTCACCGACTCCCACTAATAAAACTCCAGTTCATTAGTGTGGAAATGTCAAATGTGGCTTTCTGACATGCTAACATAAACAGAGAGGGAAAGGATTTAAAGTGGTACTGACGCATGGGTGAACGCTGTGGATCTAAGCACTGGGTTAGTGGGTTAAATCAGCACTGCTGTGTTGTTATTGTACAGCAGCAGCACTGTTAAAAGTAACAGGCAAATATAAAAAGAGCATATTTGCAGAAGCATTACGAGATTGGTTGAGTTCATAAAAGCAGTCTTTATTTTTGTATTTACAAGATGCATATGGCAGAACATAAAAAATAGGACTGATAAAACATGCTTCAACTGTCAGCTGGCATGCTGTAGCAATGAAATGACTCCCGCTGTTGACTCCTCAACTTTTTCTTCTGCCTGTGAGCAGCTCTTTAGAATATAAGTCACTGAAATCGTCCACTGATTTCCTCCTAAAGGCCGCTATCAAGCCGTGTTTCTAACCCGATCAACGTACTTGCTCCAGAGCAGCTTTTTGTCTCTTCTCTTGGCAATGTGCTTCCAATTATGTATCTTGTGAATAAGGGGGCGCTGAAGCATCCTTGTGATTTATTGTGCGTTTAAGTCCAGCCTTGTTCAGTGCATTTGCACTAGAAGGCCTCCTGCTGCAGAGCTCAAAGGTCAGACATACACACAGCTGACCCCTCGAGGACTCATGTGCTCGGGGTCGCTCTGAACCTGATTGACAGGCGGAGACGGCGGCTTGACGGCCGAGGCCACAGGGTGAGAAAATCTGGCGTGCAATGAGGAGCTAAGCGCTGCATTAACCTCCAGCTGTGAGGTAACTTTGCAACACAGGGGGAACAGAGAAAGTGAAAAAACAAGATAACTAATGAGGAAAAATGAAGTGGCCTCTTAAAGTCGCTATCACTCGGCTGACCACAAACGTTTCTCTTCTGTAACCTTAGAGCACTTTGTGGTCTTCTCATAGGAATAGCTAGGGCCATCTATTTGTACTCATCTAAATCAAAGTCTTGTGGACTGAAAACACATGCTCCACAAGTGAGTCACTAATCGAAAGAGATCTCTCAAGACACTAGAGATGCCCGGCCTGAGAAATGAGCTTTCTTCACAGACTCATTTCCTGTCAAGCCCTCCACTTCCTGTTTCATGCTGGGTCATGGGCACCACACTGTGCGTCACATAATCTGCCCCGTTGAGTCCTAGTCCTTGTACTTTGGAAATCAGTTGCTGTGGGACAGTTCAGTTGCTTCACACCACAACTCAAGGCTGTTTGTGTGAGCCACAGCAATATTTGGGTTACTGTGTATTTTCTTAGATTCTCACATTTTCACAATGGGTTTTTGCGGTCCCATGGCAACTCAGATCAACAGAATGATCTGAGTTTGTGTTGAACGGTCCTCAGAGGGTTCTCCGGGCCCTTCAACTCCCCACCGGACCTAACACCTCTCACACTGGATAAACACAACACAAAGGAGAAACGCAAGTTATTACATGCGGGAAAAAGGACTCTCTTAATTCCCCTGGGAGTCAGACCACTCATAAATCATCAAGCAATGAAAGTTTCCTCTCCAAACAGGGGGCTAAAACAAACTGAACACATAGCCTCTCTGACGCACCACTCCCCCATCCCTTTTCCCTGCTAGGAATTTTTATGAGGAAAGAAGAGATGTAGTGCTGCACTAGAGCAAAGAGGTAGATACTACAACATCAATCCTCTGCATTGACCCCAAACTACAAAAAAAAAATGCAATCGTTATTTTAAGGGCTTTTACACAAGTTCCTCTAACAACAGTGGGAGGGGTCCTTATAACAACAAAGGAGCGTTCTTGAATATATTGGACGGTATCGGTTCTTCTGCTAAGATTCGTTACTGTTTTGAGCATCCAGAAGCATTTGAGGATGTTCTGGTGGCTGTAATTAATATGGAAAACCCTTAATGATTAAATATGAACCGAGAAATGTTTAACCACAGACTTTCAATTCCTAGAAATAAATCCAAATCAGAAAAAATACTTTATTTTAAAATTCTTTGGAAGAAAGACAGTGGTTGATTTTTGCCAGATTTGAAACGGCTTTTAATTTAATTTTGAAGCATTGTTATAAAAAAAGCTGTTGGAGTAAACTTTTGTTATGGCACCACCAGGAGGGTTGCACACCTCTGGCCTGTGTTAATATCACTGGTATGAGATGTGACCACAGAGAGAAACCACCAGGAGCTGCTGGTGCTGACCAGCAGTAACACTTAGCAGCTGTTAAAAAAGCACTGAGATCCTGACCTGAACCAAGCAGACACTTCAAATGAGAGGGGGGGGGGGGGGGGGGGGGGGGGTGGAGAGGGGCCTCTGACACATTGACTGCTACTGGTGCTTACTTTCTGTTCAGAGGGTCAAACACAAAACGTGCCTAAAATACCCAAAACACACTGTTTTAATTTGAGGGTCCGGCCTTACAGTCGTGTCAAAATTTGCTTCAGTCAACACTTGGAGTTTGTTGGATAAAAGTTGCAGAGTCATGGAAAGGGAAAAATGTACGATATGCATACAGATAGTGTTGAATCATATTTGTGTGTGGTAAACAGCACTATTAGTTTCTTTTTTTTACCTATAACATGAGCACGTTTATGATAGACTTTATCATTAAATACAAAAAAAAATACATACAAATAAACATCTAAAATGATAAATACTTTCTTAAATCTTCATGTATATGAAGTGTCTAAAAAAAAAAGGTCCCTTCTTGTTGATGTTAATAAGAAAATATACATTAACAAGCAGTGGATGGAGGAGTACTAGGACTGCTAGCGCCCTCATGAGGCGAGTTAAAGGACTGTTGGCTCTTACTGTACATTCATTGTAGTCTACTGATACAAACTGGGCTGAAATGATCATAATTCACTTTATATTGTACACACATGAAATGGTACTCTACACAAAAAGCATTTTAAGCTGTAAGCAGTAAAGTTAGAAAGTGCAGCGTTTGTGAGATGTTGGACAGATTGTTGGATTTATGATTCAGTTTGGTTACAATTCACTACCTCCAATGGTTTGTGAGCATTATTGACTGCCCTCAGCGTGTATAGCACAGGAAGCGGAGCTGCACATTTCTCTTTTGATTTGAGCTGACTGTAATGAGCTCCAGTATATTGTAAGGAGGAAGGGAAGCTAAAAGAAGTCAGCTGGACGCTGTTCGACTCACCTTGAGCTGAACAAGTATTCATACATTCCCAAAGCATAAAAGTGTGTTCATTAATAACCCTGTTGGGAAAATTGTAATCACATGTTCGGTTCGCTTGTTCAGCCAGTTTCATAAAGTTTTATCGTCACAATTACTTTTAATTTGAGAAACACAGGGTAATGAATAAGTCTACTTTGGAAGTACAGTAATCATTGTTATGTTGTGTTTAAGGAAGTTGAGGTACAGCAAAGAAGATGAATTTAACAAAAAAAGGATTATTAAAACAATACTGGGCATGCCTGATTTTAAATTAAAGAGAACAGTAATATTTATATGAAAATGAAAAAACACCTAGTAGATAGATAAAACGTTACTTAAGAGCTACATATAAAATGTAGGCCTATTTTTTGTATCTGTGTTTATTTCAAGATATGTTTGTCCAACTCTTGAGGAAAAGTAGAAGAAACATTTGTCAAAGAACCACAATAACTAACAAACTGCCCCTTAAGATGACAATAAATTGATAAAAGAGTATGTGCCAAGCCAGGTTTCACAGAGGTCTGTTAAAAGTGAAAAATAGTTGCTCTAAGAATAGTCGGTACCACTTTACAATAAGACTACCCTTATAAAGGATTCATAAAGGGTTTATAATTAGGTTGTAAACACTTTATTAATCATTAACAACCATTTATAAACCAGTTCTAACATATCAACACAGGCTTACTATTTGGCAAGATGACTAAGCGAGAATCAACTCAGTGAACAACAGATACCAATAAGGATGCTGGCTGATGATGAAGACAAGTAAGCTAAGTAGCCAATATAAGGCTTAGCAGTACAGATAAATATGGGCTCACTATTTGGCAAGCAACCGGTCACAGTTGCCCTGTTTATCTCATATCTTATAAAAACGTATTAATGATTTATAAAGTGTTCACAACCTAATTAATAAATGAATTACAAACTATTCGTAAGCCCTTTATAAGGGTAGTCTTATTGTAAAGTGGTACCTACTTAGGCCTACTGTATATAGGGCCTACTTAATATTTGATTACTGACACAATGTAGGGGAGACCAGGGACAGTTGTGGGGTTTATCCCAATAAGTAAAAAAACATTTACAATAGGATAGCCATTATGCTATATTATACATTCTCAATGTGTCAACCACTGAAACAATGTATTTAAGACGTTTTTATGAAATAAAACTTCCTCTGCAGCAGAGATTTTAACATGAGCATTTTTCACTCAGCATCTTTATTAGATGGGTATTTTTATCAGAACAAAACTCATTCTTTATTCCTACCTGTGACCATTGCCCTGAAGTCCACATGCAGTGGCAGTGGAGCTGCTTTGGTGTGATGCTGGCTGGGACGATGGCTCACAGTAGTCGTCCTGGACGGGGGTCATTGCGCCCATGCACCCCACCTTCCTGCTTCTCATGCCTTCTCCACACGTTGCATTGCACTAAGAGGAAACAGTAACATGTCAAGAAGTGAGCAAAGAAGAGTTTTCAGGTGTAAATGAAATAGCGTTGGTTGCCTAGCAACTGTAACTAGGCAACTTGGAATGCATTTATTTGAATGAATTAATAGTCTAACAAAGTCAAGTGATGTCACACGGAATGTGATGAGGTCACTATCTGGCGATCTGGAGATTTTATTGCTGGGTCCTCGAACGTCAGCTGCTCTTCCCAGAGGAAAAACGTGAAAGCTTTATTAGCAAAAAGTTGACGGAGAGCGTGAACTCTGCCACCAGCAGCACTGCTGAGCCTGTGGTGAGCCAGCACGTCTTTCCCCCCAGCAGGCTCAACCTGATGGTGGGGCACCTCTGCACAAGGCTGAAGGCATTTGCAGGAAGAATTAGAGTTGGGAAACTCCACCATAGAGCACGTGCGAGAAAAATAAGTCCTGCTCCCCCGGAGACACTGACGGTGGAAATTGAGGAGCCTAGAGCTGATTCACCGGTCTCAATGATTTCCTTTCTGCCAGGAGTCCAGGAGCAGAGTTCGTCAGGGGACTCAGTGATTGACATCCGGAAACAGAAATCTGTAGAAGAAATAATTTGCCAGGAGGTGAGAAGACTCACCGATCCTGTCCTGGAGGATTTGCCTGACCAAGTTAATGCTCTGCTGAAAGGGGAGGGTTCTAAAGAGGTGACATGCTTCGTTAGGTCTCTGTTTATTCCGGCTCTCTTCCAGCTGGCCTTCAGAGAATCTAACATTCACTACAGTACTGTGGAAGTCAGCGGCATCATGAAGCGCCTCTCTGATAGAATATTGGCTAAAATGCAGGGCATGAACTTCACCAGGGTGGTATTCGATGAATTTGGCGGGGTTATTTACCAGCGCTTGTGCAAGGAACATGGCTCTCCAGATATGGCCCTGGGCCTGTTGATCATGGAGGAACCACAATTTGGAGATTCTATTGCCGAGTTCGTCAAATATCAGCTGTTCCACCTTGCGAAACGTGCACGCAGACGCGGAAAGTACTTTAATCACAGTAAAGGAAACAAAATGCTTGATGATTTGATTCACCCAGGCACCTTGGTTGAGAGGGACGAAGCTTTGGAGCCAGCAGCACTTTGTGAGGAGACAACTGCCTGTCCCTTGGATCCTTTCGAGAAGAGAAGAAAATTGCAGAACGACTTCAATAGAATCCTGCTTAAGATTTTTGTGGATAAGCTCATCTTGCGGGCCTTCGGAGACAATTACTGGAGGTACACTTTTTGGGACGTCAACGGCATCATTAAGCGCCTCTCTGATAGAATTTTGGCTAAAGTGGAGGGCATTTACTTTGACACCACCGCGGAGCCCTTCCCTGACCTTCACAAGGTTAATTACCAGGGCTTGTGCAAGGAACATGGTTCTCCAGATATGGTCCTGGGCCACTTGATATTGGGGGAACCACAACTTGGAGATTCTATTGCCGAGTTCGTCAAATGTCAGCTACTCTACCCAGCGAAACGTGGACGTGGCAGCGGGTTCTTTAGATCTGTTGGAAACTACGTTGCTCACAGTCAAGGAAACAAAATGCCTGATGATTTAATTCACCCAGGCAACTTAGTTGAGACTGAGAGGGACGAAGCTTTGGAGCCAGCAGCACTTTGTGAGGAGACAACTGCCTGTCTCTTGGATCCTTTCGAGAAGAAAATTGCAGAACGACTTAAATAGAATCCTGGTTAGGATTTTTGTGGTGGACCTCTTTTTGCTGGCCTTCGTAGAACCTAGCCATAGGTACAGTACTGAACTGAACTTCAAGGACCCCATTAAGTGCATTTCTGATAGCATTTTGGCTAAAGTGGAGGGCATTCACTTTGACATCACCGCGGCGACCTTCGGTGACCTTGGCAAGGTTATTTACCAGCGCTTAAGCATGGAATATGGCATAATCATGTTAACGATCGAGTTGATCCGGATGAACTCAAAAGTTGTAGAATCTATTGCAGAGTCTGTCAAATGTCAGCTGCTCTAAATCTGTTGGAAATTAGTTAAGAATGTCTTTTCGGGAAGCTTAAAGTGAACTGAGACGCAGGGTTTCTCCAGGTTTTCCCACATTTTTTGCGAACAAATGAAAAAACTGTAGCATGCGTTATTTAGGGGAAAATGTAGGGGATTTATTAAGGGATGATTGCCATGAGTCTTTTTTTCCCTTCAAAAGCAACACAGGTTCTCATTCATAACACTCCGTTCGATGTCTCACTATGGGATGCGCCTCATCGCGGAGCAAACAGAAGCATCAATCTCATTACGCCAATCCTGATTGGCTGGTGATCTTGACGTCAGCGTCAGGGAATTCACCCCCTATAAGTAGCTTGCGCCACGATGCATGCGTCATTCAAACACCTCTTCTCGCTTCAGAGCACATCTCTATAGTAGCCGGACAAGCTTAACGGTCCACAGACTGAACCCAAATATAACCATTTCGGTCGACGGGCGCTCGCCGGCTACTCCTTCTGCTTCGCAAGAAGACGGTAATACTAACGCCAGTTAGTATTAAAATCGATTTCTTAGTATTTCTTTCCCCGGAAAGTAAGGTAAGGTTTTGATTTTTCTCAAGCTAGCTACGCACCTGTTGCTAGCTAGCTTCCCCTTACTACCGACACCACGGTAGCTAGGACGCTTTTCTTTTTCTCTCTCACGGAGGAGAAAAGGATTAGAAGTATATTGACACACCAGTCAATATTCTTTGAGAACAAAGGACCCACACCGTCCCTTTTTCTCTGGATTAAGGACGGGTTGGTAACACTTTTTCTCTCAACGACGTACCTGTTACGAGCGGGTCCTCTCCACGCCACGAGGCGAACAAGATGGACGCCTCTCCCCCTCACACCAGAGGAGTCAGGGACTCGGAGGCTCGGTCATGCGGCTGCGAGTTGAAGATAGCAGGCACAGATTCACACCAGGTCTGCTCGTCCTGCCTCGGGCTGGAACACGCCCAGGAGGCTATCGACAACCCCGGCTCGTGCGGGCATTGTGCCCGTTTCATCCGAAAGAGCCTCCACCGACGGCTAGCACACCAAGCTAGCTTGTTGGAACAGGACTCCCTCATGTCCACTGATTCGCCGTTTGGCAATCAAGACACGGGGGCGTCCGCCACAGAGACTGAGCCCCTCACTGTGTCGGTCTGGGGCTCACTAACAGCGGCAGCTGCGGAACCGGGATCCCACGCCGTGTCAGGCCAGGACCCGGTGGCGGCAAGAGACGCGGGAACGGAGCCCCATGCCTCACCAGGCGGGAGCTCCCGGCGAGACCTCACCATGGTCTCGCCCGCAGAGGCTCGACCTGCTCCGCATACCGCCGATGGAACTGCTGGTGGCAGCCAACCTCCTACCGAGGATGGGCCCGTCACCAAGCAGGAACCCCACGCTGCCAGCGAAGGTGGACCGTTTCCAGTCGACCATGACTGAACGGTCCTACAGAGCCGCAGCGTTGTCCGCCAGGGCTCTGAACGTTTCCTCACTGCTAACTGCATACCAAGCGGAGCTCTGTGAGGATATGTTGAGTAATCCTGGACCGGCCGTTCTGGATGAGTTGGCCGCGGTCACAGACATTTGTCTGTGTGTCCAACGCTGCGCCGTCCAGGCCACGGGCAAAACAATGGGGATCATGGTGGTGCAGGAAAGAGCTAGATGGCTCAACCTCACCAACCTCCCAGACCGGGAAAAGGAGGATGTGCTTGACATGTGCATCGTTCCCGAGGGGATTTTCGGCTCCGCTCTTGCCTCCATGCAGAGGAGATGCGAGTCGAAAAAGAAGGAGGACGAGGCCCTCCACCTCTGCCTCCCTCGAAGGGCCCAGCCGCTGCCTTCGCAGCGGCAGCCCTTCGCAGCGGCAGCCCTTCGTCCAAGCTGCCCCGAACCCTGCTCGGTTCAAAATACCGAAAACGCAGAGGTCGCAATCCGCCCCGAGTCCCCAGCCCAGGCAGGGGACGAGGGCGAGCTGGCCTAGAAAATCTCCGGTTCTGGCTGCAGCCCAGGCGCAGCCAACCCAGAATTTCGGCCAGCAGTCGAGGAAGAAGAAGTGAGCGGCGTGACAGCCCCTCCTTCTCCCCTCTGTGACAGAGCTGGAAGTGTACGGTTCCCCAGCTCTAAATGTGTTCCCGCCGCCTCGAGAGATGCCTCAACACCATCCTCAAGTCCGCATAAACACATGTCACACACTTATTGATTTTTCTGTCATAAAACATTTTCCGCTGACGCATCCAGGCTTCGAGCCAAGGGCGCAGCTCGAAAAAATGAAAAAAATGAAAAGAAAAACAATAAAAACAATAAACAGTCCGTCAACTGTTCCCCTTCTGAGAGCAGCTACGGCCTCTCTCAAAGGGCGGACAATTGACGGGTCTGTGAAGGCACCACCGTCACGCGCATGCGCAGTGTTGGCTGGGGCTGTAAAGGCACCACCGTCACGCGCATGCGCAGTGTTGGCTGGGGCTGTAAAGGCACCACCGTCACGCGCAGTGCCGGCTGGGGTCGTGAAGGCACCACCGTCACGCACTTGCGCAGTGCCGGCTGGAGCTGTAAAGGCACCACCGTCACACGCATGCGCAGTGCCGGCTGGGGTCGTGAAGGCACCACCGTCACGCGCATGCGCAGTGCCGGCTGGAGCTGTAAAGGCACCACCGTCACGCGCATGCGCAGTGCCGGCTGGAGCTGTAAAGGCACCACCGTCACGTGCATGCGCAGTGCCGGCTGGAGCTGTAAAGGCACCACCGTCACGCGCATGCGCAGTGCCGGCTGGAGCTGTAAAGGCACCACCGTCACGCGCATGCGCAGTGCCGGCTGGAGCTGTAAAGGCACCACCGTCACGCGCATGCGCAGTGCCGGCTGGGGTTGTGAAGGCACCACCGTCACGCGCATGCGCAGTGCCGGCTGGAGCCGTAAGGGCACCACCGCCACACGCATGCGCTGTGTCGGTGGGGATTGTCGAAATGGGGCACCACAGTGCTCAGACACTGGAGGGCCCCATAACACAACAAATAGAGACTCAGAGGGGAAGAGACGTGACATCTCAGCTGGCTCTAAGGAGCATACAGCGGGAGATGCTCACGACATCTGCTTGGGTTTCTCAAGACAGTTACACGGGGCTACAGACTCCAAGTCACCGTCACCCCCCTCTCGCTTCTCGGGCATTCTGCATTCGCAGGCCCGAGGAGAGTCAGCCCATATTCTGGAGAGAGAGATTCTCTCACTCCTAGAAAAGAGGGCTATATCTATTGTACCCGCCGAGCAGAGTCAGGGCGGCTTCTATTCCAAGTACTTCCTCGTTCCCAAACGGGGAGGGAACGGAATTCGGCCAATACTTGATTTGAGGGCTCTGAACAAATATCTAAAAAGATATAAGTTCAGAATGCTCACTCACACATCTCTGCTGCGGCTCGTGCGACAAGACGACTGGTTTACATCAGTCGACCTGAAAGATGCGTATTTTCACATCCCAGTATATTACCCACACAGGAAATATCTGAGATTCGCATTTCAGGGGATCTGTTATGAATACAGAGTACTCCCCTTGGGTCTGTCTCTCAGTCCAAGGGTGTTTGTACGATGTACGGAAGCCGCGATAGCCCCGTTAAGACAACAGGGTATTCGCCTGGCGACCTACCTGGACGACTGGCTGCTTCTCGCACAGTCGGAGCAGGAGGCTGTTACGCAGACAAATGTCCTCGTAAAGCACCTGCTCAACCTGGGTTTCATAATAAACACAGAGAAGAGCATGTTGTGCCCCGCGCAGACTATACTCTTCCTGGGTTTACACCTGAACTCGGTGCCCTTTACAGCTCGCTTGTCAGCGGATAGAGTGAAAGCTTTCAGAGCTTGTCTCGCTCTTTTCCAGCTGCGCAAACATGTTCTCTTCAGATCATGCCTGCGATTGCTGGGGCTCATGGCGTCAGCCATCCTGGTCGTACGACTGGGACGCTTACACATGAGGGAGTTTCAGCGCTGGGTGGCCGCCCTAAAACTAAATCATGTTCATGGCGCGCAGAGAGTGATGGTTACTGTGAAATGCGTAATGGCACTGCGCCACTGGCTGCACCCGACTTTTCTAGTACGAGGTGTGCCTATGGGTGCTGTCCTTTCACGGAAAGTGGTCACCACGGACGCATGTCTGACAGGTTGGGGAGGTATTTATGAAGGTCGCCCGGTGAGGGGTCTCTGGAGCAGAGACCTCCAGCGGGCGCACATAAATTACCTGGAGCTTTTAGCGGTGTTTCTTACCCTAAAACGCTTTCTGCCTTTCCTCAGGGGACATCACGTCCTCGTGAGGACAGACAATACGACCACAATATCGTATATTAACCGCCAAGGGGGTTTGCGTTCTCTCCAGTTACACACACTGGCGCGCAAACTGATCCTATGGAGCGGTAGACGTCTCCTCTCTCTGAGAGCGACGCACGTACCGGGAGTGAGGAACCTCGGGGCAGATCTACTGTCCAGAGGTATACCACTTTATGCAGACTGGACTCTACATCCAAGGATTGTGAGCCAGCTGTGGGTGCATTACGGCAGAGCCGCGGTGGATCTGTTCGCATCGAAAGACAACGCTCAGTGTCAGCTGTTCTTTTCGATGTGTGATCTAAATGCACAGTTAGGCCTGGATGCACTCGCACACGATTGGCCCCCGGGCCTTCTGTACGCGTTCCCACCCCTGGCTCTGATACCCCCAACTCTGGCCAGAGTGAGAGAGCAACGCCACACACTTATCCTGATAGCTCCGCACTGGCCAGCTATGTACTGGCTAGCGGAGATATATCAGCTGCTGTGCGGGCAGCCATGGCAGCTCCCACTACGCAGGGACATACTGTCCCAAGCGGGGGGGGCGATCTTTCACCCACACCCAGAGCGCTTGGCTCTATGGGCCTGGCCCGTGAGTGGTACAATCTGAATACAGTGTGACATGACGCTGACCCTGGCAGCTGCCAAGCGAGCCAGTGGCACTCATGCACTATATGTACAGTCTTCATGCACTCAGTTCGCCCCAGGGCAAACAGAGTGTGGTTGAAGCCCAACCCTGCCTTTATCTTAAGGCGGTTGGTTCAGGTACCACATTTGACATTGAGGCATCCTCACCGCCACTGTATTCCTCCGGGGAACAGCGGCTGGATTTGCCGTGTCCAGCCCGTGCTTTACGCACGTACAGGGACAGATCAAGGGTGCTTCGTCATAATGACCAACCCCTTGTGTCCTGGGCTAACCCTTATAAGGGCAAGCCTGTTACTAAGCAACGGCTCTCCCACTGGTTTGTGGAAGCAATTGCTTTGGGGCCCATACGAGTCAGAGTTCGCAGGCACCCTCGGGTCCGCGAGCTCTTTCGACTCAGAGTCTGGCTGCATTCTGGACTCTGTCCAGGATGTCTCCCATCCAAGACATTGGTGCAGCGGCGAGCTGGTCCTCGCCGCTCACTTTTGTCCGCCTCTTAACAGGCTGGACGTTCTACTCCCAGTGTGACTCAAGCAGTGCTGGGCACCTGGTTGAGTCAGAGCTCTACCTGTTAAGTTCTGGTTGGTTTGGTGATTTCCGAGATAAGCTCGTCTGACAATACGGGAGCTACAATTTCCCATAGTGAGACATCGAACGGAGTGTTATGAATGAGAACTATAGGTTACTTACGTAACCCCAGTTCTCAGAGTAACATGAAGTGAGATGTCTCACCAGACGGCCCTCCTTGCTATGGTGAAGCGAGAAGAGGTGCTTATTTTGAATGACGCATGCGTCGTGGCGCAAGCTACTTATAGGGGGTGATTTCCCTGACGCTGACGTCAAGATCACCAGCCAATCAGGATTGGCGTAATGAGATTGATGCTTCTGTTTGCTCCGCGATGAGGCGCATCCCATAGTGAGACATCTCACTTCATGTTACTCTGAGAACTGGGGTTACGTAAGTAACCTATAGGTTTCCTCCGAGAGAAAAATGCTTCGGTTTGCCCGAACTGATTTTTATCAAGTGTAAAAAATAAATCTTAAACTTGCCATCCATTTTGAAGGATAAAATGTCCTGTGGTCTTTTCCCCTTAAAAATAAACATGGGGTTGCTCTATGTTAGTCGTTAGTTTGATTAATTGCCTGATTGATCTGAATGGTCATTTTACAAACTCATTTTTGAAATAATAACATTGGAGGCCCAAGGAATCCTAATTTGTGGGGGAGATTTCAATGTTACACTTAATCCAACTTTAGATACATCAAAACCTCTTTCCTCAGGAGGGAAATAAATCACCAAGAACATTAAACTGATGTTGGGAGACCTGGGACTCTCGGATATATGGCGAGACCTAAATCCGTTAAAGAAAGATTTTACCTTTTATTCACACTCACACTGTATATTCAAGGCTTGGTTATTTTTGTATGCATCAGAAAGATTTTAATAGGGTTTAAATTTGCAGTATAGGGACCATGGACTTATCGGACCATGCTCCGGTCTCCATGGAATTAAATCTTGAACTAGAAAGGAAAAGCACAATCTGGAGACTGAACACAGGAATTCTTAACCAAATAAGGCCGCAAATTAGGACCGATATAAAAGATTATCGAAACAATAATAATAATGGAGAAGTGTCCCCAATCATTTTATGGGACGCATGCAAAGCTGTTATAAGAGGAAAAATTATTGGATACTCCGAAAACATAAATAAGCAAATAAAAGAGAAAACAAATCGGCTTCAAACAGAACTAAAACATCTAGAAACTATACATAAGAAAACCCTAAATACAAAAACTAAAATGGAAATAGATTTTAAAAAAAGAACGAACTCCATGAAATCCTCTCAAACGACATATTAAAAAAAAGGATCTTTCTAAAACAAAGATATTATGAGGTAGGAGGTAAATCAGCGAAACTATTGGCTTACAAAAGAAAAGAACAACAGGTAGAAAACACAATTTATAAAATAAAAGACCCTGAAACAAGTATTACACAGTAAGATAAAAGACATACATCAAACTTTTGTCAATTTCTATAAAAACCTACAGTATACACAGAGCCTAAAATAGATAAACCCAACATCAGGAGCTTCCTTGATTTGATAACTTTTCCTAAAGTGAGGGATGAACAAAATCATAAATGAATTAGAGAAACTACGGGAAAATAAGTAGAAAAGGCAATCGCAGACTTAAAACCCAATAAAGCCGCAGGCCCAGATGGTTTCCCTTCTGAATGGTACAAGGAAATTATGGATCTACTGATCAATCAATCAATGTTTATTTAAATAGCCCAATATCACAAATGTTACATTTGTCTCAGTGGACTTTCCAGTTTGTACAGAATATCAGTATGACAATACGACACCCTCTGTCCTTAGACCCTCACATCGTACAAGGAGAAACTTCCAGCGAAAACCCACAGTTTAAAGGGAAAAATGGGAGAAACCTCAGGGAGAGCAACAGAAGAGGGATCCCTCTCCCAGGACGGACAGACGTGCAATAGATGCCGTATGTAAATCGAAGAGATAATACATGTTATAGCGTAGGTAGACCAAATGTTTGGAAATGCATGAGTCTATAATAAGAAGATGAATCCACGAGGATGTCAACAATGGGAGCCATCAGGGAAGTAGTATGGTGAGAGTCAGGCAGGACCGCAGCAACAGGATGAGCCTCGACTCAGGATCCCGGCGTAGATAGACACAAAAAATAAATTTGGGGGAAGCTGGGTTATTCGGAACATGAGTACACAGGTACAGACAGACAGAAGGAAGAAGTAAGGTGTCCCCCGACAGTCCAAGCCTAAATCAAGACTATGAGATCTTTAACCACATTTTGGCAAAAAGACTCGAAGAAATCCTCCCCCAGATAATAAACCTAGATCAAACAGGCTTTATAGAACAACAGCAAACTCAAGATAATATCCGCAGAACTCTACATATACGTAGTTGAACATATATAAAAAAATAAACTCCAGGCAGTACTTTTGAGCCTCGATGCAGAAAAAGCTTTTGATCGAGTTAATTGGAAATTCTTATACCAAGTTCTTGAAAAGTTTGGATTTCACAAGATCTTTATTAATACTGTTCAAGGATTGTACGACAACCCTTATGCAAGAATACAAATAAATGGAGCCATATCAAACTATTTCAACCTTGAGAGGGACACACGAGAGGGATGTCCAATTAGCTAAAAACAAACTGAACACGGAGCCTCTCTGAAACATCCCTTTTCCCTGCTAGGAGTTTTTATGAGGAAAGAAGAGATGTAGCACTAGAGCAAAGAGATACTACATGGTAAATGGACTGTACTTATATAGCGCTTTATCCAGTCTTTACGACCCCTCAAAGCGCTTTACATACTGGCTGTAATTAATATGAAAACCCTGAATGATCAAATATGATCCGAGAAATGTTTAACTACACATTTTCTACACAATTCCTATAAACAAATCCAAAACAGAATAAATCCTTTATTTTTTAAAATTCTTTGGTAAAAAGAGAGTGGCCTTTAATGTGTATGATATAACCAACAAAAGACAATCCTCATTGTATCAACACAGGCTGATTTTTTAAACTGCTTTTAATTTTATTTTGGAGCATTGTTATAAAAAAGCTGTTGGAGTAAACTTTTGTTATGACGCCACCAGGAGGGTTGCACACCTCGGGCCTGTGTTTAAGGGGACCTATTATGCAAAATCCACTTTTTCCATGTCTTTTCTACATAAACATGTACATGTGTAAAGAGATTCTGAAGTTTCAGGAAAAAAGATTCTCTCACGTTTTGTCCTGATCCATTTATATAAAAACCTGTCTGAAAATTAGCTGATCAGATTTTGGCCACTTTATGATGTCATAACGATTTTTTGCCAATAAACAACCAAGGTAACCCCCCCCCCCCCACACACCGTATCAACGAAATCTCCTCCTAGAGCACCATTGTGTTCTTTTCAACCAAATATCTCTCAGAGGGGCGTGGGGAGTGGCTCCTTATTTTCATCTAAAGCAGTGTTTCTCAAACTTTTTCATACCAAGGACCACTTAACCAATAAAAAAAACACTCGCGGACCACCTAACTCCACAAATATCCAACATTTTCTAGAACAGTCTACAAATCGCCTGAAAATGGTACAAACAAGTGGCAACATGTGTTGTGAAACTTAAGCTCGCTCCATTGCGGAGATATTCCCGCGAGAGTGCGGAAAACTCTAATTTATTTATTTATTTCAAATGTGAAATTTCACCAATATACTCACGGACCACTAGGGGCGCTCACGGACCACCAGTGGTCTGCGGACCACACTTTGAGAAGCACTGATACAGACTGGCCGTTTCTCAATCTCGAGGAAATTGGCTTCCAAGCCAATATTTCAAGGATACTACGTCATCGAGTGCCGCCGAAGGACTGTTCCAATCTCCAGTATACTTGGAATTCCACCGAGGTCGCGTCCTTGGTTTGGGGGTAATTTCGAGGCTGCACATGGGTAGACTTTGCGTCCTTACAATCCCCACAATGCTTTGCGCACGGACCAATTTCCCCAAATCTGTGGCGGAAAATGTAAGGCGGGGCCTCTCATATGACGCACACCTGCTAGCCTGTTCCACTCTTCGTTTTCCGAATGCCAGGAAGGATTCTTGCCTAGCTTCTGAAGCAAGTGACTCGGAAGACATGTGCTACCAAGCAAGCATCCTCGCAATTGAGAAACGGCCAGAGAATCAGCACCTTTGAAACAGGGCTGAAACAGAGGGGATTATGGGATGCTGCAATGATCTGTTTGGTATTTCGAGCCAAAAACTTCAGAGACATGTTTTGTATATATCTGAGACCTGTATTGATGAAAAACAGTATAATAGGGGACCTTAATATCACTGGTATGAGATGTGACCACAGACAGAAACACACCGTTTTAATTTGAGGGTCCGGCCTTACAGTCGTGTCAAGATTTGCTTCAGTCAACACTTGGAGTTTGTTGGATAAAAGTCTCAGACCTCTTGAAATTCAGAATACATTTGCAGAGTCATGGAAAGGGCAAAATGGACGATATGCATACAGACAGTGTTGAATCATATTTGTGTGGTAAACAGCACCATTAGTTTCTTTTTTTACCTATAACATGAGGAGCACGTTCTTGATAGACTATCATTAAATACTAAAAAAATACATACAAATAAACATCTAAAATGATAAATACTTTCTTAAATCTTCATGTATATGAAGTGTCCAAAAAAAAAGAAGGTCCCTTCTTGTTGATGTTAATAAGAAAATATACATTAACAAGCAGTGGATGGAGGAGTACTAGGACTGCTAGCGCCCTCATGAGGCGAGTTAAAGGACTGTTGGCTCTTACTGTACATTCATTGTAGTCTACTGATACAAACTGGGCTGAAATGATCATAATTCACTTTATATTGTACACACATGAAATGGTACTCTACACAAAAAGCATAGCATTTTAAGCTGTAAGCAGTAAAGTTAGAAAGTGCAGCGTTTGTGAGATGTTGGACAGATTGTTGGATTTATGATTAAGTTTGGTTACAATTCACTACCTCCAATGGTTTGTGAGCATTATTGACTGCCCTCAGCGTGTATGTCACGGGAAGCGGAGCTGCACATTTCTCTTTTGATTTGAGCTGACTGTAATGAGCTCCAGTATATTGTAAGGAGGAAGGGAAGCTAAAAGAAGTCAGCTGGACGCTGTTCGACTCACCTTGAGCTGAACAAGTATTCATACATTCCCAAAGCATAAAAGTGTGTTCATTAATAACCCTGTTGGGAAAATTGTAATCACATGTTCGGTTCGCTTGTTCAGCCAGTTTCATAAAGTTTTATCGTCACAATTACTTTTAATTTGAGAAACACAGGGTAATGAATAAGTCTACTTTGGAAGTACAGTAATCATTGTTATGTTGTGTTTAAGGAAGTTGAGGTACAGCAAAGAAGATGAATTTAATTTATACTACAAAAAAAGGATTATTAAAAACAATACTGGGCATGCCTGATTTTAAATTAAAGAGAACAGTAATATTTATATGAAAATGAAAAAACACCTAGTAGATAAAACGTTACTTTTTTACGAGCTACATATAAAATGTAGGCCTATTTTTTTGTATCTCTGTTTGTTGCAAGATATGTTTGTCCATAACTCTTGAGGAAAAGTAGAAGAAACATTTGTCAAAGAACCACAATAACTAACAAACTGCCCCTTAAGAAGACAATAAATTGATAAAAGAGTATGTGCCAAGCCAGGTTTCACAGAGGTCTGTTAAAAGTGAAAAATATTTGCTCTAAGAATAGTCTAATGCAAGTCTGAAATGTTTTCTTTAAAAGCCTAAAAGTTAAGTCACTCTAGGTCTGGCCTTCCCAGAAATAAACAAAGTGTTTCCATTCAACCGGTCAGCTGCTGGAAAATATCAGAAAAAATGTATCCGACATGTGGTTTTTAAACAAAGTTTTGGATCAAACAGTGAGACTGAAAATACTTGTAACAGACCCCAGGGACGTTTTGTCTTCTGCTACTCCTTCACTCGTCAACAGTGCTGAGCAGCATGAAGCTTTAGCATGCTCTGTCTTTTTAAAGAGTCCCATTTTTAATCTATAGACATACTTTTTGTTAGATCTATAAGCCAACCTTAATGTGTGTTTAAATAAAAAAACTCCAAAGGGACCTGAAACAAATTAAAGATGGAAAACACCTACAGTACAGAGCAGGGCTGTCCTCAACTAAAGACATTTGAGTCCAATTGGAAAAGTCGACTAATCGATAATTTTTTCTTCATCTGTAGAGCTACATTTTCTCCACAAAGAAACAACGCTTTCAATCGTGTGTTTATCGTTCGCCACAAAGTGCCTAAAATCATGAAAGGATACATTTTGAAATGGCAGCCCCACTCCAGAGAGAGGAGTGAAATCTATGGGATTAGTTTTGTATCATTAAGATAAAGCAACACTTTTTCAGAATAAAGCAAAACTATGAGTTTAAAAGAAAAAAAAACTGAGTCAAGCAAAAATAAAATTAATTTCAAAAATAAAACTATAAGTTGCAAACAAATCATTTGTGTAATCATGTAAACTATAAGTCTTTTTTCTTTGTTTTAACATAGGTTTTTGTTTGCAGTTCTTGTTTCTCAATGATCAGACTTTTGCTCTCGCTGCAGCTTTCTCGTTTGATACACAACTAATCCCATAGAAAACAAGCTCCAAAAGAACATTTTGAAGGAGGTGTCGAAAAACACGCCAACCATCCCTGCCTGTTAGCAGCCAGGAGAAAGGATGAAGGGAAACCAGGAGAGACTGAATGAGTAACACCTGTTGAGCTTGACTGAACCTCAGTCCAGATACAGTATGCCCCCCGCCGCCCTGCAGCTCAGCAGGCCCGCCTAAACCTGCACTCACACTATTTCACTGTTACAGACCAGCTACTTTACATATCCAGGCTGTAGGTGTGTCTCCAAAGTGAGCAGAGCAGGGTAAAGCAGAGTAGTAAACCTTGCATAGTGCTGAGAGTATCTATCACAAGTTTCCCTGCACCTCTTCAAATCATGATTTCACCTGATGAAGGTGCTCTGCATGATTGCATCTATGTGGCACAATACAGCTTCTGATATTGCATCGCTGTTTAAATACTTTACACACCCAATACAATTCAAACATGTGGCCCACAATAACAAAGGGCAATAGCTGTTTTCATTTTTATTAAAGTGTTATTTCTGGTAATAATGATTTTAAATTGTATGTCAGAAACAGGGAAAATGCCAAACACATTTCTGCAAAGGCCATGATGACATCTCCAAATTGTTTGTCCTAAACCCAAAGATATTAAGGCATAATTTACACTTAAACTTATCCAGAAAAAGAAAAAGAAGAACCCTGTTAAGGTTTGGAATGACTTTAATCAGTTCAGAATCCCAGGTTTGTAATAATGTCACTGATTGTAGTAGCTGAGGCCTTCCTCAATCTTTAAATATTAGCTTAATCCAGACCACAATGCAAACGCATGAGCAAATCCCTTTGAGTCAAGATAAATAAGAATGTATTAAAGTTATCCAATCTTTTTTGAGTTTATAACAAATCCCTTTTAACTTGTTTTGCGTTTGAGTCACACGGGCTGTGCAAGCAAACAAAGCTCAACAGAAACAGAAATGCATAGTGAACATCGTACTTACATTCATCAGGTGGACAGAGACACGACTCCAAGTCAATGTTTTCCAATGAACGTGAAACATTTGTTTATAAAACGTCAGATTTAACATCTTTACAGGTGGACAGGTCGACTGGCCCAGATGAATTGGACGACAGCATCCATCTTGTTTGATGTTTTCCCGCCTCCTAGTGGCCAACAGCTCCAACAGCACTACATTTAATAAAACGATTCATTCAGCCAACATCTCTTGAAACTGGTCTGTGTAGTTGAGTCAGCATTAGGTTTGCATATTCACATGAAAACATAACATAGTTAATTTAAAGCACATTTGCCATTAGTCCCCAGGCTAATTCTGAGCAGTGAGCATGGCAGCAGCTATCAGAGTAACCAGCTGACAAATTAAGAAAAACAATTACCGAAGAGAGAAAGCATTACAGGCCACATATAGCCTACTGTAGGCCTACCTATATTTAATTTTCCTCCCTAGTGTTTTTCCTCACATGTCAAAAGAACGTTGGACTGTTAAATTGTTCAGAAAGCATACATGTTGCTGCTGTGAACAAAGTGGGAGCTTGAGCTCTGTCAGATTATTTAGTTTTTAGTTTAGGCCTCCTTTACACTATACGTGCCACAATCTTGACAGGTTTATACAACCAACATCTGAAATGTTTAGACATGTTTTTCTTTGTTTATTCTAGTGAAAGTGTCTTCTGTGAAACCACTTCTTGAAAATCAGGGGCACATTTTCTACTTTCAAAAATCTGTTACTTCGCCATATGATGGTTTGGCATCTCCACACTCGGAACCATAGTTTATTAATTCTTTCTTTATTTTGTCTTAAATTATCATGGATTTTTCTTGCAGGAAAATAATCAATACGGTAATACATTCAATGGGAAATTGAGTCCATTATCACAATAACACCAAGAGCCATACATACGTGCAGGGCCGGCCCTCGGCATAGGCAGTATAGGCGAATGCTAAGGGCGTCAACCCATAGGGGGCGCCGAAAATTGGGGAGAATTTTTTTTTTTACAATTTCCCGATTTTGAATCAACAAAATACATCTTATTATCTTATACTAACAGAACTACGCCTATATTGCGTACAGCGCCCATAAACTATGGCACACCCCCCGCCCCAAAATCAAGTTGAACTGCGCCAGCCCCAGTAAAAACCAGAGGTTTATGTGAAATTGTTCTTTTTTTGAAATAATGGTTTTAGTGTGCAATTATAGGTTTTAATTTTGTATTTGTGTTCATTTAAAATAAATCAAACTCCCAAAAAACGTACACAGCTTCTGTGTGCTTTTTGGAATTTACTGTGTAAGCGGTCGCAGGGGGGAGAGCTTTAGAGAGCTCTCTCCTGAAAGACTGAGCGGCTCTGATAACCTCAGCTCAGTGAGGTAAAGGCACACCTTTATATGATCATTATAGTTATAAAAAAATAAAAGAATAGGTAAAAAACAGGTATAAAATACTATATGACGGTACAAAAAAGTTGTTATTAATAAACAAGAATACAGTTTGAAAGGGGAGTGATTTGTAAAATATCCATAAAGAAAAAGAAAATCTGCTTACAGTTCTGTTTCATATGGGAGAGATGTATCCATAGATTTCCTAATGTTGCTCTCAAAGTGCAACAGATTGATGCTTTTAACTTCAAAATTAAAAAAAAGTCTTCCCAGGGGAGCATGCCACCGGACCCCCCTAGAGGAGGTGAGGTGAGGTCCCACCCCCCCCCACTTAAATCATGTTCAAATGGATAGGAAACAAAATACAGTTGCACACATTTTGTGTCCATATCTTTCTGTTTTGGTGGTCATGCCACAACCGTGCACGCGCGAGTCATAGTGAGTGTCTGCATTTGGGGGAAGGGGGGGGCCACCAGCTAAAATCTAGCCTAGGGCAGCAAATTGGTCAGGTCCGTCCCTGCATACGTGGACTATAATCACATTTTATAATGCTTTGGCTCATCAATATATTAAGTCAGATTTTGTGTTTCAATACTTCAAATGTCAAAAAAGTGCAGCAGAGATGAATGATTTGCTTTAAGATAGATCAAACGCTAAGGCCACAAGGCTGCAACAAATAGCAATAGATTATTTTATGGGGCTTGAAAAAAGTGTTTAAGCTTTGTTTTTCTCCTAAAATCAGAACGTTTTTGTTCTCCCTCTTATAAAATTGAAGCAATTAAATCTGTTAATAATGAATAAAACTGCTGGATATTGATTACCATGTCGACAACACTACACTTAAGGATAATTGTATTTATGAACATGATCTGAAATTGTGTTGGCAGTGTGAGAAGTAAATAAAACACAAGGACAGTCATTTAGAATGCCATTTATGTCATTGACTTTTCAAGAATCTAATACAAATGCATACACATACATTTCACCACCTAAAACCACATTATAACCACTACTGCAGTAAACAGCACCATACAGATAGAAAAAGAATCAGAGGTTGGCTTTCAAAGCTTAGGAGGGGTCATTAAGAGCCTCGAGCTCACATGCTCACAAACTATTTCATACACATTCAAAAAGAGCATCCAGTATGTACACAAACACACACCCACACACACTCACTCACACACAGGGCTTATGTAACACAGCATTATAGAAGCGTGGCTGTATAAAAGGCATATTAAGGGAGGAAGAGGGAGTGTTACAGTATACAGTATGAGCAGGAAAAGGGAAACAGCCAAAGTGTACATAACACACATTTTTTTTTACAGTTAAGCCAACTTTACTTAATATAAATATTCTTCATCCAAAAGTCAGTGCAGTGCCTTCTGCTCAGGCTTCACCTGGTCCTCATGCCGTGTCCACTTTACACCCAGTCTGTGCTAGACCTGGTCCAAAAGAATTACTGTTTCCACTTTACACACAAATCTTTTTACATCAGTTTTGTCTCCCACTTTCTCTATGATTTATGTGTGTGTGTATACGTGTTGTTTTGGCACCCAGTACCTCAAAAGTCCAGCTGTGAAGTACAAGAGTTTGAGAGTTTGTTTTTCTAACAATTAGCCAATAGAAAAGGAGATCAACAAATTTACAAATGTCCATTTTGTTCTTTTCTCCTGAATTCCCTTTTTAGAAAAAGAAGTTCACAGGTGGAGCAGCTCTATTGGATTCCCCTGAAGAGACACATCGCAAAGACCATGGCAAAGAGCTGAGGAAGGAAGAACATTATTATTATTAACAAGGAGAAGAGACATACGGTTGTCTTTCAAAATTGTGACATGCATGTGAAACCAGCAGCAGTATAGTTCTCACACTCTGGATTACTATTTCCTTTGTGTTAACAGCAATAAATGGACTCAAGTTTGTATTTACTAGGAAACACAAAACAGTAAATATATATTTTTTCTAATTTCATTATTATCTTAAAATGAATGGCACCTCAGAAAAATGTGAATAAAACGTGATCTTGTTATAGACTGAGGCTGAAGTCGAATAGTCCATTTAGCTTAGGAACCTTCCTAACGGAGTGAAATGACCCGGAAGTCCCTCAGTGGCAGCCATGATAAGTGCCGTTCGAATTCTCTAGATGATAGGAAAGGAGGTTTCAAACTTCCTTTATAACCTCCTTTAGCTTAGGAACCACTGGAACTCCCTTGACGAAAGGAGAGGAGAAAATTCTGCCCCACAATGCCTTGCAGCCGCAGCATTTGCCGTCACACAACAGTCGGCCGTTCACGGAAACAACCGATTATGACCGAGAAATTATATCATGAAAGTTACGGTGCTTATTAAGCATTTTAAAACGTATGTGGTAAGTTGCCAAAGTGCTTTGTTTTTGAACGTTCATCAGTATTATAATCAAAAAGAGAAATATGAACGTTAGTTTTTACTGAAATGATCAAATAAAGTCAACATTTCACAGTGTTTACTGAGCTGTGTGGGGTTTGTTCAACTTTTAAAAGATGTTTGAATGGTGATATACACAGTGATAGATGTTAAGGACTAACGTTTATAATAAATACATCTATATTGATTTTAAGATATTTTCATAGTTCATACAATCATACGTATTGGGATCATTTGTATTAATGTGGACCGGAGGGAGAGGGTGACGAGCATAAGTTTCACTTTCCTTTTTTATTTCAATTCCAACTTTGGTCATGAAGAATATGTTTCTCTGTTGTCCGTTCATAAAGCATAAAGCAACAGCATCAGAGCACGGTGCAGAGTCTCTAGATGAGTTTACAGTAGTCCCTCGTTCTTATTGAACATCCATGTTGTAGTCCGCTGTATAGAAAACTGTAGTTTCCATAGTTTCCCCACAGCAGCAGACGCACATTTATGACGTCTGCTGGCGCATCATAAACACGTCGGAGGTCAAAGGATAGACGATAGACGTTAGGAGCTGATTTTTGGATTATCCGACCGCAACCTGAGACTGAGGTTGCGGTCGGATAATCCAAAAATCAGCTCCTAACGTCTAACCCTATCGTCTATTCCTTGACCTCTGAGTGAAACGTCACGGGGTTAAGGGATAGTGGATAGGAGAATTCAAAAGGATTTAGGAGAAGAGACCGCGGTACTTTAGAGAATCCGACTGCACTTTCACTATCCAACGTGTTTATGATGCGCCAGCGGATGTCATGAATGTGCGTCTGCTGCTGTGGGGAAACTATGGAAACTACAGTTTTCTATACAGCGGAAACCAACATGGATGTATAATAAGAACGAGGGACTACTGTAAACTCATCTAGAGACTCTGCACCGTGCTCTGATGCGGTTGCTTTATGCTTTATGAACGTGAACAACAGAGAAATATATTCTTCATGACCAAAGTTGGAATATAAATAAAAAAGGAAACTGAAACGTATGCTCGTCACCCTCTCCCTCCGGTCCACATTAATACAAATGATCCCAATACGTATGATTGTATGAACTATGAAAATATCTTAAAATCAATATAGATGTATTTATTATAAACGTTAGTCCTTAACATCTATCACTGTGTATATCACCATTCAAACATCTTTTAAAAGTTGAACAAACCCCACACAGCTCAGTAAAGACTGTGAAATGTTGACTTTATTTGATCATTTCAGTAAAAACTAACGTTCATATTTCTCTTTTTGATTATAATACTGTTGAACGTTCAAAACAAAGCACTTTGGCAACTTACCACATACGTTTTAAAAAGCTTAATAAGCACCGTAACTTTCATGATATAATTTCTCGGTCATAATCGGTTGTTTCCGTGAACGGCCGACTGTTGTGTGACGGCAAATGCTGCGGCTGCAAGGCATTGTGGGGCAGCATTTTCTCCTCTCCTTTCGTCAAGGGAGGTCCAGTGGTTCCTCAGCTAAAGGAGGTTATAAAGGAAGTTTGAAACCTCCTTTCCTTTCATCTAGAGAATCCGAACGGCACTTATCATGGCTGCCACTGAGGGACTTCCGGGTCATTTCACTCCATTAGGAAGGTTCCTAAGATAAATGGACTATTCGACTTCAGCCTTAGAATCTTATCTATGTTCCTGTAGCACCAAGTCTCACCACTAGATGGAGATGTTCCCATACAAAGGGCTTTTGAAGAACACTAGACATATTCAGGAAAATATCCTCAGCCTAATGCAGAATTCCTCATTTCTAAAATGAATATTCACATCACTGGAGAGACAAAGAAAAGGCTGCATATGTGATAAATCTACTCAAATGAAAAACCTTCATACCTCAATGGTCAGCACCACAATGGCAAGCGCTCCAGCCACATAGATGTACAGTTCGAAGTAGTCAACAACTGCAGAGTAACAGCCCTGAGGACACACAAAGAAGCGACGATCAGCAGGGAAATCAATCGGCTATAAACTTTCAGAATTACAGCGACAATTAAAGTAACATCACAGCTTTAATTGAGGGAGACTCTGAACAAAGGCCTGTTTGAATGAGAGGGAAACAGGGCTCCAAAGCCTCAATGCCTGTTAATGAGGGCTCTTTGTGTGAGTGAACAGAGAGAGACACACATTGTGGGACATCTCTCATTGTTCTTGTGGTTTAAAGAGACAACAGGTGGAGAGTGTGGTAAAAGCCTCTTCCTATCAGCTTCCACTGTAATTACATTTCACTCTAAGGCTTTCTTTACACAGATGGAAGCTGGGATATGGGTGTGTATGTGTGCAACTGTGAAGCACAGCTAATTTTCACATATTCATACAATCATTATCCTCTATCCTTGCACACACATATACGCTTCTTGAAAATTCAAATGTTCCAATATATGCACACGTACACAAACACATACATACACTGGTGTCTCCACACTATAACACATAGTAAGATGGTCTCCCATGACACCCAAGAGCACTAATCAGCAATGGAGAAGTCTGAAAGTCCCTGGATGTCACCCCTCAATTGTCTCCCGCTCTAATTAAGGCTGGAGGTGGTTTGGAAGGAGGGAGAAAGAGAGAGGACATGCGAGAGAGAAGGTGTCGTAGTAGATGTCAGAACTTACCTTGTTATTGCGGAACATCATATTGCCCAATAAGCACTGCTCCTTGTTGATATAGGCCAACTCCCCGGTCTGACTGGCACGCTGGCAGCAGGCTTCTGGCACCATATGATTTTGGTTGATCATCCTGAACAGACTGTCCTTAAAATCCTCTGGGCTGTTCACCCCACAGCAGTCAAACTAATGGGAGGAGAGGAGAGAATAGGAGAAGAAACCCTTATTTCTGAGTGCCTGTTTGTGCACTGGCCTGTGGTCCACTGTATGCGTGTAACAACCTAGCATGAATATTGACCTAAATGTCTAGGGGTTTTATGTATAAAATATAGCCTCTTGAGGCCAGGCTGAAACGTTCCTGTTTCCACATACTGTTGGAGAAAGCAATGAGAATGAGTTGGTAAAAGCTACAAAGCTGTTTGCCATGTGTGCGGAGGCCTTACTGTATTCATGACGGCGTTCCATGTTGAGGTGAAGACATCAGTGTTGTTGTAGCCCTGGTAGTGTCTCTTCAGCTCCTTGGTGAAGTACTCTCTGGTCAGCTAAAGGAAATAGCCGGCGAGAGCACAGGTTAGTGTCACCACAGGGAGGATATCTGTTTCTTTCACATCAGAGAAGTTGAGGTGAGTGCTGAGGAGACTTACATGCTCCCGGAAAATGAAGGCCAGGATGGCAGCAGCCAGCTCTGCTAGGAAGATGAGGAGGATGAGCATGAAGAACTGCAAAAAGACAAACCAAAAAAGAGAGAGTTGGACACGGTGGATGAGTGGCAGAAATATTCAGTCAGTAAAAATCACATTCTGGCTGTGCCCGCTTCACTTAGCATTAACTATGCATGAGGCCTGTGGCACAAAGACAAATAGAAAAGCATTTTGCTCTTTTGGCTTGACAGTCCCAAAACTGACAGACAGAATAATCAACACATATGCACACAAACAGGATCAGTTACAGGACTACGTTTTGAATTTGTCGGCTAACTCACAAAGAGGAGCAGACACTTGTTTTCGCGGATGGCTCCACAACAGCCGAGGAAGCCCAGGAGGAAGAGCATGCCTCCCATGCCCAGGATGATGTAGACACCAGTGAATAACAGGGGGTTCGCTGCGACAATTTCTCTGAACCCTGTGGGGTCCACCAGTACCCACACTCCCACTCCCAGGAGGAAAGAGCCCCCCAGCTAATGGAGAAAAGGGAAAGAAGACAAGAGTTAGACAAAACAGGAACTGACTGCATTTTAAAAATTTATGGGAATGCAGTCGGTATCCCCGGTGGCACACAAAACATTCAACAAGATGTCATATAATGGAAAATAAATGTGTGCTTTTTGCTGGAAAAAATACCAGCAATGCAAATCTCTAAAAGGTTGGGCGAGAGCTGACGGCAGATAAAAGGCTAGAAATCTACAGAGCCATAATGCCTCAGTGGGGGGTTGGTGAAGATATCTATCCTACTTTAACTAACCCCCCAGCCTGCTAAAGAAATGCACATCACTGCAGCCTCCATTCTCTCCATCCTCCCTTTCACTAAAACCCTATCTGCCGCCACTGTGGGGTGACTCATGTGATTAAGGAAAGAAGGTATTGAGGTAGGGGGTGGAAGAGATCTAAGCTTGACACACTTCCACTACAATCCCCTCCTTCCTGTCACAGGGAGGGACCTGGGTTTCAACAAATGAACACCACTTCTATTAGAGGAAGAGGCGATGGCGTGAGGAGAGGAGGAAGCCATTTTGAAAGCTCATTGGGTTTGATAAAAGGCTGTTGTGTGTCATTAATGTCGGTAGAGAGAAACAATCGGATGTCAGTGCAAAACAGTGGTTGTTATTGAGTGATTCTAACAGTCAAGTTCATTCTTTGCTCTGCTGGTTGCATTATTACCCCGGCCTTGAACAACTGCGTCTGACTAGAGTCTCTAAACGGTTTGGTTGCGCTTAATAAAGCAGGAAAAGAGACAAACCTTCTTACTTAGACCCTCCCCCCCTTTACAGGCTCAGACTAACAGGATTACCCTTGATTGTCTGATCAGGACTGATAAACTCAGGTGCCACTCACAAACTCTTCATGGCACGGTGCGCCTCAGATGTGTGTCAGCACACTAAAATCTAATCAAAAGAGAATTTGATAGAATCAAGATTGCCTCCCTTTAATGAAATGCAAATGTGGCTCCATTAGTCAGTCAGTAAGGGGGCAGCCAAAAACCCATTTCAAATCATTAGATTGACACTAACTTCAGAGATTGCCAGATTAAGAGTCACAGAGAAAGAGATGAAAAATACTTACAAAGATGAGGAAATTGAAGACAAACATGAGGTACTTGATGCAGCTCAGACAGTCCCCCTCCATGGTTGTCCCCCGCGCTGAAGCCTCTCCCTGCCCCTGAAAGAAACAACATAAACATTAAACAGGCCACTTAATGAATCCTGGCAAATGCTCACAGTATTCCCATTCTGCTGCATTCTGGATAGGCATTCATGAACCTGCCAAGAAAATAATACTCTGCAAAAACCTGCTCACATGTTTAATGAGTTCTCACACACACACACACACACACACACACACACACACACACACACACACACACACACACACACACATACACACACACACACACACACACACACACACCACACACACACACACACACACACACACACACACACACACACACACACACACACACACACACACACACACACACACACACACACACACACACACACACACACACACACACACACACACACACACACACACACACACACACACACACACACACACACACACACACACACACACACACACACACACACACACACACACACACACACACACACACACACACACACACACACACACACACACACACACACACACACACACACACACACACACACACACACACACACACTTGGTCCAATTTCAGCTGAAAATCCTTGTTCTACCCCCTCAGGCGCACGGTATCAGCTATAGTCTCTCAGCAATCCCTAAGTAACTACAAGTTTGGGCGACACAATGTCAACCCAACCTGACACAACTCATCTCACCACACACCGTGACAACTTATGTAATTTTAAAACGTGCTTTCCCCTATCAGCACTTCCTATCTTTGGACAGATGGGGTCCTCGGGTTCAGAATGACTCAAGGGGCTGTCTATCTCAGAGCGTTTTAAGGATATGAGTCCTGACTGGGGCTCAATGTGCATTAACGGTCAACATATGGCCTTTACCATGGAGCTTCTTCTACTTAATGTAATGAGAGGTAGGAGCCCTGTGCTCCCATCAGCCAGCCGCTATCTGACATAAACACACTTTCCCTGATGAGGGCCCGTCCTGGAGGCACTCCTGCCTAATGAATAATGCCTCTCCAGCATTAGGAGACAACATAGGGGCCTCAGTATCCCTGACCCTTTATACCTACATATCTTTGATGCACCACAAAGCCTTCACTGAAGCATTTGTTTAACTTACAAAGCTTGAAATGAACAAGATTTTTGCCTCAGGGAGGATGGGAATTGTCTAAGGAATCATCTCTATATAATATGCAAAACTGAAGAATAAAAAAAATCCATTGGGAGGATATAATTGCAGTCTCAGTGATAGAAGAAAATTAATTATTTGGCAGAAACGAATCGACACTCTCTGCTTTGTAGTTGTGATTATTAATTAGCTCTCCCATAGTGATAGCCAAGATTGAGGCTGCGTAACAAGCGGATTAAAAGGTGACTTCTCTGAGGAATTGTAAATAGGTTTACGGAACCAGGCAGCCCGACACTGTCATCTCAAATTGAAAACTAAAAAGTCGAAATGCATTTTTGTCCACTTCTTTTGTCTGTGCTTTGCTGCACGTCCGTCAGATATAATCTCATAATCTTCAGGCAGTCTCTCCGATGTGTGAGGTGCTGTCACTCCTCTGGGCGCTCTGTCTGCTTCTCTGAGGCGCCGCTGTAGCTGTGGTTATGATCGACGCAAACTTTGATTCCTGTCCGTCTTTGAAGGACCCCTATTGTCACTCAAATGTAATTCAGCCTTGACCATCTCGGAAATTCACATTTTTAGGTGAAACAACTCTCACTGTATTTAACATGAACTGCTCCATTGCATGCTGCAAATTTCACAGAGGCATGGCAATTGTGGGAATAAGAAAGTTGTGACCCATATATTTTCCTGGTCTGTTTTTCTTTTATTATGGTGTGCTTGCACCGGTTTCTTTTTCGTCCTGAATCTAATTTCAATGTGATATGAGCCAACAGTTTTTTTGTCTTATTGTAGGCTTGTGTAAGTTGCCGTGACAATAAAATTAAACAAAACTGAAGAAGGCGGTCTTTGTCTGCTGTGGGAGCGAGCTAACGTAGAATGAGAACATTTCCCTCCCTCACCAGCCTGAGAGCTTATTATTTTTTCCTCTCCTCCTTTCCTCCCCAGACCCAAGGAAATTGATTTAAAGCTATGGTTTAACACCTCCCCTAAATCATAATGATATGCTTAGGTATTGATCACCCTCCTTGTGGTACTCTGAGAGCAACCAGCAGCCTCGTAGCCCGGGATGGATTTGAATTAACCCCCCCTTCCTAAGCCCCACTGAAACGCCTAATAAGGGCACAGGGGGTCTTAATTGAGATTTGCATACACTATATTCACAGGGAAAAGCATAAAAAAATACCCTTTCTCAGCCCTCCTGCTCTGCACTGTTAGTCCTGGGCCCCTCTGAAGAGTTCGACTGTATTTATTGGAGCAGGGGATGAAGAGGCGGAATAAGGAGGGGGAGGAAGGGGAGGCAAAAGTTGGATGGAAAAACTCTCAGGGCTCAGCTCAGATCTCATTCTCCAAACAAAATGTCTGATTTCTCTTCCAGCTTCACCCTTTAGCTCTTCGCTCCCATCACAGGGTCAACCGAACTGTCAGATGTGGAGCCAATTTTCTCTTCTACATTAAAATGCATTGGATGCTTAAGATTGAAGTGCAATATACAGACCTTTCCCAGCTCCAAATAACAAGCCCATGGTGCAAACCAGCAAAGTATAAATCAAACTGCCACAGAGACCCTAGAGAAAGTGCAGAATAAACAAACTGGTCTTTCCCTATGAGTCCCATGGGATCGCTGGACCTCATCGATCAAAGGCCAGCTGTAGTGATCAGACCTCTAAGTTTCTCTGAATATTCTGCAGAGTGCATTATGTAGACAAGGGAAACGCGGTTCACACCCCAGGAGCTGCGTGTCTTACAACAACATCGACAAATGACCACTATAGATTATAGGCAGATCTTCCTCAGGTGTGCTGCTCTGCTTAGCCAGCAATGTGTCAAGATAAGGAGTCGTGTGGCATTGTGTTTGTATTGACTATAGCAAAAAATAACCATTAAAAACAAACAAAACCCAAAGCAGTGAAGGAGACAGCACTGCTATATTTGCAGACAATGTGTTTGTTAGCTGGGAAATTGTATGGACGTCCTCAATCTGACAATCTAAGAGGCAGTATTTGCCCTGAGGTATCCAGTAAATGCCAACTCCATCTACATCTGCAGCCTCTCTTGTTACTGACATCATGAAAGGCCACACGGTTCTTAGATCCCTTTGTTTACTCTTGGCAGACATCAATCCACAGCCTGCTTGGGCCGTGGAGCCAGGCATGGTTGAGTTTGATAGTGGATTAATGAGCAGTGATCCTAAATTATCCTCACAGTACCGACAGAAGCCAGAGCTCTGTAATGAGGGCAACCCCGTCTGACCTACATTCTTCTCAGTATGAATATGAGGAATTATGACACATTCACACAGGCCTGTTTTTGTGCTAAACTCCAGAGGTATGTTTCACCGGCGTCTTCACTATCATCCCTGATGGTCCTGTTAGCTCACTGTGGTTAAGAGATAAGAAAGACATAGGACTACATTAAGAGTACTCCTTATATAAATAGGACACCCTTGGGTTGTTCTCTTTGAAGTTGACACGATTAATGAAGTGAGTCCATATTCCCCTGCTTCACCGGCCACCGCCCCGGACAAATGCATCAGCACGACAAGGACACTGCGTCTGCTCCTCGCCAAACTGTCGCCACCATCCAACCCCCCACCAACCAGCCAGTTCACTTCATCTTGAGCGTGAGCCTGCATAAAAAGTAACCATTAATATTAAGGCCCTGTTGAGAGTGTAAGGGTTGGAGCTTGACCCTTTTAAATGCCGTTGACCCTCTAAATGATCACCTAGTTGAACCCTCTGGGAGGCACATTTCGTCCTCTGGCGCCCTGGTGCAGTGCGAGCAGGTGTGTGTTTTTCATCTACTGTATGCCACTCTAAAGCTCTCCCCCCGGGGTGCGCTAATACCCTCTGACAATGACACTAAGGGAACACACACATGCCAGATCAGCCCTAATCTCAATTAAAATCCCATTTTCATATTTCTCCATGACTTCCTAAATCAGCCGCAGCAAGTAAACATCCCAACATCCGAATAAAGACTGCTCTCCTCTGGCAGAGAGCAGGGCTCCCCTGAGGCGCACCATGTCCCTTAATGAACCTCCAATTAGGAAAGAGTGAGCCCTGGGCTGTGCTGTCACACGAGGAGCTTTGAAGTGTACTGAATGCTAAGCAGCTATAGCACCGATGCTGCTTTAGAGGGCATGCAGCTTGCAGACAACAGTGAACAACCACAAAGACAAAGTGTACGAAAGTAGCTCAAAGGCGACCGGGCGAACAGTGTGTGTGGGTTTAGCTCACACAGAAAGCACAGCGCAGAAAAACAGCCGGGTTGGAAAGTTGGACGAACTGCTAGACTTGAGGCAAATGTCCTAATGTTGGTTAGATGCTCTGGTGCAGACGTTGAAATGCTCTACCCTCAGACCGGCTAAGCTTAATGAGTTTTCACAGTGCATATAAAGGATTGGCAAAAATGATCTGCTTCTGCACATTGCTAGTTCACCACAAAAAAAAGAAGTCTCTGATGAATTTGCTCTGCCTTGCAATGCCATTTATCATTTCAGACCATTGTTGCAATACGTGCAGTGAATACATAGCAGTTCTTATCTGTTCCTGAGAGTGGCGCTCTCCTGACCCATTCAGTTTGGAAATGAGATTGCGTGAACCCCCGAGAGCAGAAGTCCTCTGACCAGGCAGCTGGCACACTCCTGAACAAAAGGCTGATTAACAGAAAAGGCTCCCAAAACTGAACAAATGCACAGTCAGAAACTCACTGACCATGTGTTGTCAACTGCACTGCAGGCCACATTCTTGACATCCCAGCTGGGCATACGTCCAGCTGTTCGCTCAGTACTAACAGTTGCTCATACTTATACACTGGAATCGATTCTCCAGCCGCTTAGATAAGACAGAGTGGAGGGGGGGAAGGGCCTCGATAGCTTCTTGGTTAACTCGGGCAGCCGACATGTGATTGAGAAGAGGAGAAGAGTTTGGTTTATTTTGAACACTAGTGTGTGTGTGTTCCCGCTCAAAGCAGAGATTCTCACTTAATTGTGTTGCCACCTCAATCTGGCTGAGTGTAGATATAAACTGGCTCCGCAGGCTGGATCAATACCAGACTCAGGCACATGGTCAATGATGCATTGATCCCCTTGAGTTCAGGCCCTTAGTCCTGTGGTTGTCGGGCAGTGAGGGCATGTGGTAGTGACACACAATGAACACATAAACACCTAACCGTCTACTTCATCTCAGCTCTGTTTTTTCCCACAGGACGCCTTGGAGGATGAAATATTGCTGTTGGGGCTTTCCAGAAAAATTAGCTCTAACTCAATTCAAAACCAAATGCTCGATAATTACCATGAGGACAACAGGGATAATTATTTTCCTGAATCTTGTATTTCTGCCTTTTTCTCTGCAAGTTGCCGCCAGAATCCTCTTCTCATGTCAGGGTCACGAGGAGTTGAATCAATACCAGTTGGACAAAAAGTTTGCAAGCCAATCAATAATCTCACCAACTCTAGTGTTGTGGACCCTCAGGCAAGAGACAATTAAAATGTTAGTGGTGTTCTCTCCGGACCTTGTTTTAAACCGTTCTAGTCAAGGCTATTGTCTTTGCCAAATCTCCATATAAAGCGAGTTTACATCACAGATGGCCTCGGCAGAAGTAAACAATGTCAGATTTAACAAAAATAGACAGCACTTTCAGCCTCAGGGGACTCGACACAAAAGGAAACTTAGGAGGGTAAACATGAGCAGAATCACTTAATACACACACAAGTGCTTGAATGTCACCAAATCCGCACAATGGACACAAGCATATGCATAAAACAAATAATCAAGAGTTGACTTTCTGACGGCTCCAATACACAATGTTGGGAAATCTGCCATGGGTTGTTTTTAGCAGATTTTGGAAACTCTTCAGCCCTCCAATAAGGACTCTGGTCTCCAAGGCAACCCGGATATGTGGTGAGAGTGGCCTTTGTCTGCAGATCAGTATTTGGCATCGCCACTTAGCAGTAGTTCCTGTTAGAAAACAAAGGGGAGCAGGGCCGAGCACTTTACGACTGGGAGACAGCCTGGCCAGCCATTTGTCTAATGAGCAATCACTCACACCCTGTTGCAAGGCCATATGTTAGTTTGAATTCAGCTAGTTCCCCTCTGTGGTACATTTCATCACTTTCTGATGATGACTTTGTGAAAGAAAACTCAAATCTGAACCTTTATACAGTCAACACAAGTTCAACAAAGGAGAAACAGCAAAAGGAACAGTGTAACCTCCTTTTTCTTACACGCACAATGCAGGGATTAAAATAAAAGCCTCGAGGATCAAGCATGTGAATATTTGTGCCACAGATGAAAGAGATAACCTCATATACTGGAGGCCCCATTGCAAATAACAACTCCATAGAAATAAACCAAAAGTGTGTTAATGCCTGAACATGAACAGCAGCAGAAAATGCAGGATTCTTTGATCTCACCTTGCAATTTGCTGCAGCGGAGGCACCTTGTACTGTATGTGGTTATTAATGTAATTCTATGACTGTGAGACAGTGTGATTAAGGAGCAACCGGCTAACACCATGCTTGCTCTAAGCAATTATCAAAGACATTAAGAGGATTCCTTTGGTTTATTACAGGTTGGATCTTCTTCTCATTTATGTCTGACCAAATCATCTCACCACAAGGTCCATTTAGTTGTTCTGAGGCTTTAATTGTATCACGCACTCTTGCATATGGAGTTTGCCCCTTTGCAATTGTGTGAAAAAGGTTCATTTCCTTCTGACAGCTTCATTAACAGCTTTTTCTAAGGTGAAGAACTTTGCTCACTACCGTTTCAAAGCTTGAGAAGGCACTTTAATTCTTTATAATCTATACTAACTATGAAGACTCTGTAAAAAAAATGATATTCTGAAGTCATTAGAACTTTGTACGACGGGGCCAGAAACAGAAACATGTCAATGAGCCAAACATTTAGCCAGGGAATCAAAATCAAATTGTGAGCAGCAAATAAATGTTAGCCTTTAAACTGTTTTGGATGTTAATACCTAAACGTTTGGGTAATATATAAACATCTTGCATTTTTATTTTTCCTCCTTAACATTTGTTTCACACATACGGTCATCTGACTGTTCAGTTTCTTTCTCCGTTTTTTCAGCATGTTGTTGTGTTACTAACTCATTAAGTAAATACGATCTTATTCAAACATCTAAAAAAACAAGACTTTAATTGTTATAAACCTGAATTGTCCTTTAAGTCAGTTCTCATAAAATTCAAATGGATAAATATTCAGGTTATTATCTTAACTGTCACTTTCAGATGTAACACACATTTGTCTGCTTGGCTGCCTTTATGGTTATGTGCTATGACTGATTACAGCTGATGTGTCTGGGTCTAAACTCCCCTTTAACCTTTCAATCTATACATGTCTGCTGCTCAGCCGTGCCTGGCATACTAATATAACAAATGCCAATGCAAATCAGAATTCAACAAAGACCAGTGCTGGCCTGCTGTGGAGGGTAAAGGACAAAGGCACTTGTCTGCCTCTTCGCAGGACTGGCTTTACGCTCTGGCTTTCGCCCGCTCCGCGCCTCCTGTTGACGGCAACAATGGCTTTGCGCCTTTGCTGTCAGCATCTTCCTGAAAAGAGACTGTCAACAAGCGCTTTCTGCTGTTTCTCTCGCTGATTTAACGCGTGTCTGCTGGGGTACATCACTGCTGGATTTGGTGGGAATCATTCACATTACAGATGCTGAGAGCAGAAATGTGTTTCTTCACACTGAAGATAACAGTTATGGCTTCTCTTTAATACCATGTGTGTCTAGTTCTGGATAAAATAATACCATACCATGAGTATCTGCGTGTGCCTCCGTTCAGGTGAATCTGATTACTTCTCTCGGTTCTCCCTCCTCTCCTGTTTTCATGGGCTGTTGGACAGAAGCACAATGGAAGGAGCAGAGGTTACGACTGTGCAAATGAGATGAATAAACAGCGAGGCCACAGGACACAGAGGAATGGCACATCTGTCCTAATGTGCACAATTCATTAATGCAGAATAAGACAGAGATTGAAAAAAAACCCACAGAAAATAAAATTCTAGGACACTTTAAATGACAGAGTTTGCATTTATTATGTATGAAGCACTCGCTCCTAGCAGCGAGCTAATTTAAGACTGCTTCAGTGTTTTATGTGTGAATGTTTCACTGCTCAGCAGGAAGGCAAAAATGAATAAGGAAGAGAAAAAAAGGTATTGTCTTTAATAGCAGCAGTCCAGACGATGTTCTTGGCAGGTAAAACTTTAATATCTACCTTGAGGTGATTGAATGTGTGTATGCTCTTACTAAGTTAATTATCCTTTATTAGAAGACCCACCTCACCGCAGTCTCCTCATACCGCATGACCTTGATGAGTCTCTGCACTCATGCATAATTCACTAAAAGAAGAATACCTTGCTCTTCACTTGCCGTCTCAAACTGTCAATGAATTATGCGTCTCCTATCGACTGTGTCTAATGAGGAGAAACGCTTTAAACTTTTTCCTGTTTCCAAACTGTTTTGCCACGGGTGTCTCTTATAGCTGAAAATAATTAAATAGCAATGAGCACCAATTAAACTGCTCCAGCCTCAATGTGTAAAAATAGTCAGCAGCACTGTTTAGACTGACAACACTTTGGAGCTGGATTCAAAGCGTTGGCACAGACAACCAAAGCTTCAAATATGGTGAGAGCTGCCTACGGAGGCATGAACATAATGCAGCTCCAGCCACATTAGATGGTGATATTCAGACAGGCTATTCTCAGTCTGACAGGGACTCTGGATGGAGAATATCCCAGGAGTATTCTGGTTGATAGAGCCAGCCACATCATCCCGCCGACACACCATAATGCCAGTAGACATCAGATTCACCAGGACGCTGAACCCAACTGGCAGCAGCACACCCTCCCCCATACACAACACACAGGCTCTGATAGCATCTCCAAAAAGGCAGTTAAAGCCTGAGTGAGGATACGGACGAATCCGAGAAGTGGTTTAGATGCACTGGAATGATACACTCCCTTATCACAGAGCAGTGGATGCAGGCGCTACAAAGCACAAGCTCTGGGAATCAATAACATCTCCACAGTGGCTACACATGCATCGGGATTCAACGGAAGAGTCGTTTTGAAAATATTCACCATATGGTTTAGCAAACATACCCCCAGGCAGTACAACACTGTAATCACTTTCCATTGCGTTCCAGTCTATTAAAGCAGCAGCAGCAGCAGCAGATAGCTACATCCCTCTGTCTGTAATCTAGTTCTGAGTGGTCACATTTCACCCTGAAGCCTGTTGCAGAGGTGTCTCTCCTGAAAACTGTTTAGAGAGCTATTAGCTGTTGAAGAGCAACAGTGGTGAGGGTCTGCATTATTTTTTGGTTTCCATGGAAACGCTTTCACTGGAGAGAAAAAAAATGGAGCACCAATAGGATCGCAGAGCCTCATTGAATCGGTTATGGGGGTGAGAATAGAGATCAGCGCAGACGGCTGAGAAAGCACAACAATAGGAAGAACCCTCGAGGGAAAGCAGAAAGGGCAGGCCGCTGAGGGTCCAACAAAGCGGGGAACAACTCAACACTAGAGACAAGGTTTCCTCTTCATCTGCTGAATGGCTTTCCCTTTAAAATATATCTCTCTCGCCAACTAGTCGTTGACATTAAAGCTCACGAGCACTCTGGGCAATTTAAACATCAAGGCAGCCGCTAATTGATTACCCGCTGCAGATATTTCAAGCTCTGACAATATTATTGCATCACCAACATCAATACGGAGAGGAAGGCAGTACAACTTTATAAATGATGCTTTCCTACAGACCGTACTGTAGTTATCCCCTGCAGTACAATTCACAATATATATAGCAGAGGAAAATGTAGTGGCCATAAGGGAATAAGAGGAATGAGAGAGTCATTATACTTTAAATAAAATATTTTTTTGGCATTCGGGCAGCAGACATAATTTGGACCAGGTCTAAATGAATCATTTCGGGTTAGGTCTCATATTACTCCCACAAGTCTCGAATCTGTGCGTCAATATGTCTGATACACAGGGAGATCTGAATGGATCTGAGCATACTACTGTCTCTGATCACATGGAACATAACAGTCAAAGCAGGATTTTAAGAAATCAGCAGCCTGTGAAAACGATTTATGCCATAGAATTCAATTTGTTTTTGAATTGGATTCTCAGACAATAAATTGTTGAGAAAGGTATTAATACTTTTATAATGTATGCAGTAGATACAAATAGAGCTTTGACATGCTGTGCTGCTCTGTTTCGGTTGATGGCATTTTGAATTGTTGGTCTTTTTACAGTCCGTTCTTAAAAGGTTATGTACGTCTGAACTTTAACTTCTCTCTCAAGCTCTCATTTTTTACTCAACTTCTTCTATTACACAAATGCAACGCCAGTTAACTTTAAAAGTGTGCACTGTTATCTCAGTTTTTACACTTTTTTGTGCCTTGCCCAACTGATTTAAGTATATCTTTGAGTTCGCAACAGCCATACATTTCAAGTGTACCTCAACCTTATTGTTCACTAGTGGCTAGAGACTTGTCTTTCTGTTTGTCTCTTTGCCTCCATACGTCTCCATATCCTGCCAATGAGCTGGTCAACCTTGAATGAAATGTCAGAGGTCAGAGAACAGCAAGGAGTTTGATCAGCCACTCTTCCTCTGGGAAGAGGGCAGGAAAACGAGCGAGGAAGTGACAATTCTTCCATCTACACCTCGCAGCTGTGTTTGACCGTGATTTCTCACCAATGTCTATAAAAGCAAACCTCAGAACTGTGGAAGTAATGGAAAGTTTAGATTTATTTACCTTTGGGGCCTTAAACGCCTTCATTCAAACCTTTTAAAAACACCACAAATAAAATAAAAACCTAAAGATCTGAATGACAGCTCGCCCTGTAGATCTCCAAGCAGCCCATATACATCATGGGATAATATTATATAAATGATAAAGAGGGTAATTGCCTGCAGCCATATATCTCCTGAACAGCCGCTTTAATGAGGGCAATGCTGAAGCAGAATAATCGCCTCACCACGTCTGGATTTATTGATCGAACAGTGAGAGTCAATCACCAGAGATAAAGATAAAACACCACGATGGAGAAACGATCCCCACTCCGATCAGAGGGCATCATTCAATTAAATCACTCACTCTTTCCTCCCTGGCCGCAGATGAACCAATGTTTTCTTTGTTCTCTGCACTACAGGTGTTGCTCTTGGGTCACACGCCAGGGAAGAGTGTATTCACTCATTTGCAGCACACAATTATTTCATTAAAGATACAGATTGAATTCGTTTTCTCTGTGTTAATTGCTTTGAGATATATGGAGACCTGATAAGAAAGCAGCCCCTGGAAACGTGTTTCAAGGGTGCTATTTTGATGCCGATGAAAGCTGACATGTGTCCACCTCTTTGGTAAGTCAGCGGCAAACATTAACCAGGCCTCTCTCTTTATAGCAGGTTCCTCAATCAGCATAGCAGCTCGTATCTTTCGCCGCCACAAAGATGCCTTCATCAAAGAACGGTGAGATGTGTCTCAACCTGCTTCTCTAATTACACAACACCAACGTCTCTCTGGTGACACCCTGATGAGGAACAGCAACATAACTACTTGTTGTTATTTTCTTTAACCCGTGCCTGTCAAACTTAACGAGCCGCCTTGTACTCCACCACACTTTCACCCTACTTCCCAGGCCCTGAAGGCTGGCCCCCGTGTCTATGAGGAGCCCAGGCCCGAGGGGCAACACAACGCCGCTTTGAAGTCGAGCGAATAAAGACGAGAGACCTGTCGAGTTGGGATGATGGGGCTAAGGTTGCGAGAGGGGGAGGATCAGTACGAGGGACAGGAAGGGCTGTGAATACTGAGAGCACAGGGCCCCATGGGATACAATTAAGAGCAAGGCTTTTTTTAGCAAAGGGTTACAAAAACACAGCAAGGATACCAGCAGTGCAGCCTTCCAAACCAAGGTAAGAGTTCATTACTACAAACACAGAGGGGACTGGGGCTGGTAAACTCTCACAGTTTGTTTGTCGACTCCCCCCCCACCCACAGGCCCTGCGAGCTGACGAACAGCCGCATGATAACCATTTCCATCCCAGTTAAATCCTAAATAAAGCTTGAGAATCACGCAGCTTACAGAGCCTCAAACTAAGAAAGGAATTGAGATGAAGATCCAAGCTGCTGGCGCAAAGAGGAAGTCTGAGTCTTCCCTCAGGATGTTTTCCTCAACACAAACATCTCGAGTGCAGAAAATACATGGGCCATGAAATATTTTATAAATTAGAACTAGACTAGATTATTTTGTTGTTATCATTTAGTCTATAAAATGACAGACGCCCAGTATGTTTACCGAAGTATGTTAGTTTGAACATGTTTATTGTCTATTCGTTTATTGTCTACGAAACATATTGTTATTGTTAGGTCTTCCACAAAATATTGAGTACAAACGTGTGTAGCTATGTATGTGTAACTGTTGTCCTATAAGTCAAACCAGCTACTTAAACATGTGTTAAGAATATATCTGGTAACCATTTTTAGGGTTCATTAAAATGTTGCTAAAAGGTCGTTTCTGAATATTTGTTGAAAGCAGTTTCTGCAGCAAATACCGATTCAACCATGATCAATACCACCAGGTCCTTGTGAAAAGGACATGCCCTCTACCTGTTTTGTTATCTGTCATTGTGAATCTTTGTCCTCAATATGCCCTCACCATGCCCTGCATAATATTTTCGAAAGATGTTTGACAAACAATGCAATAAACATCCGTCTGCAGAAGATACACAAGAAGTGGAACCAGATCCTCTGCTCAGTGGTACCAGATTCAACTAAAACCAGCAGGGGGGCTTTGAGTTTGGACTATTCCACAAGCAAAACTCATTCTTTGAAATAGCAATGTTTGCTTTATATCCACAAGAATACTTTGCTAAAGCAGTGATGTTTTGCTTTTGTTAATCTCAATTTCACTTTGTGACTACTTCGGGATGGCAATGTAAATTAAAAACAAAATCTTTGACACAACAAGCATAAATATAAAAAATAAATCCCCATTAAAGACAACATAACCAAAATGGGCTGAGGGACAGTTGGATTGCTGCCTGGTAGTGACCAGGGGCGGACTGGCCATTGGGAATACCGGGAGTTTCCCCGGTGGGCCAGTGCTGTGCGTGGGCCGGAGGGCCAAAAAAAAAAAAAAAATCCTACCGGGCCCACATTTGTAAGTGTTCCGGCCATTCCCTTTTTTTTTTTTTTTGCTTACCTAAATCCTACTGGCCCACATTTGTAAGGGTTCCGGCCACTCCCTGGTTGGGGTGTGGCCCACACCCCACTGGGCTGGGCTGGGCCGTTTTGATAGGCTACCTATCAGATAGTTTCATTTTCACACATCAGGCCCGTAGCAGCTGTCACGATCAGGAGTGAGTGACTGAGAGACCTAGCTGGCAGTTGCTTACAGATGGATAAACAAAGCGTAAAGCAAAGCGTAAAGCAAAGCGTAACCCCCCCCCCCCCGCAGGGAAACGGGGTTCAGGGGGAGTGGCTGTACCCGTAGGATAGAAAAGGGGGAAGTGACGTCTGACTCAGAGGTCGCACAGCTGTGGAGAAGAACGTGTTGCCCACATTCTGTTACTGAGTTTAGTAGGCTAGTTAGCTAGCAGGTTTATTGTTTTGGGTGCAGTCACTTTTGCCTCCACTTGCTGTTAAAATAAATGTTGAAAGAAAAAGTAAATCTGTTCATATGGGTGTTGAGAGATGTATCCATAGATTTAGTCCCTAATTTTGCTCTCAAAGTGCACTAGATTGATGCATTTAAAAAAATATGTTTCCCCCCAGTCCGCCGCTGGTAGTGACACATCAGTTTGGACAAAACTCTGCGGTGCAGTGGGTCTGGTTCTCATTGCTGAACGTTTTCACTTCATACCGTACTGTGCACACCCAACCAAAACGAATTACTTCATTCATGCTCCATCCTGGAATTAAGATAATAGTGGCGACTGACCGTTATTGATTGATTGATATGTGAGGCGTAGAAGTTATGTTTTCAATCATCTCCAGACAATGTAAAACAACACTGTGAAGCCTGGGCTGCAACAACGCACTGACATCCCTTTGTTTACAAGAACAAACATGTGGGTTACATTATTCTACAAGAGTATAAACAAACATAAGGAAGAAGGCTGCATTGCTGGCCAGTATATATCCAAAGTCTGATGGTATTTTTGGTTTGACAACTTTGTCAGGGCAGTATTAAGTGTTGCAGTAATACAGCCAAAATCTCTCCAAAACTGGAGATGGAACAGACATGAAGCAACATGTTGCTTAATCTGGCAAAAGACTCCAGGAAAACATTGAAGACAAACTTCCTTGGAGTTTCCCACAATGTTTTATAGCAAACCACCTTGGCTCACATTCTAAAAAATCAATACACACAAAGTAAAACATTAATCTTCAGGGAGTGTCTATTACTCTGTTAATACTTAAATAAATTGAACACAAGATGCATTGAAATATGGGTGACTTCCATCTTTGCTAATCAATTCCCTGGGGGGATCCTATGAGTATCACTGAAAGAATTGCAGAAGGTATTAAAGCAGCACCTTGTGAATCAATATTATGTCATATCAGGAGGTCCCTGATGATTGCAGCCTCGCATCTAAGTAGTTTACAGTATAAATCAATACACTTTTGATCTTATGTGCATGCCTAAATCAATTTCTTGTGCCTTTAGTCCATAATAAAAAAGGTTAGTCCAATGTATTATCCCCCAGTTGAACCAATGCTACCTACCACCTGCAACGTTAACACACAACCATAAATTAATGTATGCATGAAAGCTTTTACAGACAGTAGTAGTGCTGATATAACTGTTAACCTCAAAAGTTAAACTTTTTGAACTATTTTTATGAGAACTTAGATCAAATTGTTAGCTGGTTCCTTCTCATGTTAATGAAAATGTGTCTCTGACATTGTTTGTGTTTGTTTGTCTGGATCCTCCAGCAGGTCTTCCTATTTATAAAAAAACTGCAGAAATGTCAAACATTGGCTTTGTAAAGTATTTACATTCAGGTGTATTTAAGGGTAACTAGGGCACTTTGAATGAAAACATTGTTTGCCAAGAATGAAGTATTTTACAAGCTGCATAGAAAACCAATAGGAAACGGCACTTCATAACAGAGTTGAGATGGTGACAGAGAGATGGTGGTCTGCGTCTTTGTGGATTTTGCAGGGGGCTGTACAGTGGCAGCAGGGCAGGTGTCCCGCTGGGTTACGAGCCCCAGAAGCTTTGCATCTGGATCATTTCCTCAGCCCAGTGGGGCTCCACACTGGGACCTCCTCATAAAGCTGCACATGTGCGAAATAACCCGCAATCCCTCCGAAGACTTCATCTATGTCAGCCTGTATGTGGCAGCTGTGGTGATAGCAGGTAACAAGCTGAGACAGACTCACAACAACACAGAGGGAGGCAGCAGTGAAAATAACTCATGCTTTTAGTCTCTCACACTGTCAAATATGCTCCCACTAATGGCCAAATACCCTGAAAATATTTTTCTGCAGGAGGTGAAAAAAATGGTTTTATTACTTGTGTTCCTCAGCAGAGTAGGGCGGGACTGATGGCAGGAGGATTACCGGAGTAGCAGAAGATGAAGCCAGGATAGACAAGAACTCTGAACTGTGAAAGTAAGACTTCTGCCCAATCCCAAAAACGTAAGGTACGCTCCTGTCCACTCTAAACTCGATACTCCAGGGATAAGGAGTTGAAAGCTATCCTTTGAGGAGATATCCAGCATGTGAGTGAGTCCCAAGAGGAAGCCAAGAGAGACTGAAATGTGGAAAAAGAGGGTTTGACAATTTCCATGGTACAATCTTGTGAAAATGGAGGAGTGCTTTAAGAAACATTCCTTCAATAGGCTGAGGGAGCCACAAGAGGGGAGACGTCAGGAGAAATCATGCTTGGCTCAACACAAAAAGCACTCAGAGAAATGAGATTTAATCTGCTGAGCTTAGAGTGTATTAGCCAGATGTAAACAGTCAGTACCAGCTGTGAGAAAAGTTAACTTCCACAGCCCTGCTGCCTGGAAAAACAACCCGTGAAACATCTAACAATACTAGCAAAAGAAACTCAGATATTTAAAGTACACATTAAAACTTTCACAAGCCCGGGACATTGTAGTTATGGGAGTCAGTGGGTTAAGGTTAACTGGCCTCACTGAAACACTTTCTCTCTGAGAATACTCTGCCTCTAGGCACAAGCTGTGGGAAAGGGAGTTTATGCAATTACATCACATTGATTTATGGGAGAAAGAGGATAGATGGGGAGAGGATGGAAACTGAGCTGCTTGGAAGCGATCCAACATTTGATCCCTGAAGGAACACAAGTCAATAGGTTTACACCACAAAACATGATGGATCGGAGACAATTGTGTGGGGATGCATGTGGTCAGAGAAACACTGGCAGAACAGTAGGGGTCAAACCCATCTGAAGTTATTAGTTTTGATGTACGACTAAAAAACTTTGGAAAAGGCCATAATTGTAGTACAGAAGCTTCTCTGTGAACCTGCTTATGGAGCACTTGCAGAGGACAAGTTCAGAATCACAAAAATGCTGCTGCTGCTGAGCGTACTTTCAATCCTCCAAACTCTAGGGAGCTGATGACTGTCTCGAACTAACAGATGCTGCTGATGCCGTCTCGAGTATTAATTGGCTGTAGTGATGAAATTGGGAGTAATTAACTCAAGCGTACACTGCAGTCTTAGCGCGGTAGAATATCTCCATCAGCCCACCGCAGCCTAAGAGTTATAAATAAACAGTCCATTTAATGCTCTCCACTTCTGTAACACGACCACACGAGTGACCACAGCTGGGATATTTATGGTGAAACACATTACTGCTCTTCTGCTTATTTAAACATTTGCATGTGACTTGAAAGAAATGCTCTCTTCCTTGCACTTGTCTAGGAGATGCACGTATTGAAGTCCTGTGAGCTGAAGCCAAGGCTCTGTGTGACTGAAGTGATAATCACCTGGAGCGTTAACTAAAGCTGCGTTCATCACATTGTCACAGATGAATGCGGCAGATTGTTAAAATAAATCAATGCCCCATAGCTTATAGCGATTCAGGAATTCTGTCACAATTCACACGAGCAACATATGAGTCGACACAACAAAGAAAACAAGATACATTTTCACCACATGAGACTTTGATACCATCCACCAAATGGTAAAGATATGAACAAAGCAGGAGGAGAAAACAGAAGAGATTCAGTATAATGAGCTGTGGAGTAACAGTAAGACATATTAAATGGTTTTGTGATATCTCCAGCTGTCTGCAAAGTTTCGAGCGTCTTGGAAACACAACAGAGCTTTGGCTCGGGCCAAGAGAAACAGAATAAATATATACACACGAGAAGCTGGCCAAATATTTGAAGGGGGTGTTTTGAAAGTATCAAGGGTGGGTGGCTGTGTAAGGCTGGGGTTGCTCTAGATGTGGCAAATGTATGGAAAGCTGATGTTTTGAGTAAGAAAATAATGGACATCTGTTTCCTATTACGTAAAAAAAAAAAGCTTGACCAATCCCAAACTGCCTGCAGAGATAAGCAAAAGTGGTTTTGGTAATTGCTCACAACATTGGCTTTCTCCTTCTTCATTGTTGCTTTTGTGCCTTATTTTAATGTGAAGAGATCAAATGAGATCATGTCCGGTTATTGACCGTGACTCAATTTTTAAGGAAGTAGTCTAATAGCTGCATTTTCTGTTAAATCCTGTTTTGTCATCTGTCCAATTAAAGCACCAGTTGGGAAACACCAGTAAAAAAAACATGCTTTTTGGCTTGACAGATAAAGCAGAAATAACATTTACAAGTCATGGGCTTACAGAGAGACACCCACAAAATCACTCTGGCTTCAACATTACTGCTGAGACAGTTCACATGGGAGCTGACTCCTGCCAAGCGTTATCGGGAAAGATGATCTGGGCGCAAACTCTTGGAGAAATGCCTGACCTGTCTGTTTTTAGATAAAAACACTTCACAGTTCAAGATGAGGTTGGGCGGTTTTGGTGCTGGCCTGTCGTCCTGACGTTGGACAGGTGACAGATCAGTGGGAAGCCATCCAAGATTACCTGATGTCTGACTGAAAATAAAATTCCTAGGAGCATCTGCACTGGGCTAAATCAATGAACACTGAAGCCAATTTAATTTCACATACCGGAGACACCTGCCGTGCCGGTGCTATCTCTGAAAAACACATGGGAAGATGATCCCTGAATTCTGTTAGACACATACGGACTGAAATACATTTTCATGAAAATCCCTTTAATATACTTCAAATGGTTAAACAGAGGCTAGCTTTTCTATGCTGTGGATTTTTCTTTTTTCATTAAGCTTCGAAGAAAAGAAGATGAGCGAAGTGAGGATTAGGGAAAAATTGAATTATGCTTCATGGTGTGCATGTGTTTACCATAATAACTATTAGCAAAATACTTTTACAGTGAAGAAAATACCACCACTATTTTTGCTCTGCTCTTCTTAGAAAACCATAGCTTCTTAAGAATGTCTTGTTAAAGTAGAGCCACTGGTAATACAGTAATGGCAGTGTGGTTTGCTTGTGGTCGCAACACATCGCCTGGCATTGACCGACTGTTTGCCCAAAGGACAGAGCCCGTGTTTTTGCGCAGTGACCCGAAAAATGCCGTCTCGAGGAGCGATTTTTAAAGTGGCGGTGGGCTAAAAATTTCATAAAGCACCATCAAATAATCATGAGCCAGTGAGGCGCTCGGTCTTGGATGTCTAATTGTTTTCCCCTTTGAGGAGTAAAAATAAATGTCTACAGCGTGTACATATGAACTGCTGTTAAGAGGCATCACCATAAGGAGCACACAGGGAAGATGTCCAATAACTACTGCTGAAATCTTCACACACACACAGGTCTGGATGGCTGGAGGATGCCGGGGTTGCTTGAACAACCTCAATAAGCTTTTAAGGCTGCATTGTCCGTAACAGTTCAGCACCCCTTTGTGCTTCACACTTCAACCACATGTGGTCTAACGCTGTGATTGTGGGCAATAAACCAAATGACAATGGAAGAACACAAGCAGAAAATCCTGGAGAAAAAAAAGCAACACCTGTGTCGCTCTCTAACAATGGAGGATTTTATGTGCCGTAACCACAGGTGAGATTAGATAACATTATCACTCAAGGAAAGCAAACCACAAGAGACGCTCTAAATGCAAACAGACAGATGGCCCTCATCTACACTGCTATTAGTTTATAAGCCCTAAAGACTTTCAGTTCCTGTTCTTTAACAAGCTGAAATGAAACACAGGCGTTTATCTCAGAGGCGTATGATCCTGGCAGGAGAGACATCATTAGACCGCCCTTCCCCCAAGTTTCCCCAGGTAAAAGTTGGACCCTGCTGTGTTTTAAAAAAAATATCAAACACTGATCTGTCCCCCTGATGCTGTGGAGGTTGACAAGGAGCCCATATGTCTGATAGACCTGTGGTGAGTCTCGCTCTGTGGGAGTGACTGTAACATCGCTGTTATCCCACAGGAACTGCAGGGAGCTACGCTGCAGACAAGGTGTGTGGGCTTCAAACACAGCAATGCCAGCCAGTCTAGCAGAAAGAAAAATAATGGGGGTTTTTTAGAGGCATTTACTCTAATACTGGCATTATATTTAAATATAAATGCACATTTTAGATTGCAATGAAGAAAAAGGAGAATTACATTAGCCCAGTTACATCTACTGGAGTTAAACACAAAGACTATTTCTGCTTAGAGAAGGTTTTTCTGTGCCATGCTTACAAGTTCAATGCAAAACATTTAACCTAGATTCAAGCAGATATGGGCTCAGAACAGTCTCATAATACATACATGCACACAGAAGGATTCAAACTTGTATTTCCGGATCCATACTTGTGTTTTTCAATGCACACACAAATGTATTCCGTTTCATATAAATGTAAATAAAATCCAAATACAGAAAAAAGTTTTACATATGTATTTTTGATCCTCACTTATTAGTTTCCCGTTTAAATCCCCTGAACCTGCAAACACAAACAGCTTTCTGTGCACGGATCGCTTTGCATTCGTGTGTGGGTTTTTTGAGACTCCCCTGACGGTCAGCCGATTCGTACTTGTAATTTTTTCTATCTATAGCCAATCAGATGTCTCCTTCATTCTAAGCCAATCACATGAGCGCGCCCCCACGAGGGTAAGATTACTTCATATACGCATATTGCGCAGTCCGGTCAGCTCACTAAACAGAGGGCGGAGCATCAGGTGATCATGCAGAGCAGCGTGTCTCCATCAGACTCAGCAGCTGATCTGATCTCTCTCTCGCGTCCGGTTATACTTCACTCGCGTTTATGTCCATATCGATCAGATCCAGCTCTCCTGATCGGCCTTTATAGAGAGCACGGATCAAACTATTAAGAGTGAATATCGGCCGATAATGACCGGCGGGGCTCCCCCCCGTTAACAGGTCACTGTCTAGCACTGGCTTCGTAGTGCACTGATCGATTAGGCTAAGCTAACCTGTAGCTGCTCCCTCCACACTCACAACAACTTCATGCAAACATAAATAAAGCAGCTGTATTCGTCATACAGGAAACACACATTTAAAACGGTTTTGCCTGCCGTTTTTGTGTACACAAGCATTCATCAATGGTTTGGAAAGTGGCGCTGTACCTTAATAATATAAAGGCTTGTATTTGCGTGCATTTCCTGTTCGGAAAGTGGCGCTGTACTGCGAGTGGAGGGTGTCCTGAGATTAGCCGGACTGCGCAAAATGCGTACATGAAGCGCTACGTCATGAACGCAAGAAATCTACCCTCGTGGGGGCGCGCTCATGTGATTGGCTTAGAATTGAGGAGACATCTGATTGGCTATAGATAGAAATAATTACAAGTACGAATCGGCTGACCGTCAGGGGAGTCTCAAAAAACCCACACACGAATGCACAGCGATCCGTGCACAGAAAGCGGGTTGTGTTTGCAGGTCCAGAGGATTTAAATGGAAAACAAATATGTGAGGATCAAAAATACACATGTAAAACTTTTTTCTGTATTTGGATTTTATTTACATGTATATGAAACGGAATACATTTGTGTGTGCATTGAAAAACACAAGTGTGAATCCTTTTGCGGATCATGAAATACAAGTGTGAATCCTTCTGTGAGCATGTGTGTATTATGAGACTGTTCTGACCCCATAGATATGAGACCTATATACAATAAATATGAAACAACCCCATTTCAATTTGAGGTCTGCCGGCAGTAAACAGGCTGCAGGGAGTGTGTGAGTGGTTGTATGTGTGTCTGGGAAAGCTTAATGCACATTTATGTTTGTGTATTTTAGGTTTGTACAGTTATCACTGAATGTAACGGCAAAGTGTTATTATCAGACCGGGATGCAAACCCAAATCATGCTAAAAATAAATCTGCGCTCTATAATTCAGCCATGGTAAAAAAAACAAGACCATATAAACCAACTAACAGTCATCACTGTGTCCATAAATCTGATGTAGCAGCATCTCTCCAAAACGACCAATCAGGAGAAAGTGAGTTAATGAGCGAACATCCAGCTCCAACTCCCAACATGCACTTCATTTGTTTTAAAATGATAATAGGCTAATTATCTGGGTCAGCATTACCAACCTACTGTCCATTCCTACAACAATTTGTGGTCTTTACATTACCCAATTAATTTGTGGTGAGAGCAAGTGTGTGTTTGCTAGTAACAATTACCATATCACGTTATACTGTGTAGCCCATCATCAGTGATTACAAATAAACAGGATATTTAGATGGTCTCTAAGCAGATGAAATAAAAACACAGCGCTGTTCAAGCAATGAAATAAGTCACGTTAAAGAAAAAAAGCCCTATACGAATAATGAGGGCATTCCTATAAAGCTATTTTCTCTCATCAGAGAAAAGTGGATGGAAAGAGCAGGAGTGTTCGAAACGGAAAACCTGGTAATAATGAAGGAGCGAGAGGAGCGAGGGGTGGTGTGGAGGAGAGTCGGGACACAGTTATAGCTGGGGCAACAGAAAAAGAGAAAGACCAGAAGCCGGGAGAGAGTCCCATTTCATCAGAAAAATGCCTGAGTCAGGAGAAGAGAGAACCATTAGGCCAAATGAGTCACAGGGAGAGGCTGTAAAAACAGATCTGGGCTGAGCTCGACTCGCAGTACCATCCCCGAACAAAGAGCCACAGACAGGCAGAAACAATGGCCCACAAAGAATATATAATATGTTTTTATCTCCAGTAGTGTGCCTCCTCATTAGTGAGAGACTGAGACTGAGGATACTTGCGTGAATGTCTCTGCAGATATACACAGAAAAGGGAGTTATGGGTAACAGAGTTATTTTAATTATCTCTGAATCTGATATCAATTATTGTTTGGGGAACAAAAGGATGAAAAATCATGAAAACTAGTGATTATAGTTTCCCATGGTGACAATTTAAGATTGCTTCGTCGTTTTGTGCATCATATTTTCAATGTACAATTATTTAAAACAGAGAAAGAGTATCCTTGCAAGCTGGACCCAGAATATGTTACGATCTTTGCTTGAATAATTAACTAAAAATCACCAAAAATACAATCTTCATCAACCAATGGTATATTGACTTTAAGTATTGAGCTCTCATTTGTAAAGTGTACCCTTTCAATCTCAACAACACATGCTATTAGTACAAAACAACTTTGGAGCATGTTTGAAACAGAACAATCAAGCAGAATTGGACATGTTAACATGATCCCCAAAATGTGTATAAAAGGAAGACCATCTCAGAATGACACTGGTGCCCAAACATGGGGTCTATTCATACTGTGTTTTGAAAAAACAACAGTGATGACCTTTATCCTACGCACATGCACTCTTCTGCAGTGATTCACAAACTAGATACAATCCTTTATTTGTGTCGATAAATGATTCCTCTGAACATTGAGTCTTTATCTAAATCCTTAGCAGGAAGCAAGCAATTTACACAAGAAATCCCACACAGAGCTCTTTATCTATAAAATGACAAAACTGTGACCCAAAATCATCCATAGTGAAAAGCTCCAGTGTTAGTTAGTGAGTGTGGGAAACAAACACACATCCATAAAATGAGCCCTTCCTCCCTGGTGCTGATCAGCTTCCTCTTGCTCAGTCCGACATGGTTCCCAATGTGAGTCAACCCAGCGCTATTGTGTGAACTTACTGGAACATAAGTGCTTGTTCTTCTGGCAAACAAACAACAAATACCTTAATTTAACACTTATTCAATCTTCTTTCAAGCAGAAATGTGTTTGTTTTTTAAGTCTTTTTATTTCATTATAGTGTACAGTAATCGATGCCATTTCATTTATATTGTAATATCACAGTACCACAGTACTCTCACAGAAATGTGTTTAACTTCAGCATCATCCAGTGGTTCAGAGGAGAGCAGGTAATCTCCACACGTCGGCCATGTGTCACACACCTATCAGTGCCAGACTGACCGGCCAGCCTAACCTCTCTGAGCTTTGACTACTTCTGAGGGATGAAAAGAGCACAAGGCGAGGAAGAAACCCTGCGGCAAAGGCACAGGGACTTACCGAGTGTGCCTGTCTGTGTAATGACCAACGGGTACTCATGGCAGCCTTTAATGGACACCTGAGTGACACGGTTTATTAGTTCTGAAAAACATTATGCGGAGAAAAAGATGGCTAGGGGCGGATTTCAAGATAAATGTGATTTGAACATCCCGAGATGGGGCTGAGTGTACCCTCAACTAAGCGCCTACCAAGCCGAGAGCCCGTTTGATAGTCTGCTATCTGCAGAGCCCAGCTTGTCAAATACATACCTTTTACCTCATTACCTGCTCAGCACTGCCATTATTGAGGGAAATAGGGCCAACGCAAGATAAGCACAAATAATTATTGGGTTGAGCACAAACAGCCGGCCTGCTTCCTCCTGATAAAAAGGAAGCATCAGCGGAGAGAGGCCCCTCAGCTTCCTGCCCTCTCTTAGGTCATTCACTACTTCCTGGCCCAAATGGCACGCAATGGCCAAAGGAATGCATGAATGCGTGAATGTAACTGGATTATACAGCATTTCCTTTTTAGTTTAAACCGCCCTTCAGCAGACTGCATCAAACCACAGGGTTTGGACAACACAGTGCTGACATAAATAATAATAACACTCCTTCATGGCTTTTAAACAGCTGATGAAAAATACACCTTTCAGAGAGTAAATCATTTCTGCCAGCTGAAAAGCTAATTTAATTTTCTCATGTCTCCTGACAACAAAGATGCTGAACCCATTACTAGCTGAGGCCCGCGCATCACACACATTAAATGAAGGGTCCTCTTGCAATCGAAAAAAGCAATTTTCTCATTGAGCCAATAGATACTCCATTTAGTTTCGGGCTCTCTACGGACCGCTGCTGCTGTAGTGGGGCTGATACAGGAGAGAGCGAGCGTGGAGTGATGACCAAGCCTCGTTTTCCCCGCCTTGCTGCTCTGAACCCATCGATACAGACGTGATTCGCAGGTTGGGTGAGGGGGGGGGATAAATACAGGGAAGATGAGAAAGGATGGGGACAGGAGAAAGAAGGAATTATAGATGAGAGGATACAGAGGGAGAGGTTGTGGTGAGGTAGGGTGAATCAAGGATGTGAAATCAGGGCGAGTGATCAAATGACCGGCCAAGGCAACAGCAGTGTTATTTTAGAGGAACTTCAGCTGATTTGAAAGGACGAGTGAAACTGTGAGAGGAGCAAAGAGACACAAATCGGAGGCAACCAACCATGTGGAACCGCAGATTGATTAATTTCAGGCCTCAAATGAGCGGTGCTCTGCCAGGCCAGGCGGCATTAAGTCAGTCACCCTCTCAGCAGGAGCTGCCACACACTGAAATTCACACATTTCTAATTCTGCAGAGGATTGAGGCCGAGGAGCAGTAAATGCACCACGCACACACACATAGCTTCCATTTAAATTTCTTCCTCACACTTAATTTCCTTCCTGTCCATTTCTTTTTTGCTGAAAATGTAATCGCTGGCACTGTGAATGTGTGACTAAGAGCAACACATTATCAGAGGCACTATTGAAATGAGGGCACTGAACACCAGTGGCAAGTCTCACACCAGGTGTTTTGTGTCTGTAGGCGGAATAAATAACAGTTTGGCTTGGATATTTGAATTCACTCAAACATGCTCCCTCCTAATTGCTACTATCCGCATAGTTGCTGCCAACCTTTATTCCCTGTATACATTACAATGCAGGTTTAAATATCCTGTTGTTTGCATTTGTACTTATCCCACAGACATCACTTGTGTGTCTCTGCAACCAAACTATTTCACAACAGTCTTGTGTATCAAGCTGAGGACAGAAAGGCTTCAGGCGGAGTTTAGTCATCCGTGTTGGCAGCTGCTCCAAAAGCATCAATACTGTTTCTTTCCCTTTTCTTTCTTGACAAGGCAAATGTTCACCCACAACAGAGTGAACAAACATGCCTCTGTTTCCAGTTTGTGTGCTGCTCTCTCAACTAACTGATAACTCCCAAGTCATTTGGGGTCTGGGAAAAACCAAGAGGGTGGAAAATAAGAAAGAGAGAGATCTCAACATGATGCAGCAGACAGTAAAGTAGCCCGACTCATTAATCAGGGCAGGAGCTGAACAGTCAGTGTGTCCAAGCTGCTGGGGCGTGATATGATTCTTCTCTCCTGACACACCAGCCTCAGGGAGATGGAGAGCCGGAGTGAGTGGCTGTGACTGTAACTCCAGGCAAGAAAATCCAGCGCACTCACCTGGACACTGGTGTGAGATAATGGGTCCCTAGGAGCCAATCTCCTCAGGCGAAATCTGATTATAACCTGGTTTTAAAACTGTAAGAGAAATGGTTGAGCAGAAACTTTTTAGCTGCTCAAACTTTTTAAATGAACCCTGAATTCCCTCCAAAGTCACATGAAACTGTAGCATGTTAACAAAGTATTGACTTTTATTTCAGAGCTCTTGAATGTGTCATGCTCGCTTCAGTGGATATCAGACAGACACACAGAGAGATGAGGTAGTTTTGGATGATGTATCCCTCTGATTAATGCACTCTGACAGTGAACTCCTGCCAGCAGAGGTAGCGCCGTCAGACATCCATCTGGTGACCCCATACATCTCTGCAGACAGCCTCCTCCTGGAGCCCCGTGGGAAGGGTGCCAGCCTGGAGACTGACACACATCACCCCGGATTCCCCCTGATGGCAGGTTTCTCATACAATAACCCACTATTATCCGTAGACTGCCTATTAACCGCATGTCACTGACTGATTCATGGCACATCCAATCACCTGAGGATATTTAGTTTTAGTGCAGGACTCTGATTTATTCTCAAAAGGAAAATAGCACTCCGACTTGATCTAAACTTAACTCAAGTCTTAGTAAACAATTATATATTTCTCCTTTGTTCATTTAATTCCTGCAGCTCGCCTGATGGGAAACTTGAAGCAACAAAGTAAGCGGATTTCAAAAACACAACATCGCCCCTTGGACAATCTGCACTAAATAACGAGCCCGTTCAACACAGCACTCAGGGGATTCAAATTGTGATCACGTATCGTTCATTTCAACACACATTTAAGTTTGTAGCAGCGACACGTTTCTTACCTCAAAACGCAGCTCAGTGTCGGAACCTCTCTCTGTGACAAGACCCTGGGAAAATGTTTCTTAAAAGCCGATGTGAGAAGCCTGGGACTGCTGGAGGAAAGTAGTCAAATAAAAGAACAAATGTCGATGAGCCACGGAGAGGAATTATGCCCAGCAGCGTCCAACTAATAAAATCCACCGCTCCTAGATCTGCGATCCCAGTTTGGCCAGGCTCGCAGTGTTGAGGGGAGATTGGTATGCAAACAGTTTTGTGAAGTGGCTGAAAGAGGAGCACTTCATCGTGGAGCCTGCTCTGCTGCGGGGGGCGGGGCCTCTCTCCAGAGGACACGCCTCCAGTTTACCTTCTCCATTGTCACTCCGGTGTGATAAACAAACTTGAGTGCTGCTGAAAATAATTAATTATCTCTATTCGGCAGTCAATCACAAGTAAAAAGGAAGTGGAGGCTTATTCTTGTAAATTTAAGTCTAAAGGGTTCCCAAAAAATAATTAATGTATCTGTTTTATTCAGTATAGAGCAATATTAAATGTGGTTTTCAGATTGTAGAAGATGAAATATGTCACGCAGAGAAGTAACCTTAACTGGCTGATACAATTCAAACCAGTTTATTTATTCTTTTAGCTAAAAAAGACTGGAAACAGTGGGCAATAACTAAATCTGATCATTTACTGTCTTTCAATGGTATCATATGTGATGAGATCATACGTTGAGATTCTGTGATACACTATTAAGTCTTCTTAATAATAAATTGATAGTAACAAGCACATACTAACTGCAATTTCTCAGACAACCTGATGTGTAATATTATGAAGGAGTACTTTTTGAATATTGCAATCTTGTGTTTACATCACAATTTAAATTAGCACTCAGATCAATATGAGTATAACAACTGGACTCCAACTCACAGTCACAAGCTTCTTCCAGCTTTTAACCCCGAAATACAATCCTCAGAACAGGCTTCTCTGTGCATTATAATGGTGGATATAACATCATGTAAAAGTCCCAAATGTTGGTTCAAATAAATAAATGAATGTGTGGAGTAGTAGTGTAGTCCAACAGTATGCAGGATTTTCTTCAGTCATGTAACAATCAATCGGCCATAGACCTTGACATGAGCTGCTTTAATGTGTAACATGACCTTTTCTATGTGTTTGTTTATTTACTACTTGTCGGCTTTTTATGTTGTTGTTTCTTGTGTTTGGTTAGCTGAAGACAAATGTCCTACCTGATTAACAATGAAGATATAATAATCCCCTACAATTCTGGTTGAGAAGGAAAATACACTTTCCAAAACTATTGCTACTGTTCAAATGTTACTATAATACTTTTAATTAAAGTAATAATAAAGTCAAAATGTGTGAATCTTTTAACTCAAATTCCCACTTTAGTTGCAGAGCACATACTATTTTAAGTTGAATTCTGACTTTAATCTTTTCCTTTGAATACAGACTAAGTTAGAAACTCACAGAACTCAATTTCATCTGTGTCTTGTCTTTTTCTACAGTTTGTTTTGACCATGAATGGGAAAGTGCCTTTTCTTTGGAAGTGTGGCACATAATCATCACAATTGTCATTGTGTTTATCTTTGTGTGAACAGAGTCATGTTGGAAGACAACATCTTATTTATACAGATGAGACAATATATTATGTGTATTCATCAGTTGTTTGGAAACTAATGAAAAAGTACAACAAATGACTGCATCTAGAGAGTACCCTACGGCACAGAGTAATTGTATCTTTGTGAGAATAATGATTATTGCTTCCTTGAGGAATTGGCTCATCACTGTTTTTGATTCCAGCAACAGATAAGTGACAACTCTCAGATAGCCAGCTGATAGTTATTGTTTGTCCCTTGTTAATTATTCATGCTGTGTGTCCCTCTCACAGCCAGAAAACAAGAGGAGTGCTTTTGTTTCGGCTTCGGAGGGGGTGCTGAAGTGTTTTCTACCCCTCTGTGCTCCTCATGTCACAAAATCTACTACAGATGGAGGGCAAGATAAGCGCTCCAGAGACTGATCTTTTTGCCTTCTCCTCTAAGGTCGTGACACTGACATTCCCAGTGGCATACGTGATACTTCCAACCCCCAGTCCTCTGATCCCTTTCTTATTGGCCCTGAGGAAGCCTGAACTTTTAGGAGCATTTCTGAAGTCAAGAATACACGACAACGAGCAGCTTAAAGTGAAGTTTGAAACAAGCCAGAGATCAGCGTATTGGATTCAAAGACTCGTCAGGAGCTTGCTTCAGACGGAGAGACTCCGCCATGTGTAAGAACAGTATCACAGGAATGGCTTGGCTGCCGAGGGAACAGCTGTGAGGTATTTTCTTTTTGGCTCCTTGGGTATTTTCAGAGGGCTCAGAGTAAAGAAAGGCTGAGGTGAATCACTGACTGAAACGCCTCCTCCCCCTGCCTTGGAGCGCTCACATGGATCACTGGTGTTGGGGAGAGGACCTCTCTTTAGGCCCTGACATAGTTCAGTTAAGATAATAATTGTTTTCTTAGCTAATCAGTGATTGATCAACAAATGCAGTGATTTTTATCGACCACGCGATGTACAACACAAGTCAATACGCAGCTCAGAAATCAGTATACAGACTCATGGTCTTGACCTTTTAGTGATGATGGGAGCCACTTTGCAATAATTCAAGGAAATTAAAAATGTAAAAAATGACATGAGAAAAGCATTTAAATGAAGTGATGAAAGGTTTTGCTATGGCACGACACAAGTAGGGCAAACTACTTCAAATGACCTGTGGATGTTGAAGCATAGGGACATTTAGATGTGTTTTTTACATGAAAACTAATTGAAAGGGTGACCACTTAGATAAGGCCTTGAAACCCAATGTTGAATGTCATTCCCACTGTCTCTCTTTCTACAGCTGTTTTCCAATTAAAGGCAAAAAGTTCCCAAAAAATACATTTGACACGCAGCATTTTGGCATGATATGGTATAGCTCACTTGGTCCTTCTCAATCCATGCTGCCGGCGATAAAAGATACTCTTATGTCTATGTTAATCACACACAGTAACATAGGCAGTCTATGCTAGCTTACATGCCCTTCTCCCATGCACATTCTTATCGCACACATACCCATTTAATTCAATTTACACAGCCTGCGCTTCAATTTCACACACATAGCATCATACCACATGCTATCTCATTAAACAGGCTGTGGACATGCTTCACAAGCTCCCACAAAGTAGGCCTTGTTGTACACACACACACACACACACACACACACACACACACACACACACACACACACACACACACACACACACACACACACACACACACACACACACACACACACACACACACACACACACACACACACACATGGGATATAGTCTTATGGAATTTCCCTGGCAACAGCATAGGAGTAATTTAATATCGCATTTTTTGGTAATGTGATGTTGGATTGTTTTTTCTCAAATTAGTTTTTTTTTTAACTATGTACATTTCGAGTTCCTGTAAACAGGAAATGTAAATATACCATTCTTTGGATGTTACACGGAGATAAAAATATATTTCCCCATGTGGAAATGTGGTTTATGTTGTGAGGTTAAAAATGGCCCACAAGCTCTCTGCCGCCTCTTTTCTATTGACACTGACTTGCATTGTGTAAAAACAACTGTATATATACTTATGGATATAGATCTATAGCTTAGCATGAAGTCCATTGGCCAGACACAGTGCTAACTTATGAGTCCACTAGTTGGCTGAAAACCTGTCAATGACAACCCAACCTCACAAAGACTTAAACTGCAATATTTCCACCACAAACTCAAACCTGTCTTTATTTAGAAATACAAAATTATTGCTGGCATTTAAGAAAAACAAACTCATTGATTGAAAATGAACTTTGCGGATTAGGCTCAAGTTAAGAAAAAGGCAATTAAAAATTAGATGAATAGGCTTGAGCAGAAATCACAGAAGAAGGATCAGTCACAAAACACTGATGATTGCTTTTTATGATTCATTTATTTCAGAATTTGTATTCAATTTGCTTGAACTAACAAACAAAGCCATGGAGGTTTCTGTCTCCAACTGTGTGACATTATTCTGATAACTGCAACACCCCTGAGACACTCGCAGACGTAAATACAGAAAGACGTCGAACACACTGTCGCAGCCTCAATCTGTCAGGGGGCATCAGCCAGCACCCAGGGGAATATGCCATCATGTCTCAGGGCTTCCTGCCCCCCTCCACTCCGGGACCATGATCAAACTGTGAGACATGGTGTAGACCAGCAAGACTTATCTCCTGGAAGCCCTTTAGGGGAACCACACACACACACACACATACATTTGGTTACACTGCTGCTGAATAGGCTTTGCTGTCTTGAGTCATAAGTCTGTTTTCCAGTATTTAACTTCAACACGTATTCATCCTGAGGCTAACCTTTAGAAAATGATCTCTCCTTAACATAGACAATTAAGCAGAAACCATCCTTGTGAGGCAAGTCGCAAACATATTTCCACCTCAAGACTTTGTCTGAGACATCATTCAAAATCAGCAAGCTTTCACATGAAATCATCTGTAAATTCATGCATCTCCATCTGGCTTAGTGGGCCTTTCAGCGCCTGTCACACGGCCAGGCTGACAGAGAAGGGGTAGAGTAAGGCGACAATCGAAATGACACACATCATTTTTTTTGTATTTAAAAAAACATCTTAACAACTCATGTATGTTACCTGGCTGTAACCTAGCAACAAGCCCCTAACACTGTTTAGAGGAATAATTGTACAAATCCGTAGGAGGCTTAAAGAAGACAATTAGAGTATTATTAATACGCTAAATCTGAAATTAGAAAGCTTTTATGAGAATATTTAACACTTTCTGTCTTGAACATGTCTTTCAGACTGCCTTTTCTATTTCTGAGTGCATTCCCCTGCTTGGAAAACACCTGTAGGCACTTGTGTGAGCTTTTCCTCCTCCTAAATAATTACGGTTGTCTACCTGCTGTAGCTCAGGCAGTGACAGGAGCCCGAGGATACAAGAGAGAGCGAGGGAGGGAGAGTGGGAGGGAAAGTAGAGGGTAGAGCGAAGAGATGTATGTCAGTCTGATATTTTATACACCAGGAAAACACACAACAAAAACATCTGCTGGGTCTGAGCTTAACCAAGCAGCGCAAACACAGGAGGCACTGGGCTGTAGAGCCAGAGAGGAAATGGAGTGTAGATGGAAATAAGGAATGGTTTGACCATTTCGCCCTTGTTCCCTCTTTATGTACAGTAAGTGTGCTGACTGACTCCCCCCCCCCCCCCCATCATTCCCACCCACCCCCCCTGAGTGCAGCCATTACTTTGCTGTCTTGCAGTGACAAGTGAAGCGTAGCTGAGCTCCCTTCATATACTGTACCTCCAGTGTTCCCAGGAGCATCTACTGGCTGTTGAATGGAGGAAAGTAGGCCAGGGGAGCCACCGCTGCATCCCCTCCTCCCCCAGATATCTGATTCAGCGAGAGGGGGGGATCCATTTGTCTGTCACACACAATTTCTCTCCTTCTCTGTTTCATTCGGGGCTTTTGTTTACCTCAGAGAGAACATGCATATTTACTCTGTAGATCCTTTTCTCATATACACTCAGCTGCTGTAGGTGTGTTATATATTTAGTGTGTTCTTAAATCACTGTTTAATTTAACGCAACCAGGTCTGAGTCTGGTCTTCTTGTGTGCAGCACTACAAGTAAAGAGGTCCGTGGTTATTGGTCAAGCCCAGACACATTTTCTGGTCTGGTAGTCTTGGAAGTTAAAATGTGGCATATAAAAGATTTTCAAAGATGAATTATGAATGTGGATTTGGGCGTTGTGGCCTGGTGCACTAAAATATACTGTGAGCTGGTTGAACTTAAAGGAGCAATGTGTTTAGTGAGATATATCCGCAGGAATGGAATATAATATTCTTAACTATGTTTTATGTGTATATTCAAAACAAATATTCAAAACGTAGTGGGTCCTCTTCAACAGTATCTGCCATTGCATTTGGTTGTGTAAACGCTCAGCTGAGATAGTAAACAAACTATACTCTAGTGTGTGACAATGCATCTTTTTACAATACTGAACAAAATGTGAATGTCAGCAAAGTGAATTTCAATCTCTTAGGAAAGAGAAGAAAGCTGCAGTGAGCTTAACGTGTTGAGTTTATTTGTTTTGTCACACTGACATAACAATCAAATGTGGGTGTCAATGTGGTTAGGGACAGAAGACAATACTTACCGTCAAGGTTTTAATCGGTTTTAATATTATCAAATGAAACATTGCGTACCTAATGTGTAATAAAAGGCCACAATTAATCATGTATGTTTTCACCATACTACTAGAAAAAGGTTATGAAAAATGTAAAGTATTTAGCATGTTGCGCTATGACTTCCATCTTTCTGTTTGGAAGATGATTCCAAAATATACACTCAAAAAAAAAAGCAAACAATACAGAACAACAACTGAAGTGAAAAAGACAAACCATCAAATCAAAACAAAATAAACGTAACTATTTCAACCTCAAAGCAGACAGTGTTATAAGAACAAAGCATGTAATTGTGTCACTAAAAACATTATTTGTTTTAGGGGTAATACATAAAAGAAAAAAAGCCAGCATGAAAAACAGAAGTGATCCTCGAATAGAGCCATGAGGCACAACTTTTTGGCAGAGATAACAAGATGTACACCTTTGTAACACATTGACTTAGAAGAGTTAACCCTCCAGAAGATGCATGGTGTAAAGTCTGATAATATGCTCAACATATTATCTTAAAAATGTACTTTGATATTCTTGTCTGACGTTTTACAGAATACTTTTGTGGCACGTCTGAAAAGGCCAGATTGTTTCAAGGACTTTTAACTGTAGAGCATTAACCAGGTGTGGAAACAAAACTGTCATAGTGGTTCCTTCTTATAGATCCGCTGACCAGAGTTAATGTGGAAACCTGCTAATACAGTATGAGCTGGAGACGTTCAGAACCATAACTCTTGCTACTGTCCTATCCCAGCACTAACTTGTTTTCTTTTTATGTCCACAAGCCGATAATGACGTTCCCAGTGTTTATTTTGGACCCGTTTCACTTCACGCAGCCTTTTTTACAGATGCCTAGGTAATTTTCCATCTTCCCTTTAGAGAGCCACTATAAATAAATGAAATATGGATGCAGCTTGAAATCAACTCCAGCGGCATCCAATCTCTTGAATCAACTTTGGGGATGTTTCCCTGCCAAATCCTGCTTGGATACCATCACTTCCTTAGCAACTGCATGCACAGCGGCTATATATGTGCATTTAACGCTGACAGGAGCTGCAGGGCTCAGCTGTTGATGGAACACAGTTATCCTTTTTCTCATTACTGTCTACTCTATGTGAGCCTCACCAGGCCTGAGGAAGACCATCAGGGACTTACATGTGTGTGTGTGCACATTGTGGACAATAAGGAGACAAGACCCTCTTCTTGGAAACACCTGTCCAATACTCTAAACAGAAATCTGAGCGTACACACAAAGGACTTTTTCTCATCACACTCCAGATGTTGTCAGATAGGGATTTAATCAAGGCTTTTTGACAGAAATAATAATTGCTCAAACATGTTTCAGGTGCCAGAACTCGCAAGTATAATTTCATTTGAGATCATAAAAAACGATTCAGGTGCTCCCCGTATGACGGCAGTGTTTGCTAACCTGTTTCTACATGCACAGGATCTGCAGCCATGCTTCCATTGACAAACACACAAGGCAGGGAATACCCAAAACTCAGCGCCCAAAACAAAACCTATTGGGCTCAATGGATGTTTTATTTTGGTCCTGTTTCCATGGATAGATGAAAACACCTCAGGGTGGAGTTAAGGTGATGTCATGCTTAAAGAGACACCTTGACAATTTATGTTTTATTTGGATACTTATGTTCAGTAGACAACAAGATGCAGTTCTTAAAGTATAGCGTTAAAGGTTGGCACATTTTCCCTAGCTCAGAAAGGGTTATGGTGCTTGCCAGCTGGTTAAAGCTAACCCCAGATTTACTAATCTTTTGGAACGAGTTCTGTTGGCTCTGGGTTTCGTGCTGCCATTTTTGCAGCCTCTTCTTGGCGTGCTTAAGATCAGGAAAACATTTAAAGAAAACACAGAATAGAGGCAGAGGGCAGGATTTGCCACAAACCTTTATTGGGTCATAATTTATGCTTGCAAGGGGTTCTTTTTGTAGTAGTCTTTTTTTAAGAAATCATTGTTACTGTGCCTTTAAATATCAGAGTATGCCTATAAGGTAACTGGTCATTCAAAAGAGAGAAATAAATATACACCCTGTATTTCTTTAGTGATTCCTTTCCCCCATAATAAGTGGGCTCCACCACCGGCCCCTAATGGCCATCAAGGTCAGCAGCACTAGCTTTACAGTAATCACATGAAAATCCCTGCAGCCAAAACATTGCATTCAAAAGCAGCAGGCTTATCCCTGTGATCGAGCTGATTCATCCCAATGATGGGTTTGTGCATATATTAAAACCTTTTTCATGGAACACATCATTGCTCCAGAGATATCTATCATGCTTTTTCCATGCAAAATTGAAATAAATCTGACAAACTAAACAACTTTTGTAATCATTGTTGGTCCACTCCAGATTCATACATATAGGTGACGATTAGTGCAATACATAAGTGATAAAGCAACTTAAATATCTTTTTAGATTTCATAGGAACCTTCAAAGTTGGTAATATGTCCTTGTTGTGTTTACATTGTGTTTCTTGTGCAACTATTAGGCTGAAATCTCCCAGGTTTGAGTAGATAGGCCCTGAAGAAAATGTAGTTAATTTCTTCACCATTAAATCATCCAGATACTTTCTTCCAAATTAATTAGATCCATTATCCTGCTTACAATAACAATGCATTGGCTGCATCTTCTAAATGCATACCATTCTTAAAGAGCAGTGAATAATACATCATAATGGTATTGTATAGATTGGAAAGGTCATGTGGCCAACAAGTCGGTTACAGAAACCGTAGTGATAGATAAAAAATGGACGATTATTTGTCCATCGGGGCAGAGACGATCCCATCACGTCTGAATGATGCAACACATTAATTTACTCATAAATCTCATTATTCAACAGTCTGTTTTGGTGAACAAAGATAATCCAGTCGATTGATCGGAACGGTCTATCTTGAGAAATAGCACACAGATGTAATTATTTCCACAAGGACACGACAAGGTGAAGGTAGAGAGTCTGATTGAACATTTAACCTTGGATCACCCTCAGTGGTGATTCAAAGCTCAACCAATGAGCTGCGAAATACTGTCATATCAAAGTACTTCAAGATCTATTTGTTGCAGCATCGAAGAATAAATGTCATATGAAACGGAAGACCGACTGAATATGGTAAGCAAAGAGGAGGTAAAAAAAGCAAATAGGAAAAGCAGAGCATGGAGGTCGACACTTATTTTCTTCTCATGTCAAAACTCAGCAGGCGGTGTCAGTGGAAACACCTGACTGCCGTCTTCCATATAAATGCTCATTTTTAAGTCATGAGCTCGAGTCCAACAGAAGATAATTGCAGCCTGAGTCAGTTTGCAGTGTACATTTCCCTAATAAAAAAAGGATCTGATTCTTTGATGTGATATTTATATTCCCTCAGGATGAATGTTCAATTTGCTCAGACTCCACGATACCACTCTGAAAGTGACAGATACATGGAACTTTAACGGGAGATGTGGATTAGAGAATACCGCGCACATAAAAACACAAGCCCTCTCCATTTATTCTGTTTTTACTCGGTTGAGATTTACAAGGAGTCTTGTAAATCCGCTCCGACCAATCACCTCGTGTCAAGAGCTTTCAACTCTTCAGCTGCTTCTCCTTTATTTATTTAACTGTTTATCCTGAAGAAAGTGCATTAATTACTGCTAACGATAAAAGAAAATGTCAGCGCCTGAGGGCTTTGTTCAATAATAAAAAAGCGTTTCCTCTCTGCTGACAGGGATGTGACAAACTGCACACTGTAAACTGGAACAGATAACTGTTTGTTTTCTTGTAGACAAACACTGATCAAAAGATACCACCCACAACTCAAACTCAAACAATTTATGACGGCATTGACCTGATCTGACCTGTAGCGTCCAGATAAGGTACCGTGGTGCTTTGTAGCAAAACTCACAAAGCATTTGAACATTTTATTTAGGATTTGTTTGACATTTTGGAAAGTGATTATTCTCTCAGTTGACTAGTTAAATGATAACGATACCAATCGTCAGCCGATTAACAGGTACACCGATTTCAAATATTAGATTGACACCCATTTATTTTTGGATAAAGCTACAACCAGCTGGTTAGCTTAGCTTAACATAACTAATACAACTGCAAACTGAGGATAACAGCTAACATGGCTCTGCTAGTGGTATTTATATAACCTGTACAAACATAGTTTAAGAACACATGTAATCATTAAGCGAATAACAGTCGGTAAGGCTGTAAGAAATACAAGGACTGTTGTGTGTTTGAAAATACATTTTAACTTTGCGTTCAGTGTCACTGATTGTTCTATTCATATAATTTAACTCTGTTTTCTAATAATACTGAAAATAAAACCGTATGCTTAGTCCAGCTTTGATCAGGCTGTAATTGAGCCTTTTGGGAGCGCTCCTTTTGTTTTTGAATAATGCTTTTAATGAAAGAGAAATACTTTTCTGCAGCAGAGCGAGAGGCGCGATGGAGAGTAGACTCGGGCCACAGCCTTCATTCCCTGTGAACCCTCGTCTAATGGCTATTTAAATCAAAGTACTAACGGATTATCAAAGCCATTTAAATGAGTCATTATGGAGAGGATAGATTGGGAGACAGCCATGGGAGGTGGGTCACGTTAACCCAAAGGCCTGGAGGAAAGATGAGAAAAGCATGCAAATGAAATGTAAAAAAGGATAATTTGTCTTCTCTCTCTGTAGATTGTACAGCCTCTGCTTGTGATCTAATCTGCTATAAAGCCCACAGTGGGACGCCCTCAGGGAGGAGCCCCACTATTCTATACTTTTACCAGAAATAATGTCACATATTCAAGAGATTCTTAAGAGAAAGAGCGGAGACAAAGGAAGATGTGTGTGTGAAGGGAACCTACTGGAGAGAGACAAATTGAACAAGGCGACATGAATGAAATACAGGATGCACAGAAGCCAATAAAAAATAGATCCCAAACACTTGAAGTGACAGGGTGACCTTGCATCCGGAGAGTGCCACTTATGAAAAGCTAAGGGGGAAAAAAAGGAAAAGCAAATACAGTTATGTTGGACTCTATTTATCTTATGTCAGCCTGCATCACTCTTTCTGCTCTCTCTCTCCGTCTAAACGTTGTTTTGTTTCAGCATCAGGGGGAGTGCATCTGACGAAGAGATAGATCGGGTCTTGATAGATTGAGTGGGGAAGTTCATGAGATCTTTCTAGAGGGTTATCAAGAATAACTTTTATCCAATGACCTTTCCCCTCTCTGTCTGTGTCTGTGTATTCTCTTGTTCCGATGAACCCAGCCAAATCTTTTTTCTTGTTTTGTATCTTTATCTACGCCGGGATCCGGAGTCGAGGCTGATCCTCTTGCTGTAGTCCTGTGTCTTGGATCCTCTATCCTGAGTTCTGGATTAAGTCGTGGACTTCGGGTCGTGGCTGAACCTGTCTCTGCGGTCCTGCCTTGGGTCTCGCCATGCTGCTTCCCTGATGGCTTCCACAGGATTGTAGCTGACATCCTCGTGTATTCATCTTCTTATTACAGACACATGCATTTCCTAACATTCTGTCTGTAAAATGTATTATCTCTTCGATTTACACACGGCATCTATTGCACGTCTGTCCGTCCTGGGAGAGGGATCCCTCCTCTGTTGCTCTCCCTGAGGTTTCTCCCATTTTTTTCCCCCTTAAACTGTGGGTTTTCTCTGGAAGTTTTTCCTTGTACGATGTGAGGGTCTAAGGACAGAGGGTGTTGTTTTTCTCATACTGATATTCTGAACAATCTGTGCTGTTGTATTTGCTGTAAAGTGTCTCTATAGGCTATTTTTATTTTATGTACAGCACTTTGGCTCGACCAAAAATGGTTTATAAATGTGTTATATAAATAAAACTTGATTTGATTTGATTTTCAAGGTGGCTTGTAAAATCACTGTCACAATGAAAGAGAAACTTTCAAATGTGGTTTTTCAAAGAAGAAGTATCAGTGTAAGCAACATCAGAACTCAAACATCAAGGTTATTGATAAAGGAATAGGTCAACATGGGGAAATAGGATTATTTACATTATAACTGAAACTTAAAAGATAAGATTACTACTGAGATGAATGTACAGATGAAGCAGGCAGTTAGCATAAAGAGTGGAAGCAGAGGGTAAAAGCTAGCCTGAATCTGTCCAAAGGCAATAATATCCAATACCAGCACCAAGTGCTTCATATTTAAATGATTATAACTTCAATGAAATATGCTATATTGCTGTTTTAAATGGGTTTAAGTTACAGTTTTTCTCGATTGCTAACACACTAAAATTATACATGAAGCACAATTATTTTAACTGACACTCAAAGAGCAAAACATCAGCTCAAATCTCCAAAACTCTAAACACGTTTTCAGCTTTTCACACAATTTGCAAATCAACATGGCACTTTTTGAAAACCACTGCACACATTTCTCCACGTAAGACACAGGAATCTGACGTAAAGTCACGTGTTAGCAGGTTTAAAACACTGATATTCAAAATGCCTCACACATGGACCAATGATCAAGAAACACGTTCCACCTCACCAAACACCTGGTAGCATCATTGTTGGCTCAACAATCAGGATGTTAGCACTATAAAAAGACCACAGGTGAGTACTTTCTTACAGCAACAATGGAAGCCAACATGGAAGCAAGAGGAAGAGGAAGGGCTGGTCTGAGAGTGAGAGGAGGAGGAAGAGGTGGGTGAGAGTGAGAGGAGGAAGAATGAGAGGTAGAGGTAGAGGTAGAGCTGGAGGGAGAGGACGTGGACAAAGAAGAATACTCTCATGATATATCAGTGCTTATATCTGTTGTGTGAAACGTATTTACTTCATTACTGTAATTGAATTGTTGGCATGTCGCATACTATAACTACAACAATCCTGCACAATATACTGTGGTAAACTCACTTTTATGCAACACAGACACTGACCAACCACTATATCTTTGTTGTTTATCTGAAGGACTGAGAAACAAAGAGGTGGAAGGGTAGGGATTTTCAATGAGGCACAGGAAGCAGCAGTTACAAACTGGGTTTTGGCAAACAATGCCATCACACTTAGAGAGAACCGAAGCATTGTAACTATGTGCTGAGATGTATGTTGCACAATGTTATCTTTGAATAAAATGTGATTTTTTTCAACAACTCATTTGTATTTCTTCCTTTATTGTATTTCTGTATACTCAAGCAATCTTTCTCTGCAGAAACCTCTATGTACAGAGCATAGCCTATAAAAGATGAAAGTGCTTTAGATCAGTGGTTCTCAACTGGTGGGTCGCGGACCCGTTTCGAGTGGGTCGCAGATGTGAGTGAATGGGGAAAAAGTCAAACTTTTATTTTGAAGGCCCAATTTTCTAACGCTGTGCATGCAGTAGGCGTTGGACTGGAAGTACGGGAGACCATAAACGGTTTTGAAAACTTTTGTCACGTAGTGATCATCTTCTCAATAAAACATCTTTGCTGATGTTTTTTTCGATTCTTCTGGCCAATCAGAATCAAGATTGTTGTCGGAAGTCCCCATGGAGAATAACTTTGCGGTAGAACTATTCTTTATACACCCATGGGTACAACTTCAGATACAAATTAACACACAATGAAATATGACCCCTGGTTTGATGATTGACACGTCACAGAACAATGGGGGCTATCTACCCTTACCCACAATTTAAAGTAATTCACACAGACTCTCTCCTCTTTGCTCTTCTCTCTGTGAGGAGCAGCAAGTTCAGCTGTCAGAACAAAGTGAAAAACAAACAATGGTATAACATATTATTAATATGTCGGGTAGTAATACATCTATATATTTTCTTCTCAGTGTACCAGAATGGGTAGTTTATATGTTAGTATTTCAAAAAATCTCCTGGGGCTGAATCCCCCCCTTCTGGGGTTGGGTTTTTAGCATGTGTGCCTTTTTATGTTATTTAAAAGCATTATTTAGTTCTGTGAAGGGATATATACACGGTACTTCATTTTAATTAATATTGTATGCTGAAAAGCGTATATATTACAGCACGATGTTTTGTTGAATAGATTTGAGTGGTTCAAAATTTCGGGTCGCGATCTATTGACAAAGGAAAAAGTGGGTGCCGAGGCCTGACCAGTTGAGAACCACTGCTTGAGTATGCTCAGCAGTGTGTAGTTGGGTGGTCAAACCATCTAGTATTATGAATGAAGTGTGTTATATTTGGTGCAAAAGTTTGCATTTGGAAAGTGTTTATGTAGTTTTGAGTGCAGAAATGAGGTGTTTTGCACTTTGGGTGTGGGGTTTTGTGAATTGTGTTTAGTGTTCTGAGAAACTGAGCAATTAAAAAAAATGTGTGTTAGCAATCGAGAAAAACTGTAACACATTTAACCATGGAAAAATCTATATCACTAATGATTCTTTCCATTGTCAATAAATGTATATTTTACTTTTTATTTAATTTCATTCATGTATTTATGTAAAAAATCATGAAAAATTCCCGTCACAAGTGGTGGCATCGTCACATACGTGATTTGTTTGACTCGAAGGCCTAAACACCAAATATTATTATTTACTTTTGTTTTTATTATAATTTAGAGTGATATAAAACAGAGGAAAGCAGCAAATCCTTACATTTATAAAACTCAAGTCTTTGAATATATTGTATTTGGAAGGGGTTGTTTTATTACCTAATTAACACATTCATCAACAAATTGTTTTCCTTGTTGCACTTTAGTGTTTGAGCACCCAGTTCAGTTACCATCCTGCAGCACAGGGCTCTGTAAGAGAGATGAATGCTCCTAATATACAGCATCACTGGAGATCAGTGAGATTACAATGCATGGCAAATACAATAAAAGCCCTGTTGCTGTGTTACAATCAAATCCTACATTATTATTCCTGCAGCCATTTGAGATTAAAGAGTGCTGAGCGGTGCACTTGTGCGTCCACACATGAGCACGCCGCCCCAGCCGTGACACAGAGCACTTCATCAGCTCATGTCTGCGCGCACCGCAGGCCTCCGCTCCCCTCCGCCGTGAAAATATCTTCCAAACCACATCAATATTTATGTCCATTAATAGTAAATAGGCAGCACGAGTAGATGCATAATGCTCTGCTACTGGTCTTATTTTCCAAGGAGATGCACTCCAACTGCCACAACGTCTCTGTCGCCATGACAACAGAGTTCATCGAGCGAGCCGAGCAGGACTTAGGCTCAGGCTGCTACGACGAAAGTATAGCGCTATTCTCCTGGAGAGCGGGGACAATGTGCGCTCTAAGTGTGTTCTAGCGAAGATATGCATGTTAATGTAAACTTGTAGTTATCAAAATGTCACAAGGACACGAGTTTGTAGCAAGAGAGTGTGCGCACAACACGCCTCAACGCTGCCCCTGTGAATACCACTGATGTCAAGATGTGGATATGGACATGATCAGATGATCTCAGGCCACTTGGAGACATTGTTACCAAATAGCAGGAGCCACAGAATACTTTGACCATATAAAGATGTGGCCGCTTATGAGCAGAGCAGATGTGAGGAATTACAAGCTATCACATTCACATTCCACAGACCAGTGTGTGCCTGAGTCCAAAACACTGTCTTAACAAGCAGCCGAGATTTACTGCACTCCTGCTTTCAGATGCTAGTCGAAGGGGTAATTTTGAAAGAATCATTATGTATATGAACACTATCACTCATGTAAACAAACAAATAATTTCAGCCTTACTTCACTTCTATCCATCTCACACACATGTTGTTGCTGGCGCTCTGGGCTTTGGCCTGTCAGAGCATTGAAGTTTTGTGATCACGCACATGATTTCTCTTTGCACTGACATCTCCTCTGGGAGCAGCGACTACTCTGGGGTAGAAGATGGATGGAGAATGAAGGGGGGGTATTTCCAGCTACAGCTGGTGGATGAGAAACAAATGAAAGACAGGAAGCACAGATAGAGCTGAGACGTGTGTCAGAAAGCAGAAGTGTGGTTATTAAAGTGTGTTGAACACAGCAGCTCCATGAGGATTTAGGAGGCTGAGCAGATGCAGTTATTTGCTGCAGAGAGAACAGTTTACTGACTTTCAGCTTTCAAGGTAACACATCTTTTTACTTTGAGAATCAGCATGCATGCATGCACTGACTCTAGGTGCGTACTGCAAGATTAACAGGGAGTTTTTCTCATTGTGTGACGAAAATACATAATATCTTCCACCAGAAGACGGAGCTGGAAAAGTTGAGTTTTTTCTTGATGAAAAAAGCTTGTGAGGGTTTGCATCATACAGTTAGTCATTTTCCACATGATTAGAGAATTCCTCTATAATGACAAGGGTCTGTCCCTCCAGCCCTCCTCAAAGACTTTCGCTTTCCAGCTCAGTGATGACCTCATGAAGGAGTCAGAGAGTTTATCTATAGCACTTTTCAATGCAGTCAACTGAAAGTGCCTTTTAAAGCAAAAAAGATGCATTGAAAATCAAGTCGATTAAAGTAAATCAGAGATAAAATTAGTTTTTAAATGAGACTTTAAAGTGGTTAAGCCTTGGTCAATTCAAAGAAATACTTCACCCACAAAAATAGAATGTGTCCTCTTAATCACTCATTCCCTGTTGCCTTGATTTCTTAAAGAAAACGTTGAGTTCTTGTTCAGCGTCCCCAAAATGGTTTGCCCAAAAATAACCATCAGACAACTATAGCGCATTCAGAAGGCAGCATTCAAAGTAGAAACACATCCCTCCTGTTCCTAAAATTAATGCATTTCTGTTTGGGTTTCATTTTATACGTTTTCTGTATCTATTCTAAAGTAGTACGGAAATCTTACTCACTAAACGGCTGAAATCTGGGTCCATCTTGGGAAGAAAGACAAGCAGACAATCAAGTTGTAAACACACAAAGAGTTTTTCCAGATGCTCTAAACCACTTTATTGGAGAGAACGATGCATGTACACCAGAAACTGTGATGGATGTTCATAACAGTTTGGGATTACAGTTCTCCTTTGTTTTCTCTTTTACATGTTTAGTCTAAGTTTGGCAAACAAATGAGATTGTTTAAAACATCTGACTTATTTTTAGCAATATCACTGCGTTCCAAGACCTCTGGTGAGCAAAATGTTGTATAAATGATGACGTGCTCACTCCTTCTGGATCCTGTTAAAACGATGGTAGCATTATTCTTAATGTGATTAAATTGTCTAATGCTCTTTCCATTTCAAACTCCATTGCTGGAAATGAAGTGACAAATTAGTTTGAAAACTGTAATTCCTGATATTATTAAAGCTTTCATTTTTTCCATATACTTAAATTCATATCCATTGTGCACTCTGGAAAACTGCCATTGGACACTGCTCTGTACTGTCTGCCCATTAGAGGTGATGTTATTTGTTCAGACTGCGACCCCAAACATCCCCCATCCCCATCGGAGTGGGAGGGAGATGGAGATACCCCATGTAGAGGCAAAATAGACAAGGGTGTGTACGAAGTCTGGCCAGCCTGTGGTGACAGCAGCACGTTCCCACACACGTTCCCACACACGTTCCCACACACACACACACACACACACACACACACACACACACACACACACACACACACACACACACACACACACACACACACACACACACACACACACACACCACACACACACACACACACACACACACACACACACACACACACACAACACACACACACACACACACACACACACACACAGCCCCAAAAACAGCAGGAACCCCGGGAGCAGGATAGGACGGTGGGGTTTTTTCTAAGGGTCTGGGTGGTGGGGGGTCTCAGCTGTGTTTAAGGACAGTGAGACAGCAAAAACCAGGAAAGGAACACACACATAAATAGACACACACACACACATACACACACACACACACACACACACACACACACACACACACACACACACACACACACACGTGCAACTCACTGTCATTAATAAAGGTCGTCAATTAGATCTGACCTAGAAAGCCTGTCTGCACGAAGGCTTCACAACAGGCTGAAACAGAGCGATGGGCTCAAAACACTCCAAATCCCTCCACTCAGCTCACTCTCTAAAAGCCTGAATTAACTCTCACACACATATAAACAGACAGGAAAAATAGCACTTTAAATAACACAGGAGGAGGAGGACTGCCAACACTGAAATTAGTTAACTAATTTAAAGCCTCTCAAATGGCTCTCTGTGAAGTTGTCAGCACAGGGGACAATTAGTTCCAGCATGTCATTAACTTGTCTGTGTGACTGTGCAGGTACAGCATGCTGCGAAGACGCTGGTAAACAACACCGACCTGCAGAGAGTGATATGGACACCCGTACCTTTTTCTCTGTGTGTGTTTCTTTCCTACACTGACAGTGCAGGGAGCAACTGAGTCGTCAGGGGTCGTGTCTGAGTGCATTAGCAGAGGAGGAGGAGGAGGAGGAGGAGGAGGGGAGGAGGAGGAGGAGGAGGAGGAGGAGGAGGAGGAGGAGGAGGAGAGGAGGAGGAGGAGGAGGATTGAGGAGGAGGAGGCGGCAAAAGGATGTTCTGAAGGTGAAGAGGGTGAATGTTGTCTTCCTTCACCTGGCATGTGCTCTCAGTTAGCGGGCAAGGACGTGTCAGGGGCAAGCAGTGGCGTCCTGGCTCTGTTCCCTGAACTCAGACCTTCTGCTTTCATTCACGGTCTCGTCTTAAGAGCTTTCTCCTCCTCCATTGTTCCACAAGGCTTATCTAAAGGGTTTATGCCTCTGACTTGTGCTAAGCACTCGGGGTGACAGAGCCGAAGCTCATCACAAATCCTAAAACCCGCTGCAAATGCTTTTTCTGTTTCCTGGCTGTTTTCTGTCTTTATTATTGTTTTTTCTCCCCCCAACCCCGTCTCTCTTCCCCCCCTCCCCTTTGTCCCTTCCCTCACTCTCTGTTCCCTTAATGCCTCTATCTCCCCTCCACTCTCACTGTGACAGTGGAGTGCAGGCGTGCTCTAATCTAAGCCAGATGAGCTAGAAAAACACAGGCTTCGTCCGCCGGTTGCTTTCGCCATTAACCAAGGGGCCCATCATTTCTCTCTCCAATCACAGAGCAGACTTCTGAGGTTTACCAGCACGTCTGCATATGCACTACAGCAGACGAGCCAGTAAAACTCCTCTGAGTGATTTACAATGACACTCTATAGCTGCTGCCATGTTATATCTCCTCACCACAGACTATTGGGCAGTGGCTCGGAGCCAGACGCGTGGCACCTGTTGAGAATGCAGCAGTATCAAAGCAGTTTTACATAATGCTCTCTCTTTGTGGAGGAAATTGTATTCCCAGCATACTCAGGTCCCTGAAGGTACTTTTTCGGATCATGTGGGTGCAGTGTTGCATGTAAACGTGGCTCCTGATCAGACCAGTCTGAGAGTCCAGTCGCCATCAGGGTTGGGCTGAGGCTCCGTCCTCTCTGTCATGGTGAGTTTGGGCTGAGGCTTTCATTTCGGATTGGCTGGCTCTCGCTTCTCGCACACTGCTGAGGCAGAAGGACATCAAGTCCCTCTGGGGACAGTCGCCGTCCCGCCCTGTCACTTTCACTCTGTGGATAAGAGATCCACAGACCCCAAAAGCACATGGCATAGAAGTCCAGACTGCAGTGAGGCAGAAAGGGAGGGCACAAAGAAAGAAATAGGAAAAGATCAACTGGAGACTTGGTAGAACTGGAGAAAGCGAGATTCCTTGATTCAACACATATCTCACTTAATTTTCTGGCGAGAGATAGATGGGAAAACCGACACCACTCTCACGTCTGTACGGTAACTATAGAGCTACTGCAAGCTTAGCTTAGCATAAAGGCTAGAAACAAGGACACAGCTAGCATGGCTATTTCTAAAGACTACCTGCACCTTTAAATCTCACTCATAACAAGTTATATAATATAATGCTTTATAGTACCTACAAAAACAGAAATGCAAAAATGATTTGTTCTGATTTACAAAGGATTACAGTATATCCCGAACTATTTCTTGAAAAGGTTAGTTAAGTGATTTAATTTTCAATGCATACATCAAGAGGGGAACACTCCACATGAGTTTAAAAGACTCTACATAAAAACCAGCAGCAATAACATAGGCAGAAGAACAAATACACCTCCATGCATATCAAGCAATGCCTTAAGCAAACACGAGCAAATCCATCTCCTTAGACATTCCAGCTATAAAACATGACCGAGGCACAGACTGTGCCTGTAACACATCAAACATAAAGTACCCTCCTACGCTGTTCATAAGCATTTCAAACTGAGCAATCAGAAATAGCAGCAGTGACTTCAGTCATTCTTGACATTAGGTTAGCTGTTTCCACCTGTTTTCAAGCTAAGATAACCACATGATAGCGGTGTCACTTTTTCGTTTAGTGTTCCTTATTAAATATGTGGTTTTGCTGTTTTTAGAGGTTATCACTGGCAAATGGAACCAATATAAAAGATTGACGCAACTAATGATTATATCTATTATCCCATCAGTTAATAAATTAGTTATTCTATTACCAACACGTTTTTTAAGCAGGTTATTTGCCAGAAACAGAGCCAGATACCCCCCCCCCCCCCCTGCTTCCAGTGTACTGTACATGCTGAGAAAAATAACCAGATGCCTTTTATCTTGCTGTACAACATGCTTTAGCAACATAGATAGTTACACGGCAGAGCTGCAATGTGAGAAAGAAATGTTGCTGACAGATCAGACACCTGATTTTGTGTGAACAGTGTTCATCACTCTCTTGGGTGGGTGAGAGGAATCATGTTGCGGGCGATCATCCAACATCAGAGAAGCGAGAGGTGAACATGAGGATGTTACTTCGACAATCATGCACTGCTCTCTGGTGTCTTGCACTGCATGCCAAATCAAGAGTTTGTGATACTCTCCCTTGTACCTTCTTCCTCACACTCTTTTTTTCTCCTTCCACCTTATGCTACACGCATTGTCATAAAAAAGCTGAAGATATTGAGATTTCAATCAGCAGCAGGATTTGGGGAGGAAGAAAAAAAATCTTTCCACAATTTATCATTTACCGAGTTCCTCCTCCGTGACTACTCGTTTTTTATACTGCAAAAAATGCTAAGTTAATAACACAGAGAGGAGAGCATGGTGCGGCAGGAGAACAGGCTCAGGATGGCACAATAACACACTCACTACCGAGCTCCATATAAATCAAAATGACAAAGCCAATCTAGCCAAATATTCTCTCATGCAGGCAGCAAACTGCTCGGCTCTCTGGACGGCTTTATACAGGAGTACAAGCGGGGAGAATTGTGAGTTAAATTTAAAAAAATGAATTTAGGTGTAGCCTCAACCACTCAATCTCCCTTACCGGTTTCAGAGTTAATCACATCCTGGTTTATGAGACAAGGATTCTCCCCAGAGATACAGGCTTTCACCTCCTGTGGGTGTATCATAAAGTCCTGTCAGAGGAGATGGTGTAGGTCAGTAAAAGTGGAGTGAGTTCACTTAGCCCCGCGGCTGCCTGTTGAGTATAAAACTAACCAGAGCCATAAGCTATAACCTCAAGAGGGTAGAGTATACTTTATATTTGCAGCTCACTTTCACTGTTCAACTCTGCTGCCTCTAGATAAACTGTCACAAGAACGAAGACAGACAAAATAAAGACAATATAATGCCATGAAGCTGGTTAGCTACATGTGGGCTACAGATGAGCACCGTTTTTTTTAGACTGTATTTGTTTGAATACCATTTACCCAGACATAGCCTGCAGACAACTACAACTGGAATACCAAAGAAAACTAAAACTTTGAGGATTCAGGAGTTATAAGCAGTCTTTTCTTAAAGGGTATTTCCTTCCATATTTATTATTGACATTGGAAACCGGATTTAATAATAGAGACGGTAAAGTCATTCTGAATTTAAAATAAGTGAATCATGTATCTCAGTTATTACTCTGAGAGGGCAAAGCCTCTTCTTTTGCTTCCATTTAGTTCGAATACATTTGATACAAAGAATAAAAAATGTCGGTGCTGTTAAAGCTAACTGGGAAACGCATAAGTGGTGAGATGGAAAGAAAGGTATGGGAAAATCAGGGTTAAGGAGAGAATGGGTTAAGCTTCTGTCTCCCTATACAGTAGACCCCAGGTGCATCGTGTGTCGCCCCATCCCCCCAGGCTGTGAGACTCTCCGTGCAGGGGAGACCTTTAATAGCCCTGAGATGGGAGCTCACTATCCCCAGTAGCCTATAAAAGACAGTGTTCCTCCGTCCCACTCCCCCTCTGTCTGGTATGGCCTCATAAAAAGACTTAACTGGCCTCACATGACCTCTCTGTCCACTGCTGCAGTGATAGGCTGGATCCTCAGGAGCAGGGCAAGTAACTGGTCGGCTGTGGACTTCGGTGGATCGCAGCTGACCTCATCCTGCTGTCCGTCTGAAGAGGGGCGTTTCCTCTGAGATAGCTAACATCAGCTGCGTCTGAGACAAGGGAGACAGAAGTGAAAATATTATTTGGAAATGTTTAAATTCACGGTTGCAAACATCTTCATCTCACTCATCGATTTAGCATTGTACTGCTATGAAAATGTCAAACTCACAATGGAAAACAAAATTGGCGCAACACAATCAGATGTATTGGTGTTATGCCAAGCAACCTTCTTCATGGTCGATACATGTTTCCTACATTACCCATAATGCATTCAAACCACTGACAGAGGACTTTCCTACTTACAAATGTATGCTCTGCTTGCACTGAAATCAGCAACACTTGTATGACCTTATTCTTATGCAGTCCAGTGTGACACCCAAGTATATTTAAGCAAACCCTGAGTTACCCAACTGGGAACAACAAATATGATATACTGTATACTGAGTTGTAGTTCAGCTCTTTATTTTCCCCAAGTGAGAGAGCATTGCAGAAATAAGTGCATCCAAACAGACATCAGCCTCAGACAGTAGACACAATCAAATTGAGCAAACAACAATAAGTTCAAACAAATAGAAATGTCAAGACGAGACAAAGACTGTCATATTCTCTAAATGGTTTGTTATCATTTGCAATGGTATGCTCAAAGTGTGACTTCTCCCAGGATGCTTGTGCTGTGGCCTTGTTTACCCTCAGCTGGGGGAAGTTTAGTGTTGTGTGAGCAGAGTTTAAACGCAGCCTCCTGGGATCCATCCCTCCATCTGACCCCTGCCAACCTTTCTCTTTTCGTCACGACGCTGATGCTGCAGCCGCTCAGCTACCATGGCTGAGGAAGTGTGTGTCCTGGGGGAAGATATTATCACCGGGCCAACTTTGTTTTGTACTGAAATAGGATCACCTACACACAGACACACTTTTGCTTAATAGGGGCCACAACTCCAGCCCCCCTCTCTGCAATCCACAATCATTGTCTCAACAATTTCTTTAGAAACCTCTCTGTCGCCCTTTATTCTCCCCCTTTAACTCCCCCTCTCTAATATTTTTGCATAGCACACCCACAGGCCATTCCAGCACATTTGTTTCTGTTTCTGCATCTGGCCAATGTTTGACTCTCTCCAGCTTTGTTTTCAAGTGCTCTTGTGCTAAAAAGAAGAAATTAGGTCACACTTTATCTGCGCACATCTCAAGCATTCTTTACTATGAAAAGGATATGTACACGTGTCCTCAAACTGGCGGGATTAAGAGTTTCTTTCTGCCTCAGATGTTCTCTCCATGAACTCATCCTTAAGATTATTTAGGTAAAACATCTGGGCCCACTACTTTCCCTGCTTAGCTTTCCACTGAGCCCAGGGATGGATCCTTATATACAGTACCCACACGCACACACACATAACGAAAAGCTCTGTTGAGTGACAGCACCTGACAGGATATGTTACACCGCTTATAGGCAAAAAAAACAACAGCAGTGTCCCGTTAGTCATTACTCTGGTAATATGGGCCAGCTGCCTGCTTGTCACGTGGCACCACCATCTCCAAGTCCCAAGGTGCTTTATCTGTGCGTATGTGTGTGTGTGTGTGTGTGTGTGTGTGTGTTCTACCCTCAGGTATAAAAGACAGTAGGTCTGTGCAGAGCGTACAATATTAAAAAAAGGCACGACTCCACAACTGTGATCATTACAGTGTTCGGACCTCCCCTGCTGTTCTGGTCCAGTGTAAACATAATCCCCTCTCTGACGAAGAGACAGAGCAACAGGAAGAGGAAGCGTGAAAAATAGCAAAATATGAGACAAGGAAGACGACCGAGAGAAAGGGACGGCACAGACAGACACAGCGGGGGGCATGCTGTTCTCCATATTAGGCTGTCAATGAATCTCATTAACATGGCTTCTCTAATCAGCAGCCGAGAATATTCCACTGAAGGCCATCCGCTCCCCACCACCTTCTGGTTTTGATTACACTGATGCATACATTTAGTGTTACTTCATCCCCTTTTTAATAAAGGATCCCCATTTAAACTCACTGAGAAAGCCGCATCTGTTGTTCTCTGCTTCCATTACTTCCAGTGGTCTGCCCTTACATGTGAAACTCAGCAGGATGCCATGTTAAGAGTATCCTCTCTGGCCTCAGCACATCAGGAGAGGCTTGTTTTCCACCATTCAGTCCCCGCTCAATAAGCAGCGGAAATAAATGGCCACTCAAGCTGAAAGCCAGTCTTTTCCGAATGACAGCTCAGTAGATAAATACAGCCGAATTACTTCCAATCTCTGGTCACCGTGACACTAACAAATGTAAGGCTGCTTGAAGATAGTAACAGTCATTTCTGAGATGCTGACAAGTGTCCTTTTGCTTTTATCTTTTCAGATTTGTCGATGCCACTTAATTGAATTGTGAACTATTTCACACTGTATTGATCTCACAGGCGTGGGTGAAAAGGAAAAAGATGGCAGGATGTTTGCATTAATGTAGAGCAGGTTTTTCCCTTGAAGGTCGAGGATGGACAAAGAGGTGTCAATGTCGCTCACACGTGTCAAACGATGGGGCCCCTGACAGGAAGCCGGCTGGTTGTTAAACAGGAAGGTCGGACCCAATGAAAGGATGGTGCTTTTATTTTGTCCTGTGTTTTTCCTTAATGGGAGCAGCTGGTCTCCAACGCAAACTGGGTATTTTCAAGAGACATCAAAACAGTAATATTAGATCGTCCTCTGAGAAATTTGCATGGCATAAAATGAAGCGGTTGGAGATAAGAGTTTGGAGTCGAAGAGTCATGCCAGAGACATTCCCAACACCACACATGCTCATTCCTTAATCATGATCAAGTCCTGCCAATATTGGGAAATCTGAATTCCAAAGGCTGTTTGGCATCAAATGGGACGAGCGTTGATCTCTCTCACATCTGACAGAGTGACTAATGGGGGCTACTGAAGCTTCACTCCCTCAAACCCCAAAACCTAAACACTGTCTTCTGAAGCAGCATCCACTCTACATGCTACAGTTCTGACACACACATTTAGGTCAAGACTGATTTACTATCTGTCCTCTAAGTCCTTTTCGACCCTCTCCAGCGGCTCGAGGCAACATTCCCATAGTCCTGTGGTCTCCGAGGGTGTGTTCCTGGCGCTGAACGTGCAGATAGGATAAATAAATCACACACAAGCCCTCTGGAGAGCAGAGAAACTGACTGGAACGGGCAACAGGGAATAAAGAAGACATCTAGTGGAGGAACTGGAGGTGAAAATGACTTATAGAAAGATATTATGATAGGACAACGACTACTGGAGCCAGTCACACAAGCAATTCACAAGCTCGACCCCATTATGAAGTGATGGCTTAGATAAGCTGTCACTAAATATCTGCACCCAGTCCACTCGAGTACTATACTTAACGGAAAATGAACCCAACAATATATAAACTAATTCAAATGAGCAGTGAGCAGCTGCAGTAAATAAACGGCACACATTAATGGATTATTGTGTGTTAATAGTAGAAATAGAATACCCCTGGGACTTTGTTCTGCATTATGAGTAGTTTTATTTTTGAGAATGATACTTAGCTATTTTTCCATGATTTCTATTTTGAATATGTAACTCATGTATTGAATTAACACAATGTGGTAGAGCTTTGATTGAGTGACTGATAGTGACTGTCAGATGTATAGATAACATTAACAAACTGAACCCAATTAACAAAGCTAAAGTACCACTGAGAGAGGGTTAAGGTGTGAGTAAAATAGATATGTAATCATATCAACACTTAATAAAATGTCATTAATAATGATAGAAATCAGGAAGATTTGTAAAGAAAAATACTTATTTTCGCAAAATGAATTACAATAAAGTTTTGCTGGACGACCAAACAAATAACAACAGCTACTTTACGTACATAACCATGTTTATGGTTCATATAACTCAAGTTACACACAAAATCTTAGCAAGGACGTTACAGTAAACACATATTTAGTAAATGACAGAAATACTGTAGCTGATTAATCCAAATTATGATCATCTGAATCTGAGATCAAATGAAACAATGACCAGAAGGAGAGATCACATCTCTGTCAGCCAGCAAATGAGCCGACTGAGAGGGCGTATGTTGTGTGATGGCACATACTGCTAGTCATTTTGGAAAGGCTGTTGCATTTGAAGTCCACACACAAACGCAGCCATGAAAGGCATGAAAGATCAACCCTAGTCCTGGTGGTTTAGTTAACACAAATCCTATTAAATACAAATCAGAAGTGGCTTTGAGGGGGAGGAACAGACATGCACAAACCTACATCTGCTATGGTCAGCTTGGCATAGAGTCAGTATCACTCTCCAAACAGCAGAGCTTACAATTGAGAGAGAAAGGAGACACAAAAGGAGATAGATGAAGCATTGAGGGAAGGAAAAAAAAGCAAAGAAGAAGAAGAAGAAGCGAGAACTGCCATCCGAAACAAATGTGCTGTGAGGCTCTCGTCTCAGGGTGACAGGTGCATTATCATAGGTTAATGAGAAGCCTGCTGCCTGTAGGTTCAATCAAGGGAGCGCTGCCTCCACTACCACCCCCATCAATCAGATCGGACATAAACTCCCACTCGAGCACACAGAGGTATACAGTATACACACAGCCTCACATATACACACTCTCAGGTATTCAATTCAGAGCTCATTATAGCCTATGGGGTTTAATATTATGGTTACAATTTGGTACAATAGATTACAGTGTGATTATGAGGTATTTCTGGGCACAAAGACACATAATTAGCACCTCAAGCACAGCCCCAAGGTGTGATCAGGATAAGATGTTATCGCTGTAGAAATACACAGTAGTGTAGAATTCAGATCCCTATATGATTATGTAAATAGTGAGGGCTTTTTCCAATCAAACAATAACAACAGACAGACTTTAATGAGGTTGTAAAGTATCTTTAGCCACACCATTGTTTTTCACATGAGAGTGTTATTAGTGTTTTCTCTGTGTTCTTTGGTCAGGTTTGAAGTCAACAGGCCACTGATTGAAAAAGATGATGTCATGTTTTCATGGACAATGTCACAAAGGAGATGCCACTGTCTATCAAATCAGATCAAGACAGACCACACACTTATGAGGAGATAGATAACTCAGGTTTTATATAATGTTGGATGTTTTTTAAACTTCTGGGGATGCAATTTATGATCTTTTACATTATTGATTAATTACAGTTTCCAATGATATATTTATAGTTCAGTAGAACACATATCTAAGACTAAAAACTGATGCCTTCAAGTGTCTTGTTTTGTCATTAGATTAATTTTTTTATTTGACTAATTATTAACGTTTCATAGGTTATAGAGGTCATTTACTTGAAAAAAATTCTTCAACAGTAAATCCACCATCAAATTGGCCTTGTTACAGATTAATTATCTGATGATCGACTAAATCGTTTTAGCTCTAGCAATATAACTTCATCTCTAAGTGTTGCTTTATCATGAATATTGATATAGATTAATATTTAAATCAGTGTTTCAGGCACTCTGATAGAAGAAGTAAAAGCACATTGTAGCTCACATCAGTCAATCGAGCTAACTAACAGGCTGCCATCATTGCACTAGGCCAGGCTAACCAAACACACTTCAACGGCTAACACAGATTAGCATGCATGCAACACAACTTCAGCCACTCACATTTTGTTAGCACTTGGCACCATGTAACATAAAGGGGACTGCTGCGTGTTCTTGCTACACTGGGCCGCAAATGTAAGTGATACAAATATCAACTTACTTGATTTTTGGAAGTGAGTGACTGCGTATCTCAGCTGAGCTGCAAACTACAGTTACCCCGGGCCCTTCTCTGCAGCCTACTGTAGGTCTGTGTAGTTGTATATTTAAAGAAGCCTCTTTAGTTGCCTCATCTGAGCAAGCAGCACTGAAAATAAGTCTCTTCAAAAAATACCCAGCTTGTTAATTAGCATTCATTGTGATTTAAGCCTTAATGAGGAAGCAAATATTATGCTAGAACTTCAATTTGACTTCTGTGCTATTGCATCAAATGCCATAAGTATAGAGGTGCAATGTCAGACCTAATGATCAATGGTGCATATTCGTAAAAGGTAGATAAATCAAGATGGTTGTCCATTCTGTTGATAAACGTATTCTACAAAGATGCTATGTGTTATGGTAACATTTTTATCTGCATAGTAACTAGCCTACTGTAGTTACAAAAGTTGTGCGAGAAATGTAATATGGATTGAGAAAGTAGATAAGTAAAGTACAAGTTCCTTCATTTTGACCGTACATACAGTGATTGAGTGAATATACTTTGTTATTTTGTCACTCAGTCCCCACTTGGCACAAAGAGACTCTCTCATATCCATCTCTCTCTCACCTCCATCTCACAGGGAGTGTGTTGGGTTCAGAATTCCAGAAAAGACAGACAACACTAAGATATATATTACTTGGCCAAGGACTCATCACGTCTTGGAAATCACAGGCAGCAAAGCTGGAATCTGTAACCACCAAATCCGTAAAGAGCCGCGAACCTCGTACGACAATTATTACACAGGGCGTTGCTCGTACATTTATGATTGGTCAAGACTAGATGAAGAGATACCGCGGTTTAGACTTGGTTCTCTTTGGTTGGTGCACAGACTCAGATAGAGTCTCTTGGCAACACGATCCTCCAATCATCATTCGGCCGGCTGGCGAAGTCCCTACTCTGTCTCTATCATACGTCATTTGTTTTCTCTAACGTTTCTTCAGATATAGTGGAAAACCATAATGTTGCTTCCTAGCTTTGCGTGGGAGCGCGGCTCCCATACAATTCAAGGCCGGTGCGATGTGCTGTTCTGACTACCTCTTTGTATTCTCTCAGTCTCTGCACCTGACCTTGCTACTTTCAATATTGCAAGCTAAACACTTTCTCATGTGACTTTTCCCTTCGTTCCTGTCCTCCCCCATCAACACGGGGGGGGGGGGGGGGGGGGGGGGGGATTGAGTCTATTCCAAAGTCACAGCCACATAAATGAGCACAATAAGCTTATAATGTAATACTAAGAGTCAGTCTTTCTAATGTTAGGCCTATATAAAACAGGGCTGCCAACAATTTGAGTTCAGCTTGGAGTGAGATTTTTATTTTGGTGAACCGAAAAAAGAAACGTTCGTAGGCTACAGTGTTACAAATGTATTGAACATGTACAAACTAGGGTTTCCCATTCATGTACCGGGCTCTACAGTGGAATACGCACATACACAGTGTACCCGCAACTCACAATCAAGTGCTATTTTATAAGTGTGGGGGGGGGGGGGGTCCTCACCTTCTCTAGGGGGGGTCCGGGGGCATGCTCCCTCGGGAAGATATATATTTTTAAATATTGAAGTTAAATGCAGCAACCTGGTGCACTTTGAGAGCAAAATGAATTTATGGTAAACAGATTTTCTTTTTCTTTATGGATATTTTACAAATCACTCACCTTTTAAACTGTATTCTTGTTTTACTGTCATATAGTATTTGTATTTCATAACTGTTTTTCATTTATTCTCATAAATGGTGACCAAACCGTTTGAGACCCACTGAGATAAATAACTAGACTAAAGTTAACTATCTAAACAGAGAGTCCCTTACTGAGCTGTAGTTATCTCTCAGTCTGAGAGGACAGAGCTCTCCCTCTCCTTGTTTTAAAAACAGCTTTTAATATCCGTTAAGCTAACCAGATGCTAACAACAACAATGCAAATAGTGAGTTTGGTAGAAATATACTGTATAATAGTCAAGTTATTTAAGATGATGCCATTATTTATTGAATATTTTACATTATAAATAGGCCTATTCCCCAAAATTATTCAAAAGCATATTCTTCCAAACTCTCTGCTGTAGGCTAGTATGACACACAGGAGACTATTGATGTGTGTAGTGAGTTTGGTAGAAATAAGCTGTATAATAGTGATTGAATATTATTGTATTCTCTTTTTTCGGAGTTGCACTTTGCAGACTGTCCCTGAGCACTCGTTTCTTCTCCGGCCGCGGATAGAGACCAATGTAATGTGTCCAGCTCGGAGGACGGCGCGTATTGGCTTTTTTTGATCAAAATGTGATTGTAGTTCGTTGTCAACCTTACCACGGTACTTAGGAGACGTCATTTGTGTCTGAATAACGTTTTGTTCATGAGTTATTGATCTGTGAAATCAGAATCTCCCAATATCGTTCCAATTTTACTGAACTAAGCCAGAAGACCGTCTCATTTCGTAGACCGCTCGGTTTGCTGTTCCTTCACTTTATTTTTATATGTATACATTTATTTTGGACGAAAACTTAGCGTGAGGAAAGGCAAGTGTGGCGTGAGTGCGTGAGATATGGGTTAATTGCGTGACTCTCACGCTCAATGCGTGAGTGTTGGCAGCCCTGTATAAAAATAGCCTCCACAAGTGGAAACCGTGTTTTCTCATATACTCATATTGCTGATGTTCAACAGAGTTTGGCAGTGAGGCTGCAGCAGAGTGATTTCAGAGGTCTTTACTTTCCGCAGGCTAAAGAGGCCACATGGTGAGGAGAGCTTGCTCTTATCAGACTGGATTAGCCCACAAGAGGGAAGAAAGTTATAAAGAGGAAGCGAGAGAGAGGAAGGTGGCTCTGAGTGTGAGTCAGGGTTCTTCTCCGGTGCTGCAGCCTACAAGCCGCTGGTCAGGAAATGAGGCGGAGGACACCCACTGACCTGCAGCCAATTGCTGCCTCTCCGCCTATCACAGAAACAATTTAACCAGCTAATGGAACTAGGCTGATCGACTTTCCATTTCTGCAGGGGCACTGTGACTCACGGCTCATTTCTGATTAGAGCTCCTCAGGATTAAAAGTAATCTGCACCAGACAGGGGATAGACCAGGCAGTGGTGATGTTATTGAACATATCTATCAGGCGGATATGTGTGCCCACAGTTTGTTTATGTATGATCCCAGAGAGGGATTTAAAAACAGGAAAGCCAGTGTGGGTCTGTGCAGGAGGAAGGGACCAGGCAGAGGGGTTAGTCTGCAGGTGGAGGTGGGGTCCATTGTGGGGTGGCTGGGAGGCATGTGGGGGTGCTGTCTCAACATGTTTATGACACAATGTGAACAGGATGCTGGGAGGAAGAGAGCAGCGGGCAGTGGGTCAGCACCAGACCCCCACCATCATCTGTGTTGGTTGAGCACCAATGGAGCAGAGCGTTAACAAGAAAAACACACATTGATAGAGAGACAAATACTTACAGAGGCAACATCCTGGCAAACATACATCTCATTTGAATGCATGAGCTCTATGTGGTGTATATTGCATGCATGCTCCATATTGAGAACATACAATACTTGTTTTAGCTGCCCATCACACATTCTCAGGAGACATGTTTTTCGAATCAGCATATTGTTTTCACTCTGGGGTCACTTGGTGAACACGTGGACCTGACATCTTCCATTATTCATCCTCTTATTTCATTCGGTCTCAGAGGGATCATCATCCGTCCCACACTTCCTCTGCCCTGCGCCCACTGACTGACAATCATGTGGAAAAAACAGATGAAGCCTTCCTTCCTCGTTGTGTCTGGAATGGAATGGACTGTGTGTGTGTGTGTGTGTGTGTGTGTGTGTGTGTGTGTGTGTGTGTGTGTGTGTGTGTGTGTGCGTGCGCTATGTGATGACCCCAACAGCAGCAGCACACTATCCTTCCTGTTATAAGGCCCACTTAGTTCAGAGCCTGCATACAAAGATATCATGTGCATTATCAATATAGCTGCCAATTTATTTTATGTCAATGGAACAATCGCTGCTGCTATATTTGATACAAAAAACCCAAGTCACAATTTCACAGAGCCCAGGGTAATTACCCTGCCACAGACAAAAACTAATAAAGCCTTATTTTCAAGGAACTGGGAGAAGCAAATAGTCAACATATTTACTTGGTAAATTCCTAAATGATCTATTGAATATCTTATGGTGAAACAATAATGCAGGAAGACAATAGTTACCTCATGGAGAAACAGTAAGATATTAGCTATATTGAACATAAACTATATAACTGGATATTTAACCATGCTTTTACCATCATATCTCCTCTAAATAACAATATTATTTACAATAATTTACTGTAACCTTCTTGCAGCCATTTCATTCTTTCATATTGTAAGTGTGCCTTAGGGACCCACCGTGACACGGGTGTCACATGAACTTTAAATGTTCTGGAAAGTTCCTTATGCAGCTTTAGCCTTTATTTTATCTCATGAAGTCCCTAAGTGACACACCCTGAACAGTCTGGTGGGTCATGGTCCAGGACATGTGATTTTGTGTTCCCATAACAACATGTCCACAAACTAGCTGCATTTCAAAAGCTTTTTTGTTTGTTGCTAAAGGTAAAATTCAAGCCATTTAAGAATTAAAATGCTTACATAACATTTCCCTCATTACATTTAACCTGTTGTGGAAACATTTCTTGATCAAATTGATATGAAACAAATGAGATAAACATCGCTGTGACACTGTCACATCGGGACTTTAACCCTAAACTTTCACAGTAAAACTCTGTTTGCTGTTTACTTAAAACTTTTTTTTTTCAAGTTATCTATTGATCTATTGAGCCTGATACAAATCCTTTTTTAGTTCAAAACATTTTGAAAAATGTAACTACATTTTTTTACTCGAATCCACTTCCTTTTGAAATGAAAGTGTGATGTTTGGTTCTTGCAGCACTCAGCATTGACACAGCTCCTTGATGAAATGTGGCTCTGTAACTTGAAAAAAGTCCAGAGAGAACACTGTATTCATTATACTGTGGTTAAGAGTCTTACAAAACATTAGATTGGAGCAGCCAGGTCGGTGCCATGTTTTTTTGCTTCAAAAACAGTGCTCTTGAGTCAGTGGTGAGGTATTAGTTTCTGACATGACATCATGAGGCTCCCTTGCCTTGATAAGATTCATTGCACTTAAATCATAAGGGCGGAGCTCTTATTGTAAAAATCCTGTTATTGTGAGAAAATGAATAGATGTGGAGCCTTTTGTTCTGTTCAGCCACAGGGTAGTCAACTAACTTATCAAGAAAATACAACACGATTAAATAAAAAATAAATAAATTAGCTGTGAGGTATAGCAACATGATAGATGGTTAAATATGGAGTTACTTTAAAACCTGTTTGAAGGCTATTATAACACCTGCAGCTTCTACAAATCAACAATTTAAAACATAATCAATTCATTGATGAATAATCTTTCTTTTTAAACTTCAACACCATAACATACTGTATTCATTTTGCTCATCATGTCCAAGTGCATTTCTGACTGAATCTGCAACACTGTGAATATATACTGCCATCTACTGGATGGACTATGTACAACACCTGACAAATGACCAAGGAAAAGACACATTAGTAACCTGCTTGACAAAATCAGTCTTCATATCAAGTTTTGCTGCATTTTGAGACACACAAAATGAAATAAATAATCAATGGAGTCTAGTGGGTTCAGATTTATTAATAATAAGTCTCAATAATAAAAAGAAACATTTTTTTAACATGGCTTACTGTATTTCTTCTACTAAACAAAACAATGAATGTTTGTAAAAGTGTAAACATATTTTAAACACAAACAAAAAAGCCTTCGTAGATAAATTAATGTTTTAATTGGGCAGGTCATAACAAATAACTGACAGTAATTCTGACAGATACAATTATTTTTTTCTTTTTTAAATGACACTTTTTGCCCCTCTTGTACACACTGATGAACATGATTTGAAATAACTGGATACAAGTGCAATCTATCCACTACATTAACCATTAATTCAGCAATAATAGTGATTTGAAATTAAGAGGAATAACTGAGATATGGAATCAAGATACTTAAAGCAGCATTATTGTAGAAATATTTTTTAGCAAAGATAGCATGAGTTGATTAACATGTTCTGGTCATAGCGGCCTCTGTAACATGCAATCACTGCACGTTTTCTATTGTTTTAGTTCTGCTCTTGTTACGATAATATAAAAACAGGCCAAACGAAAACAGCAAATCATCCAGGGAAAACGAAATACTTTCTGGTTGCTGTGTTCTTTTGTTACTACTATGATGTTAAAAATACGATTTTTTTAAATGACAGCAGGTGTGAGGAGCTTAAATAAAGATGTTCAGGGCAGGCGATATGACAGGATGTCTGTTCACTAACTCATGATATGTTAAAGTAATAAAAACATGGCTTTAAGAGTGATGACAGACTCACTGTAAGGGTTCCAATTTCTCTGATCTAGACCAACATAGTGCTGACGGGCTGCTGTGGCCGCCACATTCTGTACATCATAAACAATAGAGAGGAAACCAAGAACAATAGGACTCTTAAAACAAGAGCATGTGGGTGACAACATTCCCATATAAACCGCTGACCAAGCACTGATGTGCCATAAACCCTTAACAGTCATATATATACAGTTGTAAAAAAAACAGAGATGACATGAGAATATAAAATAAGAAATAAAAATACTCGCTCAACACATCATACAAACGCTTACTTCATGCAAAACTAGCCATTTTGGAAAGCTACTGGTTACCAGTCAGACACACCCGAGAGGAGGCCAGAGGCGTGATTTTGAGACGCTCACAGATGATGGATAGCAGGAGGGAGAAGGAGGCGGTGGCGCTGGATGTATACGGAGGTTAATATCAGGGCTGATGAGAGAAACTGAAATCTCCACCACAGCAGCCCTGCCCTGGGCTTCTCCTCCACCCTCTGCACCAAAAATACCAACTGCATGATCACAAAGTGGCATTAATCCTTGAGAGCGTCGACCACGCCCCCCCCCCCCACACCCTCCCTCTCATCTCCATGCCCCACAGTCACGGGCCCACTGCTCACCAAGTGTCACTAAAGTGCTCTCTCTACTAACTATGTTAAGCTCTTCACTGAGGTCAGCGAAGAAAAAAAAACAAAAACAACACATAGATGAATCTCTGCATAGTATCAAACATGCACAATTCTCAGGCTTCCACCAAAAAAACGTCTCCTTAAAAAACACAAAATAATAAGACAACAATGGTAACTTGTAGACTTCTGTCCAACAAGTGTGTCAAACATTGATTGAAAGGTGGGTGTGTGTTTGTGGGACATATGGGGCGTGATAAATTTGAACAGCTGTGAAGGCAGGAGAGGCTCAAGTGGTGGAGACAGCTGTCTTAATTTGTGTGTGTGTGTGTGTTCATAAGAAAGTGAGACAAGGAAAGAGAGAGAGAAAGAGTGAGAGGAAGAGAGTCCATGCATCTGCGTGTGAAGCTGGCTCAGACTTCAGATCAGTACTTCGGTACTTTGGTATAATCCTCCTGGACGACACTCTTACACAGACACATGGATAGGATCATCCCGAGGAGCTGGAGAAAAAGGAAGTTGTCGACTTAGTTATCAGAGTTGAAACTGAACAATGGAGCCCTCATTTAAAAATAAAGACAAGAGTTGACAGTTTTCCATCCAAACCTAGGGGAACCATTTAACTGAATTTCAGGCTAGCTCATATTTAACAGAACGACATCAGAGTGATAAAACCCACATATCTACTTCAACTCTTGGCAAGAAAACCAACACCTGGATTTCCAAAAATTGTATAACTCATTTAGCTTTTAAACAAACATTTAGTTTTTTGGATTGACTATTATCTTTAACAATGTAGTTGCATCAGAGAGAGATTGATTCACTGCCAGTATGAACAGGGGGAATACTTATAGTGACACTTGTATAAAAGATAGAGTACACATGGCATTTGAGTATAGATATTAAGATAGTTTGAAAAATATCTGTCAGGGGAGAAAAATGGATACCTGTATGACTGCCACACCGACACAGATACCCAGAATAACTCCACAGTTGTCAAGCAGCCATTTCTCCACGCTGGCAGCACAGCCCTGAAGGAGAGAACAAGAGAGGGAGAGGTTTAGAAAGACATGGAAAGAGGGGGGTTTCAGGGCGATGAGTGGAGAAGAGATGAATGGCAACGTGATCCCTGCCGGACATGAACAGAGCCTTTTCAAAACACAACTGTTGTCTTTGGACTGGGTCAGTGAGTGGAAGAATAACACGGCCTAGCAGAGTGGAGGAAAGCGGTATGAACAGGGGGAGAAACGTTTTTGAAACACGCAGACCAAACAACAGAATAATAGAGCTTTCCTGGTGTTTTCACAACACAAATAACACGCCTCAGCTGTGGGTGTTCACTCTGCTAATTCAGTACGACCATAGTGACACACGGAGCCGGCAGCCGAAGTTTCACAACACCAGTCACACCGACCTGTGTAATATGTAAAGGAGGATGGTCTATTAGAACGAGGCAGGCTTGCTTTAGACTGTTAGAATTCACTTTGAAAATGTTTCCATTTATATGAACCAGTAGGCCAGGGTAGCAAACACAGGTTGCCAACCCTTTCATAAAGATTCATCATCAAGGGGAAATGTTAAAGGGGCCCTATTATTCCTTAGCTATCCACTGCCTGTAGTGTGTAATATATGTTTTGTGCATGTAAATGGTCTGCAAAGGCTAAAATCCCAAAGTTCGCCTCTATTGCAGTCCTATATATAAACGTATGCCATAGTGACACCACTACATTCGGCTTCTATTGGCTAGCGTTCCAACACATTCTACGTGATAGACTAAGGGGTGGGACATCTCTAAAAGGTCGACCAATCACAACAGAGCTGTCCAGCTAACCAATCAGAGCAGACCGGGCTCTGGATTCAGACAGAGGGTGAAAAGAGGTGCTGCAGCACAGGCAGGATGAGAAAAATAAAAGACCTTTTCGAACATTAAAACATATAAACAAGTCACAGTAGTGGAACACAATACAAATATGTAACAGAAAATGAGCATAATAGTGACCCTTTAAACTAACAAAACAAAGAAACACATTTAAAATAATCGTATGTTCGCCCTTTGTGGAGATATTGTGAATGAAAGCAAAACATACTAAATTAAGTAATATCTAACACATCCGTATAGTGATTCTACATGATCAACCAACATTTAAACAATGCAAACACAGTAAAACTTTCAGCATGGTGAAGCAAACGGCAGGCTGGAGCTGCAGCTGCTGGACACAGCAGTTTCACACGCTGCCTGAGTGAGAGAGTCCTCTACTTCAGGGGTTCCCAACCTTTTTTCCCAAGAGCCCCCCCAAATGACTCCTGTTGGAAGTTGCGCCAGCGGTAATTAAAGTTTAAAAGTCTCAAAAATACTACAACTACTGTCACAAACTGTATGAATGTGAAGTATTGTGTTAAAGGAGGATGAAAGCGTAATTAAGGAGCACTATTGGAGTGACTTTGATGGTTATTGGACTCAGGATTAATTCATTTGGATTCCCGCTGTATGAAGAAATTAAAGGACGGCGCGCAAATGGAAACAATTCACAAAGGGATTAAACTGTTTAAAACACATGCTCAAAGTAAACTGGATTTTGCCGATCTGTTTATGTGGATTCCAAAATCGTAAATAATCTACAAAATGGAAGAAACCGATCTGATCGGAGCAACTGTGACAAATAATCCAACTGAAACCGGCATGGACAATGACTATGTTTTAAAAATGCGCTTATCCAGAAAAGCCTGGTTTGGACACTTCACGGGCAGAAGAAACATTTCTATTAAAGAAAGAATTATACATTTCTGTCTTTTTATGCCTTTAATAGCTACCAACTTGAATTTTTATTCAAATTAATTAATCAATTATTTTTTATATTTTGTTGTAATGTAGAGACAAGGCTTTTAGTGACAATCATTTATTGCGTTAGAATTATGTGTGGAAAAAAAAAGTCTAAATATGATATTTGGCCTCAAATCATCTGAGGCCTGGCGCCCCGCTTGCAATATTTGGCGCCCCCCAGGTTGGGAACCACTGCTCTACTTCATGTGTCTTTCTTGTGTGTGTTTGTTTGTTTCTTTTTACATTTGATACTTGTGGTTTTTCAATAATATATTGTTGTAAATTGTTTAATGAATGGATTGTATTTTTTTTTTTAATATATCACAATTTAATTGTATTATCCTTGACGCTTTGGCAATATTGTTCACCTGACATTCATGCCAATAAAGCATATTGAATTGAATTGAGTGACCCCAGACTTATGAACCGAGACGGCACAGTTGGAAAGATTTAATAACCGATCCCAGAGTTAGTCTACTCCATCACAACAATGTATTCACAAATACTGCCAGAGCAATTATTTGCTGACAGCGTTGATACTTGATACTGAACTGAGACGGGACAATTGGGAAAACAGCTGTTGGCTTCATCAGTAAACTCAAAATGATTTTCAACATTAGAGAAACAGAACAGCGCTGCAGTTTATGGGTTATGTACCGTTTGATAGATGGGTGTTTCTGAGGACAGGTGCTCACACATCCCGACGTCCCTAATGTCGGTGCCAGGCAGGGACTCATTGCGACAGGAACACGGGTAGAGGTTCTCGGAGTTGTTCTTGATCAAAACGTTCTCAGACCAGTTGCCTGGACTAGTCCATCCACAGCACTTCATCTGGGGACATAAAAGAGAGGGAGGATGTGAGTGAAAGATATGGAGATAAAGAAGAGGATTGAATGAAAAGGCACAAAAACAAATAGCAAGCTAAAAGGATGAGACGGAAATGATTAGTTAAGTAAATTACATGAAAGCAAAACTAGAAATGGATTGGATCAGTAAAGGAAAATCTCTTTTATGTTGTTTGAGCCTAATCTGTTCTTGGCTGCTGTTTCCAGAAAGATTTGGGCCTTGGCAGGAAAGGGAGTGAGAGAAGGAGGAAGGAGATAGGGAAGAAAATGAATACACTTTATCAGAGCGTAGAACAATCAGCTGACCTGTTTTTATTTGCCATGTACTGATTAGTTAAATGAGTCATTTTATCCCAAGTAAAAAGAAAATAAATACCCTTTAAGTGTTTGATTGTACAAATAGTTTCAGTTTTATGTGCTGAGATCCTGAGATATCCATTCCTAAATCTTACACTCCCAGCTCGAAACAATACAAAGCAAGTGAAAGGAATTTAGTTTGAAACCCACAGAGATCGCAGTAGAAAATAGATTCAGTTAAAAGGGTTCACTGTGAGGTCGGTGGGTTTCAAAGTGAGGGAAAAGACAATGTGTAGCTGTTGTTCTTGTTGCAGTTGTTACATGTATGTTTCCAAGGTTTTGAGCACTCTTAACAAAAATCAAATCACCTATAACATATTGTAGTGGAGAACCTTTTTTAAAAGGGTAATTCATAATTTGGTGCAAAACGTGACACTGGCAGTGACATCTAAATACAATTCTGTACTAAAACTAATAATTGAATAACTTAAATCAAATAGGCAAGGCATGGCTTGTTTGTAATTGGTTTTGTTTGTAAAGTATTGCACCAAAACGTAGCTAACTAAGGCCATTTAAATGATGTGGTTTATCATGCAGACAGGTTCCAGTGTAAAGGGACGTTTTCCTTTCATTTCCTACCTGCTGCTTTACATGGATCTATGTGGCATTTATTCTTATACCAGTCATTTGTATGGTCATTGGCTAGGGGTATTGATGGTACAATCTGAACTGTAGTACAATATATTTGTCTGATGCATTTAGTTAATTCTTCTATATTAAACGTTTGGGTGTTTCTTGTACAATCCAGGCTAGGAGTTAACTCACCGTCCTCTGAACGTAGTCCCAGGTGTGCTCTGTGGTCCTGTTCTCACCGGTATAGTTGATTATCATGTCCTTTAGGATTTTGGCCATCTCATATTTCAACTGGAAATAAACAAGAATAAATACTGGTCACTTGTTTATACTTGACACATTTATAGCTGTAGATGAATAGTTTGTGTGTGCATGCTTGTCAGAAGAGTAAACAGATTGTCCACATGGAAATCTATTTGGTGAATGGTAGAGACACAGTGTTAAAGAAAAGAAAACAACACACCCACGCTGAATCTTGTTTCTAAAATGTACTAGCAACATCTGAACTTAATGTTTCTTAGGGATACACCTCGGGTGGTATTGCCCTGTGAAGTCCTGTGATGGGTTTAGTAGGCGCAGCTCCACTCTGTGTTTATGTGTGTAAGACCACAGAGGGGTGGCAGCGATGCACCTTCAGAGCTACAGGAGACGAGTGAGAGCCTCACCCTATTCTGGGAAATGGCACCACCCTGTCCTGTGGTAAGCCTTAAACACAGGGAGCGCGTCTAAGGCTGCACACACAAACGCTGAGCGATACACGCAAACACACATGGGTGCACATACTGTACATGAGGCTAAAAGCTGAAACTGCCTCTGCCCTCCCGGAGTCCTACAGGTGTGAGGCTTATCAAAGCAAAAGCTTTTTTGTCCTGGGAGAGAATGACCAGCTTCAGAGCATGAAACCAGTCCGAGAGGTTGAGTGTTCAAACACAACACTCCCTTCGCACAGTGCAAACACACTGCCTGTATTATTTAGGCTGAAGCTATAATTGATTTGATCCCTTATTTAACAGAACAGAGTTCTGTGTAATGGTCACCCACATTTTATGGTGTATTTGGTAACTTAAAAGTGTTTTAATGAACACATGTTTAATATTGTCGCCGTTGATGTGAAATCTCCCTTAGTTTCCGCTTTCAGATGATCTGTTTTGTTTTGCTTTTAAAGATAATCCAGTGGGTTTTTAAATGACTTATTTATCTTAAGAAGTGGAACGTTAAGAACACTTCAGCTGTCTGTTTACATGAAAATTCGGGTTTGTGGTGACCTGTTTTCTAATTTCGCTTTTACTTAGTGTTAAACACTAAAGTTTGTCCTGGGATTATTATATATCTATCTGTTTATCAATGTCTATTTACATTTTGATGGACTTTATTTTTTTCTAAATAGGCTCTCACACAACTCACGGTGTATTGATTCAACTCTGGTGAGTTGATCATCTCGCCTGTAGGCGGTGCTGTTCCCTCAAAGACTTCAGTTGAAAGTGGTTTCTGGTGCTGGGGTGATAATTACTGTTTTAGATGAGGCAGCGTTTGACATACCAATTGTATATGTCATCATATGACAGCAGCTTTGTCAACACACACACATTCACCATGAACGTGTTTATCTTCCCCATACAACAGAAGAAACAAAAACACCCAGCAGGGGAACCAAGAAAGACGACGATGGAAACAATATTCAGTGCAAAGGTCTGTTGATAAGTTCTCTATCATTGTCACACATGTGCTTCAGTCCAACTGATTTATCTCACTTTCCACCTACATCCAACTTCACACGTCAATTTCCATTGGTTAGGGTACAAACCTGTGTTCCATCAAAGGAAACAGGGGGCGCACAAACAGGTTTGCCTCAGCCCATCCCAGCTGTGTAGGGTGAATACCGATGTGTCACCATGTGTTAGGAAGGGTATTGGGAGGGGGAGGGTATGAGAAGTAGGTGTTAACGATCAGAATAGTATCAAATGAGGACAGAGACTGAAATGGGGAAGAAATTAGGAAGACTAAAAGTGGATACTGTAAAGAGAAGGAGAAATTAGAAGTGAAATTGAGAATAGGGGAAGCAAGTAAAGAGTCTTACCGGTTCTCTTTGGAGGTAAATTGAAACTCCAGCAGTGACCTGGGCGATGAGGATGAGCAGGAGGCAGGTGAAGTACTGAGGAGGATAAAGAAAAACCATAAGGACACTGACAATACTGCAAGATATCAGTTATGGAATACTCAATAGAGAAACAACATTTTTTAAGCAGCTATAACAGACTTAATGATTTGCCAATTTCACAAGATGTAATAATGAGAAAGGGGTAGCATGTAGTCTTGAACCTACAGACATTCATGGCCCTTCTGCTTAACAGAGCTTTATAGGGAGTTTCAGCTCATCGGCCTTCACCTTTAAGCTTTAGGTTTAATCTCACTGCTCTTATTGTGTTGTTTTAGGCCAAAGCAGGCATCTGTTTTTATTGACAAAGCCCCAAAAACCCATTGCCTAGAAGGAGTCCATTCCTGTTTTACGTTCATCAGGTGGCCAAAAACTCCAAATTGACAATACTGTTGCTGCGTAACTGCTGAATGTTTAAATAAGCAACTGTTGGCTAATACATTTCCCAAATGTCACAGTCTTCGAGCCAAAAAAAACCTGTCTTGCAGGTTTCAGTCTTACGTTATACTGGAAAATAAACAGGCAGTAAAGAAAGCTCCTGGGCAGATACCTTACATTTGAAAGTGTTGTTAATCTGTGTAGCATCACTAATCTCTAGAGTCTAAAGCCTTATTTATGAATAAAGCCATTAAAGATCCTTTAACAGCTTCATGTGTGTGTGTGTGTGTGTGTGTGTGTGTGTGTGTGTGTGTGTGTGTGTGTGTGTGTGTGTGTGTGTGTGTGTGTGTTTTGCCAGCTGGTCACTATCACTCGGAGAAATAGGTCACAGCAGTTCTTCAGTTAACCCCAAGCAGGGTTAACGCTGAAGAGTTCATGCACCCATCCCCACTCATGTTGTACCCCCTGGCTTTATCCCTGTCACCCCCACCCCCACCCCCCCCCCCCCCCACCCCCCCCCCCCCCTCTGTAAATCCACACATGCTGCGAGCCCCCAGCCCACACATAAGCACAAGTGCAAAAGGGCTTTACTGTCAGCAGGAATCTGTCATGTGTTCTTAGCCAAGCCTGAGGTCTTAAGCAGGTGCATTTAGGTGAATGTTTCCAAACTCTCTGCAGGATTAGAGGGCCACACACTACTGGGAGTTGTTTAAGTATTACTTTGGTGCATTTTATGGATTTATTCAGATACTTAATTTGGAGAAGAGATAACAGGATACGAGGGGAGACAGAGAGAGATGAGGAAGGACTCCCCTGCCAGAGTTATATAATTTAATATTAAAACCAATTTATTTTCTGTGTCAAAAAACAGGACATTTAGTTCCTGTGTGACAATGACTCATATGTTAGATCTTACATACGTTAAATGGCCTTATCTCGTAGTGGTGGGGGTGTTCACCCTGTTCCTGCTTCTAAGAAAGAAGAACAATCTGTAGCATGTTAGCATTGGAGCTTAAAGTGAATATCATTCCTCACCAAACCCAGCAGACAACGGATTTCGTAGATGGCTCCTATGCAGCCGAAGAAGCCCATGGCCATGGACAAGGAGCCGACAGCGATGAGGATGTAGGACGCCACTTTCACCGTGTCTGATGATTCCTCTGAAGAAACAGGTGTGAACAGACAGGAGGAAGAGGTAAACTTACACAAAACCACTGAAAACGATATATGTGTGCTGCTGAACACCTGCACTACCACAGTTTTACAGTGAAGTGTGTAGTTATGTTCAGTTAAACGTAGCACAAAACACAACCAGTTAGCAAAAACAATGCACTACACATTTTGTTCCATGATAGAATAACTGCAGCAGACCTTTGCTCTTGTTTTTCTACTTTGGCCTGCAAACAAATGCAGCCGAGAGGAAGGCATACAAAACCATTTTGATGCTTACAGGAAGCCAACAAATGATTCACTGTGCAACCCTTCTTCTTCTCTCAAGAAGGTTTTTAGTTTGTCTCCCACAAAGATCATTTTAATAGGCCACAAGAGAGAGCTGGACCAATGTGCGGTGAGATTAATTGATTTCCCTCTTTGGTATGTAGAGCGGGAGGGCTTCAGGAGGCGGAGGAGCGGGCACGACTGAAATGGAAGATTGGAGGGCTGGAGAGCAGATAAACTGGAGCCATTATGTGGCTGTGTGTTATCTCCGCTTGAGGAGCTCCAGAGAGTCAGAGCGTCTGCAGATGAAGCCAGAATTGGAGCTCTGTGAAATGGCTCCAGCTCCAAAAGATTCCTGGGCCGAGCACAGCAGTCAGCTATCAGATAACTCAGCCCCATCTATTTAGTGAAGAAGCTGACAGACGCAATGACTGTTATGCAATGATGCTTCCCTTATCATCCCATTGGCTGCTGATGCTACATGCAGCAATCATCATGTACAGTATGGCATATGTACAACGAATATGTATTGTTCCAAAGACTGGGAAAACAACTTACTGTAAATGAACCAAAAGAAAGTCCTGCTTCATGCTCAGGCACCACCTCACATGGCAGCCATGCTCAGTACGTACACTGGTGTTACTTTGTGCACTCATTATCACAGGATGCAAGCTGTTATTCTTCCAAAGACAAATAAGCAATCAGTTGGGCGGCAGTTCATTTGAAAGCTTTACACTTGAAAGCAGACATAAATAAATGAAAACTTATTTATTCTCTGAAACATCTATAGGGGAATATATATTTGCTGCCTTTAGCAGCTCGCCTCATTATCGGATATGTGTTATTCCATAGGTATTTTCTTTTGTATTATGCATTATGTACATCAATTTTGACAGCTTTAATTGAAGCAAGGACAATACAAGTATATTTAAATAAACTCTGTCAAAAGGACACCTACTTATTTACGTTAGCAAGAGTTGAAACTATTTCAATCAGTCCACAAAGATAATTTGATCAAAAACAACCCTCTACTTCCAACTTCTGTAAAGTGACGACAATGGATTTTCTGGAAATCAGCTGTTTTTGGACTTTAGGTTGGACCAAAATAGGACATCTGAGTAGTCATCTTGGGCTTAATTATGATTCTGTTATTATAAATGGTTGGTTGCATGTGTTGTACATAGATGGTGTAATGTACTGAGACACTTTAAATAAACATGCTAATTTAAAATTCAGACAAAATATAGATACCGGTACAAAGACGTTATTACATGCATTTACGTCGCTGACATATGTTAACGGAGCAACACATGTTGTGGCGGTACGAGAATAATTGAAAGCTAGAAGAACGTCGGTGAACATACGCAGAGAGTGTATGTGGCTACAGGGTAGCATTTAAAGGGAGGCAGACAAGCACAGAGTATATATCCAGCACTCTGTTGAAGCATGTTATTTTAATCTTTCCCATCAAAACATACACAAGCACACAAAGCACAAGCACACATGCGAGCCAACACGCAAGCACACACACAGGCTCAATATCTACAGCAGAGATAGAATAGAGGAAGTACTGATGTTTCAGTGCTATACTGGGACTGCATCCTATGAAGATATCATTTATTCTGCTAGATACTACTTCATGTCTTTATTTATAGTTATTAGTTCCAGTATGTGAGGCAGAACTGTTTCACTGCACTAAAGGCAAATTAAACATTATAGAGATGTCACCAGTGGAACTTCATTATATATTTTCACAAGTAGATCACAAGTTATTTAATAAGGGTGAGGAACAGTTTGAACTATAAGTGAGAAAGATGTTTTTTGTGTGGTTTCCCTGCAGCCACATGATTAAACAAACACTTTAGTCAAAACATACTCCCTGGAGAAGGAGGAAACGTTGTTCAATTCTAATGCAGTCTCAAACAGTTTCAGTAGACTTTCTTGGCATGTTATGGCAATACATCTAATCTGTGGACCATCTCCTCCCACATCATGTAGAATCAGTACCGGCTGGCCATGGTAAAAGATGAGAGCTGTCACATAGCCAGGGTGTGGAAAACATGATGAACAGACATGTTTACACCTCATAGGATATGTAACGGACATGATACAAAATATATATTATTTACTCTAACTCAACCCTTTCTGTTTCAATTTTAAAAAGCCCTGTAGTGTTTCTCTGTAGACAGAATGTTCCTATTTTGTATTACATGGCTATTATTCTTGAATATGGACAGGGCAGTTTTGTGGAAAAGGCAAACTTGCACAGCTGCAGCTTTATTTGTATATCTTTATTTTAAAATTAAAAAAATGTTTCCTGTTAGAGCCTCTGTCAAGTACATCAGAGTTGAAGAGCAACAGAGGGTGTACTTTACAACCTTCCTACATGTGCACCTGTGCTTTGTGGTTAATACACATGCACTTGTTCTAAAGTCAGCATGTACCATGGCACATTTCCATGTAGGTCGCTGCTAGTTATTCTGAAATAGTTCCTCAGGTGGTTTCCACAGAACTTTCCATTTAAAGAAGAAAGAACGATCGTGCCCTTTAAGAAAGCTGCTGAGGCAGGAAGAGGAGGAGGAGGGACTGTTTGGTATTGCAGGTCCTTCTGTAAACATGACCAGAGCCACACATTCAATTTGTATAAAGCCGAAAAAAGGTAACGGTTAACATTTTGCACAGATACATTTTTTTTAAACGTCAGCAGACCAGCTTTGTGCATAATTTCTAGAGTGTCCCAAATAAAGATACTTTTTACAACCAGGTTCTTTGTTCATGACTTTGGAAAGTTTCAGAATGAATCTGGAGCATATTTCCAAACTGCTCTGGCTCCCAGACCTCCTTTCCAGAGCTGACTTTTGTTTAAACATAAGGCAAGCTGTGTTTTGGCAAGTGACAGAAAGATAAACGGAAGGCATCATGTCAATGAGGTAAACTAATAACATCACTTATATGAAGGGGTGAACACTGAGGGGAAGATGCCCTTTTAACTGAGAAATGGGTGTCCTGAAACCAAAACATTCCCAAAGTTCCCCTCCCTGAAGTCTTTGGGACAGCTGCAGAGTCCTCTATTAATATAACTCATAAAGAATGGAAACTGAAAACACAGAGATCCTGTGTATGGTCAGGCAATGGTAAAACTTCTGAGGGGAACACACAGAGTCAATAAACAGAGATGCCTGCAGCTTTTTTTTTCCTTTACAGAGTGGTAAGAGATTTCCAGTGAGGTTACAAATTCAAGGATGCAGTTAGGAGTTGAAGTTGACCCCACTCCGGATTTACACAACAATAATAAATGGAGAAGAGAAGGCCATCAAGCCTCACATAGGAAGGGATATCCTCAGGGTATCGGTGAAGCAGGATCTCTGCTATCTCAGGAGGAACAGCTGGATTCTCACGACAATAGGACTGGGGCGGGCAGGAATGATGGATACTGTACAGCCTTTACACTCTGGAGATAAGTAGACTCAGCTCATTAATAACTCTGGAGTGATTCCTCCCTGAGAAGTAAACTCAGGGGCTGAAACATGAGCCAGCGGAAAGCAAGACTCAGTACGACTAGTTTAGGGCACAAGGTCAGTTCTGGTTGGTCTTCGTAATAACTTCAGCCTCTTCACAACTCATCAGTCAAAGCAGCGCAGATTTCCAGACTAAATATAGATTCCTCCACTTCTGCTCAGCCCTCAGAGTTTGGCCTTTCTCAGAATAAGACCTCCCAACGTTATGGATTGTAAACAGAAACTAAAAAAAAGCGACTTCTACTTACAATATAGTAAAGCAGCAAATCCTCACATTTGGCATCTTAAAGATGACAATTAGACAATCGTCAATAATCAAAATAGTTTCTCCTTAATTCAATCAAATCAATCCAGTGTTTTCAGTTAGAAAAAAAGTGATTTACTCAAATATACAGTGAAAGACCAGTAAGTCTCATAAGTCTTTCAGATTGGCACAGTAGAGATGTTATAAACACATCTGGGGGTTGATCTGAATGGGTTAACACTTATCGTCAGACGTAGTTCTGCGACCCGCGTCATATGCCCATCTCCTATACGAGAAGGGTATCACAGTTTTATTGAAATAAACGCTATATTTGACTTCCAACACATATTAAGTTGCCAGATAATAAATTGAAAGGAATTCTTTTTTATAGACTGATGTTGGGAGAAAAACCTCACTGCTGCTCTCGGCAAAGCTCCATCTGGGATGAATACACTGAAAGCATTTATAACCAGATTTATGGCAACTAAGAGTTTCCATCCGTGGTTCCTTGTTCTTTTTCAGCCTCAACTGGGTTTCATTATTTTTTCTCTAGTGTCTTCCTAGCAGATAACTTATATATTGTTTTCTATGACAAAGCTGACAACTTTGTCTCTTAGCTGAGTGCCGTTCGGAGGCTTGGCTTCTTCTTCACCATGCAGACTTTACCATTACATCTGTGCCAACATCTGTGAAGGTGGGAGAATCTATCTGTGCACTGCTGCCATCTGGGGAGCTGAGAGACTTGGCAAGTTCAAAGTACAACTCTGTGGAAACTGTGAGGGAAATAAAGCTGCTTTTTACTGACATAAGATACATTGACATGTGAGCCATCACCTCCCCTGGATCTTCACAGATGTGTCTATCACTGTGAGTCTACAGGGAAGCCTTTGAATCACTGAAGAAGTCATAAAGTTGCATCTGTGATTCATATTTTGGTTTGTTCCGAAAAAATCCCTTAGTGGTTCCTTGGGAACGATTCCTATGGGATAAAATCCACATAAGCTCAGCAGAGCAGGCTCGAGTTTATAGCATTTGACAAGCACATTCTCCGATCTCTATCTATCAGCTGAAGTGCTATGGGTCAAAAGTGCTGAATGTTATCACTAAAGGGCGTGGCAGCCTGTGTGTGTGTGTGTGCGTGTGTCCATGCGTGCGTGTATGTGTGCGTGTGTGCGTGCGTGCGTGTATGTGTGTGTGTGTGTGTGTTAGGGCTGCTCGATTATGGCAAAAATCTGAATCTCGATTATTAGGGTCAATCATTGATACCACGATTATTAAAAAACGATTATCCATTTACTTTGAAAACATCAATTTATTTAAAAAAATGTATTGAACAGTATGTTTTTAACAGTTGATTACCCTGAACTTTAAGCATAATTCAACTGAAAAACCAATACAAATAAATACATTAAAAAAAAAAAGTTTTATTTGAATTATATTGTTTTCATAATCGGCAAGCCAAAGTCGTAATTGCGATTAAAATATGATTAATTGAGCAGCCCTAGCGTGTGTGTGTGTGTGTGTGTTACTTCACTTACGTAGAACAGCAATGAAGCTCTGGTTATCAAAGAGGACCCACAGGCCAAAGCCCATGATCAATGCTCCGAAGATCTGTGGAAGGGAAACAGAAAAGAGTCAGGCACCAAAAGTCATCTGAAAGTGAAACACAGAATCTGTGCTAGGGTGTGTTAAACAGAGGGCCATACTTATGCTCCCTCAGTCTGTCACATCTGGAAATAATCAGATCCTAACTCTTCACTTTGCCTTAATGTCTGCTTATCTGTGTTTCTCTAAGCAACATGCAGAGAGGATGTTGAGAGGATCAAGAAACCCACTCTGCTAGTTTTCTCACAATTACCAACCAGCCAGCCACAGATCTACAAATCACCCATATCCTTCTCAGAACAGCAAACTGAACAGAGTTGAGTAAGGATAAAGGGGTCAAGATGATAGGAAAAGACAAGAGTATAAATATCAGCTCTGGACGTGAGAGTTTTGTCCCTGGCGTCGGAAAGCCTCGGAAAATGTCCCATTATGTAGCCATGTAAGGAGGAAATGAAGTTCTATGTAATTAAGAAGGCCCTTGTTTAGAGGTGGCGGGGCTCTGTACTGGGGGCTAAATGCATAGATGAGAGGTTCTGTTAATTCAGCCACTCCCGCTCCTCCCCAACACAACAACAGTCATTAGAGCACTGGTTAGGAGCTGTTCATTTGAGGGACTGTTGAGCTCCCGGCAGTCATCATTAGCCCACCACTTCCTGGCTTCACTAGTCTGATCTGTCCACATGGACAAACACTGACACAAACACACACGCTTCCTATTAGACACCGGTTGAGTGTTCCCATCAAAAGGTCTGCGTCAGGTTTACAGCCGCAGTCTCATTGGAAAGGTCTGGACATCCTCGCAGTTTTAAGAGTCTGGGGTTTTATCTAGCCCTGGACTTGTGAGAGAGGAGGGAACAAACAGAAACCATATGCTGTGGTTTAGACCTGGCTGTGCTAAAGGTACTCTGTAAAGTCTTTCACTCAAGGCATAGTTTCAGCAACATTTCTCTCTGTATCTCTCTCGATTGTTATTTGAACAAGGAGGCTTATTCAAATAACAACTCATTCTGAAAGGCATGAAACTGCTCTGAATGAGTGTTTGATTCAACTGAAAGAGCATAGCACACATATCCTTCTATCTTAGGTAAATAAAGCAGAAGTCGTGCAACATGTTTCTGAGCGCGCACGCTATGATTTGCAGTTATTGCAGCACTGCCACAGAACACTGATAAAGACATGTCATGACTTACAAAGAAGAGGAGGTTGAAGAGGAATAGAAAGTACTTGATGACTGTGATGCATCCTTTCCCCATGGTGGCACTCCTTCTGGAAGACAGAAATAGATGGAAAGTATGCGTTAATTTAAACATCAGAGGGTTACATCGCTGTGTAGTGGGGAAAGAGAAGCCAGACACAAGATAAAGAAGTTATACAATAACAAAACAAAGCTAGCTAGCCTTGAGAAAGTGTCTAAAGCTACAACACAAGGAGTGGACACAGGAAAATCTGCACAGTGGGGTGACTGATTAAACAGCTTTAATCTTCAAAAGCCTAATTCATTTAACAGCCCTGTTGACTATTAGCCAGTATTAAACAACCCCACCTGCTCTAGTGTTAAAGACAATTAGCCCATTGTCTGTAAACATTGAGTTGTAAGAGCATAGTATGCTTTTGAAGGCCAATTTGTTAACGAATATAGTTATAACAAACAAGGGGAACCACCTGGATGAGACAGATTTGAGGAGAAACCACCACAAAGTGGAGAGAGGTGAAGTCATGATGACTGTGTGTGTAGAAACCATGACAGCATGTGGTTAGACAGTCTATTGTCATCACAGGCAGAAGGGAACCAGGCCCATCTACAACTTTGTTTACCAGGAGTCAAAAGCCTGGTTACAACCACAACACATCGTTTTGCAATCACTTTCATTCACTATTTTGAGCCAAATCAGTAGCCTATAAAACCATATCCAGTCATATTTAAAAAGGTCTGACTGATGTCATACAACCACATGACAAACAACATTTTAATGTTGTGAATCAGACACTTAAAGCAAGTTCAGAACTGTAGCTATCTGACGTTTTAGGTTTGGGCATGTTACACTGAGGTCTGCAGTGTTGTCCAATCAGTTTTCCTCTCATTCGTCCATGTACATGTTTGTTCAGATGTATACGCGATTGCACAAGCCAACACATATGACTGCATTTAGTCACTTTTCTGTGAGTAACATTTTCCTTAACACCTGTAGGCCAGCAACACAAACACAGCACAGTAGGGACATGCTATGAAACGCTCTCTCTCCACAAGTAAAATACAAATATTACCACAACCAGAGCTTCTCCTTCACTGGGAGCACTGAAAGTATAACCAGCCATTGTGGTTATTTGAGCAGTCTGAAAATAACCTATAGAGACAACTCCCAAGATGACAAGCTGTTCTCTTCTCCATCAAAACCGTAGGTTCTTCCCAATGCCCGGGCTTATAATACTGTGTATTTAGTTCTATTTTGAACAATGTACTGTATACTACTTTTGGAAGCAAAAACCTGATGTTTATAGTGTTTTATTTCTGAATATAGGGTAAAAGGGTACTGCTACTCAGCACTGTTTTCCTTTACTAAAGACAAAAAAGTCACTCCAAATGATGGCAAGTGTAGAAAGTGGCTGGAGAAAGGGATTTTGGCATCATGAAACATTGCCATTTTTACTTCACTTATATGTTATATTACCAGTTCAATTATTTTGAGTTACTTTGCATATTATCTTTGGTGGCATTTAATCACTGCTTTACTTGTTGTCCTTCAGTTGGTTAGTGTTGTAACTGTTGAAACATGCAAGTGGAAAGGGAAGCAATGATATCCCTGTCACCATTTTCTTTCAACATATGCATCACAACACATTATAAATACACACCTAGAAATGTTACCATAGTGTTTGCTTCTGTATTTTAAAACTATAGCCTGCTGATTAAAACCAGTTTTTGTATCACATTTCTACAATTTTCCTAACAGAATTACTCATCTAATCTAATCTTCTTAAATAGAGTCATGGGTCAGTACCAGTAGGATGGATACAACACTGAAAGAAATACCATTTGAGATGTTGTTTATCATCAAAAGAGCAGTTTTCTTGTTACTTTAGTTTTGTTATAAAAGTAACCAAAAGCTACATGGGTAAATACAAACTGTATATATTTTTGAATGCACCATGCTTGGCTGGAAAACACAATCTGTACAGCAGGACTGTCAAAAGACGACTGAGGTTAATGGTATTATTACTATTACCACGAATACTAAGCTTTTTAATGTACTCGATAACCTAAAGACCAACACAATTCATGTTTACAAAACTAAACAGGGCTCAACGCAAAGCAGATACCCCTGCAAAGTAGATAATCCGTAAAGGAGATTGCTGGTCTTTGTGTCTAGATGGTGTGCAGCAATGGGGGTTAAAACTAAAGGCTTAGTTATTGTATGACAACAAATGTTTGTTGACTGAGCTCCCTCCATCTGAAAACAACTCTAAAGCAATGCCTCAATGCTACTTATTATTTTTCCAACAACAAATTCAATAGGATAAAAAGGAAAGCATATTTGTTTCTGAAGCAGCCAACTGAACATATTGAGGTTTGCTCCAAAGCCAAACAAAACCACAAACCTATACTTTTACTGTGTAATGCATGCTTACACATTAAGCAGGTACTGCAGCTACGGTGCCATTTTATACGTGTATTATTTGCTGAACCTACCTAGACAAACCCAATCACACTGGACTCCCTCAAAGAGAATGACAAATCTGTTCCAGGGTAAAAAATAAAGTCTGGAAAGTGCAATGGAAATTCAAAGCAGAGCCAAACGGCTGTTCCAAGAAACAGTAACCTTGTATAACAGCAAGTATTCCTAATGCTCAATTAAAAAGACAATGTGAGATGAGAAGAAGATGAGTAAGCTGAGGCTTAGAAGTACAAAAAACACATGCAGAAAATAATTGATTCTTTAAGAAAGCTGCAAATGAGTCACCGGAACGTTCCAAACTCTGTGACCCCATGCAGTCATCTTTTATCCCCTTTGTAGCCCCCATTCTTCTCCATGGGGGTGCACTACATTAATAGGCCAGTACACAAGCATGGTGTAGTAATATGATTATGAAGGCAGCATTAGTGGCAGATGGCATCAACAGTGTCTGTAATGGACCCAGAATGGATCAACTACAGACCTGGTGTACACACAAAGCAAGGCAATGTGCCAACCTTCGTCTACCACCTCCTCCCTTTATATTCATATATGACCCATTTAAACATCTGTGAGGCCATCACGCTACATACACTCGTATGATACTAAATCCTTAATACCATGCCAGAATCCTGTTTTAACATCTGCAACAATGTTGTAAGTCCCTGTGTTCAGACAGGATGTAGCTCTTTATCTCAGTGCATTTTCCCGTGACTCAAACATTTGCATTTATGTTTGAGAATAGGAAACAGCTTTGGGACATATAGTACATTTCTGGAAGTTGTCTACTTTCAGTTAAGTGTTTTGTATCTCAGCTTGCAAACATGTGGATAGAGGCTACAAGTCGTGATAATTTTTGTTATCAAAGTATTTGTAGGTCTGTAAAGGTTTTCATTCATCTTTTTTTACGAAATATTACCGATCATCTGTTTAATCACAAAAGCCGATAATAAACCAGTGGCCATATGACTATAAAATGGCTTTAGTGATGGTCTTCAGTCCACTATTAACAACAGATTCCATGTTTTAAGTTGTAAAAAAGTAGTATGTTGTCACAAATAGCTGCAAATGATAATATTACCTCTTGAAGTCCAATTTGTGCTACAAATCAACAATGAGTCTTCTTTATCTAATCGCTTGAGGCTGTGTTGTTCTGCACATCATCAAACAACTCACCTCTATCTGTGTCTTTCAAAGATACATGATGTGGGTAGATGATCTGTTAAAGATTTACTAATCTCGCAGTATATTATAGTTTGTAAATGTGTCACTCAGCGGCTAAAGACATGGCTAACTAATGGGAAAGGTGGCCACAACCCAAAAGCTAACAAATGACCATTTCAAATATTGTCAGTTCATAATAGATTGATCTCAATCTACTTATAATGTCTCTAGTAAAAGTAAATGAAACATAAGACTAGTGGGTTGAACAATAATTTCCACTTCAGTAGGTGTGCCTGCTCAGATATTGATTTATGCTTGTAAACCACAATATTGCTAAAAAAGCTTGCACTAATGCAAGACGGCTGAAAGAGCACTGTTGCAACTGGAAATGCCCTCACAAGAAGTACGGAGGCATCCTTCTTTTCTTCTGTATAGCCAAAGTAAAGAAATGTATCAGAAAAGCTCACAAATGAAGAAGCATTCTTACAGACATATATATCATAAAATAATAACATTAAGTTGATATAATTATAGATCCATCCTTGAACCCTTTGTTGTAAAGTAATGGGTCTGAGAACAAACTCAAGAGGGATTTTGATTAGGAATGTAACAACAAAGCGTCCAAAATAGGGGTTTGTTCATTTTTTTTATACTTTGAGTATTTTATGCTACTGTATACTCCTACACCACTACATTTTAGAGGCAATATTGTACTTTTTACTCTACTACATGTATTTACCACTCATAGTTACTAGCTACTTGTAGCTACTGTAAGTAGCTCTAGCTCCCTTCACTACCTATCAATCATGTATTTGACAAATTATCTAAAATTGGTTCCAGAATGACAAACCAGAAGATTAAAATGCTTGTACAAGTGATGAAAACAGGATAAAATAATAGGCTTTAAATATACTTTGAAAGAGCTTTTCTGCATAATTTTATTTTTGATACTTTAATTAAATTTGGCTCATAATAATACTGTATGTTACTGTAAGGGGCCATTGCACAGAATGAGTACTTTTACTTGTTGTTCTTTCATTTCATTTTAAGCTTAACGCGTTGTACTTTTACTTAAGTGACATTTGTAATACACTATGTCTCCTTTAAAACCATACAGGATCTGTTTACTTAATCCACCTCTGGACTAAAATAATTACTTTTCACGATCACTCCATTAAGTGAAGCAAATCCTATAGGTTCCTCATATTCATTTTTGGACCACTTGACAACAGCTTTAACATAATCAGTTTACTTATGTTATGAGGTTCTTTAAAGACACTTCACATAGGCTACATATGAGCCGCGTAACACCGGCGTTAACAGATGGCAAACAAAGTTGTTAACTGCATACACACACAGTTGAGACATGACCACGGCAGGTTGCTACTGTACAGCGAACTTTTTACACAACATATTAAACGAGGGACTTCATATCAGTTCAGGTTAACTCTACTTTCGCTTCACGTTTACGTCAACTATAAACTAACGTGCCTTTAGCGTCACTAGCTAAAACAGACACACTCAAACATGATGAACGCCAACACTTACTTTAACTTCTGTAGCAGATGGTTGAGGGTCGACCGTCTCCTTTCGTGCTTGCTTGCTGACTAAACTGTCTTTGCTGAGAAACAAGTCGTCTGTGTGTGCGTGTGTGTGTGAGAGGGGATGTGTGTGTGTGAGAGTGTGTGGGAAAGTGTTCACACCCCTCACTCGGAAGACTGGGGCGTTGGACTGGGTTATTAACCCTCTCCTGCCGGTCAAGCAAAAATAACTGCACAGAAGCCTCACAGGTGCATTTTTTATAGAAAACTATTAATTTAAACAAGCCTTTACAAAGTTATATTTTTATTTGAGTGTTTGACATAGTACATTGACGAAACTACAATATTTAGTTAGTGCTACGGTGGCCCTGAAGTGCCAGACACAACAGCATTTCACAAAACGCTACAGCATTTCAGAAAACACTACAGCATTTCAGAAAACACCACACCACAGCATTTCACATTTGACGGAAAGGGTATTCCTTAGGGAGAACACTTCTTGTTTGTGATTGGACAGAGCCAGCCATAGAAGCACTGCTGTGATTGGTTGTTTTTGCTGCCAGTCAAGAAATTACGCTTCGTGATTGGCCCAACACATCAGCCGTTATCTGTTAGCACACACTCAGAGCTCACAGCTCCTCATATCTGTTCAGAAACTGGACAAAAGTTAAACATATACAAAACACAGACTGTCTATGTCATGGCGAATACAGTCGCTGCTTTATTTATGTCTGTATGACGTTGTTGTGAGTGTGGACGGAGCGGCTACAGGTTAGTTTAGCCTGATCGATCCGATTCCGATAGGATTTACATGGAGATACAGCCCGCCCCCTCTCCAGCGTCTTGTTTGAATGACAGGAGTAAACACAGAATTAATGCTTTATTAATTCATGGTTTTTAAGGGGCTTATCTCCATGTAAATACAATGGTAGACTACCCAATATTCGCATCGCTCTAATCGCTCGAGTTTCACCGCGTCTGTCAGCTGTGTTTGCTCCTGTCATTCAAACAAGACGCGCTGGAGAGGGGGCGGGGCGTATCTCCATGTAAATCCTATGAGAGATACCAACTACAACAAAATGAACATATTTGACCGTGATTTAATTGTAATACACGTTTCAAAGTGATGCCGAAGTAACTACATACTGATAACGGTTAATAAAAACCATGAATTAACGCTTTGACAAGTCTGCAGATAAGACGGCAGGTGAAAAGCTTTTAAAATGCGTGTTTTCTGAATGGAATCGGACCCATCAGGCTAAACTAACCTGTTGCTGCTCCGTCCACACCTATGGTCCACACTCACAACAACGTCATACAGACATAAATAAAGCAGCGACTGTATTCGCCAAGACATAGACAGTCTGTGGTTTCTACATGTTTAACTTGTGTCCAGTTTCTGAACAGATATGAGGAGCTGTGAGCTCTGAGTGTGTGCTAACGGCTGATGTGTTGGGCATATTTCGCTGTCGGGTGTTGACCAATCACGAAGCGTCATTTCTTGACTGGCAGCAAAAACAACCAATCACAGCAGTGCTTCTCTGGCTGGCTCTGTCCAATCACAAACAAGAAGTGTTCTCCCTAAAGGAATACCCTTTCCGTCCAATGTGAAATGCTGTGGTGTTTCTGAAATGCTGTGGCGTTTTCTGAAATGTTGTGGCGTTTTCTGAAATGCTGTAGTGTTTTCTGAAATGCTGTAGTGTCTTGCACTTCAGGGCCACCGTAAATTTCAGTCAAATTATAATCCAATATGATCTACAATATGATTCTGAAATGTGCCATTCTCCATATTTCCGTATTGACTACTGTATGTATATATTGCTGCCTGTTAGTTTTGTAGGCTATACTTTTCATTTGATCATATAATGCAAATGATAACAGAAGATGATAACTGGTTATATTTAGGCTACATGTAGGCCTATGTTGATAAGCTGTTGCAGTTAAACTGCCTTTAAAGGATGTGTACAGTAGGAGCCATTTTATAGGTGTTGTTGGTGTGTCAGTTTATTTAAGTTATATGTATAGTGCAATATTATTTTTGAACACTTGGTGGCGGGGTTTAGCTGCACTGGGTGTATATAAAACGTCATAGGTGACAGGAGGACGAGGACACAGAAGGAAGAAGGAAATAAACTCGACTCAATACATATTAGAAAGTGAAGTTCATAGACACATGGGAGCTTTTTGCCTAAACAACCTTAGCCAAACACACATTTCCTGTGCCACACAATCCCATTGTCACCCTTTGCCCACAGTGTTTGTAAAGAGAGAGCACGTGGTATGGGGAAGGTTAGTTTCCCAGAAATATGTGTTTGACTAAACCAGGTAGATTCACTGAGAAGAGCTTCAAGCAGACCTGAGGACCATCATGTTATGACATGTTAAACAACCTCCAAACACTAAACAAAGGGTGAGATTACATACCAGATGTCTGGTGTTATTTGTTAAGACATGTTACTTAGAACCATGTTGTTCTCTCTGTTGTGTGGATTGATGTGTTTTGTTTAACTAGAGATAGTATATTTTGCTAGATGATCTCCTCTCTAAAGGTTACTGCAGGAAGTTGGAAAGTAACCTGTTTGAGGATCCCAGCCAGCTATCAATTAGTGTGTGTTTACCTGTGCCAATAATGGGTTCTCAAAGAAAATCACTCTTACTGCAGGGCATCAATGATGCAACAGGTTTAAAGCACACTCCGGCTCGTTGCAGAGGAAACATGAGTGGAGCACACAGTGCTTTTGATTGAGTGAAAGCTCTCAACATTATGGTTCCCCAGTGTGTAGGTATATGTCTAGTATATATCTGTATGGTAGATGATTTGTAAACCTTTTTATATTCAATTCAGTACCATACAAAATAAATGAAGTAAAACAATTATAATTCAAGTAGACAACTGAGGTTCTATGTAGCTCAATAAGTAATAACACTTCTGTAAGAAATTAACACATCCTTTCATTGTAAATGAACAAATTACTCTATTTCTGTCATTTAAGTGATTCAAGTACATTTTCAAACAACAATGTTAGACAGTCTGTGCTCCAGCTTCTAAAATGTGAGGATTTACGGTTTTCTTTGTTCATATACAAGAGTAAACTAAATGTATTTGGACAAGAAAAACCATGCACGTTTAAGACACAATTGGGGTTATGACAAATTCAGCTTTTTTCTGGAAGTGTTTGTCCAGCATTTAACGGGACAGAAAAGTGAGTAGTTGAGAAGACACTATGCAGATTAATCAATAATGAAAATAACTGTTTCTCAGGGCTATTTCTATGAAAAAGACAAGGAACAAAGATGAGTACATCGCGTTTCAACTCTTCAAAATAAACAGTGGTGTCCTTTATTTCAAACTAAATAGTGAAAATCAATCAAAACAATTAATTTCTGAGGTACAATATATCACATATATACATAAAAACACAATGCTACAACTTGAAACAATTTGACCTGGGATCCTATTCACAACAGTACATCATATGTTGGATCTACATCAGGGAATGAATAGCCCATTCACTATTCCTCTAAAATGTCAAGGACTAGCAATGCAATATTTGGACTAATTCACGTCAGAGAACCAGGAGGATGAAAGACCTGTTTCTTTGCCTCCCTTCTACTGCCTGTCCCCCCAAAAAACTGCCCATCTCTCCATAAATAACACCCATCACAGACTTTGAACATTTCACAGGGCTGATGATTTGAGGCTTGTAGTATCGACGGAAATGGAATGACATTTTCTGAACTCCATAATTACCATGCTAGTCAGGACGAAGCAGTAGGTTGGGGCACACAATGTAACTTGGGAGAGCTACATCTAATTAAACAGTGGAAAAAAGGATAATTACAACTTTTCAGGAGGACGGGAGACCTCACCCATGTTTCATGTTTTGCCTATCTGAACTGAGAGCTCACCCAAGTAACAAGTAACATCTGCCTTCAGTGCTGGACTCGCAACTGCTAACCCACAATCACTGCAACCTCAGGACCACTCCCTTTTGAGGGCAGGGCTGAACGTGGTCATTTGCAACAATATGGACCACCTTTGGAGGAGGCCGACTGTATGTTTGACTCAAAATGAACGTAGTCAACTATTTTTAAGTGTTCTTTAGGCTCGCTTTTTTGAGTTGCAGAGATCAGAGTTGACAAATGATCAGTGTCGTCTCAGCTCTAAAACACTGAGCTGGGATGTCGCGTGCCAAGAAGTGGGAGGTAAAAGTATAATTTGAACATTTTGGGTCAATTGATGGGTTATATCTGTCTCATTTAGTTTACCTGCATCATGAATTAAATGTCTTTTTGAGGCTGTTTTGCTGTATTTAACTAATGCATATATTCACCACCTTTAACATCTCTACTGTCTTCATTCATATTTGCGTTATATTTGCTACACAGCTTGAGCTATTTCTTTTGGTGGAATAAATCGCATGCATGTCAGAGAGACAAAAGTCACTTAAATAGGTACAAAATAAGACACACCAAGGGACCTTTGAAACCCATTTAATTAATACTGTTCCCTGTTGAGGTTCATAAGAACAAGACATAATAGTAAATACTAGTATTCACATATTTAAAAGAAGTAGGGTGCAGTGATGATGACTGTTAAGTAGTTTTAAGGCTAAGGATAAGGTGTATGTAAAAAAAAAAAACTGCGCTACATAACTGAAGAGGAACCAGGTTTGTTTGCTCTGCACACATACATGCTGGGCTTGTGGCACTAGCGTTACAGTAAAGAAGAATGTTAAAATACTTTCCGTATATCACTCAGGCTAAAGTCCTGTTTACCAGCACACAACACAACAAGGAGAGAACTTCACTGCTTTTCTTCTACGAGTCACATGTCCATCTCTTAACGCAACATGTATTAATCTCAGTAGTTTCAATATTCTGTACGGTTCCTATTTACTTTGGTAGAACTTCTTGACTAATAGCTCAAGGAATGAAAAACAAAGCACTTTATCCCTGAAAAATGTTTAAATTCAGCATTTATTTTGGGTAGTCTGAATCTGATTATGTGTTATAGGCATTCGTGAGAGTAAAATAGGACCTTTAGGTAAGTTTCCTCAGTGTGATGAACAAGAAAACTGTCAAAGCATTGCCAATAATCCAGCATTAATCTTAATTTTACACGAAGCCCAGTGGATGCTTTTCCCATTCAATGTGTTCAATGAAGAGGTATCAGAAAAGCATGCAAGAGCACAGGTATTCAGGCTTCACTTTAGAATTCAAACAGTATGAAGTAACATCAACAGCATCAAACTAATTAGCGCATGAACTCTTGGTCCTTGAGTGTGATTAAGAAGTCAAGATGCAACTTTAGATAACACAAAATACTGAATCTGGAAATCACGTGGCTGTATATGAACAACATAGTGAGATGTACTGTACAATTCAATCATATAACTAGGTGACACGATGCACTACAAACTGCTAGCTCCTTCCTTGTAATAACAACACTCAGAATGGCACAAAGCAGGAATGTGTGTCAAGAGGGGCTTGACCTCAAAGCCCAGTGAAAGAGAAATGTACTTCCACCAAGGGGTCTCTCGTTTTTGTTGCAGAGTCTGGAATGTGAGACTGTGCTCATCTGTTAAATATTGGGGGTACAATAGGCGAGGTCCCGTGGAAGGGGGGCATTCATTGGCAAAGTAATGCTCCAAGCCCCAATCAAATAATATTCCAAACCTTCTGACCCCTTGTTTGTGATCGGTGCTCAGCTGTCCCCTCCCTGAAAGAATCACAGAGCGCTCAGGTCTTTTTCACCTTGCGGCCCAGGTGGTAGTAGTAACCCATGGTGACCACCAGGAAGAGCACCCGGCTGAGGAGAAGGAGCATGGCGCCGTCGGACAGGATGCCAAGCTCGATTAAAGTGATGGACGTCACTGAAAACACAGAACAACATGTTGTGCTGTTATAGATTTGACACTGTGAGCAAATGGTACAATTCACATAATTTGTAAACATGATTAACTTCTGGAAATTGAATCATTAAGGAGGATTTGTTCATGTTTTGCTGTCTATTTTCGAACAACGTCGCCTGCATGTACATACAAAGAGTAGTTTGCTGTACCAATTGTCAGAGTGTGTTAGCTAAATTCAGTATCATTCAAAAGTAGTTTTTGGGGAAAATACTTCCCTTGACAGAGCGTTAATACACAAAGACAGACTTTAACTTTTGTAGAAACTAACTTGGTTTAATCCAACAGCTGAATCCTGACATTAGCCTTAGTTTCCCTTTAAGTAGGAAAGGTGCCCCCATTCACTCTCACTTCACTTTTACTTAGATTATTTTTATTGTAAATAAGGGTTAGTGCACACTAATAAATGCAAGTTGTAAAAAAAATGAAAATCCAGGATGAGGCAAAAATAGTTTTGTTAACAGCATGTTGTTCAGATCTGAAGGCCCCTGCTATAAATACACCAAAGCAAAAAACTAATAAGGGCATGAAGTTTTAAAGGCTCCAAAATACATCTGATAAAAAAACAAAATAGGGCATCTTTTCACTGAAGCTGCCTAGAAAGAGGTCTCTTCAGGTCAAGCAGCACCAAGGGGAATGGTTTAGGAAACCAAAAACAGTTTGAATATACATATGGGCATGTGAGTGATAACTTGATAACATGTAAACATTCCCTTTTCAGTAATGCACGGCTGTGACTACGCCCTCTGAACACAAGAGGGCACTATCAACACAAAGTAAAACCAATTCTGAACTGCTGTCTTAAATCACTATAACAGCCAGAAAGTTATTCTAATAATTTTGGAAAAAAGGATATAGCTCAGAAAATAACTGCACAATAATGGAGGAATGTGATCACCTAGAAACTGGACAGCAAAGTAGCACGCTTCACTGAGCAGAGTCCACTGGATGATGATCTTCTCTGCTGTGTAGAGACCATTCCACAAGATGAGGGCCAGGCCTGGAAAAAAGAAGTGATAAAAGGGAATTTATAGGTTGTGGGGCATTGGAAAGAAAACTAAATAAAGCTCAGGAAAGAAGAAGACTCCTACACGTCCCAGAGCGATTCCATAAACAGAAGTACTATACTGTACATTATATATATATATCTACTCATCTAGTCCATGTATATACAAAGGCAAATCAATACATAATATGGATTTAAACATTTGTTTACATTCTTCCAGGTACAACCAGTGCTAGTCATCTCTTTTCTCTACCTTCAGTTCTCCAGCTTTATTGTCTTTGCTCATAGCTAGCTAGTTATGTCAATTTCTGTGTAATTGAGATCTAGCTAAATTAAATACACAGTCAAATGCTCTGTATGTGTACACACAATAGGCCAATAAAGATGATTCTGAATCTATGGGAACCGTTTTCTTGCAGCTGTAATCTGTATGCACACAGTGATAATTGGCCTATTGATTTATTTGAATGTTCCGACACATTGACTGTGATAAACGCTTGTGCTCTATCATTTTAATCCCTGCCATTCTTCCAGTTAATTTCCCTCTGTTTCAGTCCCACCCACCCACCCACACAAACATGGTGAGGCGATGGGAATGAGTAGGGGCGAGCAGAAAGGTGGGAGGGCTGATGGACCGTCTCCCCTCCCCGCCAGGTTCCATCTGTGTGGCAGATGAGACCCCATCCTTCTACCCTTTATACCGCTCCTCGTCTTGGAAGACATCATCCATTATTTTGGCTAATCCCCACCGCCTTGCTGACATTTAAACGAAGCAGCTCTTTGGCCTGGTTCATTCATATCTTCCTCCACACAGTCATGTGTTCAAGGTGTTATCTCCTCAGGCAATGCAGTTATCATGCAGAGGATGTTTGAATTATTTGTTAGATTTCATATTGGTTCAGATGTATGTATATATGTGTAATATGTGAGGGAGGAGGAGGAGGAAACATATTAGATCTAATCTATATTTTAATAGATATCCCTATAAAGGTGAAATGCTGATGTTCTGACATATGTTATGGTAAATAAACTGGTTATCGAGTGGATGCTAAGCCTTTTGTCTCACCATTCTGTATTTCCCTGCTTACTTTCCCATTCAAAAACAACCTGTGTGCCTGCCACTGTCGCATCACAAACTCATCAATATCTGAGTGGCTGACTCACCGACTCGTCTCTAATCCTCCAGACTAAGGAGCCTATTTAAATAAATCGCAAAAAACTGTAATTGCCTGGCATATTTATTTCCACGGATTGACTTCTGTGGCACAGAAGAGCAAAAAAAAAACCTAAATGTATTGCTTGATACAGAGAGTGAGCTGCAACAATGTATTGTGGATTAATACACTGCCTCTTCTCTTACTCTCCGGCCAATACGCACACACACATTCCTACAGAACATACACTGTCCTGCCAGCCCTCACTGTGCTCCCACCGGATTTAGATCTGATATATGAGGCCAGCGAGGCGACTGGAGCCCTTTCTGTGAGCATGCTTGAGAATTGGTCTCTGTCAAGTCGTTATTTAGTGAACAAAACATAGAAGGAACTGAATACAATTACACAGCCTTTGTTGTAGCCTTAAGGGATGCCTTGACAGAAGAAAAAAGCTTTTTGTACGTCATTTGAATGTGCGTGTGTGAACTGTAATGAATGCATTATCACAAAGGACCATGTGCAGATTAGCAGAGTACATTTTTGCGAACGTGTATGTTAAAAGGGTGTGTTAGCATCCTTGTAGCACAGTGAATGAACTCCCACATAAATAACTGTGGTTTAATCACTGTGCTGCATGAGGGAGCATGAATAGGAGAGAAGACTTACTAAGCAGTGCTCCTCCATAAAGGCGGATGGAGAGGCAAGTTGTGGAGAGCTGCTCCTCAAAAACAACCTCATATAGCTGGTTAGGAAACACCAGGGCCTGTGTAGGGAAACAAAGCACAACACAGTCTGTCTTTTCAACTCAACAGAATTCTGTCTTCCACAAATGCCCCAAAAATGCATTGACAAAGTCTTCCTTTCTGTGAGTTAGACTCTCTTTATGATCAAAACACTGTGGGCATTTAGGTTCAACAAAGATGGAGCTGTTTCTCCAGATGTCCCTCCCTGATACATTGGGAAAGAATCTACAGTAACCCCCCTGCTGGGTTTGCATAATGTGATTTCTCTTATTTTGACAATGAGCTTTTTGTTCTGTAATTACTGTACAACGGGTTTTATTTTAGAAATGAAAGATTATTCACAAATGAGTGAAGATGTTTTGGTATTGAATGTGAAAGAATTCCTTCACTGTGATGATGATTACAGTATGAGGTTCTTCATTGTATTATACTTACACAAGAGAGAGAGAGAGAATACTATATATTATATAATAGTAATAATGCAGCATATATTTACTTTTCCCGATCAAAGAGAAATGTTTGAGAAAGATATAAGACATGAATTAAAAATTATAGGAAACACAAATGGCAAATTTTAAGTGTGATTCAATACATGTGAATCCAGCTTATATGTGCATGCAAATGATTAGATTACATTACATGTCACTTGTTAGACGCTTTTATCCAAAGCGACTTACATACTCAATACTGTGGACAATCCCCACAGGAGCAATTTGGGATGAAGTGTCTTGCCCAGGGACCCAACAACATACTGACTGCAGTGGGGTTTGAACCTGTGACCTCCTGATCCGAATACCAACTCACAACCCACTGCACCACACGCCTCCCCCAAATGATTAGATAAAAACACAATATATTAACTATTTCAGATTTTAGAAATTCATATATAAATCCTTTAATTGTTTCTATTTTAGATCATGATATTTTAAAATAATTCAACATAGACACACTTTAAGAATTACAGATTTAAGCAACACTTACCATCAAAGCCATAACTGTGAACCCCACTGCTGAGATGAGGATCCACACCCTTAAAAGAAAGAGAGACATTACTGTCAGAGTTTACAAGATGTTGGACTTTACTGGAAGTGACAGTCCGCTGGGTTAACTGAGAGCTGCTCTGAGCTAACTGAGAGCTGCTCTGAGCTTTTGAAATCTCACCTCAGGCCGATGGGCTCCCGCACCGCAAACTTCATCTCATTTCCCAGCATCTGACTGATCTGTGAGCGAACAAAGTAAGACAAAAGACAAAGGGAAATGAATCATGAGTAGGGAAATGTAAAAGCAATCATGACATCTTAACAGAAATCTATTATGAAAGCCTTCAACAAAGCACGGCATAGCGAAGAATAAAGTGCTCAGTATGCAGGTGCTCTTCATGTTGCCAACACATCTACAGGAAGTTAAAGGGAAAAAAATGACTTGATGGGGAGAAAGAAAAGAGGCTGAGTGTCAAGAAGGACATATTAGGATTTTAATTAAAGACTGGGAATGTCTACGTGTCCTTAATCATCCTCCGATGATTCAGAGGATATGTCATAACATCATATTGCAGTACATTCTGGATGAATACCCAAAACCGAGTGCAAGCCAGAAGGAAAACCTAATTTGCTATAAATTAACTTATTCCTCACAACACGAACGCCACGCATTAGTCAATTCATAACCCTGAGGGCCTGAAGTACGAAACTCTTTTGACAAATTAAAAGCAATTGTTTTTTTATGTGAATAGAAATAACTGTTATCTTTAATATTTAATTAAAACCCAAAAATACAGAATAATCAATCATGCAGCAATATTCAAATACTTAGCTAGGACAAGTATCTCACATCACTGATAAGATGCAAGCAGACGCTGGAATGCTGTTAAATGGTGACGTGTTCTCTGCTTCATCAGCCACTAATATATTCATACGAAGGTCTCTGGAAACTGCAATATGAATGCAAGCACACTCTCTGGCTCAATTTCTGTTAAGTCTGATATATTACCACACTTTCTCTTCTAAAACTATCTGATGGCATGATGCATGATGTTGTCATGAAACATTCACGTTATTAATTGATAGACAGAATATGTATCAATGACATGTTTGATAATCAATGAATAACCCATAACAAATAATTTATCAAACTTCCAGCTTCTAAGATTGAAGATATTCTGATTTTGTGTTTATCAAATTTGAAAATCTTCGCTTTTTTTCGATTGTGCTCTGTAAAATTCTCAAGGCAATTTCTCACATTTCTCTCACATTGTTTAGACTAAAAGCAGAAGGTTAGTCGATAATGACAATAATCTCTACATCTCAAGAAACAGAAAAATACATCAGTGGAATAAACCTTCATACAGCATGCCATGCGCACTGTATTTCTCTGCAAACTATATCAAGTGGAAAGAGACAATCTATGTGTATCTGTGTGTATATTAATATCAGTATATGAAGAGTAAAAAACACGGTGGCTTGCAGGTCATGAGTACTGATTTGTTTTGCATGAAAGGAGGAATTGTTGCTGACAAATTTAGATTTTCTATTTCTGTTTCTATTTATGAATTTTTTTTGAGAAAGGGGCAGGTAAGGTAAGATACTTTTCTTCTCCCTGCTCCTTTTCGGGAATGGTTTGTTTATACAGTAGAGACATTTTTGTAAATAATTGTTATACATTAAAGGTGGGGTAAGTTTGAGAAACCGGCTCGAGATACACTTTTTGTTATATTCCATGGAATGTTCTTAACATCCCGATAGCAATGAATATCTTAAGTGCTTTGACAAAAAATCCATAAAAAAATGTCATCTGTGGAAGCCGTAGCGCTGTAAAAAGCACAACCAATCATCTGAGCCGGCCCGGCTAAAATAACTGGATGGCCTACCTGCCTGTCAGCCTTCCATCTCGTGCCCTCATTGGTCGTGTTCGTGTGTGTTGGAGGAGGGGCTCTGTAAGGAAGTGGCAGATTTTTTCCGGTTGTATTTTCAAATTCTAGCGCACTCGAGCTGGTTTCTCCAAAATGATCTAACCCATCTTTAAGTTGTGCATACCATGAATTGAACAAATAAAAATGAAATGAAATGTTGGTGTTAAATTACACAAGCAAGGGCAAGAAACAAGTCAACCCTGCTTTCCTCCTGACAGTTACCCAGAGAGAAAAAACATGGCTGGTTGGCTTTGAAGTTGTGTTCCTTTGACCAAAATCCTGCAGGTCTTATCATTCCCCTCACATGAAAGAGTTCCCTTCACCATCCAACATCTCTTCCTTAAAACATTTGTTTGTGTTGTAGTGAGACATGGCATCACTGAAACTAAAAATACACCTAACCTTGAAACCCATTAAATCTGAGAAGAGGAACCGTTATCTCTCCAGCAGTGTTTAGAGGGGAGTCACTATCAATGGGAACCTTTTCTTCAGCTTGGCTGTGAAATGAAGTGAATGAAACAACATTGTTTGTGTCTTATTCTAGAAAGATCAAGTCATGGGTTTTGCTTTCTATGATTCCCCACCGTGAACTGTAATTATTACTGAGCACTGCAACAGGAACACAACTGTATTCAATCAAATCACGAGAAATAACTTCATGAATTTAAGGCAGTTTAATGTCTGAAATATCGAATATTACAATGTTTAGGGGAGGGAAATATAACAAATATTATAAAGTTGTTGTGATATAAGACTTTATATGGTCTATGTATTTTATTTGTATATTGCTAGACATTTTATTTATTGGGATAAACCCCTTGAGATGCACCATCTCGTTTTCAAGGGGGTCCCGAGCTTCCTGGAACTAACATTTCATGATGTCTAAAATAGAAGAGAGGAAGATATAAAAAGGTTTAATGTGTCTTAGAAGAAATGGAGTAAAAAGGATTCTCTGTGTTCCTGACTTTTTCTTATACAACTCCTTTCGCCCATGGCTGGTGCTGGATTTTCATATTACATTACATTACATTGCATTTAGCTGACGCTTTTATCCAAAGCGACTTACAATAAGTACATTCGACCAGGAAGACACAACCTTGAAGAAAACAGAATCATATAAGTACATCAGGTTTCATAGAGCTAAACATTTAAAGTGCTACTCAACTGGCTTTAGGTTAGCCAGTCCTTTATTAGTATAAAAGTGCTTAGTTAATAGTTCTAACGCTCGAAGTGGAGTCGAAAGAGATGAGTTTTCAGTTTGCGCCGGAAGATGTGCAAGCTATCTGCTGTCCTGATGTCAATGGGGAGCTCATTCCACCATCTTGGAGCCAGGACAGCAAACCCACGTGTTTTCGCCGATGGGAACTTGGGTCCCCCTCGCAGCGAGGGCGCAACGAGTCGTTTGGCTGATGCAGAGCGTAGTGCACGCGCTGGGGTGTACGGTTTAACCATGTCCTGGATGTAGGAAGGGCCAGATCCATTCGCAGCATGGTAAGCAAGTACCAGTGTCTTGAAGTGGATTCTAGCAGTTACCGGAAGCCAGTGAAGGGAGCGGAGGAGCGGAGTGGTGTGGGAGAATTTAGGAAGGTTGAAGACCAGACGAGCCGCTGCATTCTGGATGAGCTGCAGAGGTCGGATGGCACATGCAGGTAGACCAGCCAGGAGGGAGTTGCAGTAGTCTAGGCGTGAGATGACGAGAGCCTGGACCAGAACCTGAGTCGCTTTCTGAGTCAGCTGGGGACGTATCTTCCTGATGTTGTAAAGCGTGTATCTGCAGCAATGGGTTGTAGCAGCGATGTTTGCAGTGAAGGACAGGTTGTTATCTAGGGTCACACCCAGATTCCTTGCAGTCTGAGTCGGGGAAACAACTGAGGTGCCGATGTTGATTGTTAGGTCAAGAGTGGGACAATCTTTTCCCGGGAGGAAGAGCAGCTCAGTCTTGTCAAGGTTGAGCTTGAGGTGGTGAGCAGACATCCACTGAGAGATGTCAGCTAGACAAGCAGAGATGCGTGCAACGACCTGAGCGGGGAAAGGACAGAATTAATTGGGTGTCATCAGCGTAGCAGTGGTAAGAAAAACCATGCGGGCTAATGACTGATCCGAGCGAGTTTGTGTACACGGAGAAGAGGAGGTGACCAAGAACAGAGCCCTGAGGGACCCCCGTAGTTAATTGACAAGGGTCGGACTCAGACCCTCTCCAAGTCACCCTGTAGGTACGGTCTTTCAGGTATGAGGTGAGGAGTGAAAGTGCACAGCCTGAAACTCCAAGTTTTTGGAGAGTGCGAAGGAGGATCTGATGATTCACCGTGTCGAATGCGGCAGACAGGTCCAATAGGATGATGACAGAGGAGAGGGATGCAGTTTTGGCAGTGTGCAGTTCCTCCGTGACAGCAATGAGAGCAGTTTCTGTGGAGTGACCTGCCTTGAAACCAGACTGGTGCGGATCCAGAAGGTTGTTCTGATTGAGATAACAGGAGAGTTGTTTAAAGACAGCGGGTTCAAGTGATTTAGACAGGAACGGGAGGAGAGAGACAGGCCTGTAGTTTATAACATCAGACGGGTTGAGAGTGGGTTTCTTTAGGAGAGGGTTTACTCTTGCCTCCTTGAGACTGTTTGGAAAGTGACCAGAAGTTAGAGAAGTGTTGATGAAATGGGTGAGAAACGGTAGAATATCAGGAGCGATAGTCTGAAGGAGGTTTGAAGGGATAGGGTCCAGAGGACAGGTGGTGGGGCGGGCAGAGGTAATGAGGGTAAGAACCTCACTTGGAGAGAGAGGGGAAAAGGAGGTAAGTGTGTTGGTGGAAGGAGGGTCTGGTGACCCAGCGGTGAGTAAAGGTGAGTCAGAAAAAGAAGAGCGAATATCATCAACCTTTTTTTCAAAGTGGGTAACAAAGTCGCTTGACAGAAGTGAGGAGGGGGGAGGAGCTTTTGGAGGGTCCAAGAGGGTGGAGAAGATGGAAAATAGTTTTTTAGGATTGAAATAGGAAGATTGGATCTTATCTTGAAAGAAAGTGCTTTTTGCCTGAGAGATCGAAGCAGAGAAAGAGGAGAGGAGAGCCTGATAGGTTAGGAGGTCGTCACGGTGTTTGGATTTCCACCATTTCCGCTCTGCTGCCCTAAGGACGGTTCTATTAGCACGCAGTGCATCATTTAGCCAGGGAGCAGGAGGGGACTGACGAGCCTGCCGAGATGTGAGAGAACAGAGCGAGTCCAGAGTGGATGAGAGAGTAGAGAGGAGAGTTTCTGCAGCAGAGTTTGGAGGCAGGAGATGGAACGAATCAGAGGAAGGGAGGGCTGAGAGCACCGACGAGGCAAAGGTAGAGGGGGAGAGGGAGCGAAGGTTACGGCGGACAAGTGCAGGATGGGAAGAGATTAGTTTGTTATGTTTGGAAAGGGATAGAGAGAATGAAATGAAGAAGTGATCGGATGTGTGGAGCGGGTTTACAGAGAGGTTAGAAGTAGAGCAGTTCCTTGAGAATATGAGATCAAGGACATTGCCAGCTTTATGAGTCGGTGGGGACGGAGACAGTGAGAAAGCAAAGGCGGTTAACAGAGATGTTAGTTCATCTATCTTCCCCGTCTGGAGGTTGAAGTCTCCGAGAAGTACAGCGGGAGGGCCAGTTTCAGGGATGAGTGAGAGGAGATTATCTAATTCCTCCAAGAATCCCCCAAGGCGCCTGGTGGACGGTAGAGAACAACAATGGTTAACTGTATAGGATGGGTTACTGTGACGGCATGGAATTCAAAGGTGGAAGGAGTGAAGTTAGGTAGCTTGAAGAGGGAAAAGCTCCATTTGGGAGATAGCAGGAGACCAGTGCCACCTCCTCTGCCAGTGGGTCTGGGTGTATGGGAGAAGGAATATGCAGTGGAGAGAGCTGCTGGGGTGGATGTGTTGGATGGAGTAATCCAGGTCTCAGTGAGAGCAAGGAAATCCAGAGACTGCAGGGAGGCGTAGCCAGAGATGAAGTCAGCCTTGGGAACAGCTGACTGGCAATTCCACAGGCCACCAGAAACTAGATGTTGGATCTCAGTGGAGCACGTGGGATAGACGAGAGCAGGCCGGTTATATCGATTAGGAGATACACGGGGCCAGTGATAATTGCGAGAAGACACATGAACAGGAATGGAGAAAATACACATGATTATAGCATGAGGGGCTAGAAAACTAAAGAAAAGATAAATAAGACACCAGCTCAATCGGAGTAGGATTTGCCTCCTCTTTGCCTCCCTCGTGACTCCCGCAGGACTCCCTCATATCATAGCAGAGCCCTTAAAAAATATATATCCTTGAAGTTAAACTCATAAAACATTGAGATAAAGAGTTGCAGATTACAGCCGTTGCCTCTCTTTTTGCACTGCAGCTGAAGTGTGTGTTCATGAATGTGTTGGTGCCAGCTGTGATCATGTGACCAGGTGAATCAGCCTTCCTGTGCCATGGTTTCAGGGGTGGTTTTTGACAGGAACACATAAATATTCATGACTGGCATGAGAAATACTCAAAGGGAAATGAGCATCGACTCACGGCACAGACTTTGCTTGCCGGGGGGGTTAGAGCGGAAAGGAGTTGGGGAGAGAATGAGAAACAGGAAAAGGAAGAAATGCACAATGTTGTTTGTGATGAGAGACACTTAATCAGAGCTGCTATGGCCTTGTCGTCAGTCACTCAGTGATTTATATATAAGCACACAAAGGGCAACTCGAGAGATCATGAAAAATATTCAGGAGTAGTATAGGAATTATAATCTCTTATTCAACACACTACATGTAGTTTTCCTTCATCTGATGTATGCAGTGCAGTCACATTAAGTAGATAATATCAACATGTCATACGTGCTGTGATAATCCTCTGGGATAGAAAATAAATACACAAAACGCTGTGGTATGCCTTATCTGTGAAAGCCTGTGCTCAAGCCTGGTTGTTGTTTTTTGACCTGAACACTAAAGTAGTATACCAGTGGCCTAAAAGAGCCAAAGGGCAATATAGTTGTACTTTCACATACTCGAGCACAGAAGCCTCTCTCTCACCGAAGAATAAGAAATATGAACAGAATTCTTTATCTAAGCTGTAAAAGAGGCAGGAAGACACACTCAGGAGTCCTTCCCTCCTTTGTTTACACGGACCACAGGGATAACGTGGACTATTTCCCCTCCAACTCTTGCTATGCAGCTATCTGTCAGATCCCATGGGTCTCTCTACCACCAACACTTGTTGCAAGGACAAATAGAACAACTAAAGAGTAACTAGACAATGCAGCACATTTTGAAAGCAACTATTCTGTTTCTAAATTAGGGTCATTGCCATAGTTAGATAAGGAAGCCTACTACTTAAAACAACAATAGACTAAAAGTATAGTTTTGCTCTATTTAGCATAGACTGTTGCTTGATCAACATCTAATCATTACAGCCGGTATATGACTTTAATAATACTTTTTAAATCAAATAAGCTTTATGGGCATTGATGTTGAGTCATTTAGTGTCTCCTTCTCCATCAGAACGCTCGGTGAGAGGGATCTAAGTGGCAGATGCCCGGGTTAAGCTCCTTGCTAAAACATTGAGAGAGAAAACAAACACTCAGAAGGGCTGAGAAATGAGGGCGTCTTCTCATCACAAGCTATCAGTCACCAACGTATGCCTGCTCCCTTCTGCTCTGTTCCCTTCGCCCACTTGCCTGATTCATATTTCAGCGAGGAACAGCTTTGCCTATGCTCACCCTAATGCAATCGTATACAAAAAGTAATCTTAGGAATCTTGATGTATAATCCCTCTGAAATGGAAGAAAACATCATTGGCAGAATATGACTGAGTTTGCATGAATATATAGATGTGTTTTCTGTATCCTGTCACGAACCAGCATGGGAGCCGTTGTGTTTTGGTATACACATCACTGTGCACTGTGTATATGAGTGGGTAAATACCATGGGGAACCGTCAGGGCCTTCAAGGTATTCACAGAATACCCTGGAACACTCAGATAAAACAAACAAAAAATCGATTTAATTATATAAATAAAATGTATATAAAATGAATAAATGAGAATCGTATCCGTGTGGTTGATCTGTAATATTACAGTGTTACGTTGATTTGTTTGTCCTTCTCTGACCATGCACTACGCATTTCAGTGGTTTTGTGTTAGAAAAGAAAGCAACCAATCAGATCTTGTTCTGGGTCTCTGGGTAGAATATCCTTCAACAAGGTATTCTATATCCTATTGATAGAATGCCCTGGCCGTTGCACTGAATGGGAGCGTACGTTTGGACTGACAGTTTGATCAACCAATCATATATTGATTTGTAGCCAATGGGCGTATTCTTTCAGAGTTTCCCTCGGTTCCAGAGTGCTCTAGAAGGCCCGCTAGTTAACTGGCTCGAGACAGAGGATCTAGATCAGTGGTTCTCAACTGGTGGGTCGCGACCCAAAAGTGGGTCGCGGACCCGTTTCGAGTGGGTCGCGGATGTTTGAGTGAAGAAAAAACAATTGGAATTTTTTTTTTTTTTTGGGGAAAAAGTCAAACTTTTATTTTGAAGGCCCGATTTTCTAACGCTGTGCATGCAGTCGGCGTTGGACTGGAAGTACCGGAGACCATAAACGGGTTTTGAAAACTTCTGTCACATAGTGCTCATCTTCTCAATAAAATATCTTTGCTGATGTTTTTTCGAGTCTTCTGGCCAATCAGAATCAAGATTGTTGCCGGAAGTCCCCACGGAGAATAACTTTGCGGTATAACTCTTTTTTATACATCCATGGTTCCAACTTCAGATAACAATGAACACATAATGAAATATGACCCCCGGTCTGATGACTGACAGGTCACAGAACAATGGGAGCTATCTACCCTTACCCACAATTTAAAGTAAGTCACACAGACTATCTCCTCTTTACTCTTCTCGCAGCAAGATGTCAGAACAAAGTGAAAACCAAACAATGGCATAAAATATTATTAATATGTCGGGTAGCTAGTAATAGATTTATTTATTTTCTTCTCAGTGTACCAGAATGCATAGTTTATGTTACTATTTCTAAAAATCTCCTGGGGGAGAATCCCCCCACACCCCCCTGCTGGGTTTGGGTTTTCAGCATGCGTGCCTTTTTATATAGTTCAGCTTTGATTCCATCATCTCATTAAACCTTTTTTAAAAGCATACTTTAATTCTGTGAAGGGATATAAGGGATATATGCACTGTACTTCACTTTTATTAATATTGTATGCTGAAAAGCATATATATTACAGCACGATTTTTTGTTGAATAGATTTGAGTGCTTCAAAATGTTGGGTCGCGATGTATTGACCAAGTAAAAAGTGGATCCCGAGGCCTGACCAGTTGAGAACTACTGATCTAGATGAATGCGACGAAGCAATTCATGCCGTTGTATTGTTTTAAACGTTGAAATGACAAGTGCAACAGGTGAAGATGCAGTTGTTGCGGGATTGTTGTGAGTAGTAGTACCCTTTTCAAGACGACAATTCAGTGAAAAGACGGACATTATAATGCCGCGGAGGGGGGGGGCGGGGGGTGTGTGTGTCCACAGAAGGTCCAGTTGTGATAGACACGGTTCACCACTGGTAAATACATGCGAGGCAGGAATATAATACATGAGATGCATAAGGCAATAAGGCTCTCAGGGGAGCCAGTCACATCTCAGTGGAGCTCATGGGATACGTGATCTAGATTCACTGAGGCATGATATATATATATATATATATATACATACAGGGGTGCACATAACTTTTTTGCCCTGGTTCTCAAAGGAGCACCTGGAGATGTTGCTTGGTGCTCATCCTTAAAATGAAATAAACCATAACTTTTGAGGGGGTCTTGACTTTATTTGCCAGACACACGGAACTGAACACACATGCAGAGGTGAACACAGAACACACATGCAGAGGTGAACACAAGACAACATTAGCACGACCAGTAATCCTACAAACTGTCATCACTACCCTCCTGACTGTTCTCCTCACTGTCTTCCTCTCTGTCAGACATGGTAGCTGATTATGTAGGCCTACTTCTTTCTCTCTGGTTGAGTCTGCGATTAGCTGCTTGCATCCACAAGTCAACAGCTGGGTTTGGGTCGAAAGTCTCTGTTGTCATCTTAGACAAGTGGATGTAATCAAATAAGTATGTGAACATAACCAATAAGCTACCATAGCCAATAACAAATTAATGTAACTTATTTTATTTGTGTTGTTCATTCATATCTTATTTTACCTTAACATTTATTAAAAAAATGTATCTCTCCAGTTTTAAAGGATATTTTTGGTTACTGTCCTATAGTATGCATTGGAATGATTTCACACCTGTTTATCCCAATAATTATAAAGGAGTGCCTTGGAAATATGTGTTTACATAAATTGTGACCAAACTGTTTGAACTTAGACTAAAGTGAACTATCTAAACACTCAAGAGTCCTTTACCTCTCTGAGCTGTAGTATCAGCCTCTCAGTCTGACTGGAGAGGATTCTCCCTCCACCACATTATTGTAGAAACATCTTCTTCTTCCGTTAGAGCAGCCAACACCAGATTCTAATAGCAACAGCGGGCGGTGCGCCCTTCTCTCTCTCCCTCGCTCACTCGCATTTTGGCTGTGAGCTGCGGGCGCCAGATAAGCCAACATCCCCCATTTTCATCACTTACAGCGCCCTCATAACAAACAACTTAGGTATACTTGAATCCAGCACCAGACACTTTTTAAGCTGCTATGGACAATATTGCAATAATGCACATTCTCTGGACAATCTGCACTAATATACATTCTCATTGAAGTGACTGTTATTTTGTATATATTGATTACAAATGTGTCTTTGACTGTGTGTGTATATATATATATATATATATATATATATATTATGATAATGGGTGCATATGTGCCATTGGTATCTACATTACCGCCCATATTGAATAAAATGACATGAACAAAAAATCCTGTAACTTAATCTGACCTTTGAGCGGTGCACTTCACCGTCATCGTCCTCGCCGCCAACTCCCAGGATCTTCCGGCTCTTCAGACGGCTTATCAGGTCCGTCTGACTGTGCTTCTTCATCAGAGGAGGGTGAGGTTTGGACGACATGGTGGAAACACCTGAGCAGAGGGGAAATAGAGGGTAGATAGTTGGTGAAATTCAGAAGGCAAGCAGTGTGTGAGGAAATACATAATATAAACAAAGAGAGAAGATGCAAAAAATAGGAACATTTTAGGATATTCAACTGTGTCTCTCTGTTATTATTCATTCTTTTGAAGGAGATACCTCTTTACAGCACAGGCAGGAAGAGCTATCTACCAATCTAGCAGTATCCCCTTTGAGGACTCTACTTATAAAACCCAATTTCATAACACAGGTCTAGCAAATACAGGCAACCTCTTAAACCTTTCAGTCAGATTGGAGGCAGGAGGCAGACATCCTCTGGGACTGCTGGGAGGTCAGCAGTCACACACACACACACACACACACACACACACACACACACACACACACACACACACACACACACACACACACACACACACCACACACACACACACACACACACACACACACACACACACACCACACACACACACACCACACAGCACACACACACACACACACACCACACACACACACACACACACACACACACCACACACACACACAGCACACACACACACACACACACACACACACACACACACACACACACACACACACACACACACACACACACACACACACACACACACACACACACACACCACACACACACACACACCACACACACACACACACACACACACACACACACACACACACACACACACACACACACACACACACACACACACACACACACACACACACACACACACACACACACACACACACCACACACACACACACACACACACACACACACACACACACACACACACACACACACACACAGTGTGTGTAGAGCTGGGCTTTCTGAGTGTCTCACTGTCAATATTGATCCAGCTCTACTGATAACGTGTGACATTTATGTCGTATTTGAAATGAATACTCCATGGGGTTTATTCCAACTATGATATATCATCATCTATTTTCTTTCATTTTCTGTAGTTTGGCACAGCTCCCAGCTTTAAGCTCTCAGCATTACTTTTGTTATCCCCACATGCTGCTGTGATTACAAAACACCAAAGCTTGACTGTTGCACAGCCAGTCAGCTTTAATAGCTTTTTAATTAATATAACATTTGCTTCAGATAAAAACTCTGCCTATCCTTTATAACACAACCATTTTGCTACAGTCTGTAAACCTTACTCAATCAATAAAGCTTTGATTGTTGCAGCTATTTAGAAGTAACAGTCGTCCAGTATAACTTACTTCTTGGGTTTTCATAGGTTGAACGACTATCGGCCATTATTAACAACATTTAAAACATTTTTGATCAGAGAATCATTTCTTGGATGCATAGAAATTAAACATTTCTGTAAATCACAATCATTAAAATAGATTTTTTTTCATGATCTGCCTGCGTCTGCTAACTGGAATATCACAATACACAGCTGTGGTCCTACTGTATTGATCAACGTAAATGAATAGTGCATATGGGTTTAATGGGGAAAAGCAAAAATCAATCAAAAAGGTATTATCAACGACTCAATAGTGTAACCTCCACTATGGTTCAACTGGAGGCATAAGCCGTGCATATACGTGTACACATGCAAACAATAGGATGGTAACAACTGATGGCTATTCCATGAACTAATTCTCTAGAGGTGTTATTTAAAGACTCAGGAAAAAGGAGAACTCACTGCAAACAGAGTGTTTTATCCCCAGGAAAGGAAAAAAACAAACAATCAGAGCTACCCAGGGGCGCCGCCAGGGATTTTGGGCCCCATGAAAAGATATCACATTGGTTACTTAATATTGTTTTTCTTAATGTTCTAAAATTGTTTGGGCCCCTGTCAGTCACGGGCCCTTAGAATCGTCCTAACTTTTCACCCCCTCACGGCGCCCCTGGAGCTACCAGGACACAAAGTGCTCTGTTTCCACCAATCAGGAAGTGCCATCACAGTGAGAGCCATATAGTAGGCAACTAAGTATGGTTGGTTTATTTACTACACAGCTAGTTTTTAAATAAACAGGTTGAAAATGTAAAATGCCAAAGCACTTCAATACAAGAATCCAGTGGCATATTTTTGGCATACTTTCCATTTTAGTGATAGCTCAGTCAGAGAGGAGTTGACAGAATATCAATTTTAATGTCTAAGGCTGCACGGCTTTATTGGATGTTTTATAGAAATTTAAGCTGAAACAATTAGTCAATTAAAGGTGGGGTAGGTAAGTTTCAGAAACCGGCTCGAGATACACTCTTTGTTATATTCCATGGAATGCTCTTAACATCCCGATAGCAATGAATATCTGAAGTGCTTTGACAAAAAATCCATTACAAAATGTCATCTGTGGAAGCCGTAATACTGTAAAAAGCACGACCAATCCGTTTAGCCGGGCCGGCTAAACGGATTGGATTGCCGCCCTGTCGTCCCCATCTCGTGCACGCACAAATGTATCTCGTGCCCTCATTGGGCGTGCTCTGTAAGGAAGTCTGAAGGAAGGGGCGGATTCTTTTCGGCTGTGTACTTTCAAATGTTAGTGCACTCGAGCCGGTTTCTGAAACTTACCTACCCCACCTTTAAGTGAAAATGTTTTAATTGTTCCTATTTTTCCAAAACCATTAATGATTTAAAAAGCATTAGTTCACTACCCAGTAGTATATAAATATATATTCAAAAGTATGTAAATATATTTAAAGTATCTTAAATGTGATGATTTGCTGTTTCTCTTTCTGTAAGTCATAAGATTCATTCATAATGTAAATAAACACATGCTGCAGCCATACTTGAAGAGCATTACATTGTAAGGTCTTCCTGTAACTTTGTTTCCCCCCCCCCCCCCCACTTCCTTCTTTGTTATGATTTTGCTGGAACAAACAGGTGGGAACTAGAAAGTGGGCTAATCCGACTTCATGTCTGTCTGTGATACAAATAGCAAGGCTCAACAACAAGCCCTTGTATTGGTAGTCGTACGTAGAACAGGAGCGGTGAGTAAAGGTTACGCAGCATGTGTTCAGGCTGCTGGGTTCAAAGCTTCCTGTTAGTCTCCCACACAGAGCACGGGGCACACTTTCTCTTTACAGGCAACACTGAAGGAAAGAGCAAAGAAAAAAGAGAAACCTATTTCCACTTAATTTAAAAGTTTGCTGTGAAAATACACCAGACACTTGCTAGCTTGTTTTTTTTAAGGCTCACTGAATCGGTGCACTCTCAGACTGAGTACGATGAGTCATTATCAGATAAAAAAGACTGTCATCAGATTCAGACACTCAAAAAGCCAACTCTTTGCAATTAGCTTCATTTATTTCATATTTTTTAATGTGATGATTGCATTTGCATTTGCTATTAAGGATGATAGCCGACCCTTCTTAAACACTCATTAACCATTAAAAGAGAAGATTAGTGCTTTGCATGCAGGGGACTGAGATCAAAATGCCTCACAAGCTGCCAAGCTGCAACAGACTGTTTTTATCCATCATTAATCGCCAGCTGCGGTGTATGCGCACAACAGGAAACTGGGTCCCCGGTAGACCTAGCCAGGAAAGTTATCAGCCACGATGTTGCACGCATTGCCATGGACACAGGCAGCCACTTTCCCGGTATGTCTCAACCGGATTCATTAAAATAGCTGCTGGGTTGTAAGCTGCATAACTTCATCCTGTTCCCGCCGTTGTATTGAAACATCACAGTTTATCTGCTGGTGAATAAATGCAACAACTCCTCACAACCCATGCCAAGCTCCCTGTGTCTCTCATGGCCACCTGATGATTAACGTGGAAGAGTTAACCCTGAAGTTTGCAACAATCCTGGCTCAGGCTCATTAAGGTCGTTTAAGGTGGACAAGCTATTCAACTTAAGTGCCAAGCGCCTCCTCTGAGTTTTAGCCTCAATCGGTCAAATGGATAAGTGGCTGTTAAAGGATAATAATTGCTAATTGCTATAACAAGGATGAAAAATGTTCTTCAGCTCTTCTTCAATAATCTTTCCTTATACCATGCATATAAAAGCAGCTTCTGGTATTATACATCCACAGAGAAATAAACAGGCAAGTTGTTCTCCCAGCTTTCATAGCCAAACTGAGTTTCAATGGATGTTTCCTTCTGCACTTTTTTTCTTGCGACAACAGGGCAAGTTTGTTTTTTTCTTCGAGGGGAATTGTTTTTTTTGCAGCTGTTGTTGGCCTGTGGAAAAATGTAATCATAAGAAATGAAGTTGAAGATAGAGCCATAAGAAATGAATGCAACTGATTATTTAATGTTTTTACAGGCAATAATTTAAGCTTTGTTAGTTCCAGGTTTAATATGTGCAATAAGTTAATTTCAATACGTTTTGCAATAAACATTGAACTAGCCCTCGACTAGTACCCATTTTTGAATTTTGGCCCAATGTGTATTTGAGTTTGACACCCCTGTTCTAAATGATGCAAAATTAAAGCATTGGCATTGTGGCCCCCTGAATGTTTATCTGCTCCAACATAATCCGTTATTATGCTAGAAATAAGACGGTGGGCAAATTACGCATTTCTCAACACATAAAAGAGCATTGCATGTCTCTCCATTGGAAATATACCACTGCTACGTGACTTGCCAGGGTAATGCTGATGCAGTTGCCTAGCAACGGCCAATGAACCAATTGCTTCCTAATTACCAAAAGCATCTTTCACGATTGGAACCAATTTTGAGTATGGGGTCTCTGCTGAGAGCCACTAGTGACACCAATGTCATCCTCGCTGCTGTTGTGAGGATATTTTAGGAAAGATGAAGAGACTTTGATCTGTGTTCAGTCAACTAGAGAAGACATGATTTCCTAATTAGTGGCTTCTTGTCAGCATCAAATCTTAAACAGAGGAACAATCTAACCTGGATGATTAATGCAAAGTCAAAGCTAAAGATGAGAATAAGGCATGAAGTGTGTTAAATAATGAATTATTGAGTACGCGGATGAATAACGAGAAGCTGAATTCAAGAGCAGATCAACTGGGACAGCAGTCCATTTTTAGGCAACCCAGAGTTAAAGTACAATATTCAAAGAAAAGGAATCAGGGTACTGTTAAAATTGAAAGATAGGTGTGAAAAGGTGGTCTAAATGTTTCTTTCTTTGATGCATTCAATATATCTACCTTGGAACTTAAACTATGTTTATTGTGGTCGGATGTACATTTTTAAAGTCCAAAAACATTGTTAAATTAAGCTGCATCCGTGTTATAGCGCCATGGAAGGGAAAACAGCTATCTACAATTGTGCTAATAGTACACTCTGCATCTGTGGAACCATTCAACCATTCATTTGTTGCTAAAGAGAATAGAATAATGGCAATAATGGGATTTGAAATCCTAATTTAAGATCTGCTAATTTGAAAAGTATATAGCAATTAAAACTTCTCCAGCATCCGAAAATACCTCCAGAACAATCTCAGCAAGACAAGAACTCTAACAATAATCAGTGCTAGGGGGTAATTGTATATGTATAATAAAAGGGGTAATTTTGTAGAAGACACAGCTATTTCTGAAGTAATTGTTTAAAGAGGAATTGCTATTTATATACTTGGAATTCTAAATGTGAATTTCAATCACCCTGACTACAATCAGAAACGAAATACTATAACAAAAATATCAGAATGGTTTGGAAGACAGTCAAACACGTAAAGACAGTCAAACATGCCTATCACCATCTGGCAAAGGGACTATCGGTGAAAACTAGCCTTTTGGCTAATTCGAGTACATTTACATGTTTTTAATATGTTTATTAATGTACACTGTCCCTTGTTTTAAATAAATCAATTCTAAGAAGATACATTTGCAGATTTTTCAAAGCAATGCATTTGTTATAATGACATGCACATAATATACTTAAGAAGCCTCAAGAGTAAAGTGTACTACCAGTGATATATGCTGGACACAAGGCCGGTCCTAGACATTTTGGTGCCCTAGGCGAGATTATGATTTGGTGCCCCCCCCCCCCCCTCCAAGCAATACACAATAGAATATATAAAGAATAAATGAAAAATCTCAACAAAAGACCAATACACTACAAAAACTGAAACGTATTGACATGTTGGTTATATACATAAAGAAGGTTTCAAATGTATTCATTATTCTATGAGCATGTTTTAATTTGGGGGTTGACGTCACATCCTCCAGGGGGGTCCGGAGGTATGCCCCCCCGGAAAGATTTGTTTTAACATTTTAAAGTAAAATGCTTCAATCTGGTGCACTTTGAGCAGAATTACTAGAGACTAGATCTAGGGGGTACAACTCTAAAACACCCATATGAAAAAGAACGGTTTACATTTTAATAACCAAATAAGTATGTGAACATAACCAATAACCTACCATAGCCAATAACAAATAAATGTAATGCATTTTATTTTTGTTGTTAATTTATATCTTATTTGACCTAGTTAACATTTATTTATTTATGCATATCTTTTTATCCCTCCAGTTTTTAACGATATTTTTGGTTTACTGTCCTATAGTATACATTGGAATGATTTCAAACTGTTGTTATTTATCCTAATAATTATAAAGGTGTGCCTTGGAAATATTTGTTTACATAAATGGTGACCAACTGTTTGAGACCCACTGAGATAACTTAGAGTAAAATGAACTATCTAAACACTCAAGAGTCCTTTACCTCACTGAGCTGTAGTTATCAGCCTCAATCCAACAACAATCCGCGGTACCGATGCGGGCCCCCTCTCTCTCCCTCTCTTGCTCACTCGGAGGCTCGCTCGCACTTTGGCTGTGATAAGTCAACATCCCCCACTTTCATCACTTACAGCGCCCATCGTACAAATGAATGGGCAAATGAAAAGTATAACCGGGGTGAAAAGGGTGTTACCTTGACTTAATTATGAATGTTGTTACATTTGTTACAAACATTTTTTTTTCCATTGCATTTAGCTGACGCTTTTATCCAAAGCGACTTACAATAAGTGCGTTCGACCAACAAAATACAAACTTGAAGAAAACAGAATCATATAAGTCAGTGTTTCTCAAACTTTTTCATACCAAGGACCACTTAACCAATTAAAAAACACTCGCGGACTACCAAACTCCACAAATATCCAAAACACACAGTTTTTCTAGAACAGATTACAAATCGCCTGAAAATGGTACAAACAAGTGGCAACATGTGTGACGAAGGTGTTGCGCTGGGCTATATCATGCAATTGAAACTTAAGCTCTCTCCATTGCGGAGATATTCCCGCGAGAGTGCGGAAAACTTAGATTAATTTATTTCAAATGTGAAATTTTACCAATATACTCACGGACCACTAGGGGGCGCTCACGGACCACCAGTGGTCCGCAGACCACACTTTGAGAAGCACTGATATAAGTACATCAGGTTTCATAGAGCAAAAACATTTCAAGTGCTACTCAACTGGCTTTAGATAAGCCAGTCCTTTATTAGTATATAAGTGCTTTGTTAATAGTTCTATCGATCGAAGTGGAGTCGAAAGAGATGAGTTTTCAGTCTGCGCCGGAAGATGTGCAAGCTATCTGCTGTCCTGATGTCAATGGGGAGCTCATTCCACCATTTTGGAGCCAGGATAGCAAACCCACGTCTTTTTGCTGATGGGAACTTGGGTCCCCTTCGCAGCGAGGGTGCAGCGAGCCGTTTTGTTGATGCAGAGCGTAGTGCACGTGCTGGGGTGTACGGTTTAACCATGTCCTGGATGTAGGAAGGGCCAGATCCATTCGCAGCATGGCACGCAAGTACCATTGTCTTGAAGTGGATTCTAGCAGTTACCGGAAGCCAGTAACTACCAGCACAGTTACCCTCCCAGAACTACCAGCGCAGCGCCCCCCCCAGATCAGGCGCCCTAGGCGACCGCCTACTGGCCGGCCCTGGCTGGACAGCGTGCTATTGATTCAGTCTGCAGAGATCTGTGATTGTGCATGTTTTTGCAGAATATCGATGCATTGACTTCCAAGAGAGAGAGGGAACATCGTCTAAGCACCAAGAACATATAAATTGATCCGTGTGAGTGTTGGAAGATATCAGATATGTCTATGTGGAGTTAAGAATGAACCAAAGCCAGCACAATATGAGCAGCCAACAGTATCCTTTTAGTTCCTTTGTCATGGTTTTGTGCCATGACAAAGGTCATGCTAAGCTGCTAAACATAGGAGGAAGATATTGTGGGAAAGGTGCGAACTCCCTGAGAGATTTCAACGAGAAAGTTGTTCTGCAAAAAATGATTGTATCAGAAGAACAAAGCAGTGTGTGGGTGTGGAGGAGCAACTGTGAACAAATGTGTTACTCAAAATAAGAAAGCCGTTTCTTCAGCCTGCTCATCTCCTCCTCTTCTCCAAAAATAACGTTAGACAAGGTGGCCCAGTAGCCAGTAAATCCCCTCACCGCCATGTTTCGGATATCTTAGCATCATATAGTGCCAGTAGATAGTGGAGTAGATAAAACACAACAACACTTCTATTCAACAGTCTCCAAAAACAAGTGTGAGCAGTTCATGCTCCATGAAACGTCTGTCTCATCAGCCCACTCAATATACTGACCTTTGTAAATGTGTTACTTCTCGTGGTTAGTGTGGTTAATGAAATGATTTCTCATTGCCCTCAGCAACAGTGGAGCTTCAGCACATAGCCTGTTACATTAGGCCTAGGACAGGAAGATCAAGAGTCCTGTGATCTGATTGAATAAAATCATGTCTTTTTGGATTCCAGATGTCATGATAACAGTGTAAAGAGTTGTTTGTTTGAATCAGAAATCAGAAACGGGTTTATTACCAGGTAGGTTCACACGTACGAGGAATTTGACTAGGTGTCGAAAATAAAAATATGTAAAAAAAGAACACAGATAGCTAACTATATTAAGAACACCGTAATACAAATATAAGTGTCGTCTTACTGGTGCAACAGCAGGATTGGGAATAGCAATGTCCTTCTGTTCGGAAAGTCAGACCACCACTATGGTCGAGACTGAAATATATTTAAATCTACTCGATAGATTCCCATTCACGTTTATACAGATTGAAGGACACCGACTTGTGTGAAAACCTGACTTTTTATCTTGCACATTATAATGTTGACACCTTATGTTTGAGGTGACATTTCTCAACTATTGAATGGATTTCCATTCACTTTGATATATCCATGGTTCCCAAAGGATTCATCTCTTCCTCTGGCAACACAATTTTTTGTTTAGTGCTAACATAAGGTGGAAATCTGTGGTTAAGATTTGTATGTTAACATAACACCACAGCATCATGCTATTTATCGGCTTTAGTTGTTGTTGATGGGGGAAATAAGCTGGAAACTTATTCTGATGACAAAATAATTGTCATCTCACACAATGCAGCCACTGGGGAACACTAAGGCACAAGTTTTCCTTGACGCAGTCCAACATAACTGAAAAGTGCCCAGGGGCAAGTGGAGCTTAGAAACTGCAGGACTCCACTTTGAAGTCAGCATTTCCACAACAACCTCAGAGATCTACCCAGCAGTGACCAAATGATGAACTCCCACTTCCTCCACAACCTGTTCTGCAGCACTATGAGAAATTGTGATCGGAATCGAAGGTGGCAGCCGTGTTTTGAGCAGGAGCAGCATGAAATATGAAATTGGCCTTGTTTACCCAGACCATGTGTTGGGCATTCAAGGTCTGTTCCAAGCTGTGGGCCTACAGCCGAAGTCTTACCTCATTTTGTTTCTTTTATTTGCTCGCAATTCCATCCATCCATCCATCCATCCATCTTCTCCCGCTTATCCGTGGTCGGGTCGCGGGGGTAGCAGTTCCAGCAGAGAGCCCCAAACTTTCTTTTCCCTGGCGACATCAACCAGCTCTGACTGGGGGATCCCAAGGCGCTCCCAGGCCAGCGAAGAGATATAATCCCTCCACCTGGTCCTAGGTCTACCCCTTGGTCTCTTCCCAGCTGGACGTGCCTGGAACCCCTCCCTCGGGAGGCGCCCAGGTGGCATCCTAACTAGGTGCCCGAACCACCTCAACTGGCTCCTTTCGACGCGAAGGAGGAGCGGCTCAACTCCGAGTCCCTCCCTGATGACCGAACTTCTCACCTTATCCCTAAGGGAGACACCAGCCACCCTGCGGAGAAAACCCATCTCGGCCGCTTGTATCCGCAATTCATAACTGAAAAAAAAAACTGCTCAGAGAATGCTGTGAAGTGCGTTGTGTAATCTCTCTGCATTCAAGTTCTTACTATTTCTGTAACAGACAAAAGCTTTTGTTTTCTGATCCTTAGTGCTGTCTTCTATCAGAGCTGCAATTATTGTCACAATGTTGACAACTAACTCAAAACTGATTCACTAAAACTGCTTAACAATATCCAAAGGAATCTTATTTATTACGCAACAAGTTAGCATTTAATGCCTAACATTGGTGACATAATAATAATCACTCTTTAATTTAAACATCACTCTCAATTCTTCTATATTTGTATACCAATCTCTATTTTACTAATCAGGCTTTTTTAGTGTGCTCGTGTGCATTAACAGTGATCTTGGACCGCTCGCACAAGGTGATGACACCCCTCTTAATGGTGTATCATGGTTTGTACCGTATATTGTGTATTACATCATATATATAATATTGTGTTTATTTATCTACCTGCAAGAGTAGACAAGATTTGAAAGAAATGTCAGAACATAAGCCACACATTTTACGTGAATCCACACACCTTGGACACAATTTGAATAATACTGTTATTACAATCAGCTTGTTAGGGGATTAAATGATTGTGGAAACTATCTGTGTCTGCTTGATAAATTGTAAGATCAGTTCCAAAAACACAGGAGAAAAAACCCTTTGAGTCTTATATTATGCATGAACAGCAAACTACTGACACATGACAAGTCTTAAGTTGTGCCTTTTCTCTTCATGGGGCCTGCGTGATCACACATTTGACACGTTAAGTTGACCGTGACAGTACAGCTCGGTCTAGTGTAGGCACTGGAAACAGCAATCTGAACACGACAGTGCATCGTGCAAGTGGAGGGAATTAACCTGTAGACGTATCCAGACATCCAAATGTGGAAAATCTGAGATCATTTCTTTCAAATCACCTAAAGTAATGGTTTCCCTGCCAAACAGACGCATGCTCTGATGTGCTGGATAATACAGATGAGGCTTCGCTGTGGCAAAAGGGCAGAGAACACATACAGCAGTGCTTCTGACAGCTGGTGATAAACAAAAGACAATAGAGGAGGCGGTGAATTTCTTTCTTGAGTCAGAACAGGCCAGCTATGCGTACCCTGGAAACTGTACTCCACACAACACAGAGGACATCTGTACACACTGTATGAGAGAACTGCTCCTCAGTTACCATCAATGGATTATTGTGCTGAGCCAAAGAGATTAATGCTGTTCATCTGGGGACAGCCACTGTGGGATGAACTAGTCCTAATGAGTCCTGGGATTCAGGGTTTCCCTTCCTAATATTCAGTTATTACATCACTGAGCACTGCAGCAAGGGAAATTACCCTCTTGTTGGTCAACTTGCTCCAACTTGATTATGTTCGAGTGTGTTTAATGAAGATCCTCTGGGAGTCACAATAAAATAAGAAGCTGAGTATCCCAGGAGTCATTGTCACTTTAATGAGCTGTTGCTACATCTATTATTTTTAACAATGCAAATCCGTTGAAAAACCTATTTTCAAAATTGCCCGAATCATAATTGAATGCTACATAATAACTACCCTTCTTATTGAATTAGATATTAATTAAGAATGTGCATTTCTAAAGTGTGGTCTTATGAATTCAGCTGTAGGGATAATGACTGAGTTCACATAATAGCGGTCCAGCTGGGTCTCAGTGGAGGGAGGCCGCCCTGCATTCCCCCCCCCCCCCGCGCCCTGCAACTGCTCATTTATAAATTGATGTAGAGAAAAAAAGACATACATATACCCATTATTTTTGCAACGCTAGTGCCTTTTAACACCTTGAGACACACTGTACATGGAAATAGAGAAACATGCAAGCCTAGTAACACAACAACCCATAATGCAACACTCTCAGGCTTTGGTAGCAGTAGGAGCCAATGCTTGCTCCAAGTAATGTGAATATATGAATGTCCAGCACTCAGCTATAATACATCTAACATTATTCAAATGTAATTTCCAGAAAAAAAAACAAATGCTCATTAATCTGTGTCAATATCTCAATAACAATCCAAAGTAAGGGATTGTTATATGACTTGACACAGCTCTGTACACAAACACACGGTATGATTTAATGCTGTGTAAGAAAGAAGGGCAATTTCTGTTTACCATCTATGGCATTGAGGAGGGGGGAGCTAGTAGTATGAAATCACTGAGCCCTGCCAGTGAGTGTTTGGTTTTTCTATCTATGGAGCCATCTTGACACGGGGGGCTCAATGTGAAGCCAAGGCAGACGCAGCATGTGAGGTAAAGCAGAGCTGACACTCAGTGCACACGCGCAGCTGGGATGTGAACGAAGAACAACACCATCAGAGCTCAGCAGGGATCCATCATGCAACGAAAACACCAGCAAACTGAGGTCCCGCTTTTTAAATACACACAAACAACAGTGACAAAATGCTTCAAATCACAGTATTTACCGCACTGTAAGACACTGCGAAACAGACAACCAGTATTTATTACTACTTATTTATAGTAATTATTATTATTTGTTACACAGTGACTTATAATTAGAGTTATTATTGATTTCCTCACCTCACATTGTTGTTGCTTTGATTTTGAATAAATGCTGTTATCCCTATTGCACAGTACACAGACACAGGATGAAGAACTGACAGTGACTGATTTTGGCATCCCTTATTCTTTCTAAATTGTACTCAGTATTTTGCTGTCATTTTAGATTTACAGCAAGATATTAATGAGTTTATATGCAGTAGTGACTTTGTTGTTGTAAATAGTACTGTTGCTGCCCTGGAAACAACATTTATTAGTAGCATTTTGTCTTCGCAATATAACAACAACAACAACAACAATGTAAGCGTACATACTTTCCTCATATCCTGCAGACTTATTGCACAGGTTAGAAAGCAGAAGCAGATGTTTCATTATTGTAGTGAAACAACAAAGCTGCAAAACCTTCACAGATGTTTGTTTGTCTTGCCAAAGCTGAAGAAAGCTATGACACTTCATGATCATACAAATACAACTGTATGGTCTTTCCAGAGGTTATAGAATGGGGCGCTGTTGAACTATATTGCATTGTGCAGAAAGATGATTGGGGGTGGGAAAAAAAGGAAACACCACAACCTGCCTCCTCCAAAATGAACATAAAGTTGAATCCATTTCTCTCTTTAACGTTTGTAATATTCATGAAGTAGGATTTATTACAGGACTTTTGAATTAGACATGATTCGGTTTAACTACTTGTTGTACATATTAAATTGGTAACTGAATGTAAAACATGTTAGTGTTTCTGCAGAGTTAAGCCAGAAGGAATGAAGGAAGTGGAAACCGAGGTAGCAGGAAATACCAGATCAAACATGTGTTGTCCAGGGTAACTGTTGGCCAAGACCAATTAAATGATCGAATGGGGTAGGCTTTAATGACGCACAACAAAAAGATTATGAGTGGATAAAACTCTGTGCACCCAATTATTTTCCCCTCAAGACTGCTGGCATAATTCAGGAGATTTGTAAGTATGTCAAGGGTAACCACCACCCAGACCCTTCCCCGCACTAAACACCATCACAGTAAAATGGGTTGTTAATGCACTTTGTGGATTAAGTGAATTACAATTCACTACAAGATGATTATGAACTAAAGAACTGTTGCCCATTTGGCTTGTGGGTAACAATTGGATCGATCAATTGCTTAAAATGAAAAACACTCAGTGGAGGCTTTAAGAGTGCTGCTGTGAAATTAATTAAGCTTGTGAGAATAACAGAATTATTATAGTGGTTATGGGGTTGTTTTGTATCTAGAAGTCGATGTTGGTAAAGGCAGGGCGGAATTGGAAGCTGTTTAATAAGCAGACTTCACGGGTGGTGATTAGTAATGGAGTTATTTGGGAAATAAAGCAAGTGGTTCGAGATTAGAGTTGAAATGATGGCGATATAAAAAAAGGCACTTTTAGTTTCATAAAACAAATGAAAGCGTTGTTGTGTAGATCGCCATGGCTCATACATGTTAGAAAACGGATCCAAATATTTTTTTAAACTAACAAATAATTTGGAGATTCTTCAACTCACAGTCACCCCTAGAGTCAAAGTTTTCTTTAAACCCATCTAAGGGATGATTGAATAAAAACACTATAAAGGAAGCACCTACATCTTGGGGCTGCAAAAGTGTACAGAAGGTTTAGTTTGAGAGATTAGGGAGAGAACTGCACATTTTGACCCTACAATTTATACGTCAGGACGTATGACGTATTAATGATACTCCAATATGATTCAAAGCAGTATATTTTTGTATATGATATGTAAGCAAAACCTCCTTAATCAAGCACTCTATTTATCTTTTTCAACTCTGCCATATTTCTAACCTTTTTACATTCGTCTGCTTTTCTGACCTAGTTGAACATTGTGCTGTAGCGCTAAAAAGGGAGTATGATAATGTGCAATTTGTAAAAGTGGAGCAGACATGTTTCTGGGTACCTAGGAAAACCACAGGGCTGCTGTGGACAATTACTAACTCCATCTGTCAATGAGTGAGTTTTAAAGAAGATTAAATCACCTCCTGGAGCCCCCTGATTGTAAACAGCTAGAGCATGTGAATTAATTTGGAAATAATGCAAAAAATGACTGTGTGAAATACTTTGCTATGAGCTACCAATGCTTTTTTGATAGTCAAACTTGACGTGTCTCATTCACGGGAAAGGTTAACTGGAGTGATTATTGATGTCCTAAGTGTCGCACAATAAGACAGCCCTCCAATTGTTCCCTCCTTGCACAGCTTGTCTTGCCTGTTGAAGCGATACCTGGTTGCTAAGCAGCGCTGCTGGATGACGGAGAGCACTCATTTAAAGGGCTCAACCTGCGTCACTAAACAATATCTTCAGGTGGGTGTAATTGTTAGGTAAAGGTCAAAAAGAGATCTTTAAAATATCCTACATGTTTGCTTTGCCATCTAGTAACATGCACTTCATTACACTTCCTCTCCTGAACATGTGGAAGAGTAATCATGTGCTCATCACTCCAGGAAATATAGCGGTAATGGATGATCAAACAGGTATTTTAGATCATAAAGTCACACAGCAGTAAACATAAATGATATTGCCCATAAAAACAAATGAGCCAACAAGAGGGTATCACAGTAACAGCCGACATCATCGACGTGTGACAGACAGTGCTGGTCAGCTTTTCCTTTCACTAGACCAAGAGCAACAACTTCCATCTTGTTGTCACACACTTGAAGAAGTTTAGGCAACAACGTGGCCTCACTCTCCACATGATGAGTGACTGTGTATACCTAAGAATCTGCTTTCAAAAAAGAAAAGCTGGTAGTTCACATTCTTACTTTTATGGTGATGACATATATACAAACACAGAAAGAGAGGGGGATGTGTTCACGAGCGAGACAAGGGATATTGATCCACCAAACACTGACATTTTGTTCCCTTCTTTGTGTGTACGCCATTTCCAACTTCAATTCAATATATTTGTATTCACAAACAGCTTTAGAGTTCGGGCCGAGACACTAACCATAAAGTATTTACAATATATATTATTAGCACGTCTAGAATTGGATAGAGTGTATGTATAATACAGAAACAGTACAAGGTAAGAAAACACCCAACACTAACCAAATGCTAAAAAAACTAGACTAATTTATTTATCTATTTGTCTAAATATTGGTATAAATATTATTTTAAAAATAAAATTATAATAAACACACACACATTAGAATATAAAGAATGGTATAAATTAAATGCATTTCAGAGTAGAGTAACTAGTTTCAAAGTTCAGTCACTTGCTTTTTAGACTGAAAAGTTGACATTTTATTTGCCGGTTGGCCAGTGTGACAAATCACCCTTTTTTACAGCTCACACTCAAAGAGCAGTGAAGAAAATAAAAAAACAAATAGGATAGCAATTATCATAGAAGTGCTATCTTTCTCTGACTTTACCTGCAAAGTAAAGCGAGAAAGGACTTTGGCTGGGTTAACTGAATCTTCTGTGATATTAGAGAGCTTGTACTTCCCTTCAGAGACACAATGTTCCTGAAAAAAACATGTAGTCTTTCTTTTTGTTACAAATACAGAGTAGTGCAGCAATGCCACACACTGCTTTACTGCGTGTTTATATCTCAGCTATATCTTCCATCTCTTAGTTTGGGAACGTTTTTTTTAAAATATTTTAATTACTAAAATATGACTAACGGCTCAGTGAATGTACAACATTACCTAAATAAAGAATAGAGTTGAAAATGTAAATAAGGAAATCTTCTAAAAAGTAAACAAGCCTTGTTTGGGGCCATGTTGAGACAGACACACATAATATTACAAATACAAATATGGTTGTGATATCTAGTATTCAATCTAGTTACTACCTATTAAATTATCTTGGGTCCTACGTAGAGTAGGACTCAAGATAATTTAATAGGCAGTAACTAGATTGAATACTTTCACATAATGCACAAAACGTCTTGGTGTTAATGTTAGAAGCTAAAAGTTATCCGTCCGTCTTAAAAACAGACAAAAAAATCGAATTTCAGCATTACATCTGACTGTGATCATTCTGTGTGCCTCCGATCTGAAGCAATGACAGAAACACTCAAATCAATTCTGCCCCATCAGTAAGCAGAGCACCTTCAACAAACATCGAATACACACAGCTTCATGTAAAACCAACACAGGCACATACCGATCCTGTTAATATATTCAGTCGCTATGATTGGTTTGTCCTTCATTCTCCCCCACTGCAGACAGAGTGCAAATAATAAACGGTTCTCTGTGACAGAAAATCAATAGTTGAAACTTTAAATGTTACAACATTTTAACCCTGTTATTGTCTGCGGAAAATATGAGACGTTCAATTAAAATCACAAAGCTCCTCTCACCGTCACGTCCTTCAAGTGCCAATCAGACGACACTGACAGACAACAAAATGCCAGTTATTACATCTCTTCCTAGAAGTGGCGTGTCTTTGTTCAGGAGGTGATATGGGGGCATGCAGCTCACCAGGAGCAGCTGATAGGTCCACTCTACAAGTAGGCAGACAGGCCTCATTATAGTCTTTGTTTGTCAATGGGTAAAGTTTCTTCAAAGCAACTCCCAAACTCTGTCTGCAGTGTGTGTATGTGTGTGTGTGGGTGGGTGGGTAAGACATTTAATGTTTTCTCCCCCAAATGCATTCAAGCCTCATTAGTTTACCAGAAAAAGGTCAGACAGCTTGTCACTAAAGTCGTGAGCAGAATTTGCTCAACAGCAGCAATCTGTGAAGTCCTGCAGCTAATTGGATTGCTTTTCGATTCTACACAGGAAAAAAAGTAAGAAAAAGTACAGCCATGGCCAGTGAATATAACTATTGTTGAAAAATGTGTTTTTGTTCATGAACTTGATGTTTACTCTGAATAATTCCATAGGTTGAACTTTAAAAAAACTCAACTGACTTCAGTAAAAAAAGTCGACATATTTTCACTCATCTTCTCATTTGCCTCTTGATAAATGTGAATACGCCCCCGCAGCTGGCTAATCAGGTTTGAACAGAGCACTACAAATGCCATGAGGGCTCAGCTGAGTTTACACAGAAACAAATGAGGGAATGAACCTTAGCCAGTGGCAAATCAATGGCTCCCCAGGATGGCTGATGATCAAGCATGATGAGATAAATATCGAATTGGGGGAAAGGTTGCATTTATCTCCTGTCCCTATTATCTTCAATTTACATTACATTACATTTAGCTGACGCTTTTATCCAAAGCGACTTACAATAAGTGCATTCGACCAAGAAGATACAAACTAGAAGAAAACAGAATCATATAAGTAATCAGGTTTCATAGAGCAAAAACATTTCAAGTGCTACTCAACTGGCTTTAGGTAAGCCAGCCCTTTATTAGTATATAAGTGCTTCGTTAATAGTTCTATCGCTCGAAGTGGAGTCGAAAGAGATGAGTTTTCAGTTTGCGCCGGAAGATGTGCAAGCTATCTGCCGTCCTGATGTCAATGGGGAGCTCATTCCACCATTTTGGAGCCAGGATAGCAAACCCACGTGTTTTTGCTGATGGGAACTTGGGTCCCCCTCGCAGTGCGGGTATAGCGAGCCGTTTGGCTGATGCAGAGCGGAGTGCACGTGCTGGGGTGTACGGTTTAACCATGTCCTGGATGTAGGAAGGGCCAGATCCATTCACAGCATGGTACGCAATACCAGTGTCTTGAAGTGGATTCTAACAGTATGTATTCCCCCAGCAAGAGCCTGTTTGCGACTGCATGATTATAATCCATTTAGAAGAAAATTAAACTTCTCAAGAGCATGGAAGTTGCTCTCTTCTCTGCCTCATTGATGTCAGAACTCCCTTCAGAATCAGAAATGATCCAACAGCCCTGATCCCAGGCTGCTCCTCGCCTGTGGAATTCCCTCCCAGACCACCTGAGGACTCCACAGACCACTGACGGTCTGTGGAGAAAAGGCTTAAAAACCTTTCTTTTAAAAAAAGCTTTTGATTAAACTTTTGTTTGTTTTTATTATGCCTCTTGTAGCACCTTGAGATTGCTGTTAGCAATAAAAGGTGCTTTATAAATCGAATTTATTATTATTATTAAAAACAGTTTTAAAACTCTATTAAGGCTGGGCCAAATAGCTATGAAAATCACTGTAGGAAATAAATATAAAAAACAAATGCATGTTTAATGTATTTTCTTTCCTCGCTGCATTAGATAAGCAAAACAATTGGCTACTTTAATACAAAAAAAATTACTTAATTTAATATTTTAAATTATATTTGATATGCAATTTGCTAAGACTCATTAATTTGCATAATTGCATTTTGTAAAATTCTGAAAGATGATCATATTCAGAACAACTATTGTATTGACTTATTACCCAGGCCTAAGGATTTAAGATATAAGAATATGACGAAGTGTGCAGGAAAATCAATCAGCATTTAAATGAAGCAGCAAGAACATCCTATAGCTAAGAATAACCAACACACCAGCACCTTATTGACACCAATTAGGCTGTCATGCAGTGTGATGGATCAATCACACGCTTAGATGAATCCGACAAATGAAATGGACTCATCTCATCTGATTATAAATACCGTAACTAAATAAATAGTCTTCTCTCTCATTAAATACGAGGCCTTTGTGGCTCCTCCCTTATACAACGCTTTGGGAAACCCTGTAAGACTGTCGCGCATTTTGAACAAAGATCCATCTCACTTGGACCAAGGACAGCTGCTACTGAATTTATTTTCCAACCATATTTGACACTTGCGTCTGCTTCTTTGCTGGCCTGTTTGTGGAACATCTGGAAATGGTAATCCATGGATTTGTTTTATCTAATTAAAAATAGTGCCAAAAATCCTCTGGCTTGTTTTCATGTTTTCTTAGTCTAGTATCAAATTGATTGTATTTTAACGTTGGGTCTGCGGTAAGAAATTGTTCACTATTTTCTTTTCTAGACAAACCATTACTCAAAAACACATTAAAGTAGTTGCAGCAAATACAATTCAACCTTTCTGAGACTGTGTACACTCTGTTATATGCAAGGTATTAGGCTATAGAATCCCTCGAACCTGTTTGGTATTATACCTGGGACATATGGAAGGATCTGTACATGTCGGAGATCAATACCTGATCAAGATCCTCCTAGCTGCTGGAAAGAAGGCTATCACTAAAAACTGGCTAAAGGCGGAAACACCTAGCTACAGACAATGGGTTAATATTATTGGTGATATCCTAATAATGGAGAAAATCACATACAAGTTGAAAGTAATGGAAGACAAATGTCTTAAGGGCTGGGAAAAATGGTTAAGGTACATATCAACAAAGGAGTCATAAAAAACCAAGCAATATTTGAGAACTATGTAGTTCGTCTCCGTCTTCTTCTCTCTGAAATGTAATATTTGTTGTGTGTAATTGTACCTTGTGAAAAAATCAATAAAAGAAAGTTTAAAAAAAAAAAAGTAGTTGCAGCTTTTTACTTAAATAGTCATCATCATCAGACTTAAATCAGCAATTTTCCAAACAAATCACAGTAAATACTCAAGTGAAGCAACCTGGAGATGAACCCGGCACACTATGTGATCAATAAAGCAGAACACTAGCAACAGTTGTCAGTTAAGTGGAAACCGAAACCAACCAGTGATGAGCTGCTGCTGTTAGAAAGCAATCAAAGAGAGAAAGCCAAAAAGAAAAACGCCTGTAGGATAAGGATTAAGCCTCCTGCATAGTGATGGCTCTGAGGCAATAAAGGAGAACCCATGGAGAGATAAACCTGCCTTCTCATCTGTTAATATTTACCATCTGAAATACTTCCATTTCTTTTATCATATTTTGGGAGTTGAGTATTTCCAGTATAAGGTTTCTCGGAGGTCAGCTAACCATAAACGTGATGCATGAGTGCCGCTGAGGAGAACTGAAGGTTGACTTTGTCCAAATGGCCAGAGGGAAATGTGAAACCATATTTGTTTGTTATACATCAAAACACACACACACACACACACACACACACACACTCACACACACACACACACACACACACACACACACACACACACACACACACCCACACACACACACACACACACACACACACACACACACACACACACACACACACACACACACACACACACACCACACACACACACCACACACACACCACACACACACACCACACCACACACACACACACACACACACACACACACACACACACACACACACACACACACACACACACACACAACACACACAACCCACACACACACAACACACACACCACACACACACACACACACCACACACACACACACACACAGTGCTTATGAATACAAACATCCAGCCTCTACACAGCACAGCTCGCCAGGTATAGTCCTTCTTTTCAGGCCAATTACAAATAGAAATCAGTGAAACAGAAACACAACTTGTACTTACTGAAAGCAGATCTGATACGTTGTGGAGGTTGCACCTTGGTTCTAACCCCAAATGAAGAAGACGATGCTGCTGCTACTCCGCTCTTCCAAATGTCCTGCAAGGCCACCTTAAGTTTACCTGTCAATTAAAAAGAAAAGCATATGTTTTAAAATTAAACATCTCTCTTCTTTAACATGTGTATATATGATGCAATCAAATCAAACAAAAATAGCACCCCATGCAGTACAACATTACAATATGAAGTAAAGGGATTATCAAAGATAATGAATAAAAAATGAGAGTTCATGCAGAGAGCTGTAAAAAGCCTGGGGGAAATTACTTGCCAAATATAAACAGTCCACAGTGTTTTGACACCACTCAACAATGCAATTGCTTTTCTATCTTCCCTTCGACGTAATCAATGAGATGAGCAGCTTATCACAGCCATAAAACCACAAAGTATGAAAAGCAACATATGGTCTTAGCTTCTCTAATCTTCACATCTGCCGTCATCCCATTATTTGAGCCTGGAGCAAACCCACTGTCACACCAGGCAGTAGGAAATTAAAAGCAAAGATGCCAGGAAGAAAGCAATCCTCATTGGCAGAAATATATCACTGGAACACAGGAGTCCCTGGAGACAGACCAGAAGTCGGTGCGGAAAGAGGAAACTAAATATAGCTAACCACCATTTTGTGAGGTAAATCACTTTTATCGCTGTTTTATGAAAACATCTAAGGCGACAATTACCAAGATAACGCTATCTGAAGAGAACCACTTTGAAAGCTGTGACTGTTAAAAATACACACACTTCCCCATTATTAGAGTATTGACAATGTAGTATTAAAGACTTACTTTCAAGGCAAATATCCTTCCAACCACTGTTTAGAGAAACATCACTTTGTGCTATCTGATCCACCAGGAACAAATGCCTCAGGCGGTATAAATACGCTCACAATTTTAATGGCCTGCAAATGTTCATGTGCAGCAAAAACAAACAAAAACAATGTATTATTATTTAATATAACACTTGTTTTTTCTGTATTGTAGGACTGCACTGGGAAAGGAAGCGTTAATTAATTACTCTGGGGTTAAAAAAAAAAAAAAGAGGTCACCATCTGCTTTGGCTACCCAGCATGTAGCATGCCAGGAGTGTGTGGAGGACCTGTGGGACTGCCCAGGGCTATAGTGCGCGCCGCCGCCTCCCTCTGTGCCTCTACACAAAGACTACACACAGAGACACACAACCATGCTGCTCCTCCAAGGATAATTTCCCCTCACATTGAGACCAAGTTAAATCTGTATCCAGTCTGGTAGGGTTCAAGGGACACAGTCAACACTTGCTGAGAGAAATTATTTCTTAGTTTCACCCGGTTTTGTGGAAAATACTCTTTTAACCAATGAACCCAAGCCTTAGGAAGATGATGATGTCATGCTTTATTTTTACAAGATGCTTTGTTTGTTACAGATCCTAGCTTAAAAAGTAATTACACCGTGATTTGTTAAATAGTTTTCATAAAAAAATGTGAAGGATGATACAAAGATTCCTCCGATTGATGATTGAAATTGCATTATCAGTCAAAACAATTGCAATTAGATATTTTTGATCCCAAATCATGCAGCCCTCTTGTGTCCTCTCTCTATATGCGACACAGAAAGCTGTGCTGCTGTTCTGAAGGGGATTCATTAGTGGGAGAATCTGGCAACTTGAGGGTTGGCTGAGGTGACAATATCCTGCAGTCAAAAGTATTCATGGAGAAAGGACAACGGTCCTAAAGGTCATCATCAGGCCAGATGTGACCTATTCACCAAATCCACTTCTGAGCACTGAAGGTGGAGTGCTACTAAAGGATGTGCTCAGAGTGAATATATCTAATGGTTTGCTTTCTATGGTTAAAAACTGCTGATGGCTATATTAGCACAGCGACAGTAACATTAAAAAAGCATCGGCTGCTGCCCACTCCAAGTGCATTGTTTATTTATTCTTGACAACGCAGAAAACATTGTCGCCGTGGCCACATAAAACAGAAAAGGAAGCCCCGTTTTATCTCTTGTGTTTCTTTGGCCAATTCGATTCTTCCCCCTGCCCACAGAACATGGATGACATCCTGCTAAGATGGCAATTACAGAAAAATAGTACAACTTCCGCCATGGGAATAAAGCCTGATTCATAAAAAAAGAACTTGAATGTTGTCTTACTGAGGGGGAACAACAGCTCTCCTCGTTCCATTTGTTCAACATCATTGTCATTTTCAGAAAACAAGGAATGTCAAAGCCACCATGTCACTTCCCTCATGTTATGAGCTTCTGTTTAACCCAAGCCAGCATCTTGGGTCAGTTTTTGTTGTGTGTTCAGATGTTTAAAAGGATTACGAAACCTCGGTCTATGCAGTGTATTTCCTTTGAAGACACTCCACAAATGAAGCAGTTGGATGTATGAACATAAAATGAGCTTGTCATCCAAAGAAGAATCGTCATAGTAAATAAGATTGAGACTTTCCCTGCAGACGGATCAACACGAGGCTTAGCTCACTTCACTGCCAGACAACAAGGTAACATGTCAGTGCTGCAGCAATGCTTGAGTTCACTAGGAACAAGTCTTGACACACCAAACAGTAACATGAACTATTTGGTGTCAAGCAAACTCTTACACCTAAAGATTTCTCTCTCCCAAAAAAACAGCAGCTTATTCCAAGACACTCTTGTCAGTCAGGCCAATTAGATCATTTCACCTAATCTCAATAAGGAGGAAAGCATACATTCAAACTGTGTAAACTGAGACAACTCCTTTCATTTGAGATAAGATCATAAGATCAGAACAATATTGATCCCCCTCAGGGGAAATCACTTGTTGCAGCAGTGATGAGGAAAAACGTTAAAAATAAAACATGAAACAAGATAAGAAACTAGACGAAAAAAGCTAAATCTATGTAAACACGTAACCTCAGTTATGTATAACCTCAACACAGATGTCTCCCTTCTTGTGATCATGTGCTGCTGACCAAATTGGGCAATTTCTACCACTGAAATCCCCAGAAATGTTGGCTCTCACTTGCTCACAGCTCACCACATCGGTTAATCCACTTTCAAATATCAAGGAACTCTGTCAATATAAGAAAAGCTCAGCCCTGTTGTTTTGAATAATTAATCAGGAGGGGATTTACTAGCAAGCATTAACCTTTGCTGCTAAATAACTTCACTGAGTGGGGTGTAGCAGCTCAGCCGTAGATACGGATACATGTATGGAGCTTAATAAAACGTAATTTAAAAAGAAAGGGGTTTCTCAAACTATTGCTTCACGTTAAATGCCGGTGAAACAAAAGCAAAAAAAAGTTGATTTGTATGTCTGCAACGGCTTTTTAACAGACCTCTCCACCACGCGTAACTTCGCTTTTCCAGCTTTTTTAATGTTACCAACATTTCACATAAACTAATACTACAACAACACAACTTAAAAGCCAGATCAAATCGATATTTCATGCAGAAATACGATAAGCTAATCTACTCACGCAACAAAATGACGCTAGCAGTCAACTCTCCCAAAACGTTGACAGATAGAAAACATGGCTTGAAAACATCCAAAAAGTGAAATGTAAAGGAAATTCGTGGGCTAGACACCAGTACATATATTTAAAAGCGCAGATAACGTGTTTAACTTACAGTAAGGAAGAGGAGTGGTGTCCAGAGTTCGCTTGAGAGAGTATTTAGCCGTTAGTTCAGTGAGCAGGGCAGATAGTGTTGCGGATCATCGCAGCGCTCCGTGCTTTCTTCACAAACCCGGAGCAGCAAACAATCCACAGTACACACTACCGTAATAACCCGCGCGCACACCACCGCGCACACCGGGTTCTGTCTAACGTAATACACGAGCAAGCGGCAGACCACTTTGACCAATGAAAACCAGTTCCAACAAAAACTCCACATCCAAGGCAGTAAATCAAATGTTTTTACTGAACCAAAAGTAGGAGACCAGGGACAGTTGTAACATGGGACGGTTGTAACCAATATGAATATCTCCAATCACAAACAAGCTGCTAGAGTGATGAAACTCACTCAGCACATGCTCAGTTAGATGGAAAGGTAGCTGTGACAAAATTATATTATGTGATGTGATGTATTTTTTTATATAACTAGCTAAATATGGGTCAAGCTAGCAATCAGGCAGGTTCACAGGGGGTGAACAATTACTGGTGGTCCACTCCTGGGACGGTTGTAACACGGACCACCAGGGACGGTTGTAACATGGCACATTTACAATGATGGCTAATTTGCTCGAATGTTTCAATATTGTTGCATTGTCCCTGTGTGAGGTGGGTCTGGGACGGGTGGATGCAAGAGGAATACTTGTTGGTCTTCCTCAAGCACTTCCAGGCCCATACCAAGAGCTCACAGGAGTCAAAAGTGTGAACCACTGATTGACAGCACCACCCGGCCACCAACATGCTGAGTGACTCAAATCAAACGTACAGGATGCACAGGTGCATATTGGGCCATCCATGTTTGGGTCTAGTTCAAGCTAAAATTCCCGCGGTGGTTGTTTGTGACATGAGACTGGCAATGGCTGTTACTCTCGAGCATTATTCAGCTGAACACTTTGTTTTTGAGGAGCGCAGAGCAACATGGAGGCTGAGTGGACTGTTTGTTTTGAACATTGAACAACTAAGGAGCAGAGACGTTTTACCTGGAGCAGATTGAGGAGGCCGTCGCAGTGCACGAGACAGAACTAATGACATTCCAACAGGTGAGTAACAACAATCTTTGTGGACCAGAAACGTGTAAAGGCTATGCAGGCTATCGTTTTGCATGAAGGTGGGTTTTTTTGTGGGCTGTGAAGTTTATTGCATATTGCGTTTGTTTACCTCATCTCAGTGTTGGCTGCCATTGTGATGCTTTATTATGTTGTTGCCCGTTTCATTTATGTGGCCCAACTTGTTCGCACCCACCGATGTGCACATTGCATCTTTTTGTTTATTTTCTGTAGGTATCTTTGTATACTTGTATGGGTTTTGTCCTATGTTCTGCTATTTTGTTGTAAGGCTTATCTGAAGAACATTGTTTTTTATTGTAAGGGCTTTTCACTATAGCCCCTAATGTGTTTTTCATTATATTTCTATCATTTACCATTATCAACCTCATATGAAATGTATAACACCCAAGGAATCAGTACTCTTTCCATCCCTGGCTCCATGTATTATGTACTTTACTTGATTTATCTAAATAACTTATAAAATGCAATGTTTTTCTAAAAGGTAAACCAGTCAAAACCAGTTTTGGTCAAAGCAGGGGTTATTTGAGGCCCTTTGTCACGTCTCACAGATGTCTATCAGTTATGAGCGGTTCTTTATTTCCCATCTGAACTTTTCATATCGGAGCCCCACAGAGAAGTTGTACAAATACAACTTCACAAAAGGCTAAGTTGATAGAAAAGTCAGTTTTACGTGATGCAAACCCTTAGTGACTCTGTCTTCATGACCTAAAGGTCCCCTATTATACTGTTTTTCATCAATATATTATAGGTCTCAGATATATACCTTGGTTGGCTAATGGCTACATATGCCAAAAAAATCGTTATGACTTCCTAAAGTGGCCAAAATCTGATCAGCTCATTTTCAGACAGGTTTTCTTTTTATATAAATGGATCAGGACAAAAAGAGAGGGGGTCTTTTTCCTGAAACTTTCAGAATGTCTTTACACAGAGGGGACACATGTTTATGTATAAAAGACATGAAAAAGTGGATTTTGCATAATAGGTGACCTTTAATTGACAACATGTTGTCTCTGTCCTCCCTTCGTCTCCTTTTCTGTGTCTTCAAATGAACAGTCAGTACAATATATTGCTGGGCGGGCGCAGGCGCGTAGTAATCAGCAGCGAACCGCTTCAACATGTGTATTTCGGTGTATTCACGGCATTCATTTTGTTATTCTACAGTATTGTTGTTTTATAGTTATGTGTTAATGTAACCCAATTTGTGTTCTTTGAAATTGAAAAGGATATCGCATTGTGTTTGTTACTTTCGTTGCAGTTGTATATGTCTTAAGTGTAATTTGGCTTGGCTTCCTATTTATGGACATGCTTTTATTTTGAAGGAGAGTTAGCGCAGTTGACAGGAAGTTGTTGTTGTTGCATTGGAAACACTAGGGTTGCGTTCCAATAGTCCATTTAGCTTAGGAACCTTCCTAACCAAGTGAAATGACCCGGAAGTACGTCAGTGGCAGCCATGTTAAGTGCCGTTCCAATTCTCCAAATGAAAGGAAAGGAGGTTTCAAACTTCCTTTATAACCTCCTTTAGCTTAGGAACCACTGGACCTCCCTTGACGAAAGGAGAGGAGAAAATGCTGCCCCACAATGCATTGCAGCCGCAGCATTTGCCGTCACTCAACAGTCGGCCGTTCACGGAAACAACCGATTATGACCGAGAAATTATATCCTGAAAGTTACGGTGCTTATTAAGCATTTTAAAACATATGTGGTAAGTTGCCAAAGTGCTTTTTTCTGAAAGTTCATCAGTATTATAATCAAAAAGAGAAATATGAACGTTAGTTTTTACTGAAATGATCAAATAAAGTCAACATCTCACAGTCTTTACTGAGCTGTGTGGGGTTTGTTCAACTTTTAAAAGATGTTTGAATGGTGATATACACAGTGGTAGATGTTAAGGACTAACGTTTATAATAAATACATTTGTATTGATTTTAAGATATTTTCATAGTTCATACAATCATACGTATTGGGAGCATTTGTATTAATGTGGACCGGAGGGAGAGGGTGACGAGCATAAGTTTCACTTTCCTTTTTTATTTCAATTCCAACTTTGGTCATGAAGAATATGTTTCTCTGTTGTCCACGTTCATAAAGCATAAAGAAACAGCATCAGAGCACGGTGCAGAGTCTCTAGATGAGTTTACAGTAGTCCCTCGTTCTTATTGAACATCCATGTTGGTTTCCGCTGTATAGAAAACTGTAGTTTCCATAGTTTCCCCACAGCAGCAGACTTTCTTTTAAAAATTCATGACGTCCGCTGGTGCATCATAAACACGTCGGATAGTGAAAATGCATTCGGATTCTCTAAAGTACCGCGGTCTCTTCTCCTAAGTCCTTTTGAATTCTCCTATCCATTATCCCTTAACCCCGTGACGTTTCACTCAGAGGTCAAGGAATAGGTGATAGGGTTAGAATTTAGAAGCTGATTTTTGGATTATCGGAACGCAACCCAGGCTTTTTGAGACAAGCGAGACCATGTTCAGACCTGCGCAGTTGCGATCAACGTCTTGCTAGTGCGTTGCATGATGGCTAGTCATTTTGTCCGACTTGCTCTGGAGGCTCGCCTACAGTGGCGGCTGGTGGAAAATATTTTTGGTGGGGCTGTTGATATAGTGAGTAAAAACATTTTTTTTGGGAGAAATGACCCCTTAAATTAGGACTTCTGGTGATGTAATGGCGCGTTTCCACTGCAGCGCGGAGCTCGCTTTAAGCGTGCTGAGCCGTGCGGGGCCCGTTTTTGGTTGCGTTTCTACTTGGCCTAGTACCGGCTAGCGGGTCCCAATTCACAGTTTTTCTGGCCCCATAAAATCGTGGTTCTAGGGCCAGGAACAACCAGGCTGAGTCGGGCTGAGTATGCTAAACTAGAGAGAGAATCGCTGGCAAGGGGGCTACAACTACAACAAGATGAACATATTTGACCGTGATTGAATTGTAATACACGTTTCAAAATGATGCAGAATTAACAACATACTGATACCGGTTAGTAAAAACCATGAATTAACGCTTTGACAAGTCTGCAGACAGATGGCAGGCGAAAAACCCTTTTGAAATGCGTGTTTTCTAAATGGAGCTTGGCTAAGCTAACGTTATATATGCTCCGACCGTCCACACTCACAACAACGGCCTATACAGACATAAATAAACCAGCGACTGTATTCTCCATGACACAGACAGTCTGTGGTTTGTACTTGTTTAACTTTTGTCTAGTTTCTGAACAGATCGTATCTGTCCCCGGCTGTTTGAAGAGCAAGCATGGGAAACAAAAGACAGCATTTACCTGTTTGCATCCAGCTAGCCATGCCTGGTGTACCAGCTACGTGAGAAGCCTCGTTGATACGTTTTGTCTTTTTCACGAGCTTGCTGCGATATATACAAATCGGGTTGGTCCGGTCCAAGGTCTTTAAGCAACAGTTTATCTCCCAAACTTCTCCTTTCGAAAGGATTGGAGATTAGCTCTTGAACGGAATTGGGCAGGGACTCCACCTGCACATGAAGCCATCCTCATCAACTACTGCCGTACTGCGTCACCCCACCGGATACGAGTCACTAGTGTCCAAACTACTCACAGACTGGACCGGTCGCTGACATTGGCGCCCGGTGATCATCAGATTTGACGACGCTGATTGGCTGAAATTATGTTTCGGCATCATAGTTTACAGATAGCAACAGTCAGCTGCTAGTGGCTGCTGCTGCACTGGTTGAGGGCTCCTTTCTTACAGACGAGAGAGGGTAATGACCGTAGACTGTATATATAAAGGTAATGACACATGGGAAAGGCCAGGCATGTGATGTTTCTGTGTTGAGCAACCGAGAGCTGAAAGGAAGGAAACAAAACTCACTCAGGCCTTTATGAACATAAATCATCCTGCTCTGAGGTCAAACTGATCCGCACACTTTAACGGGGATAAAAGATTCAAAGTGTGAACGGCTCTCCAGAATCTCCACTCTATTCGTCTAAAAGGGATTTTTTGATAGATGGAACGGTTTGGCTAAAATCACAGATTAAGTTTTGGGACATTTTCAGAGCGTTTCAGATTTTTTACAATAGGACAGAATGTTCATATCTAGAGTTGATGACGTCTTCACTTAAAGGTGGGGTAGGTAAGTTTGAGAAACCGGCTCGAGATACACTTTTTGTTATATTCCATGGAATGCTCTTAACATCCCGATAGCAATGAATATCTTAAGTGCTTTGACAAAAAATCCATAAAACATGTCATCTCTGGAAGCCGTGGTACTGTAAAAAGCACGACCAATCATCTGAGCCGGCCCTAAAGTAACTGGATGGCCTACCTGCCTGTCAGCCTTCCATCTGTGCACAAACTTATCTCGTGCTCTCATTGGTCATGCGCGCGTTCGTGTGTGTTGGAGGAGGGGCTCTGGAAGGAAGTGGCAGATTTTTTCCCGGCTGTGTATTTTCAAATTCTAGCGCACTCGAGCTGGTTTCTCCAAAATGACCTAGCCCACCTTTAAGTGTAGAGCGTCTATAAAACCCCCCTGAAAAAAACATCATAAACAAGCTCCCATAACATTAACTCCTTTCACATCAGTTTAGATGATTAAAATAGAAAGAAGAATACATGGATAAATAAAAAGACATTGTTGGGCTTTTTTACTTTGGCAAAATGTAATTCTTTTTTATTGGAACATTTGTGGATGATTTATTTCTTGTGCTGCTGATTCCTGATTGGCCCAGCTGTTATTTTGAAAGATGCAGCATGTTAGCCCCTCTCTTATCTCTCCTGCTCCTACCTAATGCATATGGTGATGATCTGAATACATCCGGTGTTTGAATAAGACTTCTGTACTATTGTAAATACACTGTTTGTTAATAATCTAAGTTTTAATCTATACACTTTAGTAGGAGTGAGAAGCCATGTTTGTTGTTTTTGATAGTAGGAGCTCAGATAAGAAGTTTTTGTTTGTTTGTTGGTTTCTTGGCTAAATTAGTATTTCTTCCACCAATAACTTGAAATAGTTAGAGTAGAAATACTCAGTAGTTACTCAGTAGTTGACCACTGTGTGTGTCCATACATGCCCCGTATGTATTCATAAAGCGAATAATAATAACAGTAATACAAATAACAAATAACTCAGTAACTTTAGACATCGTCGTAACACAATTTTAAACGAGGTTTTATTGTAGATTATACATTTTACTGATACCAATTATATAATATTTACCTGGGAGGACCGGGAGGGTGTGTGTATGTGTGGCCCGAGCGAGCGAGAGAGAGACCTTACGTGCATTGTTGTTGTTAGCATCTGGTGCTAAATGAAAACAGAGGAGCGACATTTCGCCACAACTGCACCGAGCACTTGACTTTATGCAGGAAGCCAGACAGTGGGACATTGTACGAAAAGTCAGCACACTCAGCACGGATAGTGCGCAACATGATTGCAGCTCCCGTTCGAGCATATGCCTTGAGTTGCACATAGCTCCAACGATCTCACACACACACACACACTGTATTGTATGAGAGGTTCCAGGTTGAATTGAGGCGAATATTTGTAATGTTCAGAGGTTGTTGTGTTTAATATTCATGAGAATATTTGTCATTGTTGAAATGATAATAAACATTAGCATAAAGCATATGTGTCC